>NC_080780.1:14873957-15479483 GCF_020826845.1 Diceros bicornis minor
TGTGTCAAAACTTTGTTAGGAATTATGTGATCCTTACTAGCTGGAAGTAAGGGAGATGGGGCATGAAGTTATTTCTAGGAGTTGGAGACATACAACGTTTAGCTCAGTTCTGGGCATCTTTGAAATACCTATACAAACTTGTTCCTACATAGTAACTTGCAACTTTGAATGAGAATGTGCTTGCTTACAGCAACGTGCTACATGTTCTGAATGCCCAAATTGGGAATCTGTGTCAAAACTTTGTTAGGAATTATGTGATCCTTACTAGCTGGAAGTAAGGGAGATAGGGCATGAAGTTATTTTTAGGAGTTGGAGACATCCCAAGTTTAGCTCAGTTGTGGGCATCTTTGAAATACCTATACAAACTTGTTCCTACATAGTAGCTTGCAACTTTGAATGAGAATGTGCTTGCTTAAAGCAACGTGCTATATGTTCTGAATGCCCGAATTAGGAATCTGTGTCAAAACATTGTTAGAAATTATGTGATCCTTACTAGCCTGAAATAAGGGAGATGGGGCATGAAGTTATTTCTAGGAGTTGGAGACATACCAAGTTTAGCTCAGTTCTGGGCATCTTTGAAATACCTATACAAACTTGTTCCTACATAGTAACTTGCAACTTTGAATGAGAATGTGCTTGCTTACAGCAACGTGCTATATGTTCTGAATGCCCGAATTGGGAATCTGTGTCAAAACTTTGTTAGGAATTATGTGATCATTACTAGCTGGAAGTAAGGGAGATGGGGCATGAAGTTATTTCTAGGAGTTGGAGACATGCCAAGTATAGCTCAGTTCTGGGCATCTTTGAAATACCTATACAAACTTGTTCCTACATAGTAACTTGCCACTTTGAATGAGAATGTGCTTGCTTACAGCAACGTGCTATATGTTCTGAATGCCCGAATTGGGAATCTGTGTCAAAACTTTGTTAGGAATTATGTGATCCTTACTAGCTGGAAGTAAGGGAGATGGGGCATGAAGTTATTTCTAGGAGTTGGAGACATACAACGTTTAGCTCAGTTCTGGGCATCTTTGAAATACCTATACAAACTTGTTCCTACATAGTAACTTGCAACTTTGAATGAGAATGTGCTTGCTTACAGCAACGTGCTACATGTTCTGAATGCCCGAATTGGGAATCTGTGTCAAAACTTTGTTAGGAATTATGTGATCCTTACAAGCTGGAAGTAAGGGAGATGGGGCATGAAGTTATTTCTAGGAGTTGGAGACATCCCAAGTTTAGCTCAGTTGTGGGCATCTTTGAAATACCTATACAAACTTGTTCCTACATAGTAACTTGCAACTTTGAATGAGAATGTGCTTGCTTACAGCAACGTGCTCTATGATCTGAATGCCCGAATTGGGAATCTGTGTCAAAACTTTGTTAGGAATTATGTGATCCTTACTAGCTGGAAGTAAGGGAGATGGGGCATGAAGTTATTTCTAGGAGTTGGAGACATACCAAGTTTAGCTCAGTTGTGGGCATCTTTGAAATACCTATACAAACTTATTCCTACATAGTAACTTGCCACTTTGAATGAGAATGTGCTTGCTTACAGCAAGGTGCTATATGTTCTGAATGCCCGAATTGGGAATCTGTGTCAAAACTTTGTTAGGAATTATGTGATCCTTACTAGCTGGAAGTTAGGGGAATGGGGCATGAAGTTATTTCTAGGAGTTGGACACATACCAAGTTTAGCTCAGTTCTGGGCATCTTTGAAATACCTATACAAACTTGATCCTACATAGTAACTTGCATCTTTGAATGAGAATGTGCTTGCTTACAGTAACGTGCTACATGTTCTGAATGCCCGAATTGGGAATATTTGTCAAAACTTTGTTAGGAATTATGTGATCCTTACTAGCTGGAAGTAAGTGAGATGGGGCATGAAGTTATTTCTAGGAGTTGGAGACATGTCAAGTTTAGCTCAGTTCTGGGCATCTTTGAAATACCTATACAAACTTGTTCCTACATAGTAACTTGCAAATTTGAATGAGAATGTGCTTGCTTACAGCAACGTGCTATATGTTCTGAATGCCCGAATTGGGAATCTGTGTCAAAACATTGTTAGAAATTATGTGATCCTTACTAGCCTGAAGTAAGGGAGATGGGACATGAAGTTATTTCTAGGAGTTGGAGAAATACCAAGTTTAGCTTAGTTCTGGGCATCTTTGAAATACCTATACAAACTTGTTCCTACATAGTAACTTGCCACTTTGAATGAGAATGTGCTTACTTACAGCAACGTGCTATATGTTCTGAATGCCCGAATTGGGAATCTGTGTCAAAACTTTGTTAGGAATTATGTGATCCTTACTAGCTGGAAGTAAGGGTGATGGGGCATGAAGTTATTTCTAGGAGTTGGACACATACCAAGTTTAGCTCAGTTCTGGGCATCTTTGAAATACCTATACAAACTTGTTCCTACATAGTAACTTGCAACTTTGAATGAGAATGTGCTTGCTTACAGCAACGTGCTGTATGTTCTGAATGCCCGAATTGGGAATCTGTGTCAAAACGTTGTTAGGAATTATGTGATCCTTACTAGCCTGAAGTAAGGGAGATGGGGCATGAAGTTATTTCTAGGAGTTGGAGACATACCAAGTTTAGCTCAGTTGTGGGCATCTTTGAAATACCTATACAAACTTGTTCCTACATAGTAACTTGCAACTTTGAATGAGAATGTGCTTGCTTACAGCAACGTGCTATATGTTCTGAATGCCCGAATTGGGAATCTGTGTCAAAACATTGTTAGGAATTATGTGATCCTTACTAGCCGGAAGTAAGGGAGATGGGGCATGAAGTTATTTCTAGGAGTTGAAGACATAACAAGTTTAGCTCAGTTCTGGGCATCTTTGAAATACCTATACAAACTTGTTCCTACATAGTAACTTGCCACTTTGAATGAGAATGTGCTTGCTTACAGCAACGTGCTATAAGTTCTGAATGCCCGAATTGGGAATCTGTGTCAAAAGTTTGTTAGGAATTATGTGATCCTTACTAGCTGGAAGTTAGGAGGATGGGGCATGAAGTTATTTCTAGGAGTTGGAGACATACAACGTTTAGCTCAGTTCTGGGCATCTTTGAAATATCCATACAAACTTGTTCCTACATAGTAACTTGCAACTTTGAATGAGAATGTGCTTGCTTACAGCAACATGCTATATGTTCTGAATGCCCGAATTGGGAATCTGTGTCAAAACTTTGTTAGGAATTATGTCATCCTTACTAGCTAGAAGCAAGGGAGATGGGGCATGAAGTTATTTCTAGGAGTTGGACACATACCAAGTTTAGCTCAGTTCTGGGCATCTTTGAAATACCTATACAAACTTGTTCCTACATAGTAACTTGCAACTTTGAATGAGAATGTGCTTGCTTACAGCAACGTGCTATATGTTCTGAATGCCCGAATTGGGAATCTGTGTCAAAACTTTGTTAGGAATTATGTGATCCTTACTAGCTGGAAGTAAGGGAGATGGGGCATGAAGTTATTTCTAGGAGTTGGACACATACCAAGTTTAGCTCAGTTCTGGGCATCTTTGAAATACCTATACAAACTTGTTCCTACATAGTAACTTGCCACTTTGAATGAGAATGTGCTTGCTTACAGCAACGTGCTACATGTTCTGAATGCCCGAATTGGGAATCTGTGTCAAAACTTTGTTAGGAATTATGTGATCCTTACTAGCTGGAAGTAAGGGAGATGGGGCATGAAGTTATTTCTAGGAGTTGGAGACATACCAAGTTTAGCTCAGTTCTGGGCATCTTTGAAATAGCTATACAAACTTGTTCCTACATAGTAACTTGCCACTTTGAATGAGAATGTGCTTGCTTACAGCAACGTGCTACATGTTCTGAATGCCCGAATTGGGAATCTGTGTCAAAACTTTGTTAGGAATTATGTGATCCTTACTAGCTGCAGGTAAGGGAGATGGGGCAGGAAGTTATTTCTAGGAGTTGGAGACATACCAAGTTTAGCTCAGTTGTGGGCATCTTTGAAATACCTATACAAACTTGTTCCTACATAGAAACTTGCAACTTTGAATGAGAATGTGCTTGCATACAGCAACGTGCTATATGTTCTGAATGCCCGAATTGGGAATATGTGTCCAAACTTTGTTAGAAATTATGTGATCCTTACTAGCCTGAAGTAAGGGAGATGGGGCATGAAGTTATTTCTAGGAGTTGGAGACATACAACGTTTAGCTCAGTTCTGGGCATCATTGAAATACCTATACAAACTTGTTCCTACATAGTAACTTGCCACTTTGAATGAGAATGTGCTTACTTACAGCAACGTGCTATATGTTCTGAATGCCCGAATTGGGAATCTGTGTCAAAACTTTGTTAGGAATTATGTGATCCTTACAAGCTGGAAGTAAGGGAGATGGGGCATGAAGTTATTTCTAGGAGTTGGACACATACCAAGTTTAGCTCAGTTCTGGGCATCTTTGAAATACCTATACAAACTTGTTCCTACATAGTAACTTGCAACTTTGAATGAGAATGAGCTTGCTTACAGCAACGTGCTATATGTTCTGATTGCCCGAATTGGGAATCTGTGTCAAAACTTTGTTAGGAATTATGTGATCCTTACTAGCTGAAGTAAGGGAGATGGGGCATGAAGTTATTTCTAGAAGTTGGAGACATACCAAGTTTCGCTCAGTTCTTGGCATCTTTGAAATACCTATACAAACTTGTTCATACATAGTAACTTGCAACTTTGAATGAGAATGTGCTTGCTTACAGCAACGTGCTATATGTTCTGAATGCCCGAATTGGAAATCTGTGTCAAAACTTTCTTAGGAATTATGTTATCCTTACTAGCTGGAAGTAAGTGAGATGGGGCATGAAGTTATTTCTAGAGGTTAGACACATACCAAGTTTAGCTCAGTTCTGGACATCTTTGAAATATCTATACAAACTTGTTCCTACATAGTAACTTGCAACTTTGAATGAGAATGTGCTTGCTTACAGCAACGTGCTATATGTTCTGAATGCCCGAATTGGGAATCTGTGTCAAAACTTTGTTAGGAATTATGTGATCCTTACTAGCTGGAAGTAAGGGAGATGGGGCATGAAGTTATTTCTAGGAGTTGGAGACATACCAAGTTTAGCTCAGTTCTGGGTATCTTTGAAATACCTATACAAACTTGTTCCTACATAGTAACTTGCCACTTTGAATGAGAATGTGCTTGCTTACAGCAACGTGCTACATGTTCTGAATGCCCGAATTGGGAATCTGTGTCAAAACTTTGTTAGGAATTATGTGATCCTTACTAGCTGGAGGTAAGGGAGATGGGGCATGAAGTTATTTCTAGGAGTTGGAGACATACCAAGTTTAGCTCAGTTGTGTGCATCTTTGAAATACCTATACAAACTTGTTCCTACATAGTAACTTGCAACTTTGAATGAGAATGTGCTTGCTTACAGCAACGTGCTATATGTTCTGAATGCCCGAATTGGGAATATCTGTCCAAACTTTGTTAGAAATTATGTGATCCTTACTAGCCTGAAGTAAGGGAGATGGGGCATGAAGTTATTTCTAGGAGTTGGAGACATACAACGTTTAGCTCAGTTCTGGGCATCTTTGAAATACCTATACAAACTTGTTCCTACATAGTAACTTGACACTTTGAATGAGAATGTGCTTACTTACAGCAACGTGCTATATGTTCTGAATGCCCGAATTGGGAATCTGTGTCAAAACTTTGTTAGGAATTATGTGATCCTTACTAGCTGGAAGTAAGGGAGATGGGGCATGAAGTTATTTCTAGGAGTTGGACACATACCAAGTTTAGCTCAGTTCTGGGCATCTTTGAAATACCTGTACAAAATTGTTCCTACATAGTAACTTGCAACTTTGAATGAGAATGTGCTTGCTTACAGCAACGTGCTATATGTTCTGAATGCCCGAATTGGGAATCTGTGTCAAAACTTTGTTAGGAATTATGTGATCCTTACTAGCTGAAAGTAAGGGAGATGGGGCATGAAGTTATTTCTAGGAGTTGGAGACATACAACGTTTAGCTTAGTTCTGGGCATCTTTGAAATACCTATACAAACTTGTTCCTACATAGTAACTTGCAACTTTGAATGAGAATGTGCTTGCTTACAGCAACGTGCTATATGTTCTGAATGCCCGAATTGGGAATCTGTGTCAAAACTTTGTTAGGAATTATGTGATCCTTACTAGCTGGAAGTAAGGGAGATGGGGCATGAAGTTATATCTAGGAGTTGGACACATACCAAGTTTAGCTCAGTTCTGGGCATCTTTGAATACCTATACAAACTTGTTCCTACATAGTAACTTGCAACTTTGAATGAGAATGTGCTTGCTTACAGCAACGTGCTATATGTTCTGAATGCCCGAATTGGGAATCTGTGTCAAAACTTTGTTATGAATTATGTGATCCTTGCTAGCCGGAAGTAAGGGAGATGGGGCATGAAGATATTTCTAGGAGTTGGAGACATACAACGTTTAGCTTAGTTCTGGGCATCTTTGAAATACCTATACAAACTTGTTCCTACATAGTAACTTGCAACTTTGAATGTGAATGTGCTTGCTTACAGCAACGTGCTATATGTTCTGAATGCCCGAATGGGGAATCTGTGTCCAAACTTTGTTAGAAATTATGTGATCCTTACTAGCCTGAAGTAAGGGAGATGGGGCATGAAGTTATTTCTTGGAGTTTGAGACATACAACGTTTAGCTTAGTTCTGGGCATCATTGAAATACCTATACAAACTTGTTCCTACATAGTAACTTGACACTTTGAATGAGAATGTGCTTACTTACAGCAACGTGCTATATGTTCTGAATGCCCGAATTGGGAATCTGTGTCAAAACTTTGTTAGGAATTATGTGATCATTACTAGCCTGAAGTAAGGGAGATGGGGCATGAAGTTATTTCTAGGAGTTGGAGAAATACCAAGTTTAGCTCAGTTCTGGGCATCTTTGAAATACCTATAAAAACTTGTTCCGACATAGTAACTTGCAACTTTGAATGAGAATGTGCTTGCTTACAGCAACGTGCTACATGTTCTGAATGCCCGAATTGGGAATCTGTGTCAAAACTTTGTTAGGAATTATGTGATCCTTACTAACTGGAAGTAAGGGAGATGGGGCATGAAGTTTTTTCTAGGAGTTGGAGACATACCAAGTTTAGCTCAGTTCAGGGCATCTTTGAAATACCTATACAAACATGTTCCTACAGAGTAACTTGCAACTTTGAATGAGAATGTGCTTGCTTACAGCAACGTGCTATATGTTCTGAATGCCCGAATTGGGAATCTGTGTCAAAACTTTGTTAGGAATTATGTGATCCTTAGTAGCTGGAAGTAAGGGAGATGGGGCATGAAGTTATTTCTAGGAGTTGGACACATACCAAGTTTAGCTCAGTTCTGGGCATCTTTGAAATACCTATACAAACTTGTTCCTACATAGTAACTTGCAACTTTGAATGAAAATGTACTTGCTTACAGCAAAGTACTATATGTTCTGAATGCCCGAATTGGGAATCTGTGTCAAAACTTTGTTAGGAATTATGTGATCCTTACTAGCTGGAAGTAAGGGAGATGGGGCATGAAGTTATTTCTAGGAGTTGGAGACATACCAAGTTTAGCTCAGTTCTGGGCATCTTTTAAATACCTATACAAACTTGTTCCTACATAGTAACTTGCAACTTTGAATGAGAATGTGCTGGCTTACAGCAACGTGCTATATGTTCTGAATGCCCGAATTGGGAATCTGTGTCAAAACTTTGTTAGGAATTATGTGATCCTTACTAGCTGGAAGTCAGGGAGATGGGGCATGAAGTTATTTCTAGAGATTGGACACATACCAAGTTTAGTTCAGTTCTGGGCATCTTTGAAATACCTATACAAGCTTGTTCCTACATAGTAACTTGCCACTTTGAATGAGAATGTGCTTACTTTCAGCAACGTGCTATATGTTCTGAATGCCCGAATTGGGAATCTGTGTCAAAACTTTGTTAGGAATTATGTGATCCTTACTAGCTGGAAGTAAGGGAGATGGGGCATGAAGTTATTTCTAGGAGTTGGACACATACCAAGTTTAGCTCAGTTGTGGGCATCTTTGAAATACCTATATAAACTTGTTCCTACATAGTAACTTGCAACTTTGAATGAGAATGTGCTTGCTTACAGCAACGTGCTATATGTTCTGAATGCCCGAATTGGGAATCTGTGTCAAAACTTTGTTAGGAATTATGTGATCCTTACTAGCTGGAAGTAAGGGAGATGGGGCATGATGTTATTTCTAGAGGTTGGACACATACCAAGTTTAGTTCAGTTCTGGGCATCTTTGAAATACCTATACAAACTTGTTCCTACATAGTAACTTGCAACTTTGAATGAGAATGTGCTTACTTACAGCAACGTGCTATATGTTCTGAATGCCCGAATTGGGAATCTGTGTCAAAACATTGTTAGGAATTATGTGATCCTTACTAACTGGAAGTAAGGGAGATGGGGCATGAAGTTATTTCTAGGAGTTGGAGACATACCAAGTTTAGCTCAGTTCAGGGCATCTTTGAAATACCTATACAAACATGTTCCTACAGAGTAACTTGCAACTTTGAATGAGAATGTGCTTGCTTACAGCAACGTGCTATATGTTCTGAATGCCCGAATTGGGAATCTGTGTCAAAACTTTGTTAGGAATTATGTGATCCTTAGTAGCTGGAAGTAAGGGAGATGGGGCATGAAGTTATTTCTAGGAGTTGGACACATACCAAGTTTAGCTCAGTTCTGGGCATCTTTGAAATACCTATACAAACTTGTTCCTACATAGTAACTTGCAACTTTGAATGAAAATGTACTTGCTTACAGCAAAGTGCTATATGTTCTGAATGCCCGAATTGGGAATCTGTGTCAAAACTTTGAAATTATATGATCCTTACTAGATGGAAGTAAGGGAGATGGGGCATGAAGTTATTTCTAGGAGTTGGAGACATACAACGTTTAGCTCAGTTCTGGGCCTCTTTGAAATACCTATACAAACTTGTTCCTACATAGTAACTTGCAACTTTGAATGAGAATGTGCTTGCTTACAGCAAAGTACTATATGTTCTGAATGCCCGAATTGGGAATCTGTGTCAAAACTTTGTTAGGAATTATGTGATCCTTACTAGCTGGAAGTAAGGGAGATGGGGCATGAAGTTATTTCTAGGAGTTGGAGACATACCAAGTTTAGCTCAGTTCTGGGCATCTTTTAAATACCTATACAAACTTGTTCCTACATAGTAACTTGCAACTTTGAATGAGAATGTGCTTGCTTACAGCAACGTGCTATATGTTCTGAATGCCCGAATTGGGAATCTGGGTCAAAATTTTGTTAGGAATTATGTGATCCTTACTAGCTGGAAGTAAGGGAGATGGGGCATGAAGTTATTTCTAGGAGTTGGACACATACCAAGTTTAGATCAGTTGTGGGCATCTTTGAAATACCTATACAAACTTGTTCCTACATAGTAACTTGCAACTTTGAATGAGAATGTGCTTGCTTACAGCAACGTGCTATATGTTCTGAATGCCCGAATTGGGAATCTGTGTCAAAACTTTGTTAGAAATTATGTGATCCTTACTAGCTGGAAGGAAGGAAGATGGGGCATGAAGTTATTTCTAGGAGTTGGAGAAATACCAAGTTTAGCTCAGTTCTGGGCATCTTTGAAATACCTATACAAACTTGTTCCTACATAGTAACTTGCCACTTTGAATGAGAATGTGCTTGCTTACAGGAACGTGCTACATGTTCTTAATGCCCGAATTGGGATTCTGTGTCAAAACTTTGTTAGGAATTATGTGATCCTTACTAGCTGGAAGTAAGGGAGATGGGGCATGAAGTTATTTCTAGGAGTTGGAGACATACCAAGTTTAGCTCAGTTCTGGGCATCTTTGAAATACCTATACAAACTTGTTCCTACATAGTAACTTGCAACTTTGAATGAGAATGTGCTTGCTTACAGCAACGTGATATATGTTCTGAATGCCCGAATTGGGAATCTGTGTCAAAATTTTGTTAGGAATTATGTGATCCTTAGTAGCTGGAAGTAAGTGAGATGGGGTATAAAGTTATTTCTAGGAGTTGGACACATACCAAGTTTAGCTCAGTTCTGGGCATCTTTGAAATACCTATACAAACTTGTTCCTACATAGTAACTTGCAACTTTGAATGAGAATGTGCTTGCTTACAGCAAAGTGCTATATGTTCTGAATGCCCGAATTGGGAATCTGTGTCAAAACTTTGAAATTATGTGATCCTTACTAGATGGAAGTAAGGGAGATGGGGCTTGAAGTTATTTCTAGGAGTTGGAGACATACAACGTTTAGCTCAGTTCTGGGCATCTTTGAAATACCTATACAAACTTGTTCCTACATAGTAACTTGCAACTTTGAATGAGAATGTGCTTGCTTACAGCAACGTGCTATATGTTCTGAATGCCGGAATTGGGAATCTGTGTCAAAACTTTCTTAGGAATTATGTGATCCTTACTAGCTGGAAGTAAGGGAGATGGGGCATGAAGTTATTTCTAGGAGTTGGAGACATACCAAGTTTAGCTAAGTTCTGGGCATCTTTGAAATACCTATACAAACTTGTTCCTACATAGTAACTTGCAACTTTGAATGAGGAATGTGCTTGCTTACAGCAACGTGCTATATGTTCTGAATGCCCGAATTGGGAATCTGTGTCAAAACTTTGTTAGGAATTATGTGATCCTTACTAGCTGGAAGTAAGGGAGATGGGGCATGAAGATATTTCTAGGAGTTGGAGACACACCAAGTTTAGCTCAGTTCTGGGCATCTTTGAAATACCTATACAAACTTGTTCCTACATAGTAACTTGCAACTTTGAATGAGAATGTGCTTGCTTACAGCAACGTGCTATATGTTCTGAATGCCCGAATTGGGAATCTGTGTCAAAACTTTGTTAGGAATTATGTGATCCTTACTAGCTGGAAGAAAGGGAGATGGGGCATGAAGTTATTTCTAGAGGTGGGACACATACCAAGTTTAGTTCAGTTCTGGGCATCTTTGAAATACCTATACAAACTTGTTCCTACATAGTAACTTGCAACTTTGAATGAGAATGTGCTTACTTACAGCAACGTGCTATATGTTCTGAATGCCCGAATTGGGAATCTGTGTCAAAACTTTGTTAGGAATTATGTGATCCTTACTAGCTGGAAGTAAGGGAGATGGGGCATGAAGTTATTTCTAGGAGTTGGACACATACCAAGTTTAGCTCAGTTCTGGGCATCTTTGAAATACCTATACAAACTTGTTCCTACATAGTAACTTGCAACTTTGAATGAAAATGTACTTGCTTACAGCAAAGTGCTATATGTTCTGAATGCCCGAATGGGAATCTGTGTCAAAACTTTGAAATTATATGATCCTTACTAGATGGAAGTAAGAGAGATGGGGCATGAAGTTATTTCTAGGAGTTGGAGACATACAACGTTTAGCTCAGTTCTGGGCATCTTTGAAATACCTATACAAACTTGTTCCTACATAGTAACTTGCAACTTTGAATGAGAATGTGCTTGCTTACAGCAAAGTGCTATATGTTCTGAATGCCCGAATTGGGAATCTGTGTCAAAAGTTTGAAATTATGTGATCCTTACTAGATGGAAGTAAGGGAGATGGGGCTTGAAGTTATTTCTAGGAGTTGGAGACATACAACGTTTAGCTCAGTTCTGGGCATCTTTGAAATACCTATACAAACTTGTTCCTGCATAGTAACTTGCAACTATGAATGAGAATGTGCTTGCTTACAGCAACGTGCTATATGTTCTGAATGCCCGAATTGGGAATCTGTGTCAAAACTTTGTTAGGAATTATGTGATCCTTACTAGCTGGAAGTAAGGGAGATGTGGCATGAAGTTATTTCTAGGAGTTGGAGACATACCAAGTTTAGCTCAGTTCTGGGCATCTTTGAAATACCTATACAAACTTGTTCCTACATAGTAACTTGCAACTTTGAATGAGAATGTGCTTGCTTACAGCAACGTGCTATATGTTCTGAATGCCCGAATTGGGAATCTGTGTCAAAACTTTGTTAGGAATTATGTGATCCTTACTAGCTGGAAGAAAGGGAGATGGGGCATGAAGTTATTTCTGGAGGTTGGACACATACCAAGTTTAGTTCAGTTCTGGGCATCTTTGAAATACCTATACAAACTTGTTCCTACATAGTAACTTGCCACTTTGAATGAGAATGTGCTTACTTACAGCAACGTGCTATATGTTCTGAATTCCCGAATTGGGAATCTGTGTCAAAACTTTGTTAGGAATTATGTGATCCTTACTAGCTGGAAGTAAGGGAGATGGGGCATGAAGTTATTTCTAGGAGTTGGACACATACCAAGTTTAGCTCAGTTCTGGGCATCTTTGAAATACCTATACAAACTTGTTCCTACATAGTAACTTGAAACTTTGAATGAAAATGTACTTGCTTACAGCAAAGTGCTATATGTTCTGAATGCCCGAATGGGAATCTGTGTCAAAACTTTGAAATTATATGATCCTTACTAGATGGAAGTAAGGGAGATGGGGCATGAAGTTATTTCTAGGAGTTGGAGACATACAACGTTTAGCTCAGTTCTGGGCATTTTTAAATACCTATACAAAATTGTTCCTACATAGTAACTTGCAACTTTGAATGAGAATGTGCTTGCTTACAGCAAAGTGCTATATGTTCTGAATGCCCGAATTGGGAATCTGTGTCAAAATTTTGAAATTATGTGATACTTAATAGATGGAAGTAAGGGAGATGGGGCTTGAAGATATTTCTAGGAGTTGGAGACATACAACGTTTAGCTCAGTTCTGGGCATATTTGAAATACCTATACAAACTTGTTCCTGCATAGTAACTTGCAACTATGAATGAGAATGTGCTTGCTTACAGCAACGTGCTATATGTTCTGAATGCCCGAATTGGGAATCTGTGTCAAAACTTTGTTAGGAATTATGTGATCCTTACTAGCTGGAAGTAAGGGAGATGTGGCATGAAGTTATTTCTAGGAGTTGGAGACATACCAAGTTTAGCTCAGTTCTGGGCATCTTTGAAATACCTATACAAACTTGTTCCTACATAGTAACTTGCAACTTTGAATGAGGAATGTGCTTGCTTACAGCAACGTGCTATATGTTCTGAATGCCCGAATTGGGAATCTGTGTCAAAACTTTGTTAGGAATTATGTGATCCTTACTAGCCTGAAGTAAGGGAGATGGGGCATGAAGTTATTTCTAGGAGTTGGAGACATACAACGTTTAGCTCAGTTCTGGGCATCTTTGAAATACCTATACAAACTTGTTCCTACATAGTAACTTGCCACTTTGAATGAGAATGTGCTTACTTCAGCAACACGCTATATGTTCTGAATGCCCGAATTGGAAATCTGTGTCAAAATTTTGTTAGGAATTATGTGATCCTTACTAGCTGGAAGTAAGGGAGATGGGGCATGAAGTTAATTCTAGGAGTTGGACACAGACCAAGTTTAGCTCAGTTCTGGGCATCTTTGAAATACCTATACAAACTTGTTCCTACATAGTAACTTGCAACTTTGAATGAGAATGTGCTTGCTTACAGCAACGTGCTATATGTTCTGAATGCCCGAATTGGGAATCTGTGTCAAATCTTTGTTAGGAATTATGTGATCCTTACTAGCTGGAAGTAAGGGAGATGGGACATGAAGTTATTTCTAGGAGTTGGAGACATAAAATGTTTAGCTCAGTTCTGGGCATCTTTGAAATACCTATACAAACTTGTTCCTACATAGTAACTTGCAACTTTGAATGAGAATGTGCTTGCTTACAGCAACGTGCTATATGTTCTGAATGCCCGAATTGGGAATCTGTGTCAAAACTTTGTTAGGAATTATGTGATCCTTACTAGCTGGAAGTTAGGGAGATGGGGCATGAATTATTTCTAGAGGTTGGACACATACCAAGTTTAGTTCAGTTCTGGGCATCTTTGAAATACCTATACAAACTTGTTCCTACATAGTAACTTGCCACATTGAATGAGAATGTGCTTGCTTACAGCAACGTGCTATATGTTCTGAATGACCAAATTGGGAATCTGTGTCAAAACTTTGTTAGGAATTATGTGATCCTTACTAGCTGGAAGAAAGGGAGATGGGGCATAAAGTTATTTCTAGGAGTTGGAGACATACCAAGTTTAGCTCAGTTCTGGGTATCTTTGAAATACCTATACAAACTTGTTCCTACATAGTAACTTGCAACTTTGAATGAGAATGTGCTTGCTTACAGCAACGTGCTATATGTTCCGAATGCCCGAATTGGGAAGCTGTGTGAAAACTTTGTTAGGAATTATGTGATCCTTACTAGCTGGAAGTAAGGGAGATGGGGCATGAAGTTATTTCTAAGAGTTGGACACATACAACGTTTAGCTCAGTTCTGGGCATGTTTGAAACACCTATACAAACTTGTTCCTACATAGCCACTTGCAACTTTGAATGAGAATGTGCTTGCTTACAGCAACGTGCTATATGTTCTGAATGCCCGAATTGGGAATCTGTGTCAAAACTTTGTTAGAAATTATGTGATCCTTACTAGCCTGAAGTAAGGGAGATGGGGCATGAAGTTATTTCTAGGAGTTGGACACATACCAAGTTTAGCTCAGTTCTGGGAATCTTTGAAATACCTATACAAACTTGTTCCTACATAGTTACCTGCAACTTTGAATGAGAATGTGCTTGCTTACAGCAACGTGCTATATGATCTGAATGCCCGAATTGGGAATCTGTGTCAAAACTTTGTTAGGAATTATGTGATCCTTACTAGCTGGAAGTAAGGGATTTGGGGCATGAAGTTATTTCTAGGAGTTGGAGACATACCAAGTTTAGCTCAGTTCTGGGCATCTTTGAAACACCTATACAAACTTGTTCCTACATAGTAACTTGCAACTTTGAATGAGAATGTGCTTGCTTACAGCACCGTGCTACATGTTCTGAATGCCCGAATTGGGAATCTGTGTCAAAACTTTGTTAGGAATTATGTGATCCTTACTAGCTGGAAGTAAGGGAGATGGGACATGAAGTTATTTCTAGGAGTTGGAGACATACCAAGTTTAGCTTAGTTCTGGGCATCTTTGAAATACCTATACAAACTTGTCCTACATAGTAACTTGCAATTTTGAATGAGAATGTGCTTGCTTACAGCAATGTGCTATATGTTCTGAATGCCCGAATTGGGAATCTGTGTCAAAACTTTGTTAGGAATTATGTGATCCTTACTAGCTGGAAGTAAGGGAGATGGGGCATAAAGATATTTCTAGGAGTTGGACACATACCAAGTTTAGCTCAGTTCTGGGCATCTTTGAAATACCTATACAAACTTGTTCCTACATAGTAACTTGCAACATTGATTGAGAATGTGCTTGCTTACAGCAACGTGCTATATGTTCTGAATGCCCGAATTGGGAATCTGTGTCAAAACTTTGTTAGGAATTATGTCATCCTTACTAGCTGGAAGTAAGGGAGATGGGGCATGAAGTTATTTCTAGGAGTTGGAGACATACAACGTTTAGCTCAGTTCTGGGCATCTTTGAAATACCTATACAAACTTGTTCCTACATAGTAACTTGCAACTTTGAATGAGAATGTGCTTGCTTACAGCAACGTGCTATATGTTCTGAATGCCCGAATTGGGAATCTGTGTCAAAACTTTGTTAGGAATTATGTGATCCTTACTAGCTGGAAGTAAGGGATTTGGGGCATGAAGTTATTTCTAGGAGTCGGAGACATACCAAGTTTAGCTCAGTTCTGGGCATCTTTGAAACACCCATACAAACTTGTTCCTACATAGTAACTTGCAACTTTGAATGAAAATGTGCTTGCTTACAGAAACGTGCTATATGTTCTGAATGCCCGAATTGGGAATCTGTGTCAAAACTTTGTTAGGAATTATGTGATCCTTACTAGCTGGAAGTAAGGGAGTTGGGGCATGAAGTTATTTCAAGGAGTTGGACACATACCAAGTTTAGCTCAGTTCTGGGCATCTTTGAAATACCTATACAAACTTGTTCCTACATAGTAACTTGCAACTTTGAATGAGAATGTGTTTAGTTACAGCAACGTGCTATATGTTCTGAATGCCCGAATTGGGAATCTGTGTCAAAACTTTGTTAGGAATTATGTGATCCTTACTAGCTGGAAGTAAGGGAGTTGGGGCATGAAGTTATTTCTAGGAGTTGGAGACATACCAAGTTTAGCTCAGTTGTGGGCATCTTTGAAATACCTATACAAACTTGTTCCTACATAGTAACTTGCAACTTTGAATGAGAATGTGTTTGCTTACAGCAACGTGCTATATGTTCTGAATGCCCGAATTGGGAATCTGTGTCAAAACATTGTTAGGAATTATGTGATCCTTACTAGCTGGAAGTAAGGGAGATGTGGCATGAAGTTATTTCTAGAGGTTGGACACATACCAAGTTTAGCTCAGTTCTGGGCATCTTTGAAATACCTATACAAACTTGTTCCTACATAGTAACTTGCAACTTTGAATGAGAATGTTCTTGCTTACAGCAACGTGATATATGTTCTGAATGCCCGAATTGGGAATCTGTGTCAAAACTTTGTTAGGAATTATGTGATCCTTACTAGCTGGAAGTAAGGGAGATGGGTCATGAAGTTATTTCTAGTAGTTGGAGACATACCAAGTTTAGCTCAGTTCTGGGCATCTTTGAAATACCTATACAAACTTGTTCCTACATAGTAACTTGCAACTTTGAATGAGAATGTGCTTGCTTACAGCAACGTGCTATATGTTCTGAATGACCGAATTGGGAATCTGTGTCAAAACTTTGTTAGGAATTATGTGATCCTTACTAGCTGGAAGTAAGGGAGATGGGGCATGAAGTTATTTCTAGGAGTTGGAGACATACCAAGTTTAGCTCAGTTCTGGGCATCTTTGAAATACCTATACAAACTTGTTCCTACATAGTAACTTGCAACTTTGAATGAGAATGTGCTTGCTTACAGCAACGTGCTACATGTTCTGAATGCCCGAATTCGGAATCTGTGTCAAAAATTTCTTAGGAATTATGTGATCCTTACTAGCTGGAAGTAAGGGAGATGGGGCATGAAGTTATTTTTAGGTGTTGAGGACACACCAAGTTTAGCTCAGTTCTGGGCATCTTTGAAATACCTATACAAACTTGTTCCTGCACGGTAACTTGCAACTCTGAATGAGAATGTGCTTGCTTACAGAAACGTGCTACATGTTCTGAATGCCCGAATTGGGAATCTGTGTCAAAACTTTCTTAGGAATTATGTGATCCTTACTAGCTGGAAGTAAGGGAGATGGGGCATGAAGTTATTTCTAGAGGTTGGACACATACCAAGTTTAGCTCAGTTCTGGGCATCTTTGAAATACCTATACAAACTTGTTCCTACGTAGTAACTCGAGCATTCAGAACATATACCACGTTGCTGTAAGCAAGCACATTCTCAAATTATGTGATCCTTACTAGCTGGAAGTAAGGGAGATGGGGCCTGAAGTTATTTCTAGGAGTTGGACACATACGAAGTTTAGCTCAGTTCTGGGCATCTTTGAAATACCTATACAAAATTGTTCCTACATAGTAACTTGCCACTTTGAATGAGAATGTGCTTGCTTACAGCAACGTGCTATATGTTCTGAATGCCCGAATTGGGAATCTGTGTCAAAACTTTCTTAGGAATTATGTGATCCTTACTAGATGGAAGTAAGTGAGATGGGGCATGAAGTTATTTGTAGGAGTTGGACACATACAACGTTTAGCTCAGTTCCGGGCATCTTTGAAATACCTATACAAACTTATTCCTACATAGTAACTTGCAACTTTGAGTGAGAATGTGCTTGCTTACAGCAACGTGCTACATATTCTGAATGCCCGAATTGGGAATCTGTGTCAAATCTTTGTTAGGAATTATGTGATCCTTACTAGCTGGAAGTAAGGGAGATGGGGCATGAAGTTATTTCTAGGAGTTGGAGAAATACCAAGTTTAGCTCAGTTCTGGGCATCTTTAAAATCCCTTACAAACTTGTTCCTACATAGTAACTTGCAACTTTGAATGAGAATGTGCTTGCTTACAGCAACGTGCTATATGTTCTGAATGCCCGAATAGGGAATCTGTGTCAAAACTTTGTTAGGAATTATGTGATCCTTACTAGCTGGAAGTAAGGGAGATGGAGCATGAAGATATTTCTAGAGGTTGGACACATACCAAGATTAGCTCAGTTCGGGGCATCTTTGAAATACCTATACAAACTTGTTCCTACATAGTAACTTGCAACTTTGTATGAGAATGTGCTTGCTTACAGCAACGTGCTATATGTTCTGAATGCCCGAATTGGGAATCTGTGTCAAAACTTTGTTCGGAATTATGTGATCCTTACTAGCTGGAAGTAAGGGAGATGGGGCATGAAGTTATTTCTAGAGGCTGGACACATACCAAGTTTAGCTCAGTTCTGGGCATCTTTGATATACCTATACAAACTTGTTCCTACATAGTAACTTGCCACTTTGAATGAGAATGGTCTTGCTTACATCAACGTGCTATATGTTCTGAATTCCCGAATTGGGAATCTGTGTCAAAACTTTGATAGGAATTATGTGATCCTTACTAGCTGAAAGTAAGGTAGATGGAGCATGAAGTTATTTCTAGGAGTTGGAGACATACCAAGTTTAGCTCAGTTCTGGGCATCTTTGAAATACCTATACAAACTTGTTCCTACATAGTAACTTGCCACTTTGAAGGAGAATGTGCTTGCTTACAGCAACGTGCTATATGTTCTGAATGCCCGAATTGGGAATCTGTGTCAAAACTTTGTTCGGAATTATGTGATCCTTACTAGCTGGAAGTAAGGGAGATGGGGCATGAAGTTTTTTCTAGGAGGTGGACACATACATACCAAGTTTATCTAAGATCTGGGCATCTTTGAAATACCTATACAAACTTGTTCCTACATAGTAACTTGCAACTTTGAATGAGAATGTGCTTGCTTACAGCAACGTGCTATATGTTCTGAATGCCCGAATTGGGAATCTGTGTCAAAACTTTGTTAGGAATTATGTGATCCTTACTAGCTGGAAGTAAGGGAGATGGGGCATGAAGTTATTTCTAGGAGTTGGACACATACCAAGTTTAGCTCAGTTCTGGGCATCTTTGAAATACCTATACAAACTTGTTCATACATAGTAACTTGCCACTTTGAATGAGAATGTGCTTGCTTGCAGCAACGTGCTATATGTTCTGAATGCCCGAATTGGGAATCTGTGTCAAAACTTTGTTCGGAATTATGTGATACTTATTAGCTGCAAGTAAGGGAGATGGGGCATGAAGATATTTCTAGGAGTTGGAGACATACCAAGTTTAGCTCAGTTCTGGGCATCTTTGAAATACCTATACAAACTTGTTCCTACATAGTAACTTGCCACTTTGAATGAGAATGTGCTTGCTTGCAGCCACGTGCTATATGTTCTGAATGCCCGAATTGGGAATCTGTGTCAAAACTTTCTTAGGAATTATGTGATCCTTACTAGATGGAAGTAAATGAGATGGGGCATGAAGTTATTTGTAGGAGTTGGACACATACAACGTTTAGCTCAGTTCCGGGCATCTTTGAAATACCTATACAAACTTATTCCTACATAGTAACTTGCAACTTTGAATGAGAATGTGCTTGCTTACAGCAACGTGCTACATGTTCTGAATGCCGGAATTGGGAATCTGTGTCAAAACTTTGTTAGGAATTATGTGATCCTTACTAGCTGGAAGTAAGGGAGATGGGGCATGATGTTATTTCTAGGAGTTGGAGAAATACCAAGATTAGCTCAGTTCAGGGTATATTTAAAATCCCTTACACACTTGTTCATAAATAGTAACTTGCAACTTTGAATGAGAATGTGCTTGCTTACAGCAACGTGCTATATGTTCTGAATGCCCGAATTGGGAATCTGTGTTAAAACTTTGTTAGGAATTATGTGATCCTTACTAGCTGGAAGTAAGGGAGATGGGGGATGAAGTTATTTCTAGAGGCTGGACACATACCAAGTTTAGGTCAGTTCTGGGCATCTTTGATATACCTATACAAACTAGTTCCTACATGGTAACTTGCCACTTTGAATGAGTATGTGCTTGCTTACAGCAACGTGCTATATGTTCTGAATGCCCGAATTGGGAATCTGTGTCAAATCTTTGATAGGAATTATGTGATCCTTACTAGCTGAAAGTAAGGGAGATGGAGCATGAAGTTATTTCTAGGAGTTGGAGACATACCAAGATTATCTCAGTTCTGAGCATCTTTGAAATACCTATACAAACTTGTTCCTACATAGTAACTTGCAACTTTGAATGAGAATGTGCTTGCTTACAGCAACGTGCTATATGTTCTGAATGCCCGAATTGGGAATCTGTGTCAAAACTTTGTTCGGAATTATGTGATGCTTACTAGCTGGAAGTAAGGGAGATGGGGCATGAAGTTATTTCTAGGAGTTGGACACATACAACGTTTAGCTCAGTTCCGGGCTTCTTTGAAATACCTATACAAACTTGTTCCTACATAGTAACTTGCAACTTTGAATGAGAATGTGCTTGCTTGCAGCAACGTGCTATATGTTCTGAATGCCCGAATTGGGAATCTGTGTCAAAACTTTGTTCGGAATTATGTGATACTTATTAGCTGCAAGTAAGGGAGATGGGGCATGAAGATATTTCTAGGAGTTGGAGACATACCAAGTTTAGCTCAGTTCTGGGCATCTTTGAAATACCTATACAAACTTGTTCCTACATAGTAACTTGCCACTTTGAATGAGAATGTGCTTGCTTGCAGCCACGTGCTATATGTTCTGAATGCCCGAATTGGGAATCTGTGTCAAAACTTTCTTAGGAATTATGTGATCCTTACTAGATGGAAGTAAATGAGATGGGGCATGAAGTTATTTGTAGGAGTTGGACACATACAACGTTTAGCTCAGTTCCGGGCATCTTTGAAATACCTATACAAACCTATTCTTACATAGTAACTTGCCACTTTGAATGAGAATGTGCTTGCTTACAGCAACGTGCTATATGTTCTGAATGCCCAAATTGGGAATCTGTGTCAAAACTTTGTTAGGAATTATGTGATCCTTACTAGCCTGAAGTAAGGGAGATGGGGCATGAAGTTATTTCTAGGAGTTGGAGACATACAACGTTTAGCTCAGTTCTGGGCATCTTGGAAATACCTATAGAAACTTGTTCCTACATAGTAACTTGCAACTTTGAATGAGAATGTGCTTACTTACAGCAACGTGCTATATGTTCTGAATGCCCGAATTGGGAATCTGTGTCAAAACTTTGTTCGGAATTATGTGATCCTTACTAGCTGGAAGTAAGGGAGATGGGGCATGAAGTTATTTCTAGGAGGTGGACACATACATACCCAGTTTATCTAACTTCTGGGCATCTTTGAAATACCTATACAAACTTGTTCCTACATAGTAACTTGCAACTTTGAATGAGAATGTGCTTGCTTACAGCAACGTGCTATATGTTCTGAATGCCCGAATTGTGAATCTGTGTCAAAACTTTGTTAGGAATTATGTGATCCTTACTAGCTGGAAGTAAGGGAGATGGGGCATGAAGTTATTTCTAGGAGTTGGACACAAACCAAGTTTAGCTCAGTTCTGGGCATCTTTGAAATACCTATACAAACATGTTCCTACATAGTAACTTGCAACTTTGAATGAGAATGTGCTTGCCTACAGCAACGTGCTATATGTTCTGAATGCCCGAATTGGGAATCTGTGTAAAAACTTTGTTAGAAATTATGTGATCCTTACTAGCCTGAAGTAAGGGAGATGGGGCATGAAGTTATTTCTAGGAGTTGGAGACATACAACGTTTAGCTCAGTTCTGGGCATCTTTGAAATACCTATACAAACTTGTTCCTACATAGTTACTTGCAACTTTGAATGAGAATGTGCTTGCTTACAGCAACGTGCTATATGTTCTGAATGCCCGAATTGGGAATCTGTGTCAAATCTTACTTCGGAATTATGTGATCCTTACTAGCTGGAAGTAAGGGAGATGGGGCATGAAGTTATTTCTAGGAGTTGGACACATACAACGTTTAGCTCAGTTCCGGGCTTCTTTGAAATACCTATACAAACTTGTTCCTTCATAGAAACCTGCAACTTTGAATGAGAATGTGCTTGCTTGCAGCAACGTGCTATATGTTCTGAATGCCCGAATTGGGAATCTGTGTCAAAACTTTGTTCGGAATTATGTGATACTTATTAGCTGCAAGTAAGGGAGATGGGGCATGAAGATATTTCTAGGAGTTGGAGACATACCAAGTTTAGCTCAGTTCTGGGCATCTTTGAAATACCTATACAAACTTGTTCCTACATAGTAACTGGCCACTTTGAATGAGAATGTGCTTGCTTGCAGCCACGTGCTATATGTTCTGAATGCCCGAATTGGGAATCTGTGTCAAAACTTTCTTAGGAATTATGTGATCCTTACTAGATGGAAGTAAGTGAGATGGGGCATGAAGTTATTTGTAGGAGTTGGACACATACAACGTTTAGATCAGTTCCGGGCATCTTTGAAATACCTATACAAACTTATTCCTACATAGTAACTTGCAACTTTGAATGAGAATGTGCTTGCTTACAGCAACGTGCTACATGTTCTGAATGCCCTAATTGGGAATCTGTGTCAAAACTTTGTTAGGAATTATGTGATCCTTACTAGCTGGAAGTAAGGGAGATGGGGCATGAAGTTATTTCTAGGAGTTGGAGAAATACCAAGTTTAGCTCAGTTCTGGGCATCTTTAAAATCCCTTACAAACATGTTCCTACATAGTAACTTGCAACTTTGAATGAGAATGTGCTTGCTTACAGCAACGTGCTATATGTTCTGAATGCCCGAATTGGGAATCTGTGTCAAAACTTTGTTAGGAATTATGTGATCCTTACTAGCTGGAAGTAAGGGAGATGGAGCATGAAGTTATTTCTAGAGGTTGGACACATACCAAGTTTAGCTCAGTCTGGGCATCTTTGAAACACCTATACAAACTTGTTCCTACATAGTAACTTGCAACTTTGAATGAGAATGTGCTTGCTTACAGCAACGTGCTATATGTTCTGAATGCCCGAATTGGGAATCTGTGTCAAAACTTTGTTAGGAATTATGTGATCCTTACTAGCTGGAAGTAAGGGAGATGGGGCATGAAGTGATTTCTAGAGGCTGGACACATACCAAGTTTAGCTCAGTTCTGGGCATCTTTGATATACCTATACAAACTTGTTCCTACATGGTAACTTGCCACTTTGAATGAGAATGTGCTTGCTTACAGCAACGTGCTATATGTTCTGAATGCCCGAATTGGGAATCTGTGTCAAAACTTTGATAGGAATTATGTGATCCTTACTAGCTGAAAGTAAGGGAGATGGAGCATGAAGTTATTTCTAGGAGTTGGAGACATACCAAGTTTATCTCAGTTCTGAGCATCTTTGAAATACCTATACAAACTTGTTCCTACATAGTAACTTGCAACTTTGAATGAGAATGTGCTTGCTTACAGCAACGTGTTATATGTTCTGAATGCCCGAATTGGGAATCTGTGTCAAAACTTTGTTAGAAATTATGTAATCCTTACTAGATGGAAGTAAGTGAGATGGGGCATGAAGTTATTTCTAGGAGTTGGAGACATACAACGTTTAGCTCAGTTCTGGGCATCTTTGAAATACCTATACAAACTTGTTCCTACATAGTAACTTGCAACTTTGAATGAGAATGTGCTTGCTTACAGCAACGTGCTACATGTTCTGAATGCCCGAATTGGGAATCTGTGTCAAAACTTTGTTCGGAATTATGTGATCCTTACTAGCTGGAAGTAAGGGAGATGGGGCATGAAGTTATTTCTAGGAGTTGGACACATACAACGTTTAGCTCAGTTCCGGGCTTCTTTGAAATACCTATACAAACTTGTTCCTACATAGTAACTTGCAACTTTGAATGAGAATGTGCTTTCTTGCAGCAACGTGCTATATGTTCTGAATGCCCGAATTGGGAATCTGTGTCAAAACTTTGTTCGGAATTATGTGATAATTATTAGCTGCAAGTAAGGGAGATGGGGCATGAAGATGTTTCTAGGAGTTGGAGACATACCAAGTTTAGCTTACTTCTGGGCATCTTTGAAATACCTATACAAACTTGTTCCTACATAGTAACTTGCCACTTTGAATGAGAATGTGCTTGCTTGCAGCCACGTGCTATATGTTCTGAATGCCCGAATTGGGAATCTGTGTCAAAATTTTCTTAGGAATTATGTGATCCTTACTAGATGGAAGTAAGTGAGAAGGGGCATGAAGATATTTGTAGGAGTTGGACACATATAACGTTTAGCTCAGTTCCGGGCATTTTTGAAATACCTATACAAACTTATTCCTACATAGTAACTTGCAACTTTGAATGAGAATGTGCTTGCTTACAGCAACGTGCTACATGTTCTGAATGCCCGAATTGGGAATCTGTGTCAAAACTTTGTTAGGAATTATGTGATCCTTACTAGCTGGAAGTAAGGGAGATGGGGCAAGAAGTTATTTCTAGGAGTTGGAGAAATACCAAGTTTAGCTCAGTTCTGGGCATCTTTAAAATCCCTTACAAACTTGTTCCTACATAGTAACTTGCAACTTTGAATGAGAATGTGCTTGCTTACAGCAACGTGTTATATGTTCTGAATGCCCGAATTGTGAATCTGTGTCAAAACTTTGTTAGAAATTATGTAATCCTTACTAGATGGAAGTAAGGGAGATGGGGCATGAAGTTATTTCTAGGAGTTGGAGACATACAACGTTTAGCTCAGTTCTGGGCATCTTTGAAATACCTATACAAACTTGTTCCTACATAGTAACTTGCAACTTTGAATGAGAATGTGCTTGCTTACAGCAACGTGCTACATGTTCTGAATGCCCGAATTGGGAATCTGTGTCAAAACTTTGTTAGGAATTATGTGATCCTTACTAGTTGGAAGTAAGGGAGATGGGGCATGAAGTTATTTCTAGGAGTTTGACACATACCAAGTTTAGCTCAGTCTGGGCATCTTTGAAATACCTATACAAACTTGTTCCTACATAGTAACTTGCAACTTTGAATGAGAATGTGCTTGCTTACAGCAACGTGCTATATGTTCTGAATGCCCGAATTGGGAATCTGTGTCAAAACTTTGTTAGGAATTATGTGATCCTTACTATCTGGAATTAAGGGAGATGGTGCATGAAGTGATTTCTAGAGGCTGGACACATACCAAGTTTAGCTCAGTTCTGGGCATCTTTGATATACCTATACAAAATTGTTCCTACATGGTAACTTGCCACTTTGAATGAGAATGTGCTTGCTTACAGCAACGTGCTATATGTTCTGAATGCCTGAATTGGGAATCTGTGTCAAAACTTTGATAGGAATTATGTGATCCTTACTAGCTGAAAGTAAGGGAGATGGAGCATGAAGTTATTTCTAGGAGTTGGAGACATACCAAGTTTATCTCAGTTCTGAGCATCTTTGAAATACCTATACAAACTTGTTCCTACATAGTAACTTGCAACTTTGAATGAGAATGTGCTTGCTTACAGCAACGTGTTATATGTTCTGAATGCCCGAATTGGGAATCTGTGTCAAAACTTTGTTAGAAATTATGTAATCCTTACTAGATGGAAGTAAGGGAGATGGGGCATGAAGTTATTTCTAGGAGTTGGAGACATACAACGTTTAGCTCAGTTCTGGGCATCTTTGAAATACCTATACAAACTTGTTCCTACATAGTAACTTGCAACTTTGAATGAGAATGTGCTTGCTTACAGCAACGTGCTACATGTTCTGAATGCCCGAATTGGGAATCTGTGTCAAAACTTTGTTCGGAATTATGTGATCCTTACTAGCTGGAAGTAAGGGAGATGGGGCATGAAGTTATTTCTAGGAGTTGGTCACATACAACGTTTAGCTCAGTTCCGGGCTTCTTTGAAATACCTATACAAACTTGTTCCTACATAGTAACTTGCAACTTTGAATGAGAATGTGCTTGCTTGCAGCAACGTGCTATATGTTCTGAATGCCCGAATTGGGAATCTGTGTCAAATCTTTGTTCGGAATTATGTGATAATTATTAGCTGCAAGTAAGGGAGATGGGGCATGAAGATGTTTCTAGGAGTTGGAGACATACCAAGTTTAGCTTACTTCTGGGCATCTTTGAAATACCTATACAAACTTGTTCCTACATAGTAACTTGCCACTTTGAATGAGAATGTGCTTGCTTGCAGCCACGTGCTATATGTTCTGAATGCCCGAATTGGGAATCTGTGTCAAAATTTTCTTAGGAATTATGTGATCCTTACTAGATGGAAGTAAGTGAGATGGGGCATGAAGATATTTGTAGGAGTTGGACACATATAACGTTTAGCTCAGTTCCGGGCATTTTTGAAATACCTATACAAACTTATTCCTACATAGTAACTTGCAACTTTGAATGAGAATGTGCTTGCTTACAGCAACGTGCTACATGTTCTGAATGCCCGAATTGGGAATCTGTGTCAAAACTTTGTTAGGAATTATGTGATCCTTACTAGCTGGAAGTAAGGGAGATGGGGCAAGAAGTTATTTCTAGGAGTTGGAGAAATACCAAGTTTAGCTCAGTTCTGGGCATCATTAAAATCCCTTACAAACTTGTTCCTACATAGTAACTTGCAACTTTGAATGAGAATGTGCTTGCTTACAGCAACGTGTTATATGTTCTGAATGCCCGAATTGTGAATCTGTGTCAAAACTTTGTTAGAAATTATGTAATCCTTACTAGATGGAAGTAAGGGAGATGGGGCATGAAGTTATTTCTAGGAGTTGGAGACATACAACGTTTAGCTCAGTTCTGGGCATCTTTGAAATACCTATACAAACTTGTTCCTACATAGTAACTTGCAACTTTGAATGAGAATGTGCTTGCTTACAGCAACGTGCTACATGTTCTGAATGCCCGAATTGGGAATCTGTGTCAAAACTTTGTTAGGAATTATGTGATCCTTACTAGTTGGAAGTAAGGGAGATGGGGCATGAAGTTATTTCTAGGAGTTTGACACATACCAAGTTTAGCTCAGTTCTGGGCATCTTTGAAATACCTATACAAACTTGTTCCTACATAGTAACTTGCAACTTTGAATGAGAATGTGCTTGCTTACAGCAACGTGCTATATGTTCTGTATGCCCGAATTGGGAATCTGTGTCAAAACTTTGTTAGGAATTATGTGATCCTTACTAGCCTGAAGTAAGGTTGATGGGGCATGAAGATTTATCTAGGAGTTGGAGACATACAACGTTTAGCTCAGTTCTGGGCATCTTGGAAATACCTATACAAACTTGTTCCTACATAGTAACTTGCAACTTTGAATGAGAATGTGCTTGCTTACAGCAACGTGCTACATGTTCTGAATGCCCGAATTGGGAATCTGTGTCAAAACATTGTTCGGAATTATGTGATCCTTACTAGCTGGAAGTAAGGGAGATGGGGCATGAAGTTATTTCTAGGAGTTGGACACATACAACGTTTAGCTCAGTTCCGGGCTTCTTTGAAATACCTATACAAACTTGTTCCTACATAGTAACTTGCAACTTTGAATGAGAATGTGCTTGCTTGCAGCAACGTGCTATATGTTCTGAATGCCCGAATTGGGAATCTGTGTCAAAACTTTGTTCGGAATTATGTGATAATTATTAGCTGCAAGTAAGGGAGATGGGGCATGAAGATGTTTCTAGGAGTTGGAGACATACCAAGTTTAGCTTAGTTCTGGGCATCTTTGAAATACCTATACAAACTTGTTCCTACATAGTAACCTGCCACTTTCAATGAGAATGTGCTTGCTTGCAGCCACGTGCTATATGTTCTGAATGCCCGAATTGGGAATCTGTGTCAAAATTTTCTTAGGAATTATGTGATCCTTACTAGATGGAAGTAAGTGAGATGGGGCATGAAGATATTTGTAGGACTTGGACACATATAACGTTTAGCTCAGTTCCGGGCATTTTTGAAATACCTATACAAACTTATTCCTACATAGTAACTTGCAACTTTGAATGAGAATGTGCGTGCTTACAGCAACGTGCTACATGTTCTGAATGCCCGAATTGGGAATCTGTGTCAAAACTTTGTTAGGAATTATGTGATCCTTACTAGCTGGAAGTAAGGGAGATGGGGCAAGAAGTTATTTCTAGGAGTTGGAGAAATACCAAGTTTAGCTCAGTTCTGGGCATCTTTAAAATCCCTTACAAACTTGTTCCTACATAGTAACTTGCAACTTTGAATGAGAATGTGCTTGCTTACAGCAACGTGTTATATGTTCTGAATGCCCGAATTGGGAATCTGTGTCAAAACTTTGTTAGAAATTATGTAATCCTTACTAGATGGAAGTAAGGGAGATGGGGCATGAAGTTATTTCTAGGAGTTGGAGACATACAACGTTTAGCTCAGTTCTGGGCATCTTTGAAATACCTATACAAACTTGTTCCTACATAGTAACTTGCAACTTTGAATGAGAATGTGCTTGCTTACAGCAACGTGCTACATGTTCTGAATGCCCGAATTGGGAATCTGTGTCAAAACTTTGTTAGAAATTATGTGATCCTTACTAGTTGGAAGTAAGGGAGATGGGGCATGAAGTTATTTCTAGGAGTTTGACACATACCAAGTTTAGCTCAGTTCTGGGCATCTTTGAAATACCTATACAAACTTGTTCCTACATAGTAACTTGCAACTTTGAATGAGAATGTGCTTGCTTACAGCAACGTGCTATATGTTCTGTATGCCCGAATTGGGAATCTGTGTCAAAACTTTGTTAGGAATTATGTGATCCTTACTAGCCTGAAGTAAGGGAGATGGGGCATGAAGATTTTTCTAGGAGTTGGAGACATACAACGTTTAGCTCAGTTCTGGGCATCTTGGAAATACCTATACAAACTTGTTCCTACATAGTAACTTGCAACTTTGAATGAGAATGTGCTTACTTACAGCAACGTGCTATATGTTCTGAATGCCCGAATTGGGAATCTGTGTCAAAACTTTGTTCGGAATTATGTGATCCTTACTAGCTGGAAGTAAGGTAGATGGGGCATGAAGTTATTTCTAGGAGGTGGACACATACATACCAAGTTTATCTAAGTTCTGGGCATCTTTGAAATACCTATACAAACTTGTTCCTACATAGTAACTTGCAACTTTGAATGAGAATGTGCTTGCTTACAGCAACGTGCTATATGTTCTGAATGCCCGAATTGGGAATCTGTGTCAAAACTTTGTTAGGAATTATGTGATCCTTACTAGCTGGAAGTAAGGGAGATGGGGCATGAAGTTATTTCTAGGAGTTAGACACATACCAAGTTTAGCTCAGTTCTGGGCATCTTTGAAATACCTATACAAACTTGTTCCTACATAGTAACTTGCCACTTTGAATGAGAAGGTGCTTGCCTACAGCAACGTGCTATATGTTCTGAATGCCCGAAATGGGAATCTGTGTCAAAACTTTGTTAGGAATTATGTGATCCTTACTAGCTGGAAGTAAGGGAGATGGGGCATGAAGTTATTTCTAGAGGCTGGACACATACCAAGTTTAGCTCAGTTCTGGGCATCTTTGATATACCTATACAAACTTGTTCCTACATGGTAACTTGCCACTTTGAATGAGAATGTGCTTGCTTACAGCAACGTGCTATATGTTCTGAATGCCCGAATTGGGAATCTGTGTCAAAACTTTGATAGGAATTATGTGATCCTTACTAGATGAAAGTAAGGGAGATGGAGCATGAAGTTATTTCTAGGAGTTGGAGACATACCAAGTTTATCTCAGTTCTGAGAATCTTTGAAATACCTATACAAACATGTTCCTACATAGTAACTTGCAACATTGAATGAGAATGTGCTTGCTTACAGCAACGTGCTATATGTTCTGAATGCCCGAATTGGAAATCTGTGTCAAAACTTTGTTAGGAATTATGTGATCCTTACTAGGTGGAAGTAAGGGAGATGGGGCATGAAGTTATTTCTAGGAGTTGGACTCATACCAAGTTTAGCTCAGTTCTGGGCATCTTTGAAATACCTATACAAACTTGTTCCTACATATTAACTTGCAACTTTGAATGAGAATGTGCTTGCTTACAGCAACGTGCTATATGTTCTGAATGCCCGAATTGGGAATCTGTGTCAAAACATTGTTAGAAATTATGTGATCCTTACTAGCCTGAAGTAAGGGAGATGGGGCATGAAGTTATTTCTAGGAGTTGGAGACATACAACGTTTAGCTCAGTTCTGGGCATCTTTGAAATACCTATACAAACTTGTTCCTACATAGTAACTTGCAACTTTGAATGAGAATGTGCTTGCTTACAGCAACGTGCTACATGTTCTGAATGCCCGAATTGGGAATCTGTGTCAAAACTTTGTTAGGAATTATGTGATCCTTACTAGCTGGAAGTAAGGGAGATGGGGCAAGAAGTTATTTCTAGGAGTTGGAGAAATACCAAGTTTAGCTCAGTTCTGGGCATCTTTAAAATCCCTTACAAACTTGTTCCTACACAGTAACTTGCAACTTTGAATGAGAATGTGCTTGCTTACAGCAACGTGTTATATGTTCTGAATGCCCGAATTGTGAATCTGTGTCAAAACTTTGTTAGAAATTATGTAATCCTTACTAGATGGAAGTAAGGGAGATGGGGCATGAAGTTATTTCTAGGAGTTGGAGACATACAACGTTTAGCTCAGTTCTGGGCATCTTTGAAATACCTATACAAACTTGTTCCTACATAGTAACTTGCAACTTTGAATGAGAATGTGCTTGCTTACAGCAACGTGCTACATGTTCTGAATGCCCGAATTGGGAATCTGTGTCAAAACTTTGTTAGGAATTATGTGATCCTTACTAGTTGGAAGTAAGGGAGATGGGGCATGAAGTTATTTCTAGGAGTTTGACACATACCAAGTTTAGCTCAGTTCTGGGCATCTTTGAAATACCTATACAAACTTGTTCCTACATAGTAACTTGCAACTTTGAATGAGAATGTGCTTGCTTACAGCAATGTGCTATATGTTCTGTATGCCCGAATTGGGAATCTGTGTCAAAACTTTGTTAGGAATTATGTGATCCTTACTAGCCTGAAGTAAGGTTGATGGGGCATGAAGATTTTTCTAGGAGTTGGAGACATACAACGTTTAGCTCAGTTCTGGGCATCTTGGAAATACCTATACAAACTTGTTCCTAAATAGTAACTTGCAACTTTGAATGAGAATGTGCTTGCTTACAGCAACGTGCTACATGTTCTGAATGCCCGAATTGGGAATCTGTGTCAAAACTTTGTTCGGAATTATGTGATCCTTACTAGCTGGAAGTAAGGGAGATGGGGCATGAAGTTATTTCTAGGAGTTGGACACATACAACGTTTAGCTCAGTTCCGGGCTTCTTTGAAATACCTATACAAACTTGTTCCTACATAGTAACTTGCAACTTTGAATGAGAATGTGCTTGCTTGCAGCAACGTGCTATATGTTCTGAATGCCCGAATTGGGAATCTGTGTCAAAACTTTGTTCGGAATTATGTGATAATTATTAGCTGCAAGTAAGGGAGATGGGGCATGAAGATGTTTCTAGGAGTTGGAGACATACCAAGTTTAGCTTAGTTCTGGGCATCTTTGAAATACCTATACAAACTTGTTCCTACATAGTAACTTGCCACTTTGAATGAGAATGTGCTTGCTTGCAGCCACGTGCTATATGTTCTGAATGCCCGAATTGGGAATCTGTGTCAAAATTTTCTTAGGAATTATGTGAAACTTACTAGATGGAAGTAAGTGAGATGGGGCATGAAGATATTTGTAGGAGTTGGACACATATAACGTTTAGCTCAGTTCCGGGCATTTTTGAAATACCTATACAAACTTATTCCTACATAGTAACTTGCAACTTTGAATGAGAATGTGCGTGCTTACAGCAACGTGCTACATGTTCTGAATGCCCGAATTGGGAATCTGTGTCAAAACTTTGTTAGGAATTATGTGATCCTTACTAGCTGGAAGTAAGGGAGATGGGGCAAGAAGTTATTTCTAGGAGTTGGAGAAATACCAAGTTTAGCTCAGTTCTGGGCATCTTTAAAATCCCTTACAAACTTGTTCCTACATAGTAACTTGCAACTTTGAATGAGAATGTGCTTGCTTACAGCAACGTGTTATATGTTCTGAATGCCCGAATTGGGAATCTGTGTCAAAACTTTGTTAGAAATTATGTAATCCTTACTAGATGGAAGTAAGGGAGATGGGGCATGAAGTTATTTCTAGGAGTTGGAGACATACAACGTTTAGCTCAGTTCTGGGCATCTTTGAAATACCTATACAAACTTGTTCCTACATAGTAACTTGCAACTTTGAATGAGAATGTGCTTGCTTACAGCAACGTGCTACATGTTCTGAATGCCCGAATTGGGAATCTGTGTCAAAACTTTGTTAGAAATTATGTGATCCTTACTAGTTGGAAGTAAGGGAGATGGGGCATGAAGTTATTTCTAGGAGTTTGACACATACCAAGTTTAGCTCAGTTCTGGGCATCTTTGAAATACCTATACAAACTTGTTCCTACATAGTAACTTGCAACTTTGAATGAGAATGTGCTTGCTTACAGCAACGTGCTATATGTTCTGTATGCCCGAATTGGGAATCTGTGTCAAAACTTTGTTAGGAATTATGTGATCCTTACTAGCCTGAAGTAAGGGAGATGGGGCATGAAGATTTTTCTAGGAGTTGGAGACATACAACGTTTAGCTCAGTTCTGGGCATCTTGGAAATACCTATACAAGCTTGTTCCTACATAGTAACTTGCAACTTTGAATGAGAATGTGCTTACTTACAGCAACGTGCTATATGTTCTGAATGCCCGAATTGGGAATCTGTGTCAAAACTTTGTTCGGAATTATGTGATCCTTACTAGCTGGAAGTAAGGTAGATGGGGCATGAAGTTATTTCTAGGAGGTGGACACATACATACCAAGTTTATCTAAGTTCTGGGCATCTTTGAAATACCTATACAAACTTGTTCCTACATAGTAACTTGCAACTTTGAATGAGAATGTGCTTGCTTACAGCAACGTGCTATATGTTCTGAATGCCCGAATTGGGAATCTGTGTCAAAACTTTGTTAGGAATTATGTGATCCTTACTAGCTTTAAGTAAGGGAGATGGGGCATGAAGTTATTTCTAGGAGTTGGACACATACCAAGTTTAGCTCAGTTCTGGGCATCTTTGAAATACCTATACAAACTTGTTCCTACATAGTAACTTGCCACTTTGAATGAGAATGTGCTTGCCTACAGCAACGTGCTATATGTTCTGAATGCCCGAAATGGGAATCTGTGTCAAAACTTTGTTAGGAATTATGTGATCCTTACTAGCTGGAAGTAAGGGAGATGGGGCATGAAGTTATTTCTAGAGGCTGGACACATACCAAGTTTAGCTCAGTTCTGGGCATCTTTGATATACCTATACAAACTTGTTCCTACATGGTAACTTGCCACTTTGAATGAGAATGTGCTTGCTTACAGCAACGTGCTATATGTTCTGAATGCCCGAATTGGGAATCTGTGTCAAAACTTTGATAGGAATTATGTGATCCTTACTAGATGAAAGTAAGGGAGATGGAGCATGAAGTTATTTCTAGGAGTTGGAGACATACCAAGTTTATCTCAGTTCTGAGAATCTTTGAAATACCTATACAAACATGTTCCTACATAGTAACTTGCAACATTGAATGAGAATGTGCTTGCTTACAGCAACGTGCTATATGTTCTGAATGCCCGAATTGGGAATCTGTGTCAAAACATTGTTAGAAATTATGTGATCCTTACTAGCCTGAAGTAAGGGAGATGGGGCATGAAGTTATTTCTAGGAGTTGGAGACATACAACGTTTAGCTCAGTTCTGGGCATCTTTGAAATACCTATACAAACTTGTTCCTACATAGTAACTTGCCACTTTGAATGAGAATGTGCTTGCTTGCAGCCACGTGCTATATGTTCTGAATGCCCGAATTGGGAATCTGTGTCAAAACTTTCTTAGGAATTATGTGATCCTTACTAGATGGAAGTAAGTGAGATGGGGCATGAAGTTATTTGTAGGAGTTGGACACATACAACGTTTAGCTCAGTTCCGGGCATCTTTGTAATACCTATACAAACTTATTCCTACATAGTAACTTGCAACTTTGAATGAGAATGTGCTTTCTTACAGCAACGTGCTACATGTTCTGTATGCCCGAATTGGGAATCTGTGTCAAAACTTTGTTAGGAATTATGTGATCCTTACTAGCTGGAAGTAAGGGAGATGGGGCATGAAGTTATTTCTAGGAGTTGGAGAAATACCAAGTTTAGCTCAGTTCTGCGCATCTTTAAAATCCCTTACAAACTTGTTCCTACATAGTAACTTGCAACTTTGAATGAGAATGTGCTTGCTTACAGCAACGTGCTATATGTTCTGAATGCCCGAATTGGGACTCTGTGTCAAAGCTTTGTTAGGAATTATGTGATCCTTACTAGCCTGAAGTAAGGGAGATGGGGCATGAAGTTATTTCTAGGAGTTGGAGACATACAACGTTTAGCTCAGTTCTGGGCATCTTGGAAATACCTATACAAACTTGTTCCTACATAGTAACTTGCAACTTTGAATTAGAATGTGCTTACTTACAGCAACGTGCTATATGTTCTGAATGCCCGAATTGGGAATCTGTGTCAAAACTTTGTTCGGAATTATGTGATCCTTACTAGCTGGAAGTAAGGGAGATGGGGCATGAAGTTATTTCTAGGAGGTGGACACATACATACCAAGTTTATCTAAGTTCTGGGCATCTTTGAAATACCTATACAAACTTGTTCCTACATAGTAACTTGCAACTTTGAATGAGAATGTGCTTGCTTACAGCAACGTGCTATATGTTCTGAATGCCCGAATTAGGAATCTGTGTCAAAACTTTGTTAGGAATTATGTGATCTTTACTAGCTGGAAGTAAGGGTGATGGGGCATGAAGATATTTCTAGGAGTTGGACACATACCAAGTTTAGCTCAGTTCTGGGCATCTTTGAAATACCTATACAAACTTGTTCCTACATAGTAACTTGCCACTTTGAATGAGAATGTGCTTGCCTACAGCAACGTGCTATATGTTCTGAATGCCCGAATTGGGAATCTGTGTCAAATCATTGTTAGAAATTATGTGATCCTTACTAGACTGAAGTAAGGGAGATGGGGCATGAAGTTATTTCTAGGAGTTGGAGACATACAACGTTTAGCTCAGTTCTGGGCATCTTTGAAATACCTATACAAACTTGTTCCTACATAGTAACTTGCAACTTTGAATGAGAATGTGCTTGCTTACAGCAACGTGCTATATGTTCTGAATGCCCGAATTGGGAATCTGTGTCAAAACTTTGTTAGGAATTATGTGATCCTTACTAGCTGGAAGTAAGGGAGATGGGGCATGAAGTTATTTCTAGAGGCTGGACACATACCAAGTTTAGCTCAGTTCTGGGCATCTTTGATATACCTATACAAACTTGTTCCTACATGGTAACTTGCCACTTTGAATGAGAATGTGCTTGCTTACAGCAACGTGCTATATGTTCTGAATGCCCGAATTGGGAATCTGTGTCAAAACTTTGATAGGAATTATGTGATCCTTACTAGCTGAAAGTAAGGGAGATGGAGCATGAAGTTATTTCTAGGAGTTGGAGACATACCAAGTTTATCTCAGTTCTGAGCATCTTTGAAATACCTATACAAACTTGTTCCTACATAGTAACTTGCAACTTTGAATGAGAATGTGCTTGCTTACAGCAACGTGCTATATGTTCTGAATGCCCGAATTGGGAATCTGTGTCAAAACTTTGTTAGGAATTATGTGATCCTTACTAGCTGGAAGTAAGGGAGATGGGGCATGAAGTTATTTCTAGGAGTTGGACACATACCAAGTTTAGCTCAGTTCTGGGCATCTATGAAATACCTATACAAACTTGTTCCTACATGGTAACTTGCAACTTTGAATGAGAATGTGCTTGCCTACAGCAACGTGCTATATGTTCTGAATGCCCGAATTGGGAATATGTGTCAAAACATTGTTAGAAATTATGTGATCCTTACTAGCCTGAAGCAAGGGAGATGGGGCATGAAGATATTTCTAGGAGTTGGAGACATACAACGTTTAGCTCAGTTCTGGGCATCTTTGAAATACCTATACAAACTTGTTCCTTCATAGTAACTTGCCACTTTGAATGAGAATGTGCTTGCTTACAGCAACGTGCTATATGTTCTGAATGCCCGAATTGGGAATCTGTGTGAAAACTTTGATCGGAATTATGTGATCTTTACTAGCTGGAAGTAAGGGAGACGGGGCATGAAGTTATTTCTAGGAGTTGGAGACATACAACGTTTAGCTCAGTTCTGGGCATCTTTGAAATACCTGTACTAACTTGTTCCTACATAGTAACTTGCAAATTTGAATGAGAATGTGCTTGCTTACAGCAACGTGCTATATGTTCTGAATGCCCAAATTGGGAATCTGTGTCAAAACTTTGTTAGAAATTATGTGATCCTTACTAGCTGGAAGTAAGGGAGATGGGGCATGAAGTTATTTCTAGGAGTTGGAGACATACAACGTTTAGCTCAGTTCTGGGCATCTTTGAAATACCTATACAAACTTGTTCCTACATAGTAACTTGCCACTTTGAATGAGAATGTGCTTGCTTACAGCAACGTGCTATATGTTCTGAATGCCCGAATTGGGAATCTCTGTCAAAGCTTTGTTAGGAATTATGTGATCCTTACTAGCTGGAAGTAAGGGAGATGTGGCATGATGTTATTTCTAGGAGTTGGAGACATACAACGTTTAGCTCAGTTCTGGGCATCTTTGAAATACCTATACAAACTTGTTCCTACATAGTAACTTGCCACTTTGAATGAGAATGTGCTTGCTTACAGCAACGTGCTATATGTTCTGAATGCCCGAATTGGGAATCTGTGTGAAAACTTTGTTCAGAATTATGTGATCCTTACTAGCTGGAAGTAAGGGAGATGGGGCATGAAGTTATTTCTAGGAGTTTACACATACCAAGTTTAGCTCAGTTCTGGGCATCTTTGAAATACCTATACAAACTTGTTCCTACATAGTAACTTGCAACTTTGAATGAGAATGTGCTTGCTTACAGCAACGTGCTATATGTTCTGAATGCCTGAATTGGGAATCTGTGTCAAAACTTTGTTAGAAATTATGTGATCCTTACTAGCTGGAAGTAAGGGAGATGGGGCATGAAGTTATTTCTAGGAGTTGGAGACAAACCAAGTTTAGCTCAGTTCTGGGCATCTTTGAAATACCTATACAAACTTGTTCCTACATAGTAACTTGCAAATTTGAATGAGAATGTGCTTGCTTACAGCAACGTGCTACATGTTCTGAATGCCCGAATTGGGAATCTGTGTCAAAACTTTGTTAGGAATTATGTGATCCTTACTAGCTGGAAGTAAGGGAGATGGGGCATGAAGTTATTTCTAGGAGTTGGAGAAATACCAAGTTTAGCTCTGTTCTGGGCATCATTAAAATGCCTATACAAACTTGTTCCTACATAGTAACTTGCAACTATGAATGAGAATGTGCTTGCTTACAGCAACGTGCTATATGTTCTGAATGCCCGAATTGGGAATCTGTGTCAAAACTTTGTTAGGAATTATGTGATCCTTACTAGCTGGAAGTAAGGGAGATGGGGCATGAAGTTATTTCTAGAGGCTGGACACATACCAAGTTTAGCTCAGTTTTGGGCATCTTTGAAATACCTATACAAACTTGTTCCTACATAGTAACTTGCAACTTTGAATGAGAATGTGCTTGCTTACAGCAACGTGCTATATGTTCTGAATGCCCGAATTGGGAATCTGTGTCAAATCTTTGTTAGGAGTTATGTGATCCTTACTAGCTGGAAGTAAGGGACATGGGGCATGAAGTTATTTCTAGGAGTTGGAGACATACAACGTTTAGCTCAGTTCTGGGCATCTTTGAAATATCTATACAAACTTGTTCCTACATTGTAACTTGCCACTTTGAATGAGAATGTGCTTGCTTACAGCAACGTGCTATATGTTCTGAATGCCCGAATTGGGAATCTGTGTGAAAACTTTGTTCGGAATTATGTGATCCTTACTAGCTGGAAGTAAGGGAGATGGGGCATGAAGTTATTTCTAGGAGTTGGAGACATACAACGTTTAGCTCAGTTCTGGGCATCTTTGAAATACCTATACAAACTTGTTCCTACATAGTAACTTGCCACTTTGAATGAGAATGTGCTTGCTTACAGCAACGTGCTATATGTTCTGAATGCCTGAATTGGGAATCTGTGTCAAAACTTTGTTAGAAATTATGGGATCCTTACTAGCTGGAAGTAAGGGAGATGGGGCATGAAGATATTTCTAGGAGATGGAGACATACCAAGTTTAGGTCAGTTCTGGGGATCTTTGAAATACCTATACAAACTTGCTCCTACATAGTAACTTGCAACTTTGAATGAGAATGTGCTTGCTTACAGCAACGTGCTACATGTTCTGAATGCCCGAATTGGGAATCTGTGTCAAAACTTTGTTAGGAATTATGTGATCCTTACTAGCTGGAAGTAAGGGAGATGGGGCATGAAGTTATTTCTAGGAGTTGGAGAAATACCAAGTTTAGCTCAGTTCTGGGCATCTTTAAAATCCCTTACAAACATGTTCCTACATAGTAACTTGCAACTTTGAATGAGAATGTGCTTGCTTACAGCAACGTGCTATATGTTTTGAATGCCCGAATTGGGAATCTGTGTCAAAACTTTGTTAGGAATTATGTGATCCTTACTAGCTGGAAGTAAGGGAGATGGAGCATGAAGTTATTTCTAGAGGTTGGACACATACCAAGTTTAGCTCAGTCTGGGCATCTTTGAAATACCTATACAAACTTGTTCCCACATAGTAACTTGCAACTTTGAATGAGAATGTGCTTGCTTACAGCAACGTGCTATATGTTCTGAATGCCCGAATTGGGAATCTGTGTCAAAACTTTGTTAGGAATTATGTGATCCTTACTAGCTGGAAGTAAGGGAGATGGGGCATGAAGTGATTTCTAGAGGCTGGACACATACCAAGTTTAGCTCAGTTCTGGGCATCTTTGATATGCCTATACAAACTTGTTCCTACATGGTAACTTGCCACTTTGAATGAGAATGTGCTTGCTTACAGCAACGTGCTATATGTTCTGAATGCCCGAATTGGGAATCTGTGTCAAAACTTTGATAGGAATTATGTGATCCTTACTAGCTGAAAGTAAGGGAAATGGAGCATGAAGTTATTTCTAGGAGTTGGAGACATACCAAGTTTATCTCAGTTCTGAGCATCTTTGAAATACCTATACAAACTTGTTCCTACATAGTAACTTGCAACTTTGAATGAGAATGTGCTTGCTTACAGCAACGTGTTATATGTTCTGAATGCCCGAATTGGGAATCTGTGTCAAAACTTTGTTAGAAATTATGTAATCCTTACTAGATGGAAGTAAGTGAGATGGGGCATGAAGTTATTTCTAGGAGTTGGAGACATACAACGTTTAGCTCAGTTCTGGGCATCTTTGAAATACCTATACAAACTTGTTCCTACATAGTAACTTGCAACTTTGAATGAGAATGTGCTTGCTTACAGCAACGTGCTACATGTTCTGAATGCCCGAATTGGGAATCTGTGTCAAAACTTTGTTCGGAATTATGTGATCCTTACTAGCTGGAAGTAAGGGAGATGGGGCATGAAGTTATTTCTAGGAGTTGGACACATACAACGTTTAGCTCAGTTCCGGGCTTCTTTGAAATACCTATACAAACTTGTTCCTACATAGTAACTTGCAACTTTGAATGAGAATGTGCTTGCTTGCAGCAACGTGCTATATGTTCTGAATGCCCGAATTGGGAATCTGTGTCAAAACTTTGTTCGGAATTATGTGATAATTATTAGCTGCAAGTAAGGGAGATGGGGCATGAAGATGTTTCTAGGAGTTGGAGACATACCAAGTTTAGCTTAGTTCTGGGCATCTTTGAAATACCTATACAAACTTGTTCCTACATAGTAACTTGCCACTTTGAATGAAAATGTGCTTGCTTGCGGCCACGTGCTATATGTTCTGAATGCCCGAATTGGGAATCTGTGTCAAAATTTTCTTAGGAATTATGTGATCCTTACTAGATGGAAGTAAGTGAGATGGGGCATGAAGTTATTTGTAGGAGTTGGACACATATAACGTTTAGCTCAGTTCCGGGCATTTTTGAAATACCTATACAAACTTATTCCTACATAGTAACTTGCAACTTTGAATGAGAATGTGCTTGCTTACAGCAACGTGCTACATGTTCTGAATGCCCGAATTGGGAATCTGTGTCAAAACTTTGTTAGGAATTATGTGATCCTTACTAGCTGGAAGTAAGGGAGATGGGGCAAGAAGTTATTTCTAGGAGTTGGAGAAATACCAAGCTTAGCTCAGTTCTGGGCATCTTTAAAATCCCTTACAAACTTGTTCCTACATAGTAACTTGCAACTTTGAATGAGAATGTGCTTGCTTACAGCAACGTGTTATATGTTCTGAATGCCCGAATTGGGAATCTGTGTCAAAACTTTGTTAGAAATTATGTAATCCTTACTAGATGGAAGTAAGGGAGATGGGGCATGAAGTTATTTCTAGGAGTTGGAGACATACAACGTTTAGCTCAGTTCTGGGCATCTTTGAAATACCTATACAAACTTGTTCCTACATAGTAACTTGCAACTTTGAATGAGAATGTGCTTGCTTACAGCAACGTGCTACATGTTCTGAATGCCCGAATTGGGAATCTGTGTCAAAACATTGTTAGGACTTATGTGATCCTTACTAGTTGGAAGTAAGGGAGATGGGGCATGAAGTTTTTTCTAGGAGTTTGACACCTAAGAGGTTTAGCTCAGTTCTGGGCATCTTTGAAATACCTATACAAACTTGTTCCTACATAGTAACTTGCAACTTTGAATGAGAATGTGCTTGCTTACAGCAACGTGCTATATGTTCTGAATGCCCGAATTGGGAATCTGTGTCAAAACTTTGTTAGGAATTATGTGATCCTTACTAGCCTGAAGTAAGGGAGATGGGGCATGAAGATTTTTCTAGGAGTTGGAGACATACAACGTTTAGCTCAGTTCTGGGCATCTTGGAAATACCTATACAAACTTGTTCCTACATAGTAACTTGCAACTTTGAATGAGAATGTGCTTACTTACAGCAACGTGCTATATGTTCTGAATGCCCGAATTGGGAATCTGTGTCAAAACTTTGTTAGGAATTATGTGATCCTTACTAGCTGGAAGTAAGGGTGATGGGGCATGAAGTTATTTCTAGGAGTTGGACACATACCAAGTTTAGCTCAGTTCTGGGCATCTTTGAAATACCTATACAAACTTGTTCCTACATAGTAACTTGCCACTTTGAATGAGAATGTGCTTGCCTACAGCAACGTGCTATATGTTCTGAATGCCCGAATTGGGAATCTGTGTCAAATCATTGTTAGATATTATGTGATCCTTACTAGACTGAAGTAAGGGTGATGGGGCATGAAGTTATTTCTAGGAGTTGGAGACATACAACGTTTAGCTCAGTTCTGGGCATCTTTGAAATACCTATACAAACTTGTTCCTACATAGTAACTTGCAACTTTGAATGAGAATGTGCTTGCTTACAGCAACGTGCTATATGTTCTGAATGCCCGAATTGGGAATCTGTGTCAAAACTTTGTTAGGAATTATGTGATCCTTACTAGCTGGAAGTAAGGGAGATGGGGCATGAAGTTATTTCTAGAGGCTGGACACATACCAAGTTTAGCTCAGTTCTGGGCATCTTTGATATACCTATACAAACTTGTTCCTACATGGTAACTTGCCACTTTGAATGAGAATGTGCTTGCTTACAGCAACGTGCTATATGTTCTGAATGCCCGAATTGGGAATCTGTGTCAAAACTTTGATAGGAATTATGTGATCCTTACTAGCTGAAAGTAAGGGAGATGGAGCATGAAGTTATTTCTAGGAGTTGGAGACATACCAAGTTTATCTCAGTTCTGAGCATCTTTGAAATACCTATACAAACTTGTTCCTACATAGTAACTTGCAACTTTGAATGAGAATGTGCTTGCTTACAGCAACGTGCTATATGTTCTGAATGCCCGAATTGGGAATCTGTGTCAAAACTTTGTTAGGAATTATGTGATCCTTACTAGCTGGAAGTAAGGGAGATGGGGCATGAAGTTATTTCTAGGAGTTGGACACATACCAAGTTTAGCTCAGTTCTGGGCATCTATGAAATACCTATACAAACTTGTTCCTACATGGTAACTTGCAACTTTGAATGAGAATGTGCTTGCCTACAGCAACGTGCTATATGTTCTGAATGCCCGAATTGGGAATCTGTGTCAAAACATTGTTAGAAATTATGTGATCCTTACTAGCCTGAAGCAAGGGAGATGGGGCATGAAGATATTTCTAGGAGTTGGAGACATACAACGTTTAGCTCAGTTCTGGGCATCTTTGAAATACCTATACAAACTTGTTCCTTCATAGTAACTTGCCACTTTCAATGAGAATGTGCTTGCTTACAGCAACGTGCTATATGTTCTGAATGCCCGAATTGGGAATCTGTGTGAAAACTTTGATCGGAATTACGTGATCTTTACTAGCTGGAAGTAAGGGAGATGGGGCATGAAGTTATTTCTAGGAGTTGGAGACATACAACGTTTAGCTCAGTTCTGGGCATCTTTGAAATACCTGTACTAACTTGTTCCTACATAGTAACTTGCAAATTTGAATGAGAATGTGCTTGCTTACAGCAACGTGCTATATGTTCTGAATGCCCAAATTGGGAATCTGTGTCAAAACTTTGTTAGAAATTATGTGATCCTTAGTAGCTGGAAGTAAGGGAGATGGGGCATGAAGTTATTTCTAGGAGTTGGAGACATACAACGTTTAGCTCAGTTCTGGGCATCTTTGAAATACCTATACAAACTTGTTCCTACATAGTAACTTGCCACTTTGAATGAGAATGTGCTTGCTTACAGCAACGTGCTATATGTTCTGAATGCCCGAATTGGGAATCTCTGTCAAAGCTTTGTTAGGAATTATGTGATCCTTACTAGCTGGAAGTAAGGGAGATGGGGCATGATGTTATTTCTAGGAGTTGGAGACATACAACGTTTAGCTCAGTTCTGGGCATCTTTGAAATACCTATACAAACTTGTTCCTACATAGTAACTTGCCACTTTGAATGAGAATGTGCTTGCTTACAGCAACGTGCTATATGTTCTGAATGCCCGAATTGGGAATCTGTGTGAAAACTTTGTTCGGAATTATGTGATCCTTACTAGCTGGAAGTAAGGGAGATGGGGCATGAAGTTATTTCTAGGAGTTTACACATACCAAGTTTAGCTCAGTTCTGGGCATCTTTGAAATACCTATACAAACTTGTTCCTACATAGTAACTTGCAACTTTGAATGAGAATGTGCTTGCTTACAGCAACGTGCTATATGTTCTGAATGCCTGAATTGGGAATCTGTGTCAAAACTTTGTTAGAAATTATGTGATCCTTACTAGCTGGAAGTAAGGGAGATGGGGCATGAAGTTATTTCTAGGAGTTGGAGACAAACCAAGTTTAGCTCAGTTCTGGGCATCTTTGAAATACCTATACAAACTTGTTCCTACATAGTAACTTGCAAATTTGAATGAGAATGTGCTTGCTTACAGCAACGTGCTACATGTTCTGAATGCCCGAATTGGGAATCTGTGTCAAAACTTTGTTAGGAATTATGTGATCCTTACTAGCTGGAAGTAAGGGAGATGGGGCATGAAGTTATTTCTAGGAGTTGGAGAAATACCAAGTTTAGCTCTGTTCTGGGCATCATTAAAATGCCTATACAAACTTGTTCCTACATAGTAACTTGCAACTTTGAATGAGAATGTGCTTGCTTACAGCAACGTGCTATATGTTCTGAATGCCCGAATTGGGAATCTGTGTCAAAACTTTGTTCGGAATTATGTGATACTTATTAGCTGCAAGTAAGGGAGATGGGGCATGAAGATATTTCTAGGAGTTGGAGACATACCAAGTTTAGCTCAGTTCTGGGCATCTTTGAAATACCTATACAAACTTGTTCCTACATAGTAACTTGCCACTTTGAATGAGAATGTGCTTGCTTGCAGCCACGTGCTATATGTTCTGAATGCCCGAATTGGGAATCTGTGTCAAAACTTTCTTAGGAATTATGTGATCCTTACTAGATGGAAGTAAATGAGATGGGGCATGAAGTTATTTGTAGGAGTTGGACACATACAACGTTTAGCTCAGTTCCGGGCATCTTTGAAATACCTATACAAACTTATTCCTACATAGTAACTTGCAACTTTGAATGAGAATGTGCTTGCTTACAGCAACGTGCTACATGTTCTGAATGCCGGAATTGGGAATCTGTGTCAAAACTTTGTTAGGAATTATGTGATCCTTACTAGCTGGAAGTAAGGGAGATGGGGCATGATGTTATTTCTAGGAGTTGGAGAAATACCAAGATTAGCTCAGTTCAGGGTATATTTAAAATCCCTTACACACTTGTTCATAAATAGTAACTTGCAACTTTGAATGAGAATGTGCTTGCTTACAGCAACGTGCTATATGTTCTGAATGCCCGAATTGGGAATCTGTGTTAAAACTTTGTTAGGAATTATGTGATCCTTACTAGCTGGAAGTAAGGGAGATGGGGGATGAAGTTATTTCTAGAGGCTGGACACATACCAAGTTTAGGTCAGTTCTGGGCATCTTTGATATACCTATACAAACTAGTTCCTACATGGTAACTTGCCACTTTGAATGAGTATGTGCTTGCTTACAGCAACGTGCTATATGTTCTGAATGCCCGAATTGGGAATCTGTGTCAAATCTTTGATAGGAATTATGTGATCCTTACTAGCTGAAAGTAAGGGAGATGGAGCATGAAGTTATTTCTAGGAGTTGGAGACATACCAAGATTATCTCAGTTCTGAGCATCTTTGAAATACCTATACAAACTTGTTCCTACATAGTAACTTGCAACTTTGAATGAGAATGTGCTTGCTTACAGCAACGTGCTATATGTTCTGAATGCCCGAATTGGGAATCTGTGTCAAAACTTTGTTCGGAATTATGTGATGCTTACTAGCTGGAAGTAAGGGAGATGGGGCATGAAGTTATTTCTAGGAGTTGGACACATACAACGTTTAGCTCAGTTCCGGGCTTCTTTGAAATACCTATACAAACTTGTTCCTACATAGTAACTTGCAACTTTGAATGAGAATGTGCTTGCTTGCAGCAACGTGCTATATGTTCTGAATGCCCGAATTGGGAATCTGTGTCAAAACTTTGTTCGGAATTATGTGATACTTATTAGCTGCAAGTAAGGGAGATGGGGCATGAAGATATTTCTAGGAGTTGGAGACATACCAAGTTTAGCTCAGTTCTGGGCATCTTTGAAATACCTATACAAACTTGTTCCTACATAGTAACTTGCCACTTTGAATGAGAATGTGCTTGCTTGCAGCCACGTGCTATATGTTCTGAATGCCCGAATTGGGAATCTGTGTCAAAACTTTCTTAGGAATTATGTGATCCTTACTAGATGGAAGTAAATGAGATGGGGCATGAAGTTATTTGTAGGAGTTGGACACATACAACGTTTAGCTCAGTTCCGGGCATCTTTGAAATACCTATACAAACCTATTCTTACATAGTAACTTGCCACTTTGAATGAGAATGTGCTTGCTTACAGCAACGTGCTATATGTTCTGAATGCCCAAATTGGGAATCTGTGTCAAAACTTTGTTAGGAATTATGTGATCCTTACTAGCCTGAAGTAAGGGAGATGGGGCATGAAGTTATTTCTAGGAGTTGGAGACATACAACGTTTAGCTCAGTTCTGGGCATCTTGGAAATACCTATAGAAACTTGTTCCTACATAGTAACTTGCAACTTTGAATGAGAATGTGCTTACTTACAGCAACGTGCTATATGTTCTGAATGCCCGAATTGGGAATCTGTGTCAAAACTTTGTTCGGAATTATGTGATCCTTACTAGCTGGAAGTAAGGGAGATGGGGCATGAAGTTATTTCTAGGAGGTGGACACATACATACCCAGTTTATCTAACTTCTGGGCATCTTTGAAATACCTATACAAACTTGTTCCTACATAGTAACTTGCAACTTTGAATGAGAATGTGCTTGCTTACAGCAACGTGCTATATGTTCTGAATGCCCGAATTGTGAATCTGTGTCAAAACTTTGTTAGGAATTATGTGATCCTTACTAGCTGGAAGTAAGGGAGATGGGGCATGAAGTTATTTCTAGGAGTTGGACACAAACCAAGTTTAGCTCAGTTCTGGGCATCTTTGAAATACCTATACAAACATGTTCCTACATAGTAACTTGCAACTTTGAATGAGAATGTGCTTGCCTACAGCAACGTGCTATATGTTCTGAATGCCCGAATTGGGAATCTGTGTAAAAACTTTGTTAGAAATTATGTGATCCTTACTAGCCTGAAGTAAGGGAGATGGGGCATGAAGTTATTTCTAGGAGTTGGAGACATACAACGTTTAGCTCAGTTCTGGGCATCTTTGAAATACCTATACAAACTTGTTCCTACATAGTTACTTGCAACTTTGAATGAGAATGTGCTTGCTTACAGCAACGTGCTATATGTTCTGAATGCCCGAATTGGGAATCTGTGTCAAATCTTACTTCGGAATTATGTGATCCTTACTAGCTGGAAGTAAGGGAGATGGGGCATGAAGTTATTTCTAGGAGTTGGACACATACAACGTTTAGCTCAGTTCCGGGCTTCTTTGAAATACCTATACAAACTTGTTCCTTCATAGAAACCTGCAACTTTGAATGAGAATGTGCTTGCTTGCAGCAACGTGCTATATGTTCTGAATGCCCGAATTGGGAATCTGTGTCAAAACTTTGTTCGGAATTATGTGATACTTATTAGCTGCAAGTAAGGGAGATGGGGCATGAAGATATTTCTAGGAGTTGGAGACATACCAAGTTTAGCTCAGTTCTGGGCATCTTTGAAATACCTATACAAACTTGTTCCTACATAGTAACTGGCCACTTTGAATGAGAATGTGCTTGCTTGCAGCCACGTGCTATATGTTCTGAATGCCCGAATTGGGAATCTGTGTCAAAACTTTCTTAGGAATTATGTGATCCTTACTAGATGGAAGTAAGTGAGATGGGGCATGAAGTTATTTGTAGGAGTTGGACACATACAACGTTTAGATCAGTTCCGGGCATCTTTGAAATACCTATACAAACTTATTCCTACATAGTAACTTGCAACTTTGAATGAGAATGTGCTTGCTTACAGCAACGTGCTACATGTTCTGAATGCCCTAATTGGGAATCTGTGTCAAAACTTTGTTAGGAATTATGTGATCCTTACTAGCTGGAAGTAAGGGAGATGGGGCATGAAGTTATTTCTAGGAGTTGGAGAAATACCAAGTTTAGCTCAGTTCTGGGCATCTTTAAAATCCCTTACAAACATGTTCCTACATAGTAACTTGCAACTTTGAATGAGAATGTGCTTGCTTACAGCAACGTGCTATATGTTCTGAATGCCCGAATTGGGAATCTGTGTCAAAACTTTGTTAGGAATTATGTGATCCTTACTAGCTGGAAGTAAGGGAGATGGAGCATGAAGTTATTTCTAGAGGTTGGACACATACCAAGTTTAGCTCAGTCTGGGCATCTTTGAAACACCTATACAAACTTGTTCCTACATAGTAACTTGCAACTTTGAATGAGAATGTGCTTGCTTACAGCAACGTGCTATATGTTCTGAATGCCCGAATTGGGAATCTGTGTCAAAACTTTGTTAGGAATTATGTGATCCTTACTAGCTGGAAGTAAGGGAGATGGGGCATGAAGTGATTTCTAGAGGCTGGACACATACCAAGTTTAGCTCAGTTCTGGGCATCTTTGATATACCTATACAAACTTGTTCCTACATGGTAACTTGCCACTTTGAATGAGAATGTGCTTGCTTACAGCAACGTGCTATATGTTCTGAATGCCCGAATTGGGAATCTGTGTCAAAACTTTGATAGGAATTATGTGATCCTTACTAGCTGAAAGTAAGGGAGATGGAGCATGAAGTTATTTCTAGGAGTTGGAGACATACCAAGTTTATCTCAGTTCTGAGCATCTTTGAAATACCTATACAAACTTGTTCCTACATAGTAACTTGCAACTTTGAATGAGAATGTGCTTGCTTACAGCAACGTGTTATATGTTCTGAATGCCCGAATTGGGAATCTGTGTCAAAACTTTGTTAGAAATTATGTAATCCTTACTAGATGGAAGTAAGTGAGATGGGGCATGAAGTTATTTCTAGGAGTTGGAGACATACAACGTTTAGCTCAGTTCTGGGCATCTTTGAAATACCTATACAAACTTGTTCCTACATAGTAACTTGCAACTTTGAATGAGAATGTGCTTGCTTACAGCAACGTGCTACATGTTCTGAATGCCCGAATTGGGAATCTGTGTCAAAACTTTGTTCGGAATTATGTGATCCTTACTAGCTGGAAGTAAGGGAGATGGGGCATGAAGTTATTTCTAGGAGTTGGACACATACAACGTTTAGCTCAGTTCCGGGCTTCTTTGAAATACCTATACAAACTTGTTCCTACATAGTAACTTGCAACTTTGAATGAGAATGTGCTTGCTTGCAGCAACGTGCTATATGTTCTGAATGCCCGAATTGGGAATCTGTGTCAAAACTTTGTTCGGAATTATGTGATAATTATTAGCTGCAAGTAAGGGAGATGGGGCATGAAGATGTTTCTAGGAGTTGGAGACATACCAAGTTTAGCTTACTTCTGGGCATCTTTGAAATACCTATACAAACTTGTTCCTACATAGTAACTTGCCACTTTGAATGAGAATGTGCTTGCTTGCAGCCACGTGCTATATGTTCTGAATGCCCGAATTGGGAATCTGTGTCAAAATTTTCTTAGGAATTATGTGATCCTTACTAGATGGAAGTAAGTGAGAAGGGGCATGAAGATATTTGTAGGAGTTGGACACATATAACGTTTAGCTCAGTTCCGGGCATTTTTGAAATACCTATACAAACTTATTCCTACATAGTAACTTGCAACTTTGAATGAGAATGTGCTTGCTTACAGCAACGTGCTACATGTTCTGAATGCCCGAATTGGGAATCTGTGTCAAAACTTTGTTAGGAATTATGTGATCCTTACTAGCTGGAAGTAAGGGAGATGGGGCAAGAAGTTATTTCTAGGAGTTGGAGAAATACCAAGTTTAGCTCAGTTCTGGGCATCTTTAAAATCCCTTACAAACTTGTTCCTACATAGTAACTTGCAACTTTGAATGAGAATGTGCTTGCTTACAGCAACGTGTTATATGTTCTGAATGCCCGAATTGTGAATCTGTGTCAAAACTTTGTTAGAAATTATGTAATCCTTACTAGATGGAAGTAAGGGAGATGGGGCATGAAGTTATTTCTAGGAGTTGGAGACATACAACGTTTAGCTCAGTTCTGGGCATCTTTGAAATACCTATACAAACTTGTTCCTACATAGTAACTTGCAACTTTGAATGAGAATGTGCTTGCTTACAGCAACGTGCTACATGTTCTGAATGCCCGAATTGGGAATCTGTGTCAAAACTTTGTTAGGAATTATGTGATCCTTACTAGTTGGAAGTAAGGGAGATGGGGCATGAAGTTATTTCTAGGAGTTTGACACATACCAAGTTTAGCTCAGTCTGGGCATCTTTGAAATACCTATACAAACTTGTTCCTACATAGTAACTTGCAACTTTGAATGAGAATGTGCTTGCTTACAGCAACGTGCTATATGTTCTGAATGCCCGAATTGGGAATCTGTGTCAAAACTTTGTTAGGAATTATGTGATCCTTACTATCTGGAATTAAGGGAGATGGTGCATGAAGTGATTTCTAGAGGCTGGACACATACCAAGTTTAGCTCAGTTCTGGGCATCTTTGATATACCTATACAAAATTGTTCCTACATGGTAACTTGCCACTTTGAATGAGAATGTGCTTGCTTACAGCAACGTGCTATATGTTCTGAATGCCTGAATTGGGAATCTGTGTCAAAACTTTGATAGGAATTATGTGATCCTTACTAGCTGAAAGTAAGGGAGATGGAGCATGAAGTTATTTCTAGGAGTTGGAGACATACCAAGTTTATCTCAGTTCTGAGCATCTTTGAAATACCTATACAAACTTGTTCCTACATAGTAACTTGCAACTTTGAATGAGAATGTGCTTGCTTACAGCAACGTGTTATATGTTCTGAATGCCCGAATTGGGAATCTGTGTCAAAACTTTGTTAGAAATTATGTAATCCTTACTAGATGGAAGTAAGGGAGATGGGGCATGAAGTTATTTCTAGGAGTTGGAGACATACAACGTTTAGCTCAGTTCTGGGCATCTTTGAAATACCTATACAAACTTGTTCCTACATAGTAACTTGCAACTTTGAATGAGAATGTGCTTGCTTACAGCAACGTGCTACATGTTCTGAATGCCCGAATTGGGAATCTGTGTCAAAACTTTGTTCGGAATTATGTGATCCTTACTAGCTGGAAGTAAGGGAGATGGGGCATGAAGTTATTTCTAGGAGTTGGTCACATACAACGTTTAGCTCAGTTCCGGGCTTCTTTGAAATACCTATACAAACTTGTTCCTACATAGTAACTTGCAACTTTGAATGAGAATGTGCTTGCTTGCAGCAACGTGCTATATGTTCTGAATGCCCGAATTGGGAATCTGTGTCAAATCTTTGTTCGGAATTATGTGATAATTATTAGCTGCAAGTAAGGGAGATGGGGCATGAAGATGTTTCTAGGAGTTGGAGACATACCAAGTTTAGCTTACTTCTGGGCATCTTTGAAATACCTATACAAACTTGTTCCTACATAGTAACTTGCCACTTTGAATGAGAATGTGCTTGCTTGCAGCCACGTGCTATATGTTCTGAATGCCCGAATTGGGAATCTGTGTCAAAATTTTCTTAGGAATTATGTGATCCTTACTAGATGGAAGTAAGTGAGATGGGGCATGAAGATATTTGTAGGAGTTGGACACATATAACGTTTAGCTCAGTTCCGGGCATTTTTGAAATACCTATACAAACTTATTCCTACATAGTAACTTGCAACTTTGAATGAGAATGTGCTTGCTTACAGCAACGTGCTACATGTTCTGAATGCCCGAATTGGGAATCTGTGTCAAAACTTTGTTAGGAATTATGTGATCCTTACTAGCTGGAAGTAAGGGAGATGGGGCAAGAAGTTATTTCTAGGAGTTGGAGAAATACCAAGTTTAGCTCAGTTCTGGGCATCTTTAAAATCCCTTACAAACTTGTTCCTACATAGTAACTTGCAACTTTGAATGAGAATGTGCTTGCTTACAGCAACGTGTTATATGTTCTGAATGCCCGAATTGTGAATCTGTGTCAAAACTTTGTTAGAAATTATGTAATCCTTACTAGATGGAAGTAAGGGAGATGGGGCATGAAGTTATTTCTAGGAGTTGGAGACATACAACGTTTAGCTCAGTTCTGGGCATCTTTGAAATACCTATACAAACTTGTTCCTACATAGTAACTTGCAACTTTGAATGAGAATGTGCTTGCTTACAGCAACGTGCTACATGTTCTGAATGCCCGAATTGGGAATCTGTGTCAAAACTTTGTTAGGAATTATGTGATCCTTACTAGTTGGAAGTAAGGGAGATGGGGCATGAAGTTATTTCTAGGAGTTTGACACATACCAAGTTTAGCTCAGTTCTGGGCATCTTTGAAATACCTATACAAACTTGTTCCTACATAGTAACTTGCAACTTTGAATGAGAATGTGCTTGCTTACAGCAACGTGCTATATGTTCTGTATGCCCGAATTGGGAATCTGTGTCAAAACTTTGTTAGGAATTATGTGATCCTTACTAGCCTGAAGTAAGGTTGATGGGGCATGAAGATTTATCTAGGAGTTGGAGACATACAACGTTTAGCTCAGTTCTGGGCATCTTGGAAATACCTATACAAACTTGTTCCTACATAGTAACTTGCAACTTTGAATGAGAATGTGCTTGCTTACAGCAACGTGCTACATGTTCTGAATGCCCGAATTGGGAATCTGTGTCAAAACATTGTTCGGAATTATGTGATCCTTACTAGCTGGAAGTAAGGGAGATGGGGCATGAAGTTATTTCTAGGAGTTGGACACATACAACGTTTAGCTCAGTTCCGGGCTTCTTTGAAATACATATACAAACTTGTTCCTACATAGTAACTTGCAACTTTGAATGAGAATGTGCTTGCTTGCAGCAACGTGCTATATGTTCTGAATGCCCGAATTGGGAATCTGTGTCAAAACTTTGTTCGGAATTATGTGATAATTATTAGCTGCAAGTAAGGGAGATGGGGCATGAAGATGTTTCTAGGAGTTGGAGACATACCAAGTTTAGCTTAGTTCTGGGCATCTTTGAAATACCTATACAAACTTGTTCCTACATAGTAACCTGCCACTTTCAATGAGAATGTGCTTGCTTGCAGCCACGTGCTATATGTTCTGAATGCCCGAATTGGGAATCTGTGTCAAAATTTTCTTAGGAATTATGTGATCCTTACTAGATGGAAGTAAGTGAGATGGGGCATGAAGATATTTGTAGGACTTGGACACATATAACGTTTAGCTCAGTTCCGGGCATTTTTGAAATACCTATACAAACTTATTCCTACATAGTAACTTGCAACTTTGAATGAGAATGTGCGTGCTTACAGCAACGTGCTACATGTTCTGAATGCCCGAATTGGGAATCTGTGTCAAAACTTTGTTAGGAATTATGTGATCCTTACTAGCTGGAAGTAAGGGAGATGGGGCAAGAAGTTATTTCTAGGAGTTGGAGAAATACCAAGTTTAGCTCAGTTCTGGGCATCTTTAAAATCCCTTACAAACTTGTTCCTACATAGTAACTTGCAACTTTGAATGAGAATGTGCTTGCTTACAGCAACGTGTTATATGTTCTGAATGCCCGAATTGGGAATCTGTGTCAAAACTTTGTTAGAAATTATGTAATCCTTACTAGATGGAAGTAAGGGAGATGGGGCATGAAGTTATTTCTAGGAGTTGGAGACATACAACGTTTAGCTCAGTTCTGGGCATCTTTGAAATACCTATACAAACTTGTTCCTACATAGTAACTTGCAACTTTGAATGAGAATGTGCTTGCTTACAGCAACGTGCTACATGTTCTGAATGCCCGAATTGGGAATCTGTGTCAAAACTTTGTTAGAAATTATGTGATCCTTACTAGTTGGAAGTAAGGGAGATGGGGCATGAAGTTATTTCTAGGAGTTTGACACATACCAAGTTTAGCTCAGTTCTGGGCATCTTTGAAATACCTATACAAACTTGTTCCTACATAGTAACTTGCAACTTTGAATGAGAATGTGCTTGCTTACAGCAACGTGCTATATGTTCTGTATGCCCGAATTGGGAATCTGTGTCAAAACTTTGTTAGGAATTATGTGATCCTTACTAGCCTGAAGTAAGGGAGATGGGGCATGAAGATTTTTCTAGGAGTTGGAGACATACAACGTTTAGCTCAGTTCTGGGCATCTTGGAAATACCTATACAAACTTGTTCCTACATAGTAACTTGCAACTTTGAATGAGAATGTGCTTACTTACAGCAACGTGCTATATGTTCTGAATGCCCGAATTGGGAATCTGTGTCAAAACTTTGTTCGGAATTATGTGATCCTTACTAGCTGGAAGTAAGGTAGATGGGGCATGAAGTTATTTCTAGGAGGTGGACACATACATACCAAGTTTATCTAAGTTCTGGGCATCTTTGAAATACCTATACAAACTTGTTCCTACATAGTAACTTGCAACTTTGAATGAGAATGTGCTTGCTTACAGCAACGTGCTATATGTTCTGAATGCCCGAATTGGGAATCTGTGTCAAAACTTTGTTAGGAATTATGTGATCCTTACTAGCTGGAAGTAAGGGAGATGGGGCATGAAGTTATTTCTAGGAGTTAGACACATACCAAGTTTAGCTCAGTTCTGGGCATCTTTGAAATACCTATACAAACTTGTTCCTACATAGTAACTTGCCACTTTGAATGAGAAGGTGCTTGCCTACAGCAACGTGCTATATGTTCTGAATGCCCGAAATGGGAATCTGTGTCAAAACTTTGTTAGGAATTATGTGATCCTTACTAGCTGGAAGTAAGGGAGATGGGGCATGAAGTTATTTCTAGAGGCTGGACACATACCAAGTTTAGCTCAGTTCTGGGCATCTTTGATATACCTATACAAACTTGTTCCTACATGGTAACTTGCCACTTTGAATGAGAATGTGCTTGCTTACAGCAACGTGCTATATGTTCTGAATGCCCGAATTGGGAATCTGTGTCAAAACTTTGATAGGAATTATGTGATCCTTACTAGATGAAAGTAAGGGAGATGGAGCATGAAGTTATTTCTAGGAGTTGGAGACATACCAAGTTTATCTCAGTTCTGAGAATCTTTGAAATACCTATACAAACATGTTCCTACATAGTAACTTGCAACATTGAATGAGAATGTGCTTGCTTACAGCAACGTGCTATATGTTCTGAATGCCCGAATTGGAAATCTGTGTCAAAACTTTGTTAGGAATTATGTGATCCTTACTAGGTGGAAGTAAGGGAGATGGGGCATGAAGTTATTTCTAGGAGTTGGACTCATACCAAGTTTAGCTCAGTTCTGGGCATCTTTGAAATACCTATACAAACTTGTTCCTACATATTAACTTGCAACTTTGAATGAGAATGTGCTTGCTTACAGCAACGTGCTATATGTTCTGAATGCCCGAATTGGGAATCTGTGTCAAAACATTGTTAGAAATTATGTGATCCTTACTAGCCTGAAGTAAGGGAGATGGGGCATGAAGTTATTTCTAGGAGTTGGAGACATACAACGTTTAGCTCAGTTCTGGGCATCTTTGAAATACCTATACAAACTTGTTCCTACATAGTAACTTGCAACTTTGAATGAGAATGTGCTTGCTTACAGCAACGTGCTACATGTTCTGAATGCCCGAATTGGGAATCTGTGTCAAAACTTTGTTAGGAATTATGTGATCCTTACTAGCTGGAAGTAAGGGAGATGGGGCAAGAAGTTATTTCTAGGAGTTGGAGAAATACCAAGTTTAGCTCAGTTCTGGGCATCTTTAAAATCCCTTACAAACTTGTTCCTACACAGTAACTTGCAACTTTGAATGAGAATGTGCTTGCTTACAGCAACGTGTTATATGTTCTGAATGCCCGAATTGTGAATCTGTGTCAAAACTTTGTTAGAAATTATGTAATCCTTACTAGATGGAAGTAAGGGAGATGGGGCATGAAGTTATTTCTAGGAGTTGGAGACATACAACGTTTAGCTCAGTTCTGGGCATCTTTGAAATACCTATACAAACTTGTTCCTACATAGTAACTTGCAACTTTGAATGAGAATGTGCTTGCTTACAGCAACGTGCTACATGTTCTGAATGCCCGAATTGGGAATCTGTGTCAAAACTTTGTTAGGAATTATGTGATCCTTACTAGTTGGAAGTAAGGGAGATGGGGCATGAAGTTATTTCTAGGAGTTTGACACATACCAAGTTTAGCTCAGTTCTGGGCATCTTTGAAATACCTATACAAACTTGTTCCTACATAGTAACTTGCAACTTTGAATGAGAATGTGCTTGCTTACAGCAATGTGCTATATGTTCTGTATGCCCGAATTGGGAATCTGTGTCAAAACTTTGTTAGGAATTATGTGATCCTTACTAGCCTGAAGTAAGGTTGATGGGGCATGAAGATTTTTCTAGGAGTTGGAGACATACAACGTTTAGCTCAGTTCTGGGCATCTTGGAAATACCTATACAAACTTGTTCCTAAATAGTAACTTGCAACTTTGAATGAGAATGTGCTTGCTTACAGCAACGTGCTACATGTTCTGAATGCCCGAATTGGGAATCTGTGTCAAAACTTTGTTCGGAATTATGTGATCCTTACTAGCTGGAAGTAAGGGAGATGGGGCATGAAGTTATTTCTAGGAGTTGGACACATACAACGTTTAGCTCAGTTCCGGGCTTCTTTGAAATACCTATACAAACTTGTTCCTACATAGTAACTTGCAACTTTGAATGAGAATGTGCTTGCTTGCAGCAACGTGCTATATGTTCTGAATGCCCGAATTGGGAATCTGTGTCAAAACTTTGTTCGGAATTATGTGATAATTATTAGCTGCAAGTAAGGGAGATGGGGCATGAAGATGTTTCTAGGAGTTGGAGACATACCAAGTTTAGCTTAGTTCTGGGCATCTTTGAAATACCTATACAAACTTGTTCCTACATAGTAACTTGCCACTTTGAATGAGAATGTGCTTGCTTGCAGCCACGTGCTATATGTTCTGAATGCCCGAATTGGGAATCTGTGTCAAAATTTTCTTAGGAATTATGTGAAACTTACTAGATGGAAGTAAGTGAGATGGGGCATGAAGATATTTGTAGGAGTTGGACACATATAACGTTTAGCTCAGTTCCGGGCATTTTTGAAATACCTATACAAACTTATTCCTACATAGTAACTTGCAACTTTGAATGAGAATGTGCGTGCTTACAGCAACGTGCTACATGTTCTGAATGCCCGAATTGGGAATCTGTGTCAAAACTTTGTTAGGAATTATGTGATCCTTACTAGCTGGAAGTAAGGGAGATGGGGCAAGAAGTTATTTCTAGGAGTTGGAGAAATACCAAGTTTAGCTCAGTTCTGGGCATCTTTAAAATCCCTTACAAACTTGTTCCTACATAGTAACTTGCAACTTTGAATGAGAATGTGCTTGCTTACAGCAACGTGTTATATGTTCTGAATGCCCGAATTGGGAATCTGTGTCAAAACTTTGTTAGAAATTATGTAATCCTTACTAGATGGAAGTAAGGGAGATGGGGCATGAAGTTATTTCTAGGAGTTGGAGACATACAACGTTTAGCTCAGTTCTGGGCATCTTTGAAATACCTATACAAACTTGTTCCTACATAGTAACTTGCAACTTTGAATGAGAATGTGCTTGCTTACAGCAACGTGCTACATGTTCTGAATGCCCGAATTGGGAATCTGTGTCAAAACTTTGTTAGAAATTATGTGATCCTTACTAGTTGGAAGTAAGGGAGATGGGGCATGAAGTTATTTCTAGGAGTTTGACACATACCAAGTTTAGCTCAGTTCTGGGCATCTTTGAAATACCTATACAAACTTGTTCCTACATAGTAACTTGCAACTTTGAATGAGAATGTGCTTGCTTACAGCAACGTGCTATATGTTCTGTATGCCCGAATTGGGAATCTGTGTCAAAACTTTGTTAGGAATTATGTGATCCTTACTAGCCTGAAGTAAGGGAGATGGGGCATGAAGATTTTTCTAGGAGTTGGAGACATACAACGTTTAGCTCAGTTCTGGGCATCTTGGAAATACCTATACAAGCTTGTTCCTACATAGTAACTTGCAACTTTGAATGAGAATGTGCTTACTTACAGCAACGTGCTATATGTTCTGAATGCCCGAATTGGGAATCTGTGTCAAAACTTTGTTCGGAATTATGTGATCCTTACTAGCTGGAAGTAAGGTAGATGGGGCATGAAGTTATTTCTAGGAGGTGGACACATACATACCAAGTTTATCTAAGTTCTGGGCATCTTTGAAATACCTATACAAACTTGTTCCTACATAGTAACTTGCAACTTTGAATGAGAATGTGCTTGCTTACAGCAACGTGCTATATGTTCTGAATGCCCGAATTGGGAATCTGTGTCAAAACTTTGTTAGGAATTATGTGATCCTTACTAGCTTTAAGTAAGGGAGATGGGGCATGAAGTTATTTCTAGGAGTTGGACACATACCAAGTTTAGCTCAGTTCTGGGCATCTTTGAAATACCTATACAAACTTGTTCCTACATAGTAACTTGCCACTTTGAATGAGAATGTGCTTGCCTACAGCAACGTGCTATATGTTCTGAATGCCCGAAATGGGAATCTGTGTCAAAACTTTGTTAGGAATTATGTGATCCTTACTAGCTGGAAGTAAGGGAGATGGGGCATGAAGTTATTTCTAGAGGCTGGACACATACCAAGTTTAGCTCAGTTCTGGGCATCTTTGATATACCTATACAAACTTGTTCCTACATGGTAACTTGCCACTTTGAATGAGAATGTGCTTGCTTACAGCAACGTGCTATATGTTCTGAATGCCCGAATTGGGAATCTGTGTCAAAACTTTGATAGGAATTATGTGATCCTTACTAGATGAAAGTAAGGGAGATGGAGCATGAAGTTATTTCTAGGAGTTGGAGACATACCAAGTTTATCTCAGTTCTGAGAATCTTTGAAATACCTATACAAACATGTTCCTACATAGTAACTTGCAACATTGAATGAGAATGTGCTTGCTTACAGCAACGTGCTATATGTTCTGAATGCCCGAATTGGGAATCTGTGTCAAAACATTGTTAGAAATTATGTGATCCTTACTAGCCTGAAGTAAGGGAGATGGGGCATGAAGTTATTTCTAGGAGTTGGAGACATACAACGTTTAGCTCAGTTCTGGGCATCTTTGAAATACCTATACAAACTTGTTCCTACATAGTAACTTGCCACTTTGAATGAGAATGTGCTTGCTTGCAGCCACGTGCTATATGTTCTGAATGCCCGAATTGGGAATCTGTGTCAAAACTTTCTTAGGAATTATGTGATCCTTACTAGATGGAAGTAAGTGAGATGGGGCATGAAGTTATTTGTAGGAGTTGGACACATACAACGTTTAGCTCAGTTCCGGGCATCTTTGTAATACCTATACAAACTTATTCCTACATAGTAACTTGCAACTTTGAATGAGAATGTGCTTTCTTACAGCAACGTGCTACATGTTCTGTATGCCCGAATTGGGAATCTGTGTCAAAACTTTGTTAGGAATTATGTGATCCTTACTAGCTGGAAGTAAGGGAGATGGGGCATGAAGTTATTTCTAGGAGTTGGAGAAATACCAAGTTTAGCTCAGTTCTGCGCATCTTTAAAATCCCTTACAAACTTGTTCCTACATAGTAACTTGCAACTTTGAATGAGAATGTGCTTGCTTACAGCAACGTGCTATATGTTCTGAATGCCCGAATTGGGACTCTGTGTCAAAGCTTTGTTAGGAATTATGTGATCCTTACTAGCCTGAAGTAAGGGAGATGGGGCATGAAGTTATTTCTAGGAGTTGGAGACATACAACGTTTAGCTCAGTTCTGGGCATCTTGGAAATACCTATACAAACTTGTTCCTACATAGTAACTTGCAACTTTGAATTAGAATGTGCTTACTTACAGCAACGTGCTATATGTTCTGAATGCCCGAATTGGGAATCTGTGTCAAAACTTTGTTCGGAATTATGTGATCCTTACTAGCTGGAAGTAAGGGAGATGGGGCATGAAGTTATTTCTAGGAGGTGGACACATACATACCAAGTTTATCTAAGTTCTGGGCATCTTTGAAATACCTATACAAACTTGTTCCTACATAGTAACTTGCAACTTTGAATGAGAATGTGCTTGCTTACAGCAACGTGCTATATGTTCTGAATGCCCGAATTAGGAATCTGTGTCAAAACTTTGTTAGGAATTATGTGATCTTTACTAGCTGGAAGTAAGGGTGATGGGGCATGAAGATATTTCTAGGAGTTGGACACATACCAAGTTTAGCTCAGTTCTGGGCATCTTTGAAATACCTATACAAACTTGTTCCTACATAGTAACTTGCCACTTTGAATGAGAATGTGCTTGCCTACAGCAACGTGCTATATGTTCTGAATGCCCGAATTGGGAATCTGTGTCAAATCATTGTTAGAAATTATGTGATCCTTACTAGACTGAAGTAAGGGAGATGGGGCATGAAGTTATTTCTAGGAGTTGGAGACATACAACGTTTAGCTCAGTTCTGGGCATCTTTGAAATACCTATACAAACTTGTTCCTACATAGTAACTTGCAACTTTGAATGAGAATGTGCTTGCTTACAGCAACGTGCTATATGTTCTGAATGCCCGAATTGGGAATCTGTGTCAAAACTTTGTTAGGAATTATGTGATCCTTACTAGCTGGAAGTAAGGGAGATGGGGCATGAAGTTATTTCTAGAGGCTGGACACATACCAAGTTTAGCTCAGTTCTGGGCATCTTTGATATACCTATACAAACTTGTTCCTACATGGTAACTTGCCACTTTGAATGAGAATGTGCTTGCTTACAGCAACGTGCTATATGTTCTGAATGCCCGAATTGGGAATCTGTGTCAAAACTTTGATAGGAATTATGTGATCCTTACTAGCTGAAAGTAAGGGAGATGGAGCATGAAGTTATTTCTAGGAGTTGGAGACATACCAAGTTTATCTCAGTTCTGAGCATCTTTGAAATACCTATACAAACTTGTTCCTACATAGTAACTTGCAACTTTGAATGAGAATGTGCTTGCTTACAGCAACGTGCTATATGTTCTGAATGCCCGAATTGGGAATCTGTGTCAAAACTTTGTTAGGAATTATGTGATCCTTACTAGCTGGAAGTAAGGGAGATGGGGCATGAAGTTATTTCTAGGAGTTGGACACATACCAAGTTTAGCTCAGTTCTGGGCATCTATGAAATACCTATACAAACTTGTTCCTACATGGTAACTTGCAACTTTGAATGAGAATGTGCTTGCCTACAGCAACGTGCTATATGTTCTGAATGCCCGAATTGGGAATATGTGTCAAAACATTGTTAGAAATTATGTGATCCTTACTAGCCTGAAGCAAGGGAGATGGGGCATGAAGATATTTCTAGGAGTTGGAGACATACAACGTTTAGCTCAGTTCTGGGCATCTTTGAAATACCTATACAAACTTGTTCCTTCATAGTAACTTGCCACTTTGAATGAGAATGTGCTTGCTTACAGCAACGTGCTATATGTTCTGAATGCCCGAATTGGGAATCTGTGTGAAAACTTTGATCGGAATTATGTGATCTTTACTAGCTGGAAGTAAGGGAGACGGGGCATGAAGTTATTTCTAGGAGTTGGAGACATACAACGTTTAGCTCAGTTCTGGGCATCTTTGAAATACCTGTACTAACTTGTTCCTACATAGTAACTTGCAAATTTGAATGAGAATGTGCTTGCTTACAGCAACGTGCTATATGTTCTGAATGCCCAAATTGGGAATCTGTGTCAAAACTTTGTTAGAAATTATGTGATCCTTACTAGCTGGAAGTAAGGGAGATGGGGCATGAAGTTATTTCTAGGAGTTGGAGACATACAACGTTTAGCTCAGTTCTGGGCATCTTTGAAATACCTATACAAACTTGTTCCTACATAGTAACTTGCCACTTTGAATGAGAATGTGCTTGCTTACAGCAACGTGCTATATGTTCTGAATGCCCGAATTGGGAATCTCTGTCAAAGCTTTGTTAGGAATTATGTGATCCTTACTAGCTGGAAGTAAGGGAGATGTGGCATGATGTTATTTCTAGGAGTTGGAGACATACAACGTTTAGCTCAGTTCTGGGCATCTTTGAAATACCTATACAAACTTGTTCCTACATAGTAACTTGCCACTTTGAATGAGAATGTGCTTGCTTACAGCAACGTGCTATATGTTCTGAATGCCCGAATTGGGAATCTGTGTGAAAACTTTGTTCAGAATTATGTGATCCTTACTAGCTGGAAGTAAGGGAGATGGGGCATGAAGTTATTTCTAGGAGTTTACACATACCAAGTTTAGCTCAGTTCTGGGCATCTTTGAAATACCTATACAAACTTGTTCCTACATAGTAACTTGCAACTTTGAATGAGAATGTGCTTGCTTACAGCAACGTGCTATATGTTCTGAATGCCTGAATTGGGAATCTGTGTCAAAACTTTGTTAGAAATTATGTGATCCTTACTAGCTGGAAGTAAGGGAGATGGGGCATGAAGTTATTTCTAGGAGTTGGAGACAAACCAAGTTTAGCTCAGTTCTGGGCATCTTTGAAATACCTATACAAACTTGTTCCTACATAGTAACTTGCAAATTTGAATGAGAATGTGCTTGCTTACAGCAACGTGCTACATGTTCTGAATGCCCGAATTGGGAATCTGTGTCAAAACTTTGTTAGGAATTATGTGATCCTTACTAGCTGGAAGTAAGGGAGATGGGGCATGAAGTTATTTCTAGGAGTTGGAGAAATACCAAGTTTAGCTCTGTTCTGGGCATCATTAAAATGCCTATACAAACTTGTTCCTACATAGTAACTTGCAACTATGAATGAGAATGTGCTTGCTTACAGCAACGTGCTATATGTTCTGAATGCCCGAATTGGGAATCTGTGTCAAAACTTTGTTAGGAATTATGTGATCCTTACTAGCTGGAAGTAAGGGAGATGGGGCATGAAGTTATTTCTAGAGGCTGGACACATACCAAGTTTAGCTCAGTTTTGGGCATCTTTGAAATACCTATACAAACTTGTTCCTACATAGTAACTTGCAACTTTGAATGAGAATGTGCTTGCTTACAGCAACGTGCTATATGTTCTGAATGCCCGAATTGGGAATCTGTGTCAAATCTTTGTTAGGAGTTATGTGATCCTTACTAGCTGGAAGTAAGGGACATGGGGCATGAAGTTATTTCTAGGAGTTGGAGACATACAACGTTTAGCTCAGTTCTGGGCATCTTTGAAATATCTATACAAACTTGTTCCTACATTGTAACTTGCCACTTTGAATGAGAATGTGCTTGCTTACAGCAACGTGCTATATGTTCTGAATGCCCGAATTGGGAATCTGTGTGAAAACTTTGTTCGGAATTATGTGATCCTTACTAGCTGGAAGTAAGGGAGATGGGGCATGAAGTTATTTCTAGGAGTTGGAGACATACAACGTTTAGCTCAGTTCTGGGCATCTTTGAAATACCTATACAAACTTGTTCCTACATAGTAACTTGCCACTTTGAATGAGAATGTGCTTGCTTACAGCAACGTGCTATATGTTCTGAATGCCTGAATTGGGAATCTGTGTCAAAACTTTGTTAGAAATTATGGGATCCTTACTAGCTGGAAGTAAGGGAGATGGGGCATGAAGATATTTCTAGGAGATGGAGACATACCAAGTTTAGGTCAGTTCTGGGGATCTTTGAAATACCTATACAAACTTGCTCCTACATAGTAACTTGCAACTTTGAATGAGAATGTGCTTGCTTACAGCAACGTGCTACATGTTCTGAATGCCCGAATTGGGAATCTGTGTCAAAACTTTGTTAGGAATTATGTGATCCTTACTAGCTGGAAGTAAGGGAGATGGGGCATGAAGTTATTTCTAGGAGTTGGAGAAATACCAAGTTTAGCTCAGTTCTGGGCATCTTTAAAATCCCTTACAAACATGTTCCTACATAGTAACTTGCAACTTTGAATGAGAATGTGCTTGCTTACAGCAACGTGCTATATGTTTTGAATGCCCGAATTGGGAATCTGTGTCAAAACTTTGTTAGGAATTATGTGATCCTTACTAGCTGGAAGTAAGGGAGATGGAGCATGAAGTTATTTCTAGAGGTTGGACACATACCAAGTTTAGCTCAGTCTGGGCATCTTTGAAATACCTATACAAACTTGTTCCCACATAGTAACTTGCAACTTTGAATGAGAATGTGCTTGCTTACAGCAACGTGCTATATGTTCTGAATGCCCGAATTGGGAATCTGTGTCAAAACTTTGTTAGGAATTATGTGATCCTTACTAGCTGGAAGTAAGGGAGATGGGGCATGAAGTGATTTCTAGAGGCTGGACACATACCAAGTTTAGCTCAGTTCTGGGCATCTTTGATATGCCTATACAAACTTGTTCCTACATGGTAACTTGCCACTTTGAATGAGAATGTGCTTGCTTACAGCAACGTGCTATATGTTCTGAATGCCCGAATTGGGAATCTGTGTCAAAACTTTGATAGGAATTATGTGATCCTTACTAGCTGAAAGTAAGGGAAATGGAGCATGAAGTTATTTCTAGGAGTTGGAGACATACCAAGTTTATCTCAGTTCTGAGCATCTTTGAAATACCTATACAAACTTGTTCCTACATAGTAACTTGCAACTTTGAATGAGAATGTGCTTGCTTACAGCAACGTGTTATATGTTCTGAATGCCCGAATTGGGAATCTGTGTCAAAACTTTGTTAGAAATTATGTAATCCTTACTAGATGGAAGTAAGTGAGATGGGGCATGAAGTTATTTCTAGGAGTTGGAGACATACAACGTTTAGCTCAGTTCTGGGCATCTTTGAAATACCTATACAAACTTGTTCCTACATAGTAACTTGCAACTTTGAATGAGAATGTGCTTGCTTACAGCAACGTGCTACATGTTCTGAATGCCCGAATTGGGAATCTGTGTCAAAACTTTGTTCGGAATTATGTGATCCTTACTAGCTGGAAGTAAGGGAGATGGGGCATGAAGTTATTTCTAGGAGTTGGACACATACAACGTTTAGCTCAGTTCCGGGCTTCTTTGAAATACCTATACAAACTTGTTCCTACATAGTAACTTGCAACTTTGAATGAGAATGTGCTTGCTTGCAGCAACGTGCTATATGTTCTGAATGCCCGAATTGGGAATCTGTGTCAAAACTTTGTTCGGAATTATGTGATAATTATTAGCTGCAAGTAAGGGAGATGGGGCATGAAGATGTTTCTAGGAGTTGGAGACATACCAAGTTTAGCTTAGTTCTGGGCATCTTTGAAATACCTATACAAACTTGTTCCTACATAGTAACTTGCCACTTTGAATGAAAATGTGCTTGCTTGCGGCCACGTGCTATATGTTCTGAATGCCCGAATTGGGAATCTGTGTCAAAATTTTCTTAGGAATTATGTGATCCTTACTAGATGGAAGTAAGTGAGATGGGGCATGAAGTTATTTGTAGGAGTTGGACACATATAACGTTTAGCTCAGTTCCGGGCATTTTTGAAATACCTATACAAACTTATTCCTACATAGTAACTTGCAACTTTGAATGAGAATGTGCTTGCTTACAGCAACGTGCTACATGTTCTGAATGCCCGAATTGGGAATCTGTGTCAAAACTTTGTTAGGAATTATGTGATCCTTACTAGCTGGAAGTAAGGGAGATGGGGCAAGAAGTTATTTCTAGGAGTTGGAGAAATACCAAGCTTAGCTCAGTTCTGGGCATCTTTAAAATCCCTTACAAACTTGTTCCTACATAGTAACTTGCAACTTTGAATGAGAATGTGCTTGCTTACAGCAACGTGTTATATGTTCTGAATGCCCGAATTGGGAATCTGTGTCAAAACTTTGTTAGAAATTATGTAATCCTTACTAGATGGAAGTAAGGGAGATGGGGCATGAAGTTATTTCTAGGAGTTGGAGACATACAACGTTTAGCTCAGTTCTGGGCATCTTTGAAATACCTATACAAACTTGTTCCTACATAGTAACTTGCAACTTTGAATGAGAATGTGCTTGCTTACAGCAACGTGCTACATGTTCTGAATGCCCGAATTGGGAATCTGTGTCAAAACATTGTTAGGACTTATGTGATCCTTACTAGTTGGAAGTAAGGGAGATGGGGCATGAAGTTTTTTCTAGGAGTTTGACACCTAAGAGGTTTAGCTCAGTTCTGGGCATCTTTGAAATACCTATACAAACTTGTTCCTACATAGTAACTTGCAACTTTGAATGAGAATGTGCTTGCTTACAGCAACGTGCTATATGTTCTGAATGCCCGAATTGGGAATCTGTGTCAAAACTTTGTTAGGAATTATGTGATCCTTACTAGCCTGAAGTAAGGGAGATGGGGCATGAAGATTTTTCTAGGAGTTGGAGACATACAACGTTTAGCTCAGTTCTGGGCATCTTGGAAATACCTATACAAACTTGTTCCTACATAGTAACTTGCAACTTTGAATGAGAATGTGCTTACTTACAGCAACGTGCTATATGTTCTGAATGCCCGAATTGGGAATCTGTGTCAAAACTTTGTTAGGAATTATGTGATCCTTACTAGCTGGAAGTAAGGGTGATGGGGCATGAAGTTATTTCTAGGAGTTGGACACATACCAAGTTTAGCTCAGTTCTGGGCATCTTTGAAATACCTATACAAACTTGTTCCTACATAGTAACTTGCCACTTTGAATGAGAATGTGCTTGCCTACAGCAACGTGCTATATGTTCTGAATGCCCGAATTGGGAATCTGTGTCAAATCATTGTTAGATATTATGTGATCCTTACTAGACTGAAGTAAGGGTGATGGGGCATGAAGTTATTTCTAGGAGTTGGAGACATACAACGTTTAGCTCAGTTCTGGGCATCTTTGAAATACCTATACAAACTTGTTCCTACATAGTAACTTGCAACTTTGAATGAGAATGTGCTTGCTTACAGCAACGTGCTATATGTTCTGAATGCCCGAATTGGGAATCTGTGTCAAAACTTTGTTAGGAATTATGTGATCCTTACTAGCTGGAAGTAAGGGAGATGGGGCATGAAGTTATTTCTAGAGGCTGGACACATACCAAGTTTAGCTCAGTTCTGGGCATCTTTGATATACCTATACAAACTTGTTCCTACATGGTAACTTGCCACTTTGAATGAGAATGTGCTTGCTTACAGCAACGTGCTATATGTTCTGAATGCCCGAATTGGGAATCTGTGTCAAAACTTTGATAGGAATTATGTGATCCTTACTAGCTGAAAGTAAGGGAGATGGAGCATGAAGTTATTTCTAGGAGTTGGAGACATACCAAGTTTATCTCAGTTCTGAGCATCTTTGAAATACCTATACAAACTTGTTCCTACATAGTAACTTGCAACTTTGAATGAGAATGTGCTTGCTTACAGCAACGTGCTATATGTTCTGAATGCCCGAATTGGGAATCTGTGTCAAAACTTTGTTAGGAATTATGTGATCCTTACTAGCTGGAAGTAAGGGAGATGGGGCATGAAGTTATTTCTAGGAGTTGGACACATACCAAGTTTAGCTCAGTTCTGGGCATCTATGAAATACCTATACAAACTTGTTCCTACATGGTAACTTGCAACTTTGAATGAGAATGTGCTTGCCTACAGCAACGTGCTATATGTTCTGAATGCCCGAATTGGGAATCTGTGTCAAAACATTGTTAGAAATTATGTGATCCTTACTAGCCTGAAGCAAGGGAGATGGGGCATGAAGATATTTCTAGGAGTTGGAGACATACAACGTTTAGCTCAGTTCTGGGCATCTTTGAAATACCTATACAAACTTGTTCCTTCATAGTAACTTGCCACTTTCAATGAGAATGTGCTTGCTTACAGCAACGTGCTATATGTTCTGAATGCCCGAATTGGGAATCTGTGTGAAAACTTTGATCGGAATTACGTGATCTTTACTAGCTGGAAGTAAGGGAGATGGGGCATGAAGTTATTTCTAGGAGTTGGAGACATACAACGTTTAGCTCAGTTCTGGGCATCTTTGAAATACCTGTACTAACTTGTTCCTACATAGTAACTTGCAAATTTGAATGAGAATGTGCTTGCTTACAGCAACGTGCTATATGTTCTGAATGCCCAAATTGGGAATCTGTGTCAAAACTTTGTTAGAAATTATGTGATCCTTAGTAGCTGGAAGTAAGGGAGATGGGGCATGAAGTTATTTCTAGGAGTTGGAGACATACAACGTTTAGCTCAGTTCTGGGCATCTTTGAAATACCTATACAAACTTGTTCCTACATAGTAACTTGCCACTTTGAATGAGAATGTGCTTGCTTACAGCAACGTGCTATATGTTCTGAATGCCCGAATTGGGAATCTCTGTCAAAGCTTTGTTAGGAATTATGTGATCCTTACTAGCTGGAAGTAAGGGAGATGGGGCATGATGTTATTTCTAGGAGTTGGAGACATACAACGTTTAGCTCAGTTCTGGGCATCTTTGAAATACCTATACAAACTTGTTCCTACATAGTAACTTGCCACTTTGAATGAGAATGTGCTTGCTTACAGCAACGTGCTATATGTTCTGAATGCCCGAATTGGGAATCTGTGTGAAAACTTTGTTCGGAATTATGTGATCCTTACTAGCTGGAAGTAAGGGAGATGGGGCATGAAGTTATTTCTAGGAGTTTACACATACCAAGTTTAGCTCAGTTCTGGGCATCTTTGAAATACCTATACAAACTTGTTCCTACATAGTAACTTGCAACTTTGAATGAGAATGTGCTTGCTTACAGCAACGTGCTATATGTTCTGAATGCCTGAATTGGGAATCTGTGTCAAAACTTTGTTAGAAATTATGTGATCCTTACTAGCTGGAAGTAAGGGAGATGGGGCATGAAGTTATTTCTAGGAGTTGGAGACAAACCAAGTTTAGCTCAGTTCTGGGCATCTTTGAAATACCTATACAAACTTGTTCCTACATAGTAACTTGCAAATTTGAATGAGAATGTGCTTGCTTACAGCAACGTGCTACATGTTCTGAATGCCCGAATTGGGAATCTGTGTCAAAACTTTGTTAGGAATTATGTGATCCTTACTAGCTGGAAGTAAGGGAGATGGGGCATGAAGTTATTTCTAGGAGTTGGAGAAATACCAAGTTTAGCTCTGTTCTGGGCATCATTAAAATGCCTATACAAACTTGTTCCTACATAGTAACTTGCAACTTTGAATGAGAATGTGCTTGCTTACAGCAACGTGCTATATGTTCTGAATGCCCGAATTGGGAATCTGTGTCAAAACTTTGTTAGGAATTATGTGATCCTTACAAGCTGGAAGTAAGGGAGATGGGGCATGAAGTTATTTCTAGAGGCTGGACACATACCAAGTTTAGCTCAGTTTTGGGCATCTTTGAAATACCTATACAAACTTGTTCCTACATAGTAACTTGCAACTTTGAATGAGAATGTGCTTGCTTACAGCAACGTGCTATATGTTCTGAATGCCCGAATTGGGAATCTGTGTCAAATCTTTGTTAGGATTTATGTGATCCTTACTAGCTGGAAGTAAGGGAGATGGGGCATGAAGTTATTTCTAGGAGTTGGAGACATACAACGTTTAGCTCAGTTCTGGGCATCTTTGAAATATCTATACAAACTTGTTCCTACATTGTAACTTGCCACTTTGAATGAGAATGTGCTTGCTTACAGCAACGTGCTATATGTTCTGAATGCCCGAATTGGGAATCTGTGTGAAAACTTTGTTCGGAATTATGTGATCCTTACTAGCTGGAAGTAAGGGAGATGGGGCATGAAGTTATTTCTAGGAGTTGGAGACATACAACGTTTAGCTCAGTTCTGGGCATCTTTGAAATACCTATACAAACTTGTTCCTACATAGTAACTTGCCACTTTGAATGAGAATGTGCTTGCTTACAGCAACGTGCTATATGTTCTAAATGCCTGAATTGGGAATCTGTGTCAAAACTTTGTTAGAAATTATGGGATCCTTACTAGCTGGAAGTAAGGGAGATGGGGCATGAAGTTATTTCTAGGAGTTGGAGACATACCAAGTTTAGGTCAGTTCTGGGGATCTTTGAAATACCTATACAAACTTGCTCCTACATAGTAACTTGCAACTTTGAATGAGAATGTGCTTGCTTACAGCAACGTGCTACATGTTCTGAATGCCCGAATTGGGAATCTGTGTCAAAACTTTGTTAGGAATTATGTGATCCTTACTAGCTGGAAGTAAGGGAGATGGGGCATGAAGTTATTTCTAGGAGTTGGAGAAATACCAAGTTTAGCTCAGTTCTGGGCATCTTTAAAATCCCTTACAAACATGTTCCTACATAGTAACTTGCAACTTTGAATGAGAATGTGCTTGCTTACAGCAACGTGCTATATGTTTTGAATGCCCGAATTGGGAATCTGTGTCAAAACTTTGTTAGGAATTATGTGATCCTTACTAGCTGGAAGTAAGGGAGATGGAGCATGAAGTTATTTCTAAAGGTTGGACACATACCAAGTTTAGCTCAGTCTGGGCATCTTTGAAATACCTATACAAACTTGTTCCCACATAGTAACTTGCAACTTTGAATGAGAATGTGCTTGCTTACAGCAACGTGCTATATGTTCTGAATGCCCGAATTGGGAATCTGTGTCAAAACTTTGTTAGGAATTATGTGATCCTTACTAGCTGGAAGTAAGGGAGATGGGGCATGAAGTGATTTCTAGAGGCTGGACACATACCAAGTTTAGCTCAGTTCTGGGCATCTTTGATATACCTATACAAACTTGTTCCTACATGGTAACTTGCCACTTTGAATGAGAATGTGCTTGCTTACAGCAACGTGCTATATGTTCTGAATGCCCGAATTGGGAATCTGTGTCAAAACTTTGATAGGAATTATGTGATCCTTACTAGCTGAAAGTAAGGGAAATGGAGCATGAAGTTATTTCTAGGAGTTGGAGACATACCAAGTTTATCTCAGTTCTGAGCATCTTTGAAATACCTATACAAACTTGTTCCTACATAGTAACTTGCAACTTTGAATGAGAATGTGCTTGCTTACAGCAACGTGTTATATGTTCTGAATGCCCGAATTGGGAATCTGTGTCAAAACTTTGTTAGAAATTATGTAATCCTTACTAGATGGAAGTAAGTGAGATGGGGCATGAAGTTATTTCTAGGAGTTGGAGAAATACAACGTTTAGCTCAGTTCTGGGCATCTTTGAAATACCTATACAAACTTGTTCCTACATAGTAACTTGCAACTTTGAATGAGAATGTGCTTGCTTACAGCAACGTGCTACATGTTCTGAATGCCCGAATTGGGAATCTGTGTCAAAACTTTGTTCGGAATTATGTGATCCTTACTAGCTGGAAGTAAGGGAGATGGGGCATGAAGTTATTTCTAGGAGTTGGACACATACAACGTTTAGCTCAGTTCCGGGCTTCTTTGAAATACCTATACAAACTTGTTCCTACATAGTAACTTGCAACTTTGAATGAGAATGTGCTTGCTTGCAGCAACGTGCTATATGTTCTGAATGCCCGAATTGGGAATCTGTGTCAAAACTTTGTTCGGAATTATGTGATAATTATTAGCTGCAAGTAAGGGAGATGGGGCATGAAGATGTTTCTAGGAGTTGGAGACATACCAAGTTTAGCTTAGTTCTGGGCATCTTTGAAATACCTATACAAACTTGTTCCTACATAGTAACTTGCCACTTTGAATGAGAATGTGCTTGCTTGCGGCCACGTGCTATATGTTCTGAATGCCCGAATTTGGAATCTGTGTCAAAACTTTGTTAGGAATTATGTGATCCTTACTAGCTGGAAGTAAGGGAGATGGGGCATGAAGTTATTTCTAGGAGTTGGACACATACCAAGTTTAGCTCAGTTCTGGGCATCTATGAAATACCTATACAAACTTGTTCCTACATGATAACTTGCAACTTTGAATGAGAATGTGCTTGCCTACAGCAACGTGCTATATGTTCTGAATGCCCGAATTGGGAATCTGTGTCAAAACATTGTTAGAAATTATGTGATCCTTACTAGCCTGAAGCAAGGGAGATGGGGCATGAAGATATTTCTAGGAGTTGGAGACATACAACGTTTAGCTGAGTTCTGGGCATCTTTGAAATACCTGTACTAACTTGTTCCTACATAGTAACTTGCAAATTTGAATGAGAATGTGCTTGCTTACAGCAACGTGCTATATGTTCTGAATGCCCAAATTGGGAATCTGTGTCAAAACTTTGTTAGAAATTATGTGATCCTTAGTAGCTGGAAGTAAGGGAGATGGGGCATGAAGTTATTTCTAGGAGTTGGAGACATACAACGTTTAGCTCAGTTCTGGGCATCTTTGAAATACCTATACAAACTTGTTCCTACATAGTAACTTGCCACTTTGAATGAGAATGTGCTTGCTTACAGCAACGTGCTATATGTTCTGAATGCCCGAATTGGGAATCTCTGTCAAAGCTTTGTTAGGAATTATGTGATCCTTACTAGCTGGAAGTAAGGGAGATGGGGCATGATGTTATTTCTAGGAGTTGGAGACATACAACGTTTAGCTCAGTTCTGGGCATCTTTGAAATACCTATACAAACTTGTTCCTACATAGTAACTTGCCACTTTGAATGAGAATGTGCTTGCTTACAGCAACGTGATATATGTTCTGAATGCCCGAATTGGGAATCTGTGTGAAAACTTTGTTCGGAATTATGTGATCCTTACTAGCTGGAAGTAAGGGAGATGGGGCATGAAGTTATTTCTAGGAGTTTACACATACCAAGTTTAGCTCAGTTCTGGGCATCTTTGAAATACCTATACAAACTTGTTCCTACATAGTAACTTGCAACTTTGAATGAGAATGTGCTTGCTTACAGCAACGTGCTATATGTTCTGAATGCCTGAATTGGGAATCTGTGTCAAAACTTTGTTAGAAATTATGTGATCCTTACTAGCTGGAAGTAAGGGAGATGGGGCATGAAGTTATTTCTAGGAGTTGGAGACAAACCAAGTTTAGCTCAGTTCTGGGCATCTTTGAAATACCTATACAAACTTGTTCCTACATAGTAACTTGCAAATTTGAATGAGAATGTGCTTGCTTACAGCAACGTGCTACATGTTCTGAATGCCCGAATTGGGAATCTGTGTCAAAACTTTGTTAGGAATTATGTGATCCTTACTAGCTGGAAGTAAGGGAGATGGGGCATGAAGTTATTTCCAGGAGTTGGAGAAATACCAAGTTTAGCTCTGTTCTGGGCATCATTAAAATGCCTATACAAACTTGTTCCTACATAGTAACTTGCAACTTTGAATGAGAATGTGCTTGCTTACAGCAACGTGCTATATGTTCTGAATGCCCGAATTGGGAATCTGTGTCAAAACTTTGTTAGGAATTATGTGATCCTTACTAGCTGGAAGTAAGGGAGATGGGGCATGAAGTTATTTCTAGAGGCTGGACACATACCAAGTTTAGCTCAGTTTTGGGCATCTTTGAAATACCTATACAAACTTGTTCCTACATAGTAACTTGCAACTTTGAATGAGAATGTGCTTGCTTACAGCAACGTGCTATATGTTCTGAATGCCCGAATTGGGAATCTGTGTCAAATCTTTGTTAGGAGTTATGTGATCCTTACTAGCTGGAAGTAAGGGAGATGGGGCATGAAGTTATTTCTAGGAGTTGGAGACATACAACGTTTAGCTCAGTTCTGGGCATCTTTGAAATATCTATACAAACTTGTTCCTACATTGTAACTTGCCACTTTGAATGAGAATGTGCTTGCTTACAGCAACGTGCTATATGTTCTGAATGCCCGAATTGGGAATCTGTGTGAAAACTTTGTTCGGAATTATGTGATCCTTACTAGCTGGAAGTAAGGGAGATGGGGCATGAAGTTATTTCTAGGAGTTGGAGACATACAACGTTTAGCTCAGTTCTGGGCATCTTTGAAATACCTATACAAACTTGTTCCTACATAGTAACTTGCCACTTTGAATGAGAATGTGCTTGCTTACAGCAACGTGCTATATGTTCTGAATGCCTGAATTGGGAATCTGTGTCAAAACTTTGTTAGAAATTATGGGATCCTTACTAGCTGGAAGTAAGGGAGATGGGGCATGAAGTTATTTCTAGGAGTTGGAGACATACCAAGTTTAGGTCAGTTCTGGGGATCTTTGAAATACCTATACAAACTTGCTCCTACATAGTAACTTGCAACTTTGAATGAGAATGTGCTTGCTTACAGCAACGTGCTACATGTTCTGAATGCCCGAATTGGGAATCTGTGTCAAAACTTTGTTAGGAATTATGTGATCCTTACTAGCTGGAAGTAAGGGAGATGGGGCATGAAGTTATTTCTAGGAGTTGGAGAAATACCAAGTTTAGCTCAGTTCTGGGCATCTTTAAAATCCCTTACAAACATGTTCCTACATAGTAACTTGCAACTTTGAATGAGAATGTGCTTGCTTACAGCAACGTGCTATATGTTTTGAATGCCCGAATTGGGAATCTGTGTCAAAACTTTGTTAGGAATTATGTGATCCTTACTAGCTGGAAGTAAGGGAGATGGAGCATGAAGTTATTTCTAGAGGTTGGACACATACCAAGTTTAGCTCAGTCTGGGCATCTTTGAAATACCTATACAAACTTGTTCCCACATAGTAACTTGCAACTTTGAATGAGAATGTGCTTGCTTACAGCAACGTGCTATATGTTCTGAATGCCCGAATTGGGAATCTGTGTCAAAACTTTGTTAGGAATTATGTGATCCTTACTAGCTGGAAGTAAGGGAGATGGGGCATGAAGTGATTTCTAGAGGCTGGACACATACCAAGTTTAGCTCAGTTCTGGGCATCTTTGATATACCTATACAAACTTGTTCCTACATGGTAACTTGCCACTTTGAATGAGAATGTGCTTGCTTACAGCAACGTGCTATATGTTCTGAATGCCCGAATTGGGAATCTGTGTCAAAACTTTGATAGGAATTATGTGATCCTTACTAGCTGAAAGTAAGGGAAATGGAGCATGAAGTTATTTCTAGGAGTTGGAGACATACCAAGTTTATCTCAGTTCTGAGCATCTTTGAAATACCTATACAAACTTGTTCCTACATAGTAACTTGCAACTTTGAATGAGAATGTGCTTGCTTACAGCAACGTGTTATATGTTCTGAATGCCCGAATTGGGAATCTGTGTCAAAACTTTGTTAGAAATTATGTAATCCTTACTAGATGGAAGTAAGTGAGATGGGGCATGAAGTTATTTCTAGGAGTTGGAGAAATACAACGTTTAGCTCAGTTCTGGGCATCTTTGAAATACCTATACAAACTTGTTCCTACATAGTAACTTGCAACTTTGAATGAGAATGTGCTTGCTTACAGCAACGTGCTACATGTTCTGAATGCCCGAATTGGGAATCTGTGTCAAAACTTTGTTCGGAATTATGTGATCCTTACTAGCTGGAAGTAAGGGAGATGGGGCATGAAGTTATTTCTAGGAGTTGGACACATACAACGTTTAGCTCAGTTCCGGGCTTCTTTGAAATACCTATACAAACTTGTTCCTACATAGTAACTTGCAACTTTGAATGAGAATGTGCTTGCTTGCAGCAACGTGCTATATGTTCTGAATGCCCGAATTGGGAATCTGTGTCAAAACTTTGTTCGGAATTATGTGATAATTATTAGCTGCAAGTAAGGGAGATGGGGCATGAAGATGTTTCTAGGAGTTGGAGACATACCAAGTTTAGCTTAGTTCTGGGCATCTTTGAAATACCTATACAAACTTGTTCCTACATAGTAACTTGCCACTTTGAATGAGAATGTGCTTGCTTGCGGCCACGTGCTATATGTTCTGAATGCCCGAATTTGGAATCTGTGTCAAAATTTTCTTAGGAATTATGTGATCCTTACTAGATGGAAGTAAGTGAGATGGGGCATGAAGTTATTTGTAGGAGTTGGACACATATAACGTTTAGCTCAGTTCCGGGCATTTTTGAAATACCTATACAAACTTATTCCTACATAGTAACTTGCAACTTTGAATGAGAATGTGCTTGCTTACAGCAACGTGCTACATGTTCTGAATGCCCGAATTGGGAATCTCTGTCAAAACTTTGTTAGGAATTATGTGATCCTTACTAGCTGGAAGTAAGGGAGATGGGGCAAGAAGTTATTTCTAGGAGTTGGAGAAATACCAAGCTTAGCTCAGTTCTGGGCATCTTTAAAATCCCTTACAAACTTGTTTCTACATAGTAACTTGCAACTTTGAATGAGAATGTGCTTGCTTACAGCAACGTGTTATATGTTCTGAATGCCCGAATTGGGAATCTGTGTCAAAACTTTGTTAGAAATTATGTAATCCTTACTAGATGGAAGTAAGGGAGATGGGGCATGAAGTTATTTCTAGGAGTTGGAGACATAAAACGTTTAGCTCAGTTCTGGGCATCTTTGAAATACCTATACAAACTTGTTCCTACATAGTAACTTGCAACTTTGAATGAGAATGTGCTTGCTTACAGCAACGTGCTACATGTTCTGAATGCCCGAATTGGGAATCTGTGTCAAAACTTTGTTATGAATTATGTGATCCTTACTAGTTGGAAGTAAGGGAGATGGGGCATGAAGTTATTTCTAGGAGTTTGACACATACCAAGTTTAGCTCAGTTCTGGGCATCTTTGAAATACCTATACAAACTTGTTCCTACATAGTAACTTGCAACTTTGAATGAGAATGTGCTTGCTTACAGCAACGTGCTATATGTTCTGAATGCCCGAATTGGGAATCTGTGTCAAAACTTTGTTAGGAATTATGTGATCCTTACTAGCCTGAAGTAAGGGAGATGGGGCATGAAGATTTTTCTAGGAGTTGGAGACATACAACGTTTAGCTCAGTTCTGGGCATCTTGGAAATACCTATACAAACTTGTTCCTACATAGTAACTTGCAACTTTGAATGAGAATGTGCTTACTTACAGCAACGTGCTATATGTTCTGAATGCCCGAATTGGGAATCTGTGTCAAAACTTTGTTCGGAATTATGTGATCCTTACTAGCTGGAAGTAAGGTAGATGGTGCATGAAGTTATTTCTAGGAGGTGGACACATACATACCAAGTTTATCTAAGTTCTGGGCATCTTTGAAATACCTATACAAACTTGTTCCTACATAGTAACTTGCAACTTTGAATGAGAATGTGCTTGCTTACAGCAACGTGCTATATGTTCTGAATGCCCGAATTGGGAATCTGTGTCAAAACTTTGTTAGGAATTATGTGATCCTTACTAGCTGGAAGTAAGGGAGATGGGGCATGAAGTTATTTCCAGGAGTTGGAGAAATACCAAGTTTAGCTCTGTTCTGGGCATCATTAAAATGCCTATACAAACTTGTTCCTACATAGTAACTTGCAACTTTGAATGAGAATGTGCTTGCTTACAGCAACGTGCTATATGTTCTGAATGCCCGAATTGGGAATCTGTGTCAAAACTTTGTTAGGAATTATGTGATCCTTACTAGCTGGAAGTAAGGGAGATGGGGCATGAAGTTATTTCTAGAGGCTGGACACATACCAAGTTTAGCTCAGTTTTGGGCATCTTTGAAATACCTATACAAACTTGTTCCTACATAGTAACTTGCAACTTTGAATGAGAATGTGCTTGCTTACAGCAACGTGCTATATGTTCTGAATGCCCGAATTGGGAATCTGTGTCAAATCTTTGTTAGGAGTTATGTGATCCTTACTAGCTGGAAGTAAGGGAGATGGGGCATGAAGTTATTTCTAGGAGTTGGAGACATACAACGTTTAGCTCAGTTCTGGGCATCTTTGAAATATCTATACAAACTTGTTCCTACATTGTAACTTGCCACTTTGAATGAGAATGTGCTTGCTTACAGCAACGTGCTATATGTTCTGAATGCCCGAATTGGGAATCTGTGTGAAAACTTTGTTCGGAATTATGTGATCCTTACTAGCTGGAAGTAAGGGAGATGGGGCATGAAGTTATTTCTAGGAGTTGGAGACATACAACGTTTAGCTCAGTTCTGGGCATCTTTGAAATACCTATACAAACTTGTTCCTACATAGTAACTTGCCACTTTCAATGAGAATGTGCTTGCTTACAGCAACGTGCTATATGTTCTGAATGCCTGAATTGGGAATCTGTGTCAAAACTTTGTTAGAAATTATGGGATCCTTACTAGCTGGAAGTAAGGGAGATGGGGCATGAAGTTATTTCTAGGAGTTGGAGACATACCAAGTTTAGGTCAGTTCTGGGGATCTTTGAAATACCTATACAAACTTGCTCCTACATAGTAACTTGCAACTTTGAATGAGAATGTGCTTGCTTACAGCAACGTGCTACATGTTCTGAATGCCCGAATTGGGAATCTGTGTCAAAACTTTGTTAGGAATTATGTGATCCTTACTAGCTGGAAGTAAGGGAGATGGGGCATGAAGTTATTTCTAGGAGTTGGACACATACCAAGTTTATCTCAGTTCTGAGCATCTTTGAAATACCTATACAAACTTGTTCCTACATAGTAACTTGCAACTTTGAATGAGAATGTGCTTGCTTACAGCAACGTGTTATATGTTCTGAATGCCCGAATTGGGAATCTGTGTCAAAACTTTGTTAGAAATTATGTAATCCTTACTAGATGGAAGTAAGTGAGATGGGGCATGAAGTTATTTCTAGGAGTTGGAGAAATACAACGTTTAGCTCAGTTCTGGGCATCTTTGAAATACCTATACAAACTTGTTCCTACATAGTAACTTGCAACTTTGAATGAGAATGTGCTTGCTTACAGCAACGTGCTACATGTTCTGAATGCCCGAATTGGGAATCTGTGTCAAAACTTTGTTCGGAATTATGTGATCCTTACTAGCTGGAAGTAAGGGAGATGGGGCATGAAGTTATTTCTAGGAGTTGGACACATACAACGTTTAGCTCAGTTCCGGGCTTCTTTGAAATACCTATACAAACTTGTTCCTACATAGTAACTTGCAACTTTGAATGAGAATGTGCTTGCTTGCAGCAACGTGCTATATGTTCTGAATGCCCGAATTGGGAATCTGTGTCAAAACTTTGTTCGGAATTATGTGATAATTATTAGCTGCAAGTAAGGGAGATGGGGCATGAAGATGTTTCTAGGAGTTGGAGACATACCAAGTTTAGCTTAGTTCTGGGCATCTTTGAAATACCTATACAAACTTGTTCCTACATAGTAACTTGCCACTTTGAATGAGAATGTGCTTGCTTGCGGCCACGTGCTATATGTTCTGAATGCCCGAATTTGGAATCTGTGTCAAAATTTTCTTAGGAATTATGTGATCCTTACTAGATGGAAGTAAGTGAGATGGGGCATGAAGTTATTTGTAGGAGTTGGACACATATAACGTTTAGCTCAGTTCCGGGCATTTTTGAAATACCTATACAAACTTATTCCTACATAGTAACTTGCAACTTTGAATGAGAATGTGCTTGCTTACAGCAACGTGCTACATGTTCTGAATGCCCGAATTGGGAATCTCTGTCAAAACTTTGTTAGGAATTATGTGATCCTTACTAGCTGGAAGTAAGGGAGATGGGGCAAGAAGTTATTTCTAGGAGTTGGAGAAATACCAAGCTTAGCTCAGTTCTGGGCATCTTTAAAATCCCTTACAAACTTGTTTCTACATAGTAACTTGCAACTTTGAATGAGAATGTGCTTGCTTACAGCAACGTGTTATATGTTCTGAATGCCCGAATTGGGAATCTGTGTCAAAACTTTGTTAGAAATTATGTAATCCTTACTAGATGGAAGTAAGGGAGATGGGGCATGAAGTTATTTCTAGGAGTTGGAGACATAAAACGTTTAGCTCAGTTCTGGGCATCTTTGAAATACCTATACAAACTTGTTCCTACATAGTAACTTGCAACTTTGAATGAGAATGTGCTTGCTTACAGCAACGTGCTACATGTTCTGAATGCCCGAATTGGGAATCTGTGTCAAAACTTTGTTAGGAATTATGTGATCCTTACTAGTTGGAAGTAAGGGAGATGGGGCATGAAGTTATTTCTAGGAGTTTGACACATACCAAGTTTAGCTCAGTTCTGGGCATCTTTGAAATACCTATACAAACTTGTTCCTACATAGTAACTTGCAACTTTGAATGAGAATGTGCTTGCTTACAGCAACGTGCTATATGTTCTGAATGCCCGAATTGGGAATCTGTGTCAAAACTTTGTTAGGAATTATGTGATCCTTACTAGCCTGAAGTAAGGGAGATGGGGCATGAAGATTTTTCTAGGAGTTGGAGACATACAACGTTTAGCTCAGTTCTGGGCATCTTGGAAATACCTATACAAACTTGTTCCTACATAGTAACTTGCAACTTTGAATGAGAATGTGCTTACTTACAGCAACGTGCTATATGTTCTGAATGCCCGAATTGGGAATCTGTGTCAAAACTTTGTTCGGAATTATGTGATCCTTACTAGCTGGAAGTAAGGTAGATGGTGCATGAAGTTATTTCTAGGAGGTGGACACATACATACCAAGTTTATCTAAGTTCTGGGCATCTTTGAAATACCTATACAAACTTGTTCCTACATAGTAACTTGCAACTTTGAATGAGAATGTGCTTGCTTACAGCAACGTGCTATATGTTCTGAATGCCCGAATTGGGAATCTGTGTCAAAACTTTGTTAGGAATTATGTGATCCTTACTAGCTGGAAGTAAGGGAGATGGGGCATGAAGTTATTTCCAGGAGTTGGAGAAATACCAAGTTTAGCTCTGTTCTGGGCATCATTAAAATGCCTATACAAACTTGTTCCTACATAGTAACTTGCAACTTTGAATGAGAATGTGCTTGCTTACAGCAACGTGCTATATGTTCTGAATGCCCGAATTGGGAATCTGTGTCAAAACTTTGTTAGGAATTATGTGATCCTTACTAGCTGGAAGTAAGGGAGATGGGGCATGAAGTTATTTCTAGAGGCTGGACACATACCAAGTTTAGCTCAGTTTTGGGCATCTTTGAAATACCTATACAAACTTGTTCCTACATAGTAACTTGCAACTTTGAATGAGAATGTGCTTGCTTACAGCAACGTGCTATATGTTCTGAATGCCCGAATTGGGAATCTGTGTCAAATCTTTGTTAGGAGTTATGTGATCCTTACTAGCTGGAAGTAAGGGAGATGGGGCATGAAGTTATTTCTAGGAGTTGGAGACATACAACGTTTAGCTCAGTTCTGGGCATCTTTGAAATATCTATACAAACTTGTTCCTACATTGTAACTTGCCACTTTGAATGAGAATGTGCTTGCTTACAGCAACGTGCTATATGTTCTGAATGCCCGAATTGGGAATCTGTGTGAAAACTTTGTTCGGAATTATGTGATCCTTACTAGCTGGAAGTAAGGGAGATGGGGCATGAAGTTATTTCTAGGAGTTGGAGACATACAACGTTTAGCTCAGTTCTGGGCATCTTTGAAATACCTATACAAACTTGTTCCTACATAGTAACTTGCCACTTTCAATGAGAATGTGCTTGCTTACAGCAACGTGCTATATGTTCTGAATGCCTGAATTGGGAATCTGTGTCAAAACTTTGTTAGAAATTATGGGATCCTTACTAGCTGGAAGTAAGGGAGATGGGGCATGAAGTTATTTCTAGGAGTTGGAGACATACCAAGTTTAGGTCAGTTCTGGGGATCTTTGAAATACCTATACAAACTTGCTCCTACATAGTAACTTGCAACTTTGAATGAGAATGTGCTTGCTTACAGCAACGTGCTACATGTTCTGAATGCCCGAATTGGGAATCTGTGTCAAAACTTTGTTAGGAATTATGTGATCCTTACTAGCTGGAAGTAAGGGAGATGGGGCATGAAGTTATTTCTAGGAGTTGGAGAAATACCAAGTTTAGCTCAGTTCTGGGCATCTTTAAAATCCCTTACAAACATGTTCCTACATAGTAACTTGCAACTTTGAATGAGAATGTGCTTGCTTACAGCAACGTGCTATATGTTTTGAATGCCCGAATTGGGAATCTGTGTCAAAACTTTGTTAGGAATTATGTGATCCTTACTAGCTGGAAGTAAGGGAGATGGAGCATGAAGTTATTTCTAGAGGTTGGACACATACCAAGTTTAGCTCAGTCTGGGCATCTTTGAAATACCTATACAAACTTGTTCCCACATAGTAACTTGCAACTTTGAATGAGAATGTGCTTGCTTACAGCAACGTGCTATATGTTCTGAATGCCCGAATTGGGAATCTGTGTCAAAACTTTGTTAGGAATTATGTGATCCTTACTAGCTGGAAGTAAGGGAGATGGGGCATGAAGTGATTTCTAGAGGCTGGACACATACCAAGTTTAGCTCAGTTCTGGGCATCTTTGATATACCTATACAAACTTGTTCCTACATGGTAACTTGCCACTTTGAATGAGAATGTGCTTGCTTACAGCAACGTGCTATATGTTCTGAATGCCCGAATTGGGAATCTGTGTCAAAACTTTGATAGGAATTATGTGATCCTTACTAGCTGAAAGTAAGGGAAATGGAGCATGAAGTTATTTCTAGGAGTTGGAGACATACCAAGTTTATCTCAGTTCTGAGCATCTTTGAAATACCTATACAAACTTGTTCCTACATAGTAACTTGCAACTTTGAATGAGAATGTGCTTGCTTACAGCAACGTGTTATATGTTCTGAATGCCCGAATTGGGAATCTGTGTCAAAACTTTGTTAGAAATTATGTAATCCTTACTAGATGGAAGTAAGTGAGATGGGGCATGAAGTTATTTCTAGGAGTTGGAGAAATACAACGTTTAGCTCAGTTCTGGGCATCTTTGAAATACCTATACAAACTTGTTCCTACATAGTAACTTGCAACTTTGAATGAGAATGTGCTTGCTTACAGCAACGTGCTACATGTTCTGAATGCCCGAATTGGGAATCTGTGTCAAAACTTTGTTCGGAATTATGTGATCCTTACTAGCTGGAAGTAAGGGAGATGGGGCATGAAGTTATTTCTAGGAGTTGGACACATACAACGTTTAGCTCAGTTCCGGGCTTCTTTGAAATACCTATACAAACTTGTTCCTACATAGTAACTTGCAACTTTGAATGAGAATGTGCTTGCTTGCAGCAACGTGCTATATGTTCTGAATGCCCGAATTGGGAATCTGTGTCAAAACTTTGTTCGGAATTATGTGATAATTATTAGCTGCAAGTAAGGGAGATGGGGCATGAAGATGTTTCTAGGAGTTGGAGACATACCAAGTTTAGCTTAGTTCTGGGCATCTTTGAAATACCTATACAAACTTGTTCCTACATAGTAACTTGCCACTTTGAATGAGAATGTGCTTGCTTGCGGCCACGTGCTATATGTTCTGAATGCCCGAATTTGGAATCTGTGTCAAAATTTTCTTAGGAATTATGTGATCCTTACTAGATGGAAGTAAGTGAGATGGGGCATGAAGTTATTTGTAGGAGTTGGACACATATAACGTTTAGCTCAGTTCCGGGCATTTTTGAAATACCTATACAAACTTATTCCTACATAGTAACTTGCAACTTTGAATGAGAATGTGCTTGCTTACAGCAACGTGCTACATGTTCTGAATGCCCGAATTGGGAATCTCTGTCAAAACTTTGTTAGGAATTATGTGATCCTTACTAGCTGGAAGTAAGGGTGATGGGGCATGAAGTTATTTCTAGGAGTTGGACACATACCAAGTTTAGCTCAGTTCTGGGCATCTTTGAAATACCTATACAAACTTGTTCCTACATAGTAACTTGCCACTTTGAATGAGAATGTGCTTGCCTACAGCAACGTGCTATATGTTCTGAATGCCCGAATTGGGAATCTGTGTCAAATCATTGTTAGAAATTATGTGATCCTTACTAGACTGAAGTAAGGGTGATGGGGCATGAAGTTATTTCTAGGAGTTGGAGACATACAACGTTTAGCTCAGTTCTGGGCATCTTTGAAATACCTATACAAACTTGTTCCTACATAGTAACTTGCAACTTTGAATGAGAATGTGCTTGCTTACAGCAACGTGCTATATGTTCTGAATGCCCGAATTGGGAATCTGTGTCAAAACTTTGTTAGGAATTATGTGATCCTTACTAGCTGGAAGTAAGGGAGATGGGGCATGAAGTTATTTCTAGAGGCTGGACACATACCAAGTTTAGCTCAGTTCTGGGCATCTTTGATATACCTATACAAACTTGTTCCTACATGGTAACTTGCCACTTTGAATGAGAATGTGCTTGCTTACAGCAACGTGCTATATGTTCTGAATGCCCGAATTGGGAATCTGTGTCAAAACTTTGATAGGAATTATGTGATCCTTACTAGCTGAAAGTAAGGGAGATGGAGCATGAAGTTATTTCTAGGAGTTGGAGACATACCAAGTTTATCTCAGTTCTGAGCATCTTTGAAATACCTATACAAACTTGTTCCTACATAGTAACTTGCAACTTTGAATGAGAATGTGCTTGCTTACAGCAACGTGCTATATGTTCTGAATGCCCGAATTGGGAATCTGTGTCAAAACTTTGTTAGGAATTATGTGATCCTTACTAGCTGGAAGTAAGGGAGATGGGGCATGAAGTTATTTCTAGGAGTTGGACACATACCAAGTTTAGCTCAGTTCTGGGCATCTATGAAATACCTATACAAACTTGTTCCTACATGGTAACTTGCAACTTTGAATGAGAATGTGCTTGCCTACAGCAACGTGCTATATGTTCTGAATGCCCGAATTGGGAATCTGTGTCAAAACATTGTTAGAAATTATGTGATCCTTACTAGCCTGAAGCAAGGGAGATGGGGCATGAAGATATTTCTAGGAGTTGGAGACATACAACGTTTAGCTGAGTTCTGGGCATCTTTGAAATACCTGTACTAACTTGTTCCTACATAGTAACTTGCAAATTTGAATGAGAATGTGCTTGCTTACAGCAACGTGCTATATGTTCTGAATGCCCAAATTGGGAATCTGTGTCAAAACTTTGTTAGAAATTATGTGATCCTTAGTAGCTGGAAGTAAGGGAGATGGGGCATGAAGTTATTTCTAGGAGTTGGAGACATACAACGTTTAGCTCAGTTCTGGGCATCTTTGAAATACCTATACAAACTTGTTCCTACATAGTAACTTGCCACTTTGAATGAGAATGTGCTTGCTTACAGCAACGTGCTATATGTTCTGAATGCCCGAATTGGGAATCTCTGTCAAAGCTTTGTTAGGAATTATGTGATCCTTACTAGCTGGAAGTAAGGGAGATGGGGCATGATGTTATTTCTAGGAGTTGGAGACATACAACGTTTAGCTCAGTTCTGGGCATCTTTGAAATACCTATACAAACTTGTTCCTACATAGTAACTTGCCACTTTGAATGAGAATGTGCTTGCTTACAGCAACGTGCTATATGTTCTGAATGCCCGAATTGGGAATCTGTGTGAAAACTTTGTTCGGAATTATGTGATCCTTACTAGCTGGAAGTAAGGGAGATGGGGCATGAAGTTATTTCTAGGAGTTTACACATACCAAGTTTAGCTCAGTTCTGGGCATCTTTGAAATACCTATACAAACTTGTTCCTACATAGTAACTTGCAACTTTGAATGAGAATGTGCTTGCTTACAGCAACGTGCTATATGTTCTGAATGCCTGAATTGGGAATCTGTGTCAAAACTTTGTTAGAAATTATGTGATCCTTACTAGCTGGAAGTAAGGGAGATGGGGCATGAAGTTATTTCTAGGAGTTGGAGACAAACCAAGTTTAGCTCAGTTCTGGGCATCTTTGAAATACCTATACAAACTTGTTCCTACATAGTAACTTGCAAATTTGAATGAGAATGTGCTTGCTTACAGCAACGTGCTACATGTTCTGAATGCCCGAATTGGGAATCTGTGTCAAAACTTTGTTAGGAATTATGTGATCCTTACTAGCTGGAAGTAAGGGAGATGGGGCATGAAGTTATTTCCAGGAGTTGGAGAAATACCAAGTTTAGCTCTGTTCTGGGCATCATTAAAATGCCTATACAAACTTGTTCCTACATAGTAACTTGCAACTTTGAATGAGAATGTGCTTGCTTACAGCAACGTGCTATATGTTCTGAATGCCCGAATTGGGAATCTGTGTCAAAACTTTGTTAGGAATTATGTGATCCTTACTAGCTGGAAGTAAGGGAGATGGGGCATGAAGTTATTTCTAGAGGCTGGACACATACCAAGTTTAGCTCAGTTTTGGGCATCTTTGAAATACCTATACAAACTTGTTCCTACATAGTAACTTGCAACTTTGAATGAGAATGTGCTTGCTTACAGCAACGTGCTATATGTTCTGAATGCCCGAATTGGGAATCTGTGTCAAATCTTTGTTAGGAGTTATGTGATCCTTACTAGCTGGAAGTAAGGGAGATGGGGCATGAAGTTATTTCTAGGAGTTGGAGACATACAACGTTTAGCTCAGTTCTGGGCATCTTTGAAATATCTATACAAACTTGTTCCTACATTGTAACTTGCCACTTTGAATGAGAATGTGCTTGCTTACAGCAACGTGCTATATGTTCTGAATGCCCGAATTGGGAATCTGTGTGAAAACTTTGTTCGGAATTATGTGATCCTTACTAGCTGGAAGTAAGGGAGATGGGGCATGAAGTTATTTCTAGGAGTTGGAGACATACAACGTTTAGCTCAGTTCTGGGCATCTTTGAAATACCTATACAAACTTGTTCCTACATAGTAACTTGCCACTTTGAATGAGAATGTGCTTGCTTACAGCAACGTGCTATATGTTCTGAATGCCTGAATTGGGAATCTGTGTCAAAACTTTGTTAGAAATTATGGGATCCTTACTAGCTGGAAGTAAGGGAGATGGGGCATGAAGTTATTTCTAGGAGTTGGAGACATACCAAGTTTAGGTCAGTTCTGGGGATCTTTGAAATACCTATACAAACTTGCTCCTACATAGTAACTTGCAACTTTGAATGAGAATGTGCTTGCTTACAGCAACGTGCTACATGTTCTGAATGCCCGAATTGGGAATCTGTGTCAAAACTTTGTTAGGAATTATGTGATCCTTACTAGCTGGAAGTAAGGGAGATGGGGCATGAAGTTATTTCTAGGAGTTGGAGAAATACCAAGTTTAGCTCAGTTCTGGGCATCTTTAAAATCCCTTACAAACATGTTCCTACATAGTAACTTGCAACTTTGAATGAGAATGTGCTTGCTTACAGCAACGTGCTATATGTTTTGAATGCCCGAATTGGGAATCTGTGTCAAAACTTTGTTAGGAATTATGTGATCCTTACTAGCTGGAAGTAAGGGAGATGGAGCATGAAGTTATTTCTAGAGGTTGGACACATACCAAGTTTAGCTCAGTCTGGGCATCTTTGAAATACCTATACAAACTTGTTCCCACATAGTAACTTGCAACTTTGAATGAGAATGTGCTTGCTTACAGCAACGTGCTATATGTTCTGAATGCCCGAATTGGGAATCTGTGTCAAAACTTTGTTAGGAATTATGTGATCCTTACTAGCTGGAAGTAAGGGAGATGGGGCATGAAGTGATTTCTAGAGGCTGGACACATACCAAGTTTAGCTCAGTTCTGGGCATCTTTGATATACCTATACAAACTTGTTCCTACATGGTAACTTGCCACTTTGAATGAGAATGTGCTTGCTTACAGCAACGTGCTATATGTTCTGAATGCCCGAATTGGGAATCTGTGTCAAAACTTTGATAGGAATTATGTGATCCTTACTAGCTGAAAGTAAGGGAAATGGAGCATGAAGTTATTTCTAGGAGTTGGAGACATACCAAGTTTATCTCAGTTCTGAGCATCTTTGAAATACCTATACAAACTTGTTCCTACATAGTAACTTGCAACTTTGAATGAGAATGTGCTTGCTTACAGCAACGTGTTATATGTTCTGAATGCCCGAATTGGGAATCTGTGTCAAAACTTTGTTAGAAATTATGTAATCCTTACTAGATGGAAGTAAGTGAGATGGGGCATGAAGTTATTTCTAGGAGTTGGAGAAATACAACGTTTAGCTCAGTTCTGGGCATCTTTGAAATACCTATACAAACTTGTTCCTACATAGTAACTTGCAACTTTGAATGAGAATGTGCTTGCTTACAGCAACGTGCTACATGTTCTGAATGCCCGAATTGGGAATCTGTGTCAAAACTTTGTTCGGAATTATGTGATCCTTACTAGCTGGAAGTAAGGGAGATGGGGCATGAAGTTATTTCTAGGAGTTGGACACATACAACGTTTAGCTCAGTTCCGGGCTTCTTTGAAATACCTATACAAACTTGTTCCTACATAGTAACTTGCAACTTTGAATGAGAATGTGCTTGCTTGCAGCAACGTGCTATATGTTCTGAATGCCCGAATTGGGAATCTGTGTCAAAACTTTGTTCGGAATTATGTGATAATTATTAGCTGCAAGTAAGGGAGATGGGGCATGAAGATGTTTCTAGGAGTTGGAGACATACCAAGTTTAGCTTAGTTCTGGGCATCTTTGAAATACCTATACAAACTTGTTCCTACATAGTAACTTGCCACTTTGAATGAGAATGTGCTTGCTTGCGGCCACGTGCTATATGTTCTGAATGCCCGAATTTGGAATCTGTGTCAAAATTTTCTTAGGAATTATGTGATCCTTACTAGATGGAAGTAAGTGAGATGGGGCATGAAGTTATTTGTAGGAGTTGGACACATATAACGTTTAGCTCAGTTCCGGGCATTTTTGAAATACCTATACAAACTTATTCCTACATAGTAACTTGCAACTTTGAATGAGAATGTGCTTGCTTACAGCAACGTGCTACATGTTCTGAATGCCCGAATTGGGAATCTCTGTCAAAACTTTGTTAGGAATTATGTGATCCTTACTAGCTGGAAGTAAGGGAGATGGGGCAAGAAGTTATTTCTAGGAGTTGGAGAAATACCAAGCTTAGCTCAGTTCTGGGCATCTTTAAAATCCCTTACAAACTTGTTTCTACATAGTAACTTGCAACTTTGAATGAGAATGTGCTTGCTTACAGCAACGTGTTATATGTTCTGAATGCCCGAATTGGGAATCTGTGTCAAAACTTTGTTAGAAATTATGTAATCCTTACTAGATGGAAGTAAGGGAGATGGGGCATGAAGTTATTTCTAGGAGTTGGAGACATAAAACGTTTAGCTCAGTTCTGGGCATCTTTGAAATACCTATACAAACTTGTTCCTACATAGTAACTTGCAACTTTGAATGAGAATGTGCTTGCTTACAGCAACGTGCTACATGTTCTGAATGCCCGAATTGGGAATCTGTGTCAAAACTTTGTTAGGAATTATGTGATCCTTACTAGTTGGAAGTAAGGGAGATGGGGCATGAAGTTATTTCTAGGAGTTTGACACATACCAAGTTTAGCTCAGTTCTGGGCATCTTTGAAATACCTATACAAACTTGTTCCTACATAGTAACTTGCAACTTTGAATGAGAATGTGCTTGCTTACAGCAACGTGCTATATGTTCTGAATGCCCGAATTGGGAATCTGTGTCAAAACTTTGTTAGGAATTATGTGATCCTTACTAGCCTGAAGTAAGGGAGATGGGGCATGAAGATTTTTCTAGGAGTTGGAGACATACAACGTTTAGCTCAGTTCTGGGCATCTTGGAAATACCTATACAAACTTGTTCCTACATAGTAACTTGCAACTTTGAATGAGAATGTGCTTACTTACAGCAACGTGCTATATGTTCTGAATGCCCGAATTGGGAATCTGTGTCAAAACTTTGTTCGGAATTATGTGATCCTTACTAGCTGGAAGTAAGGTAGATGGTGCATGAAGTTATTTCTAGGAGGTGGACACATACATACCAAGTTTATCTAAGTTCTGGGCATCTTTGAAATACCTATACAAACTTGTTCCTACATAGTAACTTGCAACTTTGAATGAGAATGTGCTTGCTTACAGCAACGTGCTATATGTTCTGAATGCCCGAATTGGGAATCTGTGTCAAAACTTTGTTAGGAATTATGTGATCCTTACTAGCTGGAAGTAAGGGAGATGGGGCATGAAGTTATTTCTAGGAGTTGGACACATACCAAGTTTAGCTCAGTTCGGGGCATCTTTGAAATACCTATACAAACTTGTTCCTACATAGTAACTTGCCACTTTGAATGAGAATGTGCTTGCCTACAGCAACGTGCTATATGTTCTGAATGCCCGAAATGGGAATCTGTGTCAAAACATTGTTAGGAATTATGTGATCCTTACTAGCTGGAAGTAAGGGAGATGGGGCATGAAGTTATTTCTAGAGGCTGGACACATACCAAGTTTAGCTCTGTTCTGGGCATCTTTGATATACCTATACAAACTTGTTCCTACATGGTAACTTGCCACTTTGAATGAGAATGTGCTTGCTTACAGCAACGTGCTATATGTTCTGAATGCCCGAATTGGGAATCTGTGTCAAAACTTTGATAGGAATTATGTGATCCTTACTAGATGAAAGTAAGTGAGATGGAGCATGAAGTTATTTCTAGGAGTTGGAGACATACCAAGTTTATCTCAGTTCTGAGAATCTTTGAAATACCTATACAAACATGTTCCTACATAGTAACTTGCAACATTGAATGAGAATGTGCTTGCTTACAGCAACGTGCTACATGTTCTGAATGCCCGAATTGGGAATCTGTGTCAAAACTTTGTTAGGAATTATGTGATCCTTACTAGCTGGAAGTAAGGGAGATGGGGCATGAAGTTATTTCTAGGAGTTGGAGAAATACCAAGTTTAGCTCAGTTCTGGGCATCTTTAAAATCCCTTGCAAACTTGTTCCTAAATAGTAACTTGCAACTTTGAATGAGAATGTGCTTGCTTACAGCAACGTGCTATATGTTCTGAATGCCCGAATTGGGAATCTGTGTCAAAACTTTGTTAGGAATTATGTGATCCTTACTAGCCTGAAGTAAAGGAGATGGGGCATGAAGTTATTTCTAGGAGTTGGAGACATACAACGTTTAACTCAGTTCTGGGAATCTTTGAAATACCTATACAAACTTGTTCCTACATAGTAACTTGCAACTTTGAATGAGAATGTGCTTACTTACAGCAACGTGCTATATGTTCTGAATGCCCGAATTGGGAATCTGTGTCAAAACTTTGTTCGGAATTATGTGATCCTTACTAGCTGGAAGTAAGGGAGATGGGGCATGAAGTTATTTCTAGGAGGTGGACACATACATACCAAGTTTATCTAAGTTCTGGGCATCTTTGAAATACCTATACAAACTTGTTCCTACATAGTAACTTGCAACTTTGAATGAGAATGTGCTTGCTTACAACAACGTGCTATATGTTCTGAATGCCCGAATTAGGAATCTGTGTCAAAACTTTGTTAGGAATTATGTGATCCTTACTAGCTGGAAGTAAGGGAGATGGGGCATGAAGTTATTTCTAGGAGTTGGACACATACCAAGTTTAGCTCAGTTCTGGGCATCTTTGAAATATCTATACAAACTTGTTCATACATAGTAACTTGCCACTTTGAATGAGAATGTGCTTGCCTACAGCAACGTGCTATATGTTCTGAATGCCCGAATTGGGAATCTGTGTCAAAACTTTGTTAGGAATTATGTGATCCTTACTAGCTGGAAGTAAGGGAGATGGGGCATGAAGTTATTTCTAGGAGTTGGAGAAATACCAAGTTTAGCTCTGTTCTGGGCATCATTAAAATAACTATACAAACTTGTTCCTACATAGTAACTTGCAACTTTGAATGAGAACGTGCTTGCTTACAGCAACGTGCTATATGTTCTGAATGCCCGAATTGGGAATCTGTGTCAAAACTTTGTTAGGAATTATGTGATCCTTACTAGCTGGAAGTAAGGGAGATGGGGCATGAAGTTATTTCTAGAGGCTGGACACATACCAAGTTCAGCTCAGTTTTGGGCATCTTTGAAATACCTATACAAACTTGTTCCTACATAGTAACTTGCAACTTTGAATGAGAATGTGCTTGCTTACAGCAACGTGCTATATGTTCTGAATGCCCGAATTGGGAATCTGTGTCAAATCTTTGTTAGGAGTTATGTGATCCTTACTAGCTGGAAGTAAGTGAGATGGGGCATGAAGTTATTTCTAGGAGTTGGAGACATACAACATTTAGCTCAGTTCTGGGCATCTTTGAAATATCTATACAAACTTGTTCCTACATTGTAACTTGCCACTTTGAATGAGAATGTGCTTGCTTACAGCAACGTGCTATATGTTCTGAATGCCCGAATTGGGAATCTGTGTGAAAACTTTGTTCGGAATTATGTGATCCTTACTAGCTGGAAGTAAGGGAGATGGGGCATGAAGTTATTTCTAGGAGTTGGAGACATACAACGTTTAGCTCAGTTCTGGGCATCTTTGAAATACCTATACAAACTTGTTCCTACATAGTAACTTGCCACTTTGAATGAGAATGTGCTTGCTTACAGCAACGTGCTATATGTTCTGAATGCCTGAATTGGGAATCTGTGTCAAAACTTTGTTAGAAATTATGGGATCCTTACTAGCTGGAAGTAAGGGAGATGGGGCATGAAGTTATTTCTAGGAGTTGGAGACATACCAAGTTTAGGTCAGTTCTGGGGATCTTTGAAATACCTATACAAACTTGCTCCTACATAGTAACTTGCAACTTTGAATGAGAATGTGCTTGCTTACAGCAACGTGCTACATGTTCTGAATGCCCGAATTGGGAATCTGTGTCAAAACTTTGTTAGGAATTATGTGATCCTTACTAGCTAGAAGTAAGGGAGATGGGGCATGAAGTTATTTCTAGGAGTTGGACACATACCAAGTTTAGCTCAGTTCTGGGCGTCTTTAAAATACCTATACAAACTTGTTCCTACATAGTAAGTTGCAACTTTGAATGAGAATGTGCTTGCTTACAACAACGTGCTATATGTTCTGAATGCACGAAATGGGAATCTGTGTCAAACTTTGTTAGGAATTATGTAATCCTTACTAGCTGGAAGTAAGGGAGATGGGGCATGAAGTTATTTCTAGAGGTTGGACACATACCAAGTTTAGCTCAGTTCTGGGCATCTTTGAAATACCTATACAAACTTGTTCCTACATAGTAACTTGCAACTTTGAATGAGAATGTGCTTGCTTACAGCAACGTGCTATATGTTCTGAATGCCCGAATTGGGAATCTGTGTCAAAACTTTGTTAGGAATTATGTGATCCTTACTAGCTGGAAGTAAGGGAGATGGGGCAGGAAGTTATTTCTAGGAGTTGGAGACATACAACGTTTAGCTAAGTTCTGGGCATCTTTGAAATACCTATACAAACTTGTTCCTACATAGTAACTTGCCACTTTGAATGAGAATGTGCTTGCTTACAGCAACGTGCTATATGTTCTGAATGCCCGAATTGGGAATCTGTGTCAAAGCTTTGTTAGGAATTATGTGATCCTTACTAGCTGGAAGTAAGGGAGATGGGGCATGAAGTTATTTCTAGGAGTTGGAGACATACAACGTTTAGCTCAGTTCTGGGCATCTTTGAAATACCTATACAAACTTGTTCCTACATAGTAACTTGCCACTTTGAATGAGAATGTGCTTGCTTACAGCAACGTGCTATATGTTCTGAATGCCCGAATTTGGAATCTGTGTGAAAACTTTGTTCGGAATTATGTGATCCTTACTAGCTGCATGTAAGGGAGATGGGGCATGAAGTTATTTCTAGGAGTTTACACATACCAAGTTTAGCTCACTTCTGGCATCTTTGAAATACCTATACAAACTTGTTCCTACATAGTAACTTGCCACTTTGAATGAGAATGTGCTTGCTGACAGAAACGTGCTATATGTTCTGAATGCCCGAATTGGGAATCTGTGTCAAAACTTTGTTAGAAATTATGTGATCCTTACTAGCTGGAAGTAAGGGAGATGGGGCATGAAGTTATTTCTAGGAGTTGGAGACATACCAAGTTTAGCTCAGTTCTGGGCATCTTTGAAATACCTATACAAACTTGTTCCTACATAGTAAATTGCAACTTTGAATGAGAATGTGCTTGCTTACAGCAACGTGCTATATGTTCTGAATGCCCAAATTGGGAATCTGTGTCAAAACTTTGTTAGAAATTATGTGATCCTTAATAGATGGAAGTAAGGGAGATGGGGCATGAAGTTATTTCTAGGAGTTGGACACATACCAAGTTTAGCTCAGTTCTGGGAATCTTTGAAATACCTATACAAACTTGTTCCTACATAGTAACTTGCCACTTTGAATGAGACTGTGCTTGCTTACAGCAACGTGCTATATGTTCTGAATGCCCGAATTGGGAATCTGTGTCAAAACTTTGTTAGGAATTATGTGATCCTTACTAGCTGGAAGTAAGGGAGATGGGGCATGAAGTTATTTCTAGGAGTTGGACATATACCAAGTTTATCTCAGTTCTGGGCATCTTTGAAATACCTATACAAACTTGTTCCTACATAGTAACTTGCCACTTTGAATGAGAATGTGCTTGCTTACAGCAACGTGCTATATGTTCTGAATGCCCGAATTGGGAATCTGTGTGAAAACTTTGTTAGGAATTATGTGATCCTTACTAGCTGGAAGTAAGGGAGATGGGGCATGAAGTTATTTCTAGCAGTTGGAGACATACAACGTTTAGCCTAGTTCTGGGCATCTTTGAAATATCTATACAAACTTGTTCCTACATAGTAACTTGCCACTTTGAATGAGAATGTGCTTGCTTACAGCAACGTGCTATATGTTCTGAATGCCCGAATTGGGAATCTGTGTGAAAACTTTGTTCGGAATTATGTGATCCTTACTAGCTGGAAGTAAGGGAGATGGGGCATGAAGTTGTTTCTAGGAGTTGGACACATACCAAGTTTAGCTAAGTTCTGGGCATCTTTGAAATACCTATACAAACTTGTTCCTACATAGTAACTTGCAACTTTGAATGAGAATGTGCTTGCTTACAGCAACGTGCTACATGTTCTGAATGTCCGAATTGGGAATCTGTGTCAAAAATTTGTTAGGAATTATGTGATCCTTACTAGCTGGAAGTAAGGGAGATGGGGCATGAAGTTATTTCTAGGAGTTGGAGAAATACCAAGTTTAGCTCAGTTCTGGGCATCTTTAAAATCCCTTGCAAACTTGTTCCTACATAGTAACTTGCAACTTTGAATGAGAATGTGCTTGCTTACAGCAACGTGCTATATGTTCTGAATGCCCGAATTGGGAATCTGTGTCAAAACTTTGTTAGGAATTATGTGATCCTTACTAGCCTGAAGTAAAGGAGATGGGGCATGAAGTTATTTCTAGGAGTTGGAGACATACAACGTTTAACTCAGTTCTGGGCATCTTTGAAATACCTATACAAACTTGTTCCTACATAGTAACTTGCAACTTTGAATGAGAATGTGCTTACTTACAGCAACGTGCTATATGTTCTGAATGCCCGAATTGGGAATCTGTGTCAAAACTTTGTTCGGAATTATGTGATCCTTACTAGCTGGAAGTAAGGGAGATGGGGCATGAAGTTATTTCTAGGAGGTGGACACATACATACCAAGTTTATCTAAGTTCTGGGCATCTTTGAAATACCTATACAAACTTGTTCCTACATAGTAACTTGCAACTTTGAATGAGAATGTGCTTGCTTACAGCAACGTGCTATATGTTCTGAATGCCCGAATTAGGAATCTGTGTCAAAACTTTGTTAGGAATTATGTGATCCTTACTAGCTGGAAGTAAGGGAGATGGGGCATGAAGTTATTTCTAGGAGTTGGACACATACCAAGTTTAGCTCAGTTCTGGGCATCTTTGAAATACCTATACAAACTTGTTCATACATAGTAACTTGCCACTTTGAATGAGAATGTGCTTGCCTACAGCAACGTGCTATATGTTCTGAATGCCCGAATTGGGAATCTGTGTCAAATCATTGTTAGAAATTATGTGATCCTTACTAGACTGAAGTAAGGGAGATGGGGCATGAAGTTATTTCTAGGAGTTGGAGACATACAACGTTTAGCTCAGTTCTGGGCATCTTTGAAATACCTATACAAACTTGTTCCTACATAGTAACTTGCAACTTTGAATGAGAATGTGCTTGCTTACAGCAACGTGCTATATGTTCTGAATGCCCGAATTGGGAATCTGTGTCAAATCTTTGTTAGGAATTATGTGATCCTTACTAGCTGGAAGTAAGGGAGATGGGGCATGAAGTTATTTCTAGAGGCTGGACACATACCAAGTTTAGCTCGGTTCTGGGCATCTTTGATATACCTATACAAACTTGTTCCAACATGGTAACTTGCCACTTTGAATGAGAATGTGCTTGCTTACAGCAACGTGCTATATGTTCTGAATGCCCGAATTGGGAATCTGTGTCAAAACTTTGATAGGAATTATGTGATCCTTACTAGCTGCAAGTAAGGGAGATGGAGCATGAAGTTATTTCTAGGAGTTGGAGACATACCAAGTTTATCTCAGTTCTGAGCATCTTTGAAATACCTATACAAACTTGTTCCTACATAGTAACTTGCAACTTTGAATGAGAATGTGCTTGCTTACAGCAACGTGCTATATGTTCTGAATGCCCGAATTGGGAATCTGTGTCAAAACTTTGTTAGGAATTATGTGATCCTTACTAGCTGGAAGTAAGGGAGATGGGGCATGAAGTTATTTCTAGGAGTTGGACACATACCAAGTTTAGCTCAGTTCTGGGCATCTTTGAAATACCTATACAAACTTGTTCCTACATGGTAACTTGCAACTTTGAATGAGAATGTGCTTGCCTACAGCAACGTGCTATATGTTCTGAATGCCCGAATTGGGAATCTGTGTCAAAACATTGTTAGAAATTATGTGATCCTTACTAGCCTGAAGCAAGGGAGATGGGGCATGAAGATATTTCTAGGAGTTGGAGACATACAACGTTTAGCTCAGTTCTGGGCATCTTTGAAATACCTATACAAACTTGTTCCTTCATAGTAACTTGCCACTTTGAATGAGAATGTGCTTGCTTACAGCAACGTGCTACATGTTCTGAATGCCCGAATTGGGAATCTGTGTCAAAACTTTGTTAGGAATTATGTGATCCTTACTAGCTGGAAGTAAGGGAGATGGGGCATGAAGTTATTTCTAGGAGTTGGAGAAATACCAAGTTTAGCTCTGTTCTGGGCATCATTAAAATAACTATACAAACTTGTTCCTACATAGTAACTTGCAACTTTGAATGAGTACGTGCTTGCTTACAGCAACGTGCTATATGTTCTGAATGCCCGAATTGGGAATCTGTGTCAAAACTTTGTTAGGAATTATGTGATCCTTACTAGCTGGAAGTAAGGGAGATGGGGCATGAAGTTATTTCTAGAGGCTGGACACATACCAAGTTCAGCTCAGTTTTGGGCATCTTTGAAATACCTATACAAACTTGTTCCTACATAGTAACTTGCAACTTTGAATGAGAATGTGCTTGCTTACAGCAACGTGCTATATGTTCTGAATGCCCGAATTGGGAATCTGTGTCAAATCTTTGTTAGGAGTTATGTGATCCTTACTAGCTGGAAGTAAGTGAGATGGGGCATGAAGTTATTTCTAGGAGTTGGAGACATACAACGTTTAGCTCAGTTCTGGGCATCTTTGAAATATCTATACAAACTTGTTCCTACATTGTAACTTGCCACTTTGAATGAGAATGTGCTTGCTTACAGCAACGTGCTATATGTTCTGAATGCCCGAATTGGGAATCTGTGTCAAAACTTTGTTAGGAATTATGTGATCCTTACTAGCTGGAAGTAAGGGAGTTGGGGCATGAAGTTATTTCTAGGAGTTGGAGACATACCAAGTTTAGCTCAGTTGTGGGCATCTTTGAAATACCTATACAAACTTGTTCCTACATAGTAACTTGCAACTTTGAATGAGAATGTGTTTGCTTACAGCAACGTGCTATATGTTCTGAATGCCCGAATTGGGAATCTGTGTCAAAACATTGTTAGGAATTATGTGATCCTTACTAGCTGGAAGTAAGGGAGATGTGGCATGAAGTTATTTCTAGAGGTTGGACACATACCAAGTTTAGCTCAGTTCTGGGCATCTTTGAAATACCTATACAAACTTGTTCCTACATAGTAACTTGCAACTTTGAATGAGAATGTTCTTGCTTACAGCAACGTGATATATGTTCTGAATGCCCGAATTGGGAATCTGTGTCAAAACTTTGTTAGGAATTATGTGATCCTTACTAGCTGGAAGTAAGGGAGATGGGTCATGAAGTTATTTCTAGTAGTTGGAGACATACCAAGTTTAGCTCAGTTCTGGGCATCTTTGAAATACCTATACAAACTTGTTCCTACATAGTAACTTGCAACTTTGAATGAGAATGTGCTTGCTTACAGCAACGTGCTATATGTTCTGAATGACCGAATTGGGAATCTGTGTCAAAACTTTGTTAGGAATTATGTGATCCTTACTAGCTGGAAGTAAGGGAGATGGGGCATGAAGTTATTTCTAGGAGTTGGAGACATACCAAGTTTAGCTCAGTTCTGGGCATCTTTGAAATACCTATACAAACTTGTTCCTACTTAGTAACTTGCAACTTTGAATGAGAATGTGCTTGCTTACAGCAACGTGCTACATGTTCTGAATGCCCGAATTCGGAATCTGTGTCAAAAATTTCTTAGGAATTATGTGATCCTTACTAGCTGGAAGTAAGGGAGATGGGGCATGAAGTTATTTTTAGGTGTTGAGGACACACCAAGTTTAGCTCAGTTCTGGGCATCTTTGAAATACCTATACAAACTTGTTCCTGCACGGTAACATGCAACTCTGAATGAGAATGTGCTTGCTTACAGAAACGTGCTACATGTTCTGAATCCCCGAATTGGGAATCTGTGTCAAAACTTTCTTAGGAATTATGTGATCCTTACTAGCTGGAAGTAAGGGAGATGGGGCATGAAGTTATTTCTAGAGGTTGGACACATACCAAGTTTAGCTCAGTTCTGGGCATCTTTGAAATACCTATACAAACTTGTTCCTACGTAGTAACTCGAGCATTCAGAACATATACCACGTTGCTGTAAGCAAGCACATTCTCAAATTATGTGATCCTTACTAGCTGAAAGTAAGGGAGATGGGGCCTGAAGTTATTTCTAGGAGTTGGACACATACGAAGTTTAGCTCAGTTCTGGGCATCTTTGAAATACCTATACAAACTTGTTCCTACATAGTAACTTGCCACTTTGAATGAGAATGTGCTTGCTTACAGCAACGTGCTATATGTTCTGAATGCCCGAATTGGGAATCTGTGTCAAAACTTTCTTAGGAATTATGTGATCCTTACTAGATGGAAGTAAGTGAGATGGGGCATGAAGTTATTTGTAGGAGTTGGACACATACAACGTTTAGCTCAGTTCCGGGCATCTTTGAAATACCTATACAAACTTATTCCTACATAGTAACTTGCAACTTTGAGTGAGAATGTGCTTGCTTACAGCAACGTGCTACATATTCTGAATGCCCGAATTGGGAATCTGTGTCAAAACTTTGTTAGGAATTATGTGATCCTTACTAGCTGGAAGTAAGGGAGATGGGGCATGAAGTTATTTCTAGGAGTTGGAGAAATACCAAGTTTAGCTCAGTTCTGGGCATCTTTAAAATCCCTTACAAACTTGTTCCTACATAGTAACTTGCAACTTTGAATGAGAATGTGCTTGCTTACAGCAACGTGCTATATGTTCTGAATGCCCGAATAGGGAATCTGTGTCAAAACTTTGTTAGGAATTATGTGATCCTTACTAGCTGGAAGTAAGGGAGATGGAGCATGAAGATATTTCTAGAGGTTGGACACATACCAAGATTAGCTCAGTTCGGGGCATCTTTGAAATACCTATACAAACTTGTTCCTACATAGTAACTTGCAACTTTGAATGAGAATGTGCTTGCTTACAGCAACGTGCTATATGTTCTGAATGCCCGAATTGGGAATCTGTGTCAAAACTTTGTTCGGAATTATGTGATCCTTACTAGCTGGAAGTAAGGGAGATGGGGCATGAAGTTATTTCTAGAGGCTGGACACATACCAAGTTTAGCTCAGTTCTGGGCATCTTTGATATACCTATACAAACTTGTTCCTACATAGTAACTTGCCACTTTGAATGAGAATGGTCTTGCTTACAGCAACGTGCTATATGTTCTGAATTCCCGAATTGGGAATCTGTGTCAAAACTTTGATAGGAATTATGTGATCCTTACTAGCTGAAAGTAAGGGAGATGGAGCATGAAGTTATTTCTAGGAGTTGGAGACATACCAAGTTTATCTCAGTTCTGAGCATCTTTGAAATACCTATACAAACTTGTTCCTACATAGTAACTTGCAACTTTGAATGAGAATGTGCTTGCTTACAGCAACGTGTTATATGTTCTGAATGCCCGAATTGGGAATCTGTGTCAAAACTTTGTTAGAAATTATGTAATCCTTACTAGATGGAAGTAAGGGAGATGGGGCATGAAGTTATTTCTAGGAGTTGGAGACATACAACGTTTAGCTCAGTTCTGGGCATCTTTGAAATACCTATACAAACTTGTTCCTACATAGTAACTTGCAACTTTGAATGAGAATGTGCTTGCTTACAGCAACGTGCTACATGTTCTGAATGCCCGAATTGGGAATCTGTGTCAAAACTTTGTTAGGAATTATGTGATCCTTACTAGTTGGAAGTAAGGGAGATGGGGCATGAAGTTATTTCTAGGAGTTGGAGACATACCAAGTTTAGCTCAGTTCTGGGCATCTTTGAAATACCTATACAAACTTGTTCCTACATAGTAACTTGCCACTTTGAAGGAGAATGTGCTTGCTTACTGCAACGTGCTATATGTTCTGAATGCCCGAATTGGGAATCTGTGTCAAAACTTTGTTCGGAATTATGTGATCCTTACTAGCTGGAAGTAAGTGAGATGGGGCATGAAGTTTTTTCTAGGAGGTGGACACATACATACCAAGTTTATCTAAGATCTGGGCATCTTTGAAATACCTATACAAACTTGTTCCTACATAGTAACTTGCAACTTTGAATGAGAATGTGCTTGCTTACAGCAACGTGCTATATGTTCTGAATGCCCGAATTGGGAATCTGTGTCAAAACTTTGTTAGGAATTATGTGATCCTTACTAGCTGGAAGTAAGGGAGATGGGGCATGAAGTTATTTCTAGGAGTTGGACACATACCAAGTTTAGCTCAGTTCTGGGCATCTTTGAAATACCTATACAAACTTGTTCATACATAGTAACTTGCCACTTTAAATGAGAATGTGCTTGCTTGCAGCAACGTGCTATATGTTCTGAATGCCCGAATTGGGAATCTGTGTCAAAACTTTGTTCGTAATTATGTGATACTTATTAGCTGCAAGTAAGGGAGATGGGGCATGAAGATATTTCTAGGAGTTGGAGACATACCAAGTTTAGCTCAGTTCTGGGCATCTTTGAAATACCTATACAAACTTGTTCCTACATAGTAACTTGCCACTTTGAATGAGAATGTGCTTGCTTGCAGCCACGTGCTATATGATCTGAATGCCCGAATTGGGAATCTGTGTCAAAACTTTCTTAGGAATTATGTGATCCTTACTAGATGGAAGTAAATGAGATGGGGCATGAAGTTATTTGTAGGAGTTGGACACATACAACGTTTAGCTCAGTTCCGGGCATCTTTGAAATACCTATACAAACTTATTCCTACATAGTAACTTGCAACTTTGAATGAGAATGTGCTTGCTTACAGCAACGTGCTACATGTTCTGAATGCCCGAATTGGGAATCTGTGTCAAAACTTTGTTAGGAATTATGTGATCCTTACTAGCTGGAAGTAAGGGAGATGGGGCATGATGTTATTTCTAGGAGTTGGAGAAATACCAAGTTTAGCTCAGTTCAGGGTATCTTTAAAATCCCTTACAAACTTGTTCATAAATAGTAACTTGCAACTTTGAATGAGAATGTGCTTGCTTACAGCAACGTGCTATATGATCTGAATGCCCGAATTGGGAATCTGTGTTAAAACTTTGTTAGGAATTATGTGATCCTTACTAGCTGGAAGTAAGGGAGATTGGGCATGAAGTTATTTCTAGAGGCTGGACACATACCAAGTTTAGGTCAGTTCTGGGCATCTTTGATATACCTATACAAACTAGTTCCTACATGGTAACTTGCCACTTTGAATGAGTATGTGCTTGCTTACAGCAACGTGCTATATGTTCTGAATGCCCGAATTGGGAATCTGTGTCAAATCTTTGATAGGAATTATGTGATCCTTACTAGCTGAAAGTAAGGGAGATGGAGCATGAAGTTATTTCTAGGAGTTGGAGACATACCAAGTTTATCTCAGTTCTGAGCATCTTTGAAATACCTATACAAACTTGTTCCTACATAGTAACTTGCAACTTTGAATGAGAATGTGCTTGCTTACAGCAACGTGCTATATGTTCTGAATGCCCGAATTGGGAATCTGTGTCAAAACTTTGTTCGGAATTATGTGATCCTTACTAGCTGGAAGTAAGGGAGATGGGGCATGAAGTTATTTCTAGCAGTTGGACACATACAACGTTTAGCTCAGTTCCGGGCTTCTTTGAAATACCTATACAAACTTGTTCCTACATAGTAACTTGCAACTTTGAATGAGAATGTGCTTGCTTGCAGCAACGTGCTATATGTTCTGAATGCCCGAATTGGGAATCTGTGTCAAAACTTTGTTCGGAATTATGTGATACTTATTAGCTGCAAGTAAGGGAGATGGGGCATGAAGATATTTCTAGGAGTTGGAGACATACCAAGTTTAGCTCAGTTCTGGGCATCTTTGAAATACCTATACAAACTTGTTCCTACATAGTAACTTGCCACTTTGAATGAGAATGTGCTTGCTTGCAGCCACGTGCTATATGTTCTGAATGCCCGAATTGGGAATCTGTGTCAAAACTTTCTTAGGAATTATGTGATCCTTACTAGATGGAAGTAAATGAGATGGGGCATGAAGTTATTTGTAGGAGTTGGACACATACAACGTTTAGCTCAGTTCCGGGCATCTTTGAAATACCTATACAAACCTATTCTTACATAGTAACTTGCCACTTTGAATGAGAATGTGCTTGCTTACAGCAACGTGCTATATGTTCTGAATGCCCGAATTGGGAATCTGTGTCAAAACTTTGTTAGGAATTATGTGATCCTTACTAGCCTGAAGTAAGGGAGATGGGGCATGAAGTTATTTCTAGGAGTTGGAGACATACAACGTTTAGCTCAGTTCTGGGCATCTTGGAAATACCTATAGAAACTTGTTCCTACATAGTAACTTGCAACTTTGAATGAGAATGTGCTTACTTACAGCAACGTGCTATATGTTCTGAATGCCCGAATTGGGAATCTGTGTCAAAACTTTGTTCGGAATTATGTGATCCTTACTAGCTGGAAGTAAGGGAGATGGGGCATGAAGTTATTTCTAGGAGGTGGACACATACATACCCAGTTTATCTAACTTCTGGGCATCTTTGAAATACCTATACAAACTTGTTCCTACATAGTAACTTGCAACTTTGAATGAGAATGTGCTTGCTTACAGCAACGTGCTATATGTTCTGAATGCCCGAATTGGGAATCTGTGTCAAAACTTTGTTAGGAATTATGTGATCCTTACTAGCTGGAAGTAAGGGAGATGGGGCATGAAGTTATTTCTAGGAGTTGGACACATACCAAGTTTAGCTCAGTTCTGGGCATCTTTGAAATACCTATACAAACATGTTCCTACATAGTAACTTGCAACTTTGAATGAGAATGTGCTTGCCTACAGCAACGTGCTATATGTTCTGAATGCCCGAATTGGGAATCTGTGTAAAAACTTTGTTAGAAATTATGTGATCCTTACTAGCCTGAAGTAAGGGAGATGGGGCATGAAGTTATTTCTAGGAGTTGGAGACATACAACGTTTAGCTCAGTTCTGGGCATCTTTGAAATACCTATACAAACTTGTTCCTACATAGTTACTTGCAACTTTGAATGAGAATGTGCTTGCTTACAGCAACGTGCTATATGTTCTGAATGCCCGAATTGGGAATCTGTGTCAAATCTTACTTCGGAATTATGTGATCCTTACTAGCTGGAAGTAAGGGAGATGGGGCATGAAGTTATTTCTAGGAGTTGGACACATACAACGTTTAGCTCAGTTCCGGGCTTCTTTGAAATACCTATACAAACTTGTTCCTTCATAGAAACCTGCAACTTTGAATGAGATTGTGCTTGCTTGCAGCAACGTGCTATATGTTCTGAATGCCCGAATTGGGAATCTGTGTCAAAACTTTGTTCGGAATTATGTGATACTTATTAGCTGCAAGTAAGGGAGATGGGGCATGAAGATATTTCTAGGAGTTGGAGACATACCAAGTTTAGCTCAGTTCTGGGCATCTTTGAAATACCTATACAAACTTGTTCCTACATAGTAACTGGCCACTTTGAATGAGAATGTGCTTGCTTGCAGCCACGTGCTATATGTTCTGAATGCCCGAATTGGGAATCTGTGTCAAAACTTTCTTAGGAATTATGTGATCCTTACTAGATGGAAGTAAGTGAGATGGGGCATGAAGTTATTTGTAGGAGTTGGACACATACAACGTTTAGATCAGTTCCTGGCATCTTTGAAATACCTATACAAACTTATTCCTACATAGTAACTTGCAACTTTGAATGAGAATGTGCTTGCTTACAGCAACGTGCTACATGTTCTGAATGCCCTAATTGGGAATCTGTGTCAAAACTTTGTTAGGAATTATGTGATCCTTACTAGCTGGAAGTAAGGGAGATGGGGCATGAAGTTATTTCTAGGAGTTGGAGAAATACCAAGTTTAGCTCAGTTCTGGGCATCTTTAAAATCCCTTACAAACATGTTCCTACATAGTAACTTGCAACTTTGAATGAGAATGTGCTTGCTTACAGCAACGTGCTATATGTTCTGAATGCCCGAATTGGGAATCTGTGTCAAAACTTTGTTAGGAATTATGTGATCCTTACTAGCTAGAAGTAAGGGAGATGGAGCATGAAGTTATTTCTAGAGGTTGGACACATACCAAGTTTAGCTCAGTCTGGGCATCTTTGAAACACCTATACAAACTTGTTCCTACATAGTAACTTGCAACTTTGAATGAGAATGTGCTTGCTTACAGCAACGTGCTATATGTTCTGAATGCCCGAATTGGGAATCTGTGTCAAAACTTTGTTAGGAATTATGTGATCCTTACTAGCTGGAAGTAAGGGAGATGGGGCATGAAGTGATTTCTAGAGGCTGGACACATACCAAGTTTAGCTCAGTTCTGGGCATCTTTGATATACCTATACAAACTTGTTCCTACATGGTAACTTGCCACTTTGAATGAGAATGTGCTTGCTTACAGCAACGTGCTATATGTTCTGAATGCCCGAATTGGGAATCTGTGTCAAAACTTTGATAGGAATTATGTGATCCTTACTAGCTGAAAGTAAGGGAGATGGAGCATGAAGTTATTTCTAGGAGTTGGAGACATACCAAGTTTATCTCAGTTCTGAGCATCTTTGAAATACCTATACAAACTTGTTCCTACATAGTAACTTGCAACTTTGAATGAGAATGTGCTTGCTTACAGCAACGTGTTATATGTTCTGAATGCCCGAATTGGGAATCTGTGTCAAAACTTTGTTAGAAATTATGTAATCCTTACTAGATGGAAGTAAGTGAGATGGGGCATGAAGTTATTTCTAGGAGTTGGAGACATACAACGTTTAGCTCAGTTCTGGGCATCTTTGAAATACCTATACAAACTTGTTCCTACATAGTAACTTGCAACTTTGAATGAGAATGTGCTTGCTTACAGCAACGTGCTACATGTTCTGAATGCCCGAATTGGGAATCTGTGTCAAAACTTTGTTCGGAATTATGTGATCCTTACTAGCTGGAAGTAAGGGAGATGGGGCATGAAGTTATTTCTAGGAGTTGGACACATACAACGTTTAGCTCAGTTCCGGGCTTCTTTGAAATACCTATACAAACTTGTTCCTACATAGTAACTTGCAACTTTGAATGAGAATGTGCTTGCTTGCAGCAACGTGCTATATGTTCTGAATGCCCGAATTGGGAATCTGTGTCAAAACTTTGTTCGGAATTATGTGATAATTATTAGCTGCAAGTAAGGGAGATGGGGCATGAAGATGTTTCTAGGAGTTGGAGACATACCAAGTTTAGCTTACTTCTGGGCATCTTTGAAATACCTATACAAACTTGTTCCTACATAGTAACTTGCCACTTTGAATGAGAATGTGCTTGCTTGCAGCCACGTGCTATATGTTCTGAATGCCCGAATTGGGAATCTGTGTCAAAATTTTCTTAGGAATTATGTGATCCTTACTAGATGGAAGTAAGTGAGAAGGGGCATGAAGATATTTGTAGGAGTTGGACACATATAACGTTTAGCTCAGTTCCGGGCATTTTTGAAATACCTATACAAACTTATTCCTACATAGTAACTTGCAACTTTGAATGAGAATGTGCTTGCTTACAGCAACGTGCTACATGTTCTGAATGCCCGAATTGGGAATCTGTGTCAAAACTTTGTTAGGAATTATGTGATCCTTACTAGCTGGAAGTAAGGGAGATGGGGCAAGAAGTTATTTCTAGGAGTTGGAGAAATACCAAGTTTAGCTCAGTTCTGGGCATCTTTAAAATCCCTTACAAACTTGTTCCTACATAGTAACTTGCAACTTTGAATGAGAATGTGCTTGCTTACAGCAACGTGTTATATGTTCTGAATGCCCGAATTGTGAATCTGTGTCAAAACTTTGTTAGAAATTATGTAATCCTTACTAGATGGAAGTAAGGGAGATGGGGCATGAAGTTATTTCTAGGAGTTGGAGACATACAACGTTTAGCTCAGTTCTGGGCATCTTTGAAATACCTATACAAACTTGTTCCTACATAGTAACTTGCAACTTTGAATGAGAATGTGCTTGCTTACAGCAACGTGCTACATGTTCTGAATGCCCGAATTGGGAATCTGTGTCAAAACTTTGTTAGGAATTATGTGATCCTTACTAGTTGGAAGTAAGGGAGATGGGGCATGAAGTTATTTCTAGGAGTTTGACACATACCAAGTTTAGCTCAGTCTGGGCATCTTTGAAATACCTATACAAACTTGTTCCTACATAGTAACTTGCCACTTTGAATGAGAATGTGCTTGCTTACAGCAACGTGCTATATGTTCTGAATGCCCGAATTGGGAATCTGTGTCAAAACTTTGTTAGGAATTATGTGATCCTTACTATCTGGAATTAAGGGAGATGGGGCATGAAGTGATTTCTAGAGGCTGGACACATACCAAGTTTAGCTCAGTTCTGGGCATCTTTGATATACCTATACAAAATTGTTCCTACATGGTAACTTGCCACTTTGAATGAGAATGTGCTTGCTTACAGCAACGTGCTATATGTTCTGAATGCCCGAATTGGGAATCTGTGTCAAAACTTTGATAGGAATTATGTGATCCTTACTAGCTGAAAGTAAGGGAGATGGAGCATGAAGTTATTTCTAGGAGTTGGAGACATACCAAGTTTATCTCAGTTCTGAGCATCTTTGAAATACCTATACAAACTTGTTCCTACATAGTAACTTGCAACTTTGAATGAGAATGTGCTTGCTTACAGCAACGTGTTATATGTTCTGAATGCCCGAATTGGGAATCTGTGTCAAAACTTTGTTAGAAATTATGTAATCCTTACTAGATGGAAGTAAGGGAGATGGGGCATGAAGTTATTTCTAGGAGTTGGAGACATACAACGTTTAGCTCAGTTCTGGGCATCTTTGAAATACCTATACAAACTTGTTCCTACATAGTAACTTGCAACTTTGAATGAGAATGTGCTTGCTTACAGCAACGTGCTACATGTTCTGAATGCCCGAATTGGGAATCTGTGTCAAAACTTTGTTCGGAATTATGTGATCCTTAGTAGCTGGAAGTAAGGGAGATGGGGCATGAAGTTATTTCTAGGAGTTGGACACATACAACGTTTAGCTCAGTTCCGGGCTTCTTTGAAATACCTATACAAACTTGTTCCTACATAGTAACTTGCAACTTTCAATGAGAATGTGCTTGCTTGCAGCAACGTGCTATATGTTCTGAATGCCCGAATTGGGAATCTGTGTCAAAACTTTGTTCGGAATTATGTGATAATTATTAGCTGCAAGTAAGGGAGATGGGGCATGAAGATGTTTCTAGGAGTTGGAGACATACCAAGTTTAGCTTACTTCTGGGCATCTTTGAAATACCTATACAAACTTGTTCCTACATAGTAACTTGCCACTTTGAATGAGAATGTGCTTGCTTGCAGCCACGTGCTATATGTTCTGAATGCCCGAATTGGGAATCTGTGTCAAAATTTTCTTAGGAATTATGTGATCCTTACTAGATGGAAGTAAGTGAGATGGGGCATGAAGATATTTGTAGGAGTTGGACACATATAACGTTTAGCTCAGTTCCGGGCATTTTTGAAATACCTATACAAACTTATTCCTACATAGTATCTTGCAACTTTGAATGAGAATGTGCTTGCTTACAGCAACGTGCTACATGTTCTGAATGCCCGAATTGGGAATCTGTGTCAAAACTTTGTTAGGAATTATGTGATCCTTACTAGCTGGAAGTAAGGGAGATGGGGCAAGAAGTTATTTCTAGGAGTTGGAGAAATACCAAGTTTAGCTCAGTTCTGGGCATCTTTAAAATCCCTTACAAACTTGTTCCTACATAGTAACTTGCAACTTTGAATGAGAATGTGCTTGCTTACAGCAACGTGTTATATGTTCTGAATGCCCGAATTGTGAATCTGTGTCAAAACTTTGTTAGAAATTATGTAATCCTTACTAGATGGAAGTAAGGGAGATGGGGCATGAAGTTATTTCTAGGAGTTGGAGACATACAACGTTTAGCTCAGTTCTGGGCATCTTTGAAATACCTATACAAACTTGTTCCTACATAGTAACTTGCAACTTTGAATGAGAATGTGCTTGCTTACAGCAACGTGCTACATGTTCTGAATGCCCGAATTGGGAATCTGTGTCAAAACTTTGTTAGGAATTATGTGATCCTTACTAGTTGGAAGTAAGGGAGATGGGGCATGAAGTTATTTCTAGGAGTTTGACACATACCAAGTTTAGCTCAGTTCTGGGCATCTTTGAAATACCTATACAAACTTGTTCCTACATAGTAACTTGCAACTTTGAATGAGAATGTGCTTGCTTACAGCAACGTGCTATATGTTCTGTATGCCCGAATTGGGAATCTGTGTCAAAACTTTGTTAGGAATTATGTGATCCTTACTAGCCTGAAGTAAGGTTGATGGGGCATGAAGATTTATCTAGGAGTTGGAGACATACAACGTTTAGCTCAGTTCTGGGCATCTTGGAAATACCTATACAAACTTGTTCCTACATAGTAACTTGCAACTTTGAATGAGAATGTGCTTGCTTACAGCAACGTGCTACATGTTCTGAATGCCCGAATTGGGAATCTGTGTCAAAACTTTGTTCGGAATTATGTGATCCTTACTAGCTGGAAGTAAGGGAGATGGGGCATGAAGTTATTTCTAGGAGTTGGACACATACAACGTTTAGCTCAGTTCCGGGCTTCTTTGAAATACCTATACAAACTTGTTCCTACATAGTAACTTGCAACTTTGAATGAGAATGTGCTTGCTTGCAGCAACGTGCTATATGTTCTGAATGCCCGAATTGGGAATCTGTGTCAAAACTTTGTTCGGAATTATGTGATAATTATTAGCTGCAAGTAAGGGAGATGGGGCATGAAGATGTTTCTAGGAGTTGGAGACATACCAAGTTTAGCTTAGTTCTGGGCATCTTTGAAATACCTATACAAACTTGTTCCTACATAGTAACTTGCAACTTTGAATGAGAATGTGCTTGCTTACAGCAACGTGTTATATGTTCTGAATGCCCGAATTGTGAATCTGTGTCAAAACTTTGTTAGAAATTATGTAATCCTTACTAGATGGAAGTAAGGGAGATGGGGCATGAAGTTATTTCTAGGAGTTGGAGACATACAACGTTTAGCTCAGTTCTGGGCATCTTTGAAATACCTATACAAACTTGTTCCTACATAGTAACTTGCAACTTTGAATGAGAATGTGCTTGCTTACAGCAACGTGCTACATGTTCTGAATGCCCGAATTGGGAATCTGTGTCAAAACTTTGTTAGGAATTATGTGATCCTTACTAGTTGGAAGTAAGGGAGATGGGGCATGAAGTTATTTCTAGGAGTTTGACACATACCAAGTTTAGCTCAGTCTGGGCATCTTTGAAATACCTATACAAACTTGTTCCTACATAGTAACTTGCCACTTTGAATGAGAATGTGCTTGCTTACAGCAACGTGCTATATGTTCTGAATGCCCGAATTGGGAATCTGTGTCAAAACTTTGTTAGGAATTATGTGATCCTTACTATCTGGAATTAAGGGAGATGGGGCATGAAGTGATTTCTAGAGGCTGGACACATACCAAGTTTAGCTCAGTTCTGGGCATCTTTGATATACCTATACAAAATTGTTCCTACATGGTAACTTGCCACTTTGAATGAGAATGTGCTTGCTTACAGCAACGTGCTATATGTTCTGAATGCCCGAATTGGGAATCTGTGTCAAAACTTTGATAGGAATTATGTGATCCTTACTAGCTGAAAGTAAGGGAGATGGAGCATGAAGTTATTTCTAGGAGTTGGAGACATACCAAGTTTATCTCAGTTCTGAGCATCTTTGAAATACCTATACAAACTTGTTCCTACATAGTAACTTGCAACTTTGAATGAGAATGTGCTTGCTTACAGCAACGTGTTATATGTTCTGAATGCCCGAATTGGGAATCTGTGTCAAAACTTTGTTAGAAATTATGTAATCCTTACTAGATGGAAGTAAGGGAGATGGGGCATGAAGTTATTTCTAGGAGTTGGAGACATACAACGTTTAGCTCAGTTCTGGGCATCTTTGAAATACCTATACAAACTTGTTCCTACATAGTAACTTGCAACTTTGAATGAGAATGTGCTTGCTTACAGCAACGTGCTACATGTTCTGAATGCCCGAATTGGGAATCTGTGTCAAAACTTTGTTCGGAATTATGTGATCCTTAGTAGCTGGAAGTAAGGGAGATGGGGCATGAAGTTATTTCTAGGAGTTGGACACATACAACGTTTAGCTCAGTTCCGGGCTTCTTTGAAATACCTATACAAACTTGTTCCTACATAGTAACTTGCAACTTTCAATGAGAATGTGCTTGCTTGCAGCAACGTGCTATATGTTCTGAATGCCCGAATTGGGAATCTGTGTCAAAACTTTGTTCGGAATTATGTGATAATTATTAGCTGCAAGTAAGGGAGATGGGGCATGAAGATGTTTCTAGGAGTTGGAGACATACCAAGTTTAGCTTACTTCTGGGCATCTTTGAAATACCTATACAAACTTGTTCCTACATAGTAACTTGCCACTTTGAATGAGAATGTGCTTGCTTGCAGCCACGTGCTATATGTTCTGAATGCCCGAATTGGGAATCTGTGTCAAAATTTTCTTAGGAATTATGTGATCCTTACTAGATGGAAGTAAGTGAGATGGGGCATGAAGATATTTGTAGGAGTTGGACACATATAACGTTTAGCTCAGTTCCGGGCATTTTTGAAATACCTATACAAACTTATTCCTACATAGTAACTTGCAACTTTGAATGAGAATGTGCTTGCTTACAGCAACGTGCTACATGTTCTGAATGCCCGAATTGGGAATCTGTGTCAAAACTTTGTTAGGAATTATGTGATCCTTACTAGCTGGAAGTAAGGGAGATGGGGCAAGAAGTTATTTCTAGGAGTTGGAGAAATACCAAGTTTAGCTCAGTTCTGGGCATCTTTAAAATCCCTTACAAACTTGTTCCTACATAGTAACTTGCAACTTTGAATGAGAATGTGCTTGCTTACAGCAACGTGTTATATGTTCTGAATGCCCGAATTGTGAATCTGTGTCAAAACTTTGTTAGAAATTATGTAATCCTTACTAGATGGAAGTAAGGGAGATGGGGCATGAAGTTATTTCTAGGAGTTGGAGACATACAACGTTTAGCTCAGTTCTGGGCATCTTTGAAATACCTATACAAACTTGTTCCTACATAGTAACTTGCAACTTTGAATGAGAATGTGCTTGCTTACAGCAACGTGCTACATGTTCTGAATGCCCGAATTGGGAATCTGTGTCAAAACTTTGTTAGGAATTATGTGATCCTTACTAGTTGGAAGTAAGGGAGATGGGGCATGAAGTTATTTCTAGGAGTTTGACACATACCAAGTTTAGCTCAGTTCTGGGCATCTTTGAAATACCTATACAAACTTGTTCCTACATAGTAACTTGCAACTTTGAATGAGAATGTGCTTGCTTACAGCAACGTGCTATATGTTCTGTATGCCCGAATTGGGAATCTGTGTCAAAACTTTGTTAGGAATTATGTGATCCTTACTAGCCTGAAGTAAGGTTGATGGGGCATGAAGATTTATCTAGGAGTTGGAGACATACAACGTTTAGCTCAGTTCTGGGCATCTTGGAAATACCTATACAAACTTGTTCCTACATAGTAACTTGCAACTTTGAATGAGAATGTGCTTGCTTACAGCAACGTGCTACATGTTCTGAATGCCCGAATTGGGAATCTGTGTCAAAACTTTGTTCGGAATTATGTGATCCTTACTAGCTGGAAGTAAGGGAGATGGGGCATGAAGTTATTTCTAGGAGTTGGACACATACAACGTTTAGCTCAGTTCCGGGCTTCTTTGAAATACCTATACAAACTTGTTCCTACATAGTAACTTGCAACTTTGAATGAGAATGTGCTTGCTTGCAGCAACGTGCTATATGTTCTGAATGCCCGAATTGGGAATCTGTGTCAAAACTTTGTTCGGAATTATGTGATAATTATTAGCTGCAAGTAAGGGAGATGGGGCATGAAGATGTTTCTAGGAGTTGGAGACATACCAAGTTTAGCTTAGTTCTGGGCATCTTTGAAATACCTATACAAACTTGTTCCTACATAGTAACTTGCCACTTTCAATGAGAATGTGCTTGCTTGCAGCCACGTGCTATATGTTCTGAATGCCCGAATTGGGAATCTGTGTCAAAATTTTCTTAGGAATTATGTGATCCTTACTAGATGGAAGTAAGTGAGATGGGGCATGAAGATATTTGTAGGAGTTGGACACATATAACGTTTAGCTCAGTTCCGGGCATTTTTGAAATACCTATACAAACTTATTCCTACATAGTAACTTGCAACTTTGAATGAGAATGTGCGTGCTTACAGCAACGTGCTACATGTTCTGAATGCCCGAATTGGGAATCTGTGTCAAAACTTTGTTAGGAATTATGTGATCCTTACTAGCTGGAAGTAAGGGAGATGGGGCAAGAAGTTATTTCTAGGAGTTGGAGAAATACCAAGTTTAGCTCAGTTCTGGGCATCTTTAAAATCCCTTACAAACTTGTTCCTACATAGTAACTTGCAACTTTGAATGAGAATGTGCTTGCTTACAGCAACGTGTTATATGTTCTGAATGCCCGAATTGGGAATCTGTGTCAAAACTTTGTTAGAAATTATGTAATCCTTACTAGATGGAAGTAAGGGAGATGGGGCATGAAGTTATTTCTAGGAGTTGGAGACATACAACGTTTAGCTCAGTTCTGGGCATCTTTGAAATACCTATACAAACTTGTTCCTACATAGTAACTTGCAACTTTGAATGAGAATGTGCTTGCTTACAGCAACGTGCTACATGTTCTGAATGCCCGAATTGGGAATCTGTGTCAAAACTTTGTTAGAAATTATGTGATCCTTACTAGTTGGAAGTAAGGGAGATGGGGCATGAAGTTATTTCTAGGAGTTTGACACATACCAAGTTTAGCTCAGTTCTGGGCATCTTTGAAATACCTATACAAACTTGTTCCTACATAGTAACTTGCAACTTTGAATGAGAATGTGCTTGCTTACAGCAACGTGCTATATGTTCTGTATGCCCGAATTGGGAATCTGTGTCAAAACTTTGTTAGGAATTATGTGATCCTTACTAGCCTGAAGTAAGGGAGATGGGGCATGAAGATTTTTCTAGGAGTTGGAGACATACAACGTTTAGCTCAGTTCTGGGCATCTTGGAAATACCTATACAAACTTGTTCCTACATAGTAACTTGCAACTTTGAATGAGAATGCGCTTACTTACAGCAACGTGCTATATGTTCTGAATGCCCGAAATGGGAATCTGTGTCAAAACTTTGTTAGGAATTATGTGATCCTTACTAGCTGGAAGTAAGGGAGATGGGGCATGAAGTTATTTCTAGAGGCTGGACACATACCAAGTTTAGCTCAGTTCTGGGCATCTTTGATATACCTATACAAACTTGTTCCTACATGGTAACTTGCCACTTTGAATGAGAATGTGCTTGCTTACAGCAACGTGCTATATGTTCTGAATGCCCGAATTGGGAATCTGTGTCAAAACTTTGATAGGAATTATGTGATCCTTACTAGATGAAAGTAAGGGAGATGGAGCATGAAGTTATTTCTAGGAGTTGGAGACATACCAAGTTTATCTCAGTTCTGAGAATCTTTGAAATACCTATACAAACATGTTCCTACATAGTAACTTGCAACATTGAATGAGAATGTGCTTGCTTACAGCAACGTGCTATATGTTCTGAATGCCCGAATTGGAAATCTGTGTCAAAACTTTGTTAGGAATTATGTGATCCTTACTAGGTGGAAGTAAGGGAGATGGGGCATGAAGTTATTTCTAGGAGTTGGACTCATACCAAGTTTAGCTCAGTTCTGGGCATCTTTGAAATACCTATACAAACTTGTTCCTACATAGTAACTTGCAACTTTGAATGAGAATGTGCTTGCTTACAGCAACGTGCTATATGTTCTGAATGCCCGAATTGGGAATCTGTGTCAAAACATTGTTAGAAATTATGTGATCCTTACTAGCCTGAAGTAAGGGAGATGGGGCATGAAGTTATTTCTAGGAGTTGGAGACATACAACGTTTAGCTCAGTTCTGGGCATCTTTGAAATACCTATACAAACTTGTTCCTACATAGTAACTTGCAACTTTGAATGAGAATGTGCTTGCTTACAGCAACGTGCTACATGTTCTGAATGCCCGAATTGGGAATCTGTGTCAAAACTTTGTTAGGAATTATGTGATCCTTACTAGCTGGAAGTAAGGGAGATGGGGCAAGAAGTTATTTCTAGGAGTTGGAGAAATACCAAGTTTAGCTCAGTTCTGGGCATCTTTAAAATCCCTTACAAACTTGTTCCTACATAGTAACTTGCAACTTTGAATGAGAATGTGCTTGCTTACAGCAACGTGTTATATGTTCTGAATGCCCGAATTGTGAATCTGTGTCAAAACTTTGTTAGAAATTATGTAATCCTTACTAGATGGAAGTAAGGGAGATGGGGCATGAAGTTATTTCTAGGAGTTGGAGACATACAACGTTTAGCTCAGTTCTGGGCATCTTTGAAATACCTATACAAACTTGTTCCTACATAGTAACTTGCAACTTTGAATGAGAATGTGCTTGCTTACAGCAACGTGCTACATGTTCTGAATGCCCGAATTGGGAATCTGTGTCAAAACTTTGTTAGGAATTATGTGATCCTTACTAGTTGGAAGTAAGGGAGATGGGGCATGAAGTTATTTCTTGGAGTTTGACACATACCAAGTTTAGCTCAGTTCTGGGCATCTTTGAAATACCTATACAAACTTGTTCCTACATAGTAACTTGCAACTTTGAATGAGAATGTGCTTGCTTACAGCAACGTGCTATATGTTCTGTATGCCCGAATTGGGAATCTGTGTCAAAACTTTGTTAGGAATTATGTGATCCTTACTAGCCTGAAGTAAGGTTGATGGGGCATGAAGATTTTTCTAGGAGTTTGAGACATACAACGTTTAGCTCAGTTCTGGGCATCTTGGAAATACCTATACAAACTTGTTCCTACATAGTAACTTGCAACTTTGAATGAGAATGTGCTTGCTTACAGCAACGTGCTACATGTTCTGAATGCCCGAATTGGGAATCTGTGTCAAAACTTTGTTCGGAATTATGTGATCCTTACTAGCTGGAAGTAAGGGAGATGGGGCATGAAGTTATTTCTAGGAGTTGGACACATACAACGTTTAGCTCAGTTCCGGGCTTCTTTGAAATACCTATACAAACTTGTTCCTACATAGTAACTTGCAACTTTGAATGAGAATGTGCTTGCTTGCAGCAACGTGCTATATGTTCTGAATGCCCGAATTGGGAATCTGTGTCAAAACTTTGTTCGGAATTATGTGATAATTATTAGCTGCAAGTAAGGGAGATGGGGCATGAAGATGTTTCTAGGAGTTGGAGACATACCAAGTTTAGCTTAGTTCTGGGCATCTTTGAAATACCTATACAAACTTGTTCCTACATAGTAACTTGCCACTTTGAATGAGAATGTGCTTGCTTGCAGCCACGTGCTATATGTTCTGAATGCCCGAATTGGGAATCTGTGTCAAAATTTTCTTAGGAATTATGTGATCCTTACTAGATGGAAGTAAGTGAGATGGGGCATGAAGATATTTGTAGGAGTTGGACACATATAACGTTTAGCTCAGTTCCGGGCATTTTTGAAATACCTATACAAACTTATTCCTACATAGTAACTTGCAACTTTGAATGAGAATGTGCGTGCTTACAGCAACGTGCTACATGTTCTGAATGCCCGAATTGGGAATCTGTGTCAAAACTTTGTTAGGAATTATGTGATCCTTACTAGCTGGAAGTAAGGGAGATGGGGCAAGAAGTTATTTCTAGGAGTTGGAGAAATACCAAGTTTAGCTCAGTTCTGGGCATCTTTAAAATCCCTTACAAACTTGTTCCTACATAGTAACTTGCAACTTTGAATGAGAATGTGCTTGCTTACAGCAACGTGTTATATGTTCTGAATGCCCGAATTGGGAATCTGTGTCAAAACTTTGTTAGAAATTATGTAATCCTTACTAGATGGAAGTAAGGGAGATGGGGCATGAAGTTATTTCTAGGAGTTGGAGACATACAACGTTTAGCTCAGTTCTGGGCATCTTTGAAATACCTATACAAACTTGTTCCTACATAGTAACTTGCAACTTTGAATGAGAATGTGCTTGCTTACAGCAACGTGCTACATGTTCTGAATGCCCGAATTGGGAATATGTGTCAAAACTTTGTTAGAAATTATGTGATCCTTACTAGTTGGAAGTAAGGGAGATGGGGCATGAAGTTATTTCTAGGAGTTTGACACATACCAAGTTTAGCTCAGTTCTGGGCATCTTTGAAATACCTATACAAACTTGTTCCTACATAGTAACTTGCAACTTTGAATGAGAATGTGCTTGCTTACAGCAACGTGCTATATGTTCTGTATGCCCGAATTGGGAATCTGTGTCAAAACTTTGTTAGGAATTATGTGATCCTTACTAGCCTGAAGTAAGGGAGATGGGGCATGAAGATTTTTCTAGGAGTTGGAGACATACAACGTTTAGCTCAGTTCTGGGCATCTTGGAAATACCTATACAAACTTGTTCCTACATAGTAACTTGCAACTTTGAATGAGAATGTGCTTACTTACAGCAACGTGCTATATGTTCTGAATGCCCGAATTGGGAATCTGTGTCAAAACTTTGTTCGGAATTATGTGATCCTTACTAGCTGGAAGTAAGGTAGATGGGGCATGAAGTTATTTCTAGGAGGTGGACACATACATACCAAGTTTATCTAAGTTCTGGGCATCTTTGAAATACCTATACAAACTTGTTCCTACATAGTAACTTGCAACTTTGAATGAGAATGTGCTTGCTTACAGCAACGTGCTATATGTTCTGAATGCCCGAATTGGGAATCTGTGTCAAAACTTTGTTAGGAATTATGTGATCCTTACTAGCTGGAAGTAAGGGAGATGGGGCATGAAGTTATTTCTAGGAGTTGGACACATACCAAGTTTAGCTCAGTTCTGGGCATCTTTGAAATACCTATACAAACTTGTTCCTACATAGTAACTTGCCACTTTGAATGAGAATGTGCTTGCCTACAGCAACGTGCTATATGTTCTGAATGCCCGAAATGGGAATCTGTGTCAAAACTTTGTTAGGAATTATGTGATCCTTACTAGCTGGAAGTAAGGGAGATGGGGCATGAAGTTATTTCTAGAGGCTGGACACATACCAAGTTTAGCTCAGTTCTGGGCATCTTTGATATACCTATACAAACTTGTTCCTACATGGTAACTTGCCACTTTGAATGAGAATGTGCTTGCTTACAGCAACGTGCTATATGTTCTGAATGCCCGAATTGGGAATCTGTGTCAAAACTTTGATAGGAATTATGTGATCCTTACTAGATGAAAGTAAGGGAGATGGAGCATGAAGTTATTTCTAGGAGTTGGAGACATACCAAGTTTATCTCAGTTCTGAGAATCTTTGAAATACCTATACAAACATGTTCCTACATAGTAACTTGCAACATTGAATGAGAATGTGCTTGCTTACAGCAACGTGCTATATGTTCTGAATGCCCGAATTGGAAATCTGTGTCAAAACTTTGTTAGGAATTATGTGATCCTTACTAGGTGGAAGTAAGGGAGATGGGGCATGAAGTTATTTCTAGGAGTTGGACTCATACCAAGTTTAGCTCAGTTCTGGGCATCTTTGAAATACCTATACAAACTTGTTCCTACATAGTAACTTGCAACTTTGAATGAGAATGTGCTTGCTTACAGCAACGTGCTATATGTTCTGAATGCCCGAATTGGGAATCTGTGTCAAAACATTGTTAGAAATTATGTGATCCTTACTAGCCTGAAGTAAGGGAGATGGGGCATGAAGTTATTTCTAGGAGTTGGAGACATACAACGTTTAGCTCAGTTCTGGGCATCTTTGAAATACCTATACAAACTTGTTCCTACATAGTAACTTGCAACTTTGAATGAGAATGTGCTTGCTTACAGCAACGTGCTACATGTTCTGAATGCCCGAATTGGGAATCTGTGTCAAAACTTTGTTAGGAATTATGTGATCCTTACTAGCTGGAAGTAAGGGAGATGGGGCAAGAAGTTATTTCTAGGAGTTGGAGAAATACCAAGTTTAGCTCAGTTCTGGGCATCTTTAAAATCCCTTACAAACTTGTTCCTACATAGTAACTTGCAACTTTGAATGAGAATGTGCTTGCTTACAGCAACGTGTTATATGTTCTGAATGCCCGAATTGTGAATCTGTGTCAAAACTTTGTTAGAAATTATGTAATCCTTACTAGATGGAAGTAAGGGAGATGGGGCATGAAGTTATTTCTAGGAGTTGGAGACATACAACGTTTAGCTCAGTTCTGGGCATCTTTGAAATACCTATACAAACTTGTTCCTACATAGTAACTTGCAACTTTGAATGAGAATGTGCTTGCTTACAGCAACGTGCTACATGTTCTGAATGCCCGAATTGGGAATCTGTGTCAAAACTTTGTTAGGAATTATGTGATCCTTACTAGTTGGAAGTAAGGGAGATGGGGCATGAAGTTATTTCTTGGAGTTTGACACATACCAAGTTTAGCTCAGTTCTGGGCATCTTTGAAATACCTATACAAACTTGTTCCTACATAGTAACTTGCAAGTTTGAATGAGAATGTGCTTGCTTACAGCAACGTGCTATATGTTCTGTATGCCCGAATTGGGAATCTGTGTCAAAACTTTGTTAGGAATTATGTGATCCTTACTAGCCTGAAGTAAGGTTGATGGGGCATGAAGATTTTTCTAGGAGTTGGAGACATACAACGTTTAGCTCAGTTCTGGGCATCTTGGAAATACCTATACAAACTTGTTCCTACATAGTAACTTGCAACTTTGAATGAGAATGTGCTTGCTTACAGCAACGTGCTACATGTTCTGAATGCCCGAATTGGGAATCTGTGTCAAAACTTTGTTCGGAATTATGTGATCCTTACTAGCTGGAAGTAAGGGAGATGGGGCATGAAGTTATTTCTAGGAGTTGGACACATACAACGTTTAGCTCAGTTCCGGGCTTCTTTGAAATACCTATACAAACTTGTTCCTACATAGTAACTTGCAACTTTGAATGAGAATGTGCTTGCTTGCAGCAACGTGCTATATGTTCTGAATGCCCGAATTGGGAATCTGTGTCAAAACTTTGTTCGGAATTATGTGATAATTATTAGCTGCAAGTAAGGGAGATGGGGCATGAAGATGTTTCTAGGAGTTGGAGACATACCAAGTTTAGCTTAGTTCTGGGCATCTTTGAAATACCTATACAAACTTGTTCCTACATAGTAACTTGCCACTTTGAATGAGAATGTGCTTGCTTGCAGCCACGTGCTATATGTTCTGAATGCCCGAATTGGGAATCTGTGTCAAAATTTTCTTAGGAATTATGTGATCCTTACTAGATGGAAGTAAGTGAGATGGGGCATGAAGATATTTGTAGGAGTTGGACACATATAACGTTTAGCTCAGTTCCGGGCATTTTTGAAATACCTATACAAACTTATTCCTACATAGTAACTTGCAACTTTGAATGAGAATGTGCGTGCTTACAGCAACGTGCTACATGTTCTGAATGCCCGAATTGGGAATCTGTGTCAAAACTTTGTTAGGAATTATGTGATCCTTACTAGCTGGAAGTAAGGGAGATGGGGCAAGAAGTTATTTCTAGGAGTTGGAGAAATACCAAGTTTAGCTCAGTTCTGGGCATCTTTAAAATCCCTTACAAACTTGTTCCTACATAGTAACTTGCAACTTTGAATGAGAATGTGCTTGCTTACAGCAACGTGTTATATGTTCTGAATGCCCGAATTGGGAATCTGTGTCAAAACTTTGTTAGAAATTATGTAATCCTTACTAGATGGAAGTAAGGGAGATGGGGCATGAAGTTATTTCTAGGAGTTGGAGACATACAACGTTTAGCTCAGTTCTGGGCATCTTTGAAATACCTATACAAACTTGTTCCTACATAGTAACTTGCAACTTTGAATGAGAATGTGCTTGCTTACAGCAACGTGCTACATGTTCTGAATGCCCGAATTGGGAATATGTGTCAAAACTTTGTTAGAAATTATGTGATCCTTACTAGTTGGAAGTAAGGGAGATGGGGCATGAAGTTATTTCTAGGAGTTTGACACATACCAAGTTTAGCTCAGTTCTGGGCATCTTTGAAATACCTATACAAACTTGTTCCTACATAGTAACTTGCAACTTTGAATGAGAATGTGCTTGCTTACAGCAACGTGCTATATGTTCTGTATGCCCGAATTGGGAATCTGTGTCAAAACTTTGTTAGGAATTATGTGATCCTTACTAGCCTGAAGTAAGGGAGATGGGGCATGAAGATTTTTCTAGGAGTTGGAGACATACAACGTTTAGCTCAGTTCTGGGCATCTTGGAAATACCTATACAAACTTGTTCCTACATAGTAACTTGCAACTTTGAATGAGAATGTGCTTACTTACAGCAACGTGCTATATGTTCTGAATGCCCGAATTGGGAATCTGTGTCAAAACTTTGTTCGGAATTATGTGATCCTTACTAGCTGGAAGTAAGGTAGATGGGGCATGAAGTTATTTCTAGGAGGTGGACACATACATACCAAGTTTATCTAAGTTCTGGGCATCTTTGAAATACCTATACAAACTTGTTCCTACATAGTAACTTGCAACTTTGAATGAGAATGTGCTTGCTTACAGCAACGTGCTATATGTTCTGAATGCCCGAATTGGGAATCTGTGTCAAAACTTTGTTAGGAATTATGTGATCCTTACTAGCTGGAAGTAAGGGAGATGGGGCATGAAGTTATTTCTAGGAGTTGGACACATACCAAGTTTAGCTCAGTTCTGGGCATCTTTGAAATACCTATACAAACTTGTTCCTACATAGTAACTTGCCACTTTGAATGAGAATGTGCTTGCCTACAGCAACGTGCTATATGTTCTGAATGCCCGAAATGGGAATCTGTGTCAAATCTTTGTTAGGAATTATGTGATCCTTACTAGCTGGAAGTAAGGGAGATGGGGCATGAAGTTATTTCTAGAGGCTGGACACATACCAAGTTTAGCTCAGTTCTGAGCATCTTTGATATACCTATACAAACTTGTTCCTACATGGTAACTTGCCACTTTGAATGAGAATGTGCTTGCTTACAGCAACGTGCTATATGTTCTGAATGCCCGAATTGGGAATCTGTGTCAAAACTTTGATAGGAATTATGTGATCCTTACTAGATGAAAGTAAGGGAGATGGAGCATGAAGTTATTTCTAGGAGTTGGAGACATACCAAGTTTATCTCAGTTCTGAGAATCTTTGAAATACCTATACAAACATGTTCCTACATAGTAACTTGCAACATTGAATGAGAATGTGCTTGCTTACAGCAACGTGCTATATGTTCTGAATGCCCGAATTGGAAATCTGTGTCAAAACTTTGTTAGGAATTATGTGATCCTTACTAGGTGGAAGTAAGGGAGATGGGGCATGAAGTTATTTCTAGGAGTTGGACTCATACCAAGTTTAGCTCAGTTCTGGGCATCTTTGAAATACCTATACAAACTTGTTCCTACATAGTAACTTGCAACTTTGAATGAGAATGTGCTTGCTTACAGCAACGTGCTATATGTTCTGAATGCCCGAATTGGGAATCTGTGTCAAAACATTGTTAGAAATTATGTGATCCTTACTAGCCTGAAGTAAGGGAGATGGGGCATGAAGTTATTTCTTGGAGTTGGAGACATACAACGTTTAGCTCAGTTCTGGGCATCTTTGAAATACCTATACAAACTTGTTCCTACATAGTAACTTGCCACTTTGAATGAGAATGTGCTTGCTTGCAGCCACGTGCTATATGTTCTGAATGCCCGAATTGGGAATCTGTGTCAAAACTTTCTTAGGAATTATGTGATCCTTACTAGATGGAAGTAAGTGAGATGGGGCATGAAGTTATTTGTAGGAGTTGGACACATACAACGTTTAGCTCAGTTCCGGGCATCTTTGTAATACCTATACAAACTTATTCCTACATAGTAACTTGCAACTTTGAATGAGAATGTGCTTTCTTACAGCAACGTGCTACATGTTCTGTATGCCCGAATTGGGAATCTGTGTCAAAACTTTGTTAGGAATTATGTGATCCTTACTAGCTGGAAGTAAGGGAGATGGGGCATGAAGTTATTTCTAAGAGTTGGAGAAATACCAAGTTTAGCTCAGTTCTGGGCATCTTTAAAACCCCTTACAAACTTGTTCCTACATAGTAACTTGCAACTTTGAATGAGAATGTGCTTGCTTACAGCAACGTGCTATATGTTCTGAATGCCCGAATTGGGACTCTGTGTCAAAGCTTTGTTAGGAATTATGTGATCCTTACTAGCCTGAAGTAAGGGAGATGGGGCATGAAGTTATTTCTAGGAGTTGGAGACATACAACGTTTAGCTCAGTTCTGGGCATCTTGGAAATACCTATACAAACTTGTTCCTACATAGTAACTTGCAACTTTGAATTAGAATGTGCTTACTTACAGCAACGTGCTGTATGTTCTGAATGCCCGAATTGGGAATCTGTGTCAAAACTTTGTTCGGAATTATGTGATCCTTACTAGCTGGAAGTAAGGGAGATGGGGCATGAAGTTATTTCTAGGAGGTGGACACATACATACCAAGTTTATCTAAGTTCTGGGCATCTTTGAAATACCTATACAAACTTGTTCCTACATAGTAACTTGCAACTTTGAATGAGAATGTGCTTGCTTACAGCAACGTGCTATATGTTCTGAATGCCCGAATTAGGAATCTGTGTCAAAACTTTGTTAGGAATTATGTGATCCTTACTAGCTGGAAGTAAGGGTGATGGGGCATGAAGATATTTCTAGGAGTTGGACACATACCAAGTTTAGCTCAGTTCTGGGCATCTTTGAAATACCTATACAAACTTGTTCCTACATAGTAACTTGCCACTTTGAATGAGAATGTGCTTGCCTACAGCAACGTGCTATATGTTCTGAATGCCCGAATTGGGAATCTGTGTCAAATCATTGTTAGAAATTATGTGATCCTTACTAGACTGAAGTAAGGGAGATGGGGCATGAAGTTATTTCTAGGAGTTGGAGACATACAACGTTTAGCTCAGTTCTGGGCATCTTTGAAATACCTATACAAACTTGTTCCTACATAGTAACTTGCAACTTTGAATGAGAATGTGCTTGCTTACAGCAACGTGCTATATGTTCTGAATGCCCGAATTGGGAATCTGTGTCAAAACTTTGTTAGGAATTATGTGATCCTTACTAGCTGGAAGTAAGGGAGATGGGGCATGAAGTTATTTCTAGAGGCTGGACACATACCAAGTTTAGCTCAGTTCTGGGCATCTTTGATATACCTATACAAACTTGTTCCTACATAGTAACTTGCAACTTTGAATGAGAATGTGCTTGCTTACAGCAACGTGCTATATGTTCTGAATGCCTGAATTGGGAATCTGTGTCAAAACTTTGTTAGAAATTATGTGATCCTTACTAGCTGGAAGTAAGGGAGATGGGGCATGAAGTTATTTCTAGGAGTTGGAGAAATACCAAGTTTAGCTCTGTTCTGGGCATCATTAAAATGCCTATACAAACTTCTTCCTACATAGTAACTTGCAACTTTGAATGAGAATGTGCTTGCTTACAGCAACGTGCTATATGTTCTGAATGCCCGAATTGGGAATCTGTGTCAAAACTTTGTTAGGAATTATGTGATCCTTACTAGCTGGAAGTAAGGGAGATGGGGCATGAAGTTATTTCTAGAGGCTGGACACATACCAAGTTTAGCTCAGTTTTGGGCATCTTTGAAATACCTATACAAACTTGTTCCTACATAGTAACTTGCAACTTTGAATGAGAATGTGCTTGCTTACAGCAACGTGCTATATGTTCTGAATGCCCGAATTGGGAATCTGTGTCAAATCTTTGTTAGGAGTTATGTGATCCTTACTAGCTGGAAGTAAGGGACATGGGGCATGAAGTTATTTCTAGGAGTTGGAGACATACAACGTTTAGCTCAGTTCTGGGCATCTTTGAAATACCTATACAAACTTGTTCCTACATAGTAACTTGCCACTTTGAATGAGAATGTGCTTGCTTACAGCAACGTGCTATATGTTCTGAATGCCTGAATTGGGAATCTGTGTCAAAACTTTGTTAGAAATTATGGGATCCTTACTAGCTGGAAGTAAGGGAGATGGGGCATGAAGATATTTCTAGGAGATGGAGACATACCAAGTTTAGGTCAGTTCTGGGGATCTTTGAAATACCTATACAAACTTGCTCCTACATAGTAACTTGCAACTTTGAATGAGAATGTGCTTGCTTACAGCAACGTGCTACATGTTCTGATTGCCCGAATTGGGAATCTGTGTCAAAACTTTGTTAGGAATTATGTGATCCTTACTAGCTGGAAGTAAGGGAGATGGGGCATGAAGTTATTTCTAGGAGTTGGAGAAATACCAAGTTTAGCTCAGTTCTGGGCATCTTTAAAATCCCTTACAAACATGTTCCTACATAGTAACTTGCAACTTTGAATGAGAATGTGCTTGCTTACAGCAACGTGCTATATGTTTTGAATGCCCGAATTGGGAATCTGTGTCAAAACTTTGTTAGGAATTATGTGATCCTTACTAGCTGGAAGTAAGGGAGATGGAGCATGAAGTTATTTCTAGAGGTTGGACACATACCAAGTTTAGCTCAGTCTGGGCATCTTTGAAATACCTATACAAACTTGTTCCCACATAGTAACTTGCAACTTTGAATGAGAATGTGCTTGCTTACAGCAACGTGCTATATGTTCTGAATGCCCGAATTGGGAATCTGTGTCAAAACTTTGTTAGGAATTATGTGATCCTTACTAGCTGGAAGTAAGGGAGATGGGGCATGAAGTGATTTCTAGAGGCTGGACACATACCAAGTTTAGCTCAGTTCTGGGCATCTTTGATATGCCTATACAAACTTGTTCCTACATGGTAACTTGCCACTTTGAATGAGAATGTGCTTGCTTACAGCAACGTGCTATATGTTCTGAATGCCCGAATTGGGAATCTGTGTCAAAACTTTGTTAGAAATTATGTAATCCTTACTAGATGGAAGTAAGTGAGATGGGGCATGAAGTTATTTCTAGGAGTTGGAGACATACAACGTTTAGCTCAGTTCTGGGCATCTTTGAAATACCTATACAAACTTGTTCCTACATAGTAACTTGCAACTTTGAATGAGAATGTGCTTGCTTACAGCAACGTGCTACATGTTCTGAATGCCCGAATTGGGAATCTGTGTCAAACTTTGTTCGGAATTATGTGATCCTTACTAGCTGGAAGTAAGGGAGATGGGGCATGAAGTTATTTCTAGGAGTTGGACACATACAACGTTTAGCTCAGTTCCGGGCTTCTTTGAAATACCTATACAAACTTGTTCCTACATAGTAACTTGCAACTTTGAATGAGAATGTGCTTGCTTGCAGCAACGTGCTATGTGTTCTGAATGCCCGAATTGGGAATCTGTGTCAAAACTTTGTTCGGAATTATGTGATAATTATTAGCTGCAAGTAAGGGAGATGGGGCATGAAGATGTTTCTAGGAGTTGGAGACATACCAAGTTTAGCTTAGTTCTGGGCATCTTTGAAATACCTATACAAACTTGTTCCTACATAGTAACTTGCCACTTTGAATGAAAATGTGCTTGCTTGCGGCCACGTGCTATATGTTCTGAATGCCCGAATTGGGAATCTGTGTCAAAATTTTCTTAGGAATTATGTGATCCTTACTAGATGGAAGTAAGTGAGATGGGGCATGAAGTTATTTGTAGGAGTTGGACACATATAACGTTTAGCTCAGTTCCGGGCATTTTTGAAATACCTATACAAACTTATTCCTACATAGTAACTTGCAACTTTGAATGAGAATGTGCTTGCTTACAGCAACGTGCTACATGTTCTGAATGCCCGAATTGGGAATCTGTGTCAAAACTTTGTTAGGAATTATGTGATCCTTACTAGCTGGAAGTAAGGGAGATGGGGCAAGAAGTTATTTCTAGGAGTTGGAGAAATACCAAGCTTAGCTCAGTTCTGGGCATCTTTAAAATCCCTTACAAACTTGTTCCTACATAGTAACTTGCAACTTTGAATGAGAATGTGCTTGCTTACAGCAACGTGTTATATGTTCTGAATGCCCGAATTGGGAATCTGTGTCAAAACTTTGTTAGAAATTATGTAATCCTTACTAGATGGAAGTAAGGGAGATGGGGCATGAAGTTATTTCTAGGAGTTGGAGACATACAACGTTTAGCTCAGTTCTGGGCATCTTTGAAATACCTATACAAAATTGTTCCTACATAGTAACTTGCAACTTTGAATGAGAATGTGCTTGCTTACAGCAACGTGCTACATGTTCTGAATGCCCGAATTGGGAATCTGTGTCAAAACATTGTTAGGAATTATGTGATCCTTACTAGTTGGAAGTAAGGGAGATGGGGCATGAAGTTTTTTCTAGGAGTTTGACACCTACCAAGTTTAGCTCAGTTCTGGGCATCTTTGAAATACCTATACAAACTTGTTCCTACATAGTTACTTGCAACTTTGAATGAGAATGCGCTTGCTTACAGCAACGTGCTATATGTTCTGAATGCCCGAATTGGGAATCTGTGTCAAAACTTTGTTAGGAATTATGTGATCCTTACTAGCCTGAAGTAAGGGAGATGGGGCATGAAGATTTTTCTAGGAGTTGGAGACATACAACGTTTAGCTCAGTTCTGGGCATCTTGGAAATACCTATACAAACTTGTTCCTACATAGTAACTTGCAACTTTGAATGAGAATGTGCTTACTTACAGCAACGTGCTATATGTTCTGAATGCCCGAATTGGGAATCTGTGTCAAAACTTTGTTAGGAATTATGTGATCCTTACTAGCTGGAAGTAAGGGTGATGGGGCATGAAGTTATTTCTAGGAGTTGGACACATAGCAAGTTTAGCTCAGTTCTGGGCATCTTTGAAATACCTATACAAACTTGTTCCTACATAGTAACTTGCCACTTTGAATGACAATGTGCTTGCCTACAGCAACGTGCTATATGTTCTGAATGCCCGAATTGGGAATCTGTGTCAAATCATTGTTAGAAATTATGTGATCCTTACTAGACTGAAGTAAGGGTGATGGGGCATGAAGTTATTTCTAGGAGTTGGAGACATACAACGTTTAGCTCAGTTCTGGGCATCTTTGAAATACCTATACAAACTTGTTCCTACATAGTAACTTGCAACTTTGAATGAGAATGTGCTTGCTTACAGCAACGTGCTATATGTTCTGAATGCCCGAATTGGGAATCTGTGTCAAATCTTTGTTAGGAATTATGTGATCCTTACTAGCTGGAAGTAAGGGAGATGGGGCATGAAGTTATTTCTAGAGGCTGGACACATACCAAGTTTAGCTCAGTTCTGGGCATCTTTGATATACCTATACAAACTTGTTCCTACATGGTAACTTGCCACTTTGAATGAGAATGTGCTTGCTTACAGCAACGTGCTATATGTTCTGAATGCCCGAATTGGGAATCTGTGTCAAAACTTTGATAGGAATTATGTGATCCTTACTAGCTGAAAGTAAGGGAGATGGAGCATGAAGTTATTTCTAGGAGTTGGAGACATACCAAGTTTATCTCAGTTCTGAGCATCTTTGAAATACCTATACAAACTTGTTCCTACATAGTAACTTGCAACTTTGAATGAGAATGTGCTTGCTTACAGCAACGTGCTATATGTTCTGAATGCCCGAATTGGGAATCTGTGTCAAAACTTTGTTAGGAATTATGTGATCCTTACTAGCTGGAAGTAAGGGAGATGGGGCATGAAGTTATTTCTAGGAGTTGGACACATACCAAGTTTAGCTCAGTTCTGGGCATCTATGAAATACCTATACAAACTTGTTCCTACATGGTAACTTGCAACTTTGAATGAGAATGTGCTTGCCTACAGCAACGTGCTATATGTTCTGAATGCCCGAATTGGGAATCTGTGTCAAAACATTGTTAGAAATTATGTGATCCTTACTAGCCTGAAGCAAGGGAGATGGGGCATGAAGATATTTCTAGGAGTTGGAGACATACAACGTTTAGCTCAGTTCTGGGCATCTTTGAAATACCTATACAAACTTGTTCCTTCATAGTAACTTGCCACTTTGAATGAGAATGTGCTTGCTTACAGCAACGTGCTATATGTTCTGAATGCCCGAATTGGGAATCTGTGTGAAAACTTTGATCGGAATTATGTGATCTTTACTAGCTGGAAGTAAGGGAGATGGGGCATGAAGTTATTTCTAGGAGTTGGAGACATACAACGTTTAGCTCAGTTCTGGGCATCTTTGAAATACCTGTACTAACTTGTTCCTACATAGTAACTTGCAAATTTGAATGAGAATGTGCTTGCTTACAGCAACGTGCTATATGTTCTGAATGCCCAAATTGGGAATCTGTGTCAAAACTTTGTTAGAAATTATGTGATCCTTAGTAGCTGGAAGTAAGGGAGATGGGGCATGAAGTTATTTCTAGGAGTTGGAGACATACAACGTTTAGCTCAGTTCTGGGCATCTTTGAAATACCTATACAAACTTGTTCCTACATAGTAACTTGCCACTTTGAATGAGAATGTGCTTGCTTACAGCAACGTGCTATATGTTCTGAATGCCCGAATTGGGAATCTCTGTCAAAGCTTTGTTAGGAATTATGTGATCCTTACTAGCTGGAAGTAAGGGAGATGGGGCATGATGTTATTTCTAGGAGTTGGAGACATACAACGTTTAGCTCAGTTCTGGGCATCTTTGAAATACCTATACAAACTTGTTCCTACATAGTAACTTGCCACTTTGAATGAGAATGTGCTTGCTTACAGCAACGTGCTATATGTTCTGAATGCCCGAATTGGGAATCTGTGTGAAAACTTTGTTCGGAATTATGTGATCCTTACTAGCTGGAAGTAAGGGAGATGGGGCATGAAGTTATTTCTAGGAGTTTACACATACCAAGTTTAGCTCAGTTCTGGGCATCTTTGAAATACCTATACAAACTTGTTCCTACATAGTAACTTGCAACTTTGAATGAGAATGTGCTTGCTTACAGCAACGTGCTATATGTTCTGAATGCCTGAATTGGGAATCTGTGTCAAAACTTTGTTAGAAATTATGTGATCCTTACTAGCTGGAAGTAAGGGAGATGGGGCATGAAGTTATTTCTAGGAGTTGGAGACAAACCAAGTTTAGCTCAGTTCTGGGCATCTTTGAAATACCTATACAAACTTGTTCCTACATAGTAACTTGCAAATTTGAATGAGAATGTGCTTGCTTACAGCAACGTGCTACATGTTCTGAATGCCCGAATTGGGAATCTGTGTCAAAACTTTGTTAGGAATTATGTGATCCTTACTAGCTGGAAGTAAGGGAGATGGGGCATGAAGTTATTTCTAGGAGTTGGAGAAATACCAAGTTTAGCTCTGTTCTGGGCATCATTAAAATGCCTATACAAACTTGTTCCTACATAGTAACTTGCAACTTTGAATGAGAATGTGCTTGCTTACAGCAACGTGCTATATGTTCTGAATGCCCGAATTGGGAATCTGTGTCAAAACCTTGTTAGGAATTATGTGATCCTTACTAGCTGGAAGTAAGGGAGATGGGGCATGAAGTTATTTCTAGAGGCTGGACACATACCAAGTTTAGCTCAGTTTTGGGCATCTTTGAAATACCTATACAAACTTGTTCCTACATAGTAACTTGCAACTTTGAATGAGAATGTGCTTGCTTACAGCAACGTGCTATATGTTCTGAATGCCCGAATTGGGAATCTGTGTCAAATCTTTGTTAGGAGTTATGTGATCCTTACTAGCTGGAAGTAAGGGAGATGGGGCATGAAGTGATTTCTAGAGGCTGGACACATACCAAGTTTAGCTCAGTTCTGGGCATCTTTGATATACCTATACAAACTTGTTCCTACATGGTAACTTGCCACTTTGAATGAGAATGTGCTTGCTTACAGCAACGTGCTATATGTTCTGAATGCCCGAATTGGGAATCTGTGTCAAAACTTTGATAGGAATTATGTGATCCTTACTAGCTGAAAGTAAGGGAAATGGAGCATGAAGTTATTTCTAGGAGTTGGAGACATACCAAGTTCATCTCAGTTCTGAGCATCTTTAAAATACCTATACAAACTTGTTCCTACATAGTAACTTGCAACTTTGAATGAGAATGTGCTTGCTTACAGCAACGTGTTATATGTTCTGAATGCCCGAATTGGGAATCTGTGTCAAAACTTTGTTAGAAATTATGTAATCCTTACTAGATGGAAGTAAGTGAGATGGGGCATGAAGTTATTTCTAGGAGTTGGGGAAATACAACGTTTAGCTCAGTTCTGGGCATCTTTGAAATACCTATACAAACTTGTTCCTACATAGTAACTTGCAACTTTGAATGAGAATGTGCTTGCTTACAGCAACGTGCTACATGTTCTGAATGCCCGAATTGGGAATCTGTGTAAAACTTTGTTCGGAATTATGTGATCCTTACTAGCTGGAAGTAAGGGAGATGGGGCATGAAGTTATTTCTAGGAGTTGGACACATACAACGTTTAGCTCAGTTCCGGGCTTCTTTGAAATACCTATACAAACTTGTTCCTACATAGTAACTTGCAACTTTGAATGAGAATGTGCTTGCTTGCAGCAACGTGCTATATGTTCTGAATGCCCGAATTGGGAATCTGTGTCAAAACTTTGTTCGGAATTATGTGATAATTATTAGCTGCAAGTAAGGGAGATGGGGCATGAAGATGTTTCTAGGAGTTGGAGACATACCAAGTTTAGCTTAGTTCTGGGCATCTTTGAAATACCTATACAAACTTGTTCCTACATAGTAACTTGCCACTTTGAATGAGAATGTGCTTGCTTGCGGCCACGTGCTATATGTTCTGAATGCCCGAATTTGGAATCTGTGTCAAAATTTTCTTAGGAATTATGTGATCCTTACTAGATGGAAGTAAGTGAGATGGGGCATGAAGTTATTTGTAGGAGTTGGACACATATAACGTTTAGCTCAGTTCCGGGCATTTTTGAAATACCTATACAAACTTATTCCTACATAGTAACTTGCAACTTTGAATGAGAATGTGCTTGCTTACAGCAACGTGCTACATGTTCTGAATGCCCGAATTGGGAATCTCTGTCAAAACTTTGTTAGGAATTATGTGATCCTTACTAGCTGGAAGTAAGGGAGATGGGGCAAGAAGTTATTTCTAGGAGTTGGAGAAATACCAAGCTTAGCTCAGTTCTGGGCATCTTTAAAATCCCTTACAAACTTGTTCCTACATAGTAACTTGCAACTTTGAATGAGAATGTGCTTGCTTACAGCAACGTGTTATATGTTCTGAATGCCCGAATTGGGAATCTGTGTCAAAACTTTGTTAGAAATTATGTAATCCTTACTAGATGGAAGTAAGGGAGATGGGGCATGAAGTTATTTCTAGGAGTTGGAGACATAAAACGTTTAGCTCAGTTCTGGGCATCTTTGAAATACCTATACAAACTTGTTCCTACATAGTAACTTGCAACTTTGAATGAGAATGTGCTTGCTTACAGCAACGTGCTACATGTTCTGAATGCCCGAATTGGGAATCTGTGTCAAAACTTTGTTAGGAATTATGTGATCCTTACTAGTTGGAAGTAATGGAGATGGGGCATGAAGTTATTTCTAGGAGTTTGACACATACCAAGTTTAGCTCAGTTCTGGGCATCTTTGAAATACCTATACAAACTTGTTCCTACATAGTAACTTGCAACTTTGAATGAGAATGTGCTTGCTTACAGCAACGTGCTATATGTTCTGAATGCCCGAATTGGGAATCTGTGTCAAAACTTTGTTAGGAATTATGTGATCCTTACTAGCCTGAAGTAAGGGAGATGGGGCATGAAGATTTTTCTAGGAGTTGGAGACATACAACGTTTAGCTCAGTTCTGGGCATCTTGGAAATACCTATACAAACTTGTTCCTACATAGTAACTTGCAACTTTGAATGAGAATGTGCTTACTTAAAGCAACGTGCTATATGTTCTGAATGCCCGAATTGGGAATCTGTGTCAAAACTTTGTTCGGAATTATGTGATCCTTACTAGCTGGAAGTAAGGTAGATGGTGCATGAAGTTATTTCTAGGAGGTGGACACATACATACCAAGTTTATCTAAGTTCTGGGCATCTTTGAAATACCTATACAAACTTGTTCCTACATAGTAACTTGCAACTTTGAATGAGAATGTGCTTGCTTACAGCAACGTGCTATATGTTCTGAATGCCCGAATTGGGAATCTGTGTCAAAACTTTGTTAGGAATTATGTGATCCTTACTAGCTGGAAGTAAGGGAGATGGGGCATGAAGTTATTTCTAGGAGTTGGACACATACCAAGTTTAGCTCAGTTCGGGGCATCTTTGAAATACCTATACAAACTTGTTCCTACATAGTAACTTGCCACTTTGAATGAGAATGTGCTTGCCTACAGTAACGTGCTATATGTTCTGAATGCCCGAAATGGGAATCTGTGTCAAAACATTGTTAGGAATTATGTGATCCTTACTAGCTGGAAGTAAGGGAGATGGGGCATGAAGTTATTTCTAGAGGCTGGACACATACCAAGTTTAGCTCTGTTCTGGGCATCTTTGATATACCTATACAAACTTGTTCCTACATGGTAACTTGCCACTTTGAATGAGAATGTGCTTGCTTACAGCAACGTGCTATATGTTCTGAATGCCCGAATTGGGAATCTGTGTCAAAACTTTGATAGGAATTATGTGATCCTTACTAGATGAAAGTAAGTGAGATGGAGCATGAAGTTATTTCTAGGAGTTGGAGACATACCAAGTTTATCTCAGTTCTGAGAATCTTTGAAATACCTATACAAACATGTTCCTACATAGTAACTTGCAACATTGAATGAGACTGTGCTTGCTTACAGCAACGTGCTACATGTTCTGAATGCCCGAATTGGGAATCTGTGTCAAAACTTTGTTAGGAATTATGTGATCCTTTCTAGCTGGAAGTAAGGGAGATGGGGCATGAAGTTATTTCTAGGAGTTGGAGAAATACCAAGTTTAGCTCAGTTCTGGGCATCTTTAAAATCCCTTGCAAACTTGTTCCTAAATAGTAACTTGCAACTTTGAATGAGAATGTGCTTGCTTACAGCAACGTGCTATATGTTCTGAATGCCCGAATTGGGAATCTGTGTCAAAACTTTGTTAGGAATTATGTGATCCTTACTAGCCTGAAGTAAAGGAGATGGGGCATGAAGTTATTTCTAGGAGTTGGAGACATACAACGTTTAACTCAGTTCTGGGCATCTTTGAAATACCTATACAAACTTGTTCCTACATAGTAACTTGCAACTTTGAATGAGAATGTGCTTACTTACAGCAACGTGCTATATGTTCTGAATGCCCGAATTGGGAATCTGTGTCAAAACTTTGTTCGGAATTATGTGATCCTTACTAGCTGGAAGTAAGGGAGATGGGGCATGAAGTTATTTCTAGGAGGTGGACACATACATACCAAGTTTATCTAAGTTCTGGGCATCTTTGAAATACCTATACAAACTTGTTCCTACATAGTAACTTGCAACTTTGAATGAGAATGTGCTTGCTTACAACAACGTGCTATATGTTCTGAATGCCCGAATTAGGAATCTGTGTCAAAACTTTGTTAGGAATTATGTGATCCTTACTAGCTGGAAGTAAGGGAGATGGGGCATGAAGTTATTTCTAGGAGTTGGACACATACCAAGTTTAGCTCAGTTCTGGGCATCTTTGAAATATCTATACAAACTTGTTCATACATAGTAACTTGCCACTTTGAATGAGAATGTGCTTGCCTACAGCAACGTGCTATATGTTCTGAATGCCCGAATTGGGAATCTGTGTCAAAACTTTGTTAGGAATTATGTGATCCTTACTAGCTGGAAGTAAGGGAGATGGGGCATGAAGTTATTTCTAGGAGTTGGAGAAATACCAAGTTTAGCTCTGTTCTGGGCATCATTAAAATAACTATACAAACTTGTTCCTACATAGTAACTTGCAACTTTGAATGAGAACGTGCTTGCTTACAGCAACGTGCTATATGTTCTGAATGCCCGAATTGGGAATCTGTGTCAAAACTTTGTTAGGAATTATGTGATCCTTACTAGCTGGAAGTAAGGGAGATGGGGCATGAAGTTATTTCTAGAGGCTGGACACATACCAAGTTCAGCTCAGTTTTGGGCATCTTTGAAATACCTATACAAACTTGTTCCTACATAGTAACTTGCAACTTTGAATGAGAATGTGCTTGCTTACAGCAACGTGCTATATGTTCTGAATGCCCGAATTGGGAATCTGTTTCAAATCTTTGTTAGGAGTTATGTGATCCTTACTAGCTGGAAGTAAGTGAGATGGGGCATGAAGTTATTTCTAGGAGTTGGAGACATACAACGTTTAGCTCAGTTCTGGGCATCTTTGAAATATCTATACAAACTTGTTCCTACATTGTAACTTGCCACTTTGAATGAGAATGTGCTTGCTTACAGCAACGTGCTATATGTTCTGAATGCCCGAATTGGGAATCTGTGTGAAAACTTTGTTCGGAATTATGTGATCCTTACTAGCTGGAAGTAAGGGAGATGGGGCATGAAGTTATTTCTAGGAGTTGGAGACATACAACGTTTAGCTCAGTTCTGGGCATCTTTGAAATACCTATACAAACTTGTTCCTACATAGTAACTTGCCACTTTGAATGAGAATGTGCTTGCTTACAGCAACGTGCTATATGTTCTGAATGCCTGAATTGGGAATCTGTGTCAAAACTTTGTTAGAAATTATGGGATCCTTACTAGCTGGAAGTAAGGGAGATGGGGCATGAAGTTATTTCTAGGAGTTGGAGACATACCAAGTTTAGGTCAGTTCTGGGGATCTTTGAAATACCTATACAAATTTGCTCCTACATAGTAACTTGCACCTTTGAATGAGAATGTGCTTGCTTACAGCAACGTGCTACATGTTCTGAATGCCCGAATTGGGAATCTGTGTCAAAACTTTGTTAGGAATTATGTGATCCTTACTAGCTAGAAGTAAGGGAGATGGGGCATGAAGTTATTTCTAGGAGTTGGACACATACCAAGTTTAGCTCAGTTCTGGGCGTCTTTAAAATACCTATACAAACTTGTTCCTACATAGTAAGTTGCAACTTTGAATGAGAATGTGCTTGCTTACAACAACGTGCTATATGTTCTGAATGCACGAAATGGGAATCTGTGTCAAAACTTTGTTAGGAATTATGTAATCCTTACTAGCTGGAAGTAAGGGAGATGGGGCATGAAGTTATTTCTAGAGGTTGGACACATATCAAGTTTAGCTCAGTTCTGGCCATCTTTGAAATACCTATACAAACTTGTTCCTACATAGTAACTTGCAACTTTGAATGAGAATGTGCTTGCTTACAGCAACGTGCTATATGTTCTGAATGCCCGAATTGGGAATCTGTGTCAAAACTTTGTTAGGAATTATGTGATCCTTACTAGCTGGAAGTAAGGGAGATGCGGCAGGAAGTTATTTCTAGGAGTTGGAGACATACAACGTTTAGCTAAGTTCTGGGCATCTTTGAAATACCTATACAAACTTGTTCCTACATAGTAACTTGCCACTTTGAATGAGAATGTGCTTGCTTACAGCAACGTGCTATATGTTCTGAATGCCCGAATTGGGAATCTGTGTCAAAGCTTTGTTAGGAATTATGTGATCCTTACTAGCTGGAAGTAAGGGAGATGGGGCATGAAGTTATTTCTAGGAGTTGGAGACATACAACGTTTAGCTCAGTTCTGGGCATCTTTGAAATACCTATACAAACTTGTTCCTACATAGTAACTTGCCACTTTGAATGAGAATGTGCTTGCTTACAGCAACGTGCTATATGTTCTGAATGCCCGAATTTGGAATCTGTGTGAAAACTTTGTTCGGAATTATGTGATCCTTACTAGCTGCATGTAAGGGAGATGGGGCATGAAGTTATTTCTAGGAGTTTACACATACCAAGTTTAGCTCACTTCTGGCATCTTTGAAATACCTATACAAACTTGTTCCTACATAGTAACTTGCCACTTTGAATGAGAATGTGCTTGCTGACAGCAACGTGCTATATGTTCTGAATGCCCGAATTGGGAATCTGTGTCAAAACTTTGTTAGAAATTATGTGATCCTTACTAGCTGGAAGTAAGGGAGATGGGGCATGAAGTTATTTCTAGGAGTTGGAGACATACCAAGTTTAGCTCAGTTCTGGGCATCTTTGAAATACCTATACAAACTTGTTCCTACATAGTAAATTGCAACTTTGAATGAGAATGTGCTTGCTTACAGCAACGTGCTATATGTTCTGAATGCCCAAATTGGGAATCTGTGTCAAAACTTTGTTAGAAATTATGTGATCCTTAATAGATGGAAGTAAGGGAGATGGGGCATGAAGTTATTTCTAGGAGTTGGAGACATACAACGTTTAGCTCAGTTCTGGGCATCTTTGAAATACCTATACAAACTTGTTCCTACATAGTAACTTGCAACTTTGAATGAGAATGTGCTTGCTTACAGCAACGTGCTACATGATCTGAATGTCCGAATTGGGAATCTGTGTCAAATCTTTGTTAGGAATTATGTGATCCTTACTAGCTGGAAGTAAGGGAGATGGGGCATGAAGTTATTTCTAGGAGTTGGACACATACCAAGTTTAGCTCAGTTCTGGGAATCTTTGAAATACCTATACAAACTTGTTCCTACATAGTAACTTGCCACTTTGAATGAGACTGTGCTTGCTTACAGCAACGTGCTATATGTTCTGAATGCCCGAATTGGGAATCTGTGTCAAAACTTTGTTAGGAATTATGTGATCCTTACTAGCTGGAAGTAAGGGAGATGGGGCATGAAGTTATTTCTAGGAGTTGGACATATACCAAGTTTATCTCAGTTCTGGGCATCTTTGAAATACCTATACAAACTTGTTCCTACATAGTAACTTGCCACTTTGAATGAGAATGTGCTTGCTTACAGCAACGTGCTATATGTTCTGAATGCCCGAATTGGGAATCTGTGTGAAAACTTTGTTAGGAATTATGTGATCCTTACTAGCTGGAAGTAAGGGAGATGGGGCATGAAGTTATTTCTAGCAGTTGGAGACATACAACGTTTAGCCTAGTTCTGGGCATCTTTGAAATATCTATACAAACTTGTTCCTACATAGTAACTTGCCACTTTGAATGAGAATGTGCTTGCTTACAGCAACGTGCTATATGTTCTGAATGCCCGAATTGGGAATCTGTGTGAAAACTTTGTTCGGAATTATGTGATCCTTACTAGCTGGAAGTAAGGGAGATGGGGCATGAAGTTGTTTCTAGGAGTTGGACACATACCAAGTTTAGCTAAGTTCTGGGCATCTTTGAAATACCTATACAAACTTGTTCCTACATAGTAACTTGCAACTTTGAATGAGAATGTGCTTGCTTACAGCAACGTGCTACATGTTCTGAATGTCCGAATTGGGAATCTGTGTCAAAAATTTGTTAGGAATTATGTGATCCTTACTAGCTGGAAGTAAGGGAGATGGGGCATGAAGTTATTTCTAGGAGTTGGAGAAATACCAAGTTTAGCTCAGTTCTGGGCATCTTTAAAATCCCTTGCAAACTTGTTCCTACATAGTAACTTGCAACTTTGAATGAGAATGTGCTTGCTTACAGCAACGTGCTATATGTTCTGAATGCCCGAATTGGGAATCTGTGTCAAAACTTTGTTAGGAATTATGTGATCCTTACTAGCCTGAAGTAAAGGAGATGGGGCATGAAGTTGTTTCTAGGAGTTGGAGACATACAACGTTTAACTCAGTTCTGGGCATCTTTGAAATACCTATACAAACTTGTTCCTACATAGTAACTTGCAACTTTGAATGAGAATGTGCTTACTTACAGCAACGTGCTATATGTTCTGAATGCCCGAATTGGGAATCTGTGTCAAAACTTTGTTCGGAATTATGTGATCCTTACTAGCTGGAAGTAAGGGAGATGGGGCATGAAGTTATTTCTAGGAGGTGGACACATACATACCAAGTTTATCTAAGTTCTGGGCATCTTTGAAATACCTATACAAACTTGTTCCTACATAGTAACTTGCAACTTTGAATGAGAATGTGCTTGCTTACAGCAACGTGCTATATGTTCTGAATGCCCGAATTAGGAATCTGTGTCAAAACTTTGTTAGGAATTATGTGATCCTTACTAGCTGGAAGTAAGGGAGATGGGGCATGAAGTTATTTCTAGGAGTTGGACACATACCAAGTTTAGCTCAGTTCTGGGCATCTTTGAAATACCTATACAAACTTGTTCATACATAGTAACTTGCCACTTTGAATGAGAATGTGCTTGCCTACAGCAACGTGCTATATGTTCTGAATGCCCGAATTGGGAATCTGTGTCAAATCATTGTTAGAAATTATGTGATCCTTACTAGACTGAAGTAAGGGAGATCTGGCATGAAGTTATTTCTAGGAGTTGGAGACATACAACGTTTAGCTCAGTTCTGGGCATCTTTGAAATACCTATACAAACTTGTTCCTTCATAGTAACTTGCCACTTTGAATGAGAATGTGCTTGCTTACAGCAACGTGCTACATGTTCTGAATGCCCGAATTGGGAATCTGTGTCAAAACTTTGTTAGGAATTATGTGATCCTTACTAGCTGGAAGTAAGGGAGATGGGGCATGAAGTTATTTCTAGGAGTTGGAGAAATACCAAGTTTAGCTCTGTTCTGGGCATCATTAAAATAACTATACAAACTTGTTCCTACATAGTAACTTGCAACTTTGAATGAGAACGTGCTTGCTTACAGCAACGTGCTATATGTTCTGAATGCCCGAATTGGGAATCTGTGTCAAAACTTTGTTAGGAATTATGTGATCCTTACTAGCTGGAAGTAAGGGAGATGGGGCATGAAGTTATTTCTAGAGGCTGGACACATACCAAGTTCAGCTCAGTTTTGGGCATCTTTGAAATACCTATACAAACTTGTTCCTACATAGTAACTTGCAACTTTGAATGAGAATGTGCTTGCTTACAGCAACGTGCTATATGTTCTGAATGCCCGAATTGGGAATCTGTGTCAAATCTTTGTTAGGAGTTATGTGATCCTTACTAGCTGGAAGTAAGTGAGATGGGGCATGAAGTTATTTCTAGGAGTTGGAGACATACAACGTTTAGCTCAGTTCTGGGCATCTTTGAAATATCTATACAAACTTGTTCCTACATTGTAACTTGCCACTTTGAATGAGAATGTGCTTGCTTACAGCAACGTGCTATATGTTCTGAATGCCCGAATTGGGAATCTGTGTGAAAACTTTGTTCGGAATTATGTGATCCTTACTAGCTGGAAGTAAGGGAGATGGGGCATGAAGTTATTTCTAGGAGTTGGAGACATACAACGTTTAGCTCAGTTCTGGGCATCTTTGAAATACCTATACAAACTTGTTCCTACATAGTAACTTGCCACTTTGAATGAGAATGTGCTTGCTTACAGCAACGTGCTATATGTTCTGAATGCCTGAATTGGGAATCTGTGTCAAAACTTTGTTAGAAATTATGGGATCCTTACTAGCTGGAAGTAAGGGAGATGGGGCATGAAGTTATTTCTAGGAGTTGGAGACATACCAAGTTTAGGTCAGTTCTGGGGATCTTTGAAATACCTATACAAACTTGCTCCTACATAGTAACTTGCAACTTTGAATGAGAATGTGCTTGCTTACAGCAACGTGCTACATGTTCTGAATGCCCGAATTGGGAATCTGTGTCAAAACTTTGTTAGGAATTATGTGATCCTTACTAGCTAGAAGTAAGGGAGATGGGGCATGAAGTTATTTCTAGGAGTTGGACACATACCAAGTTTAGCTCAGTTCTGGGCGTCTTTAAAATACCTATACAAACTTGTTCCTACATAGTAAGTTGCAACTTTGAATGAGAATGTGCTTGCTTACAACAACGTGCTATATGTTCTGAATGCACGAAATGGGAATCTGTGTCAAAACTTTGTTAGGAATTATGTAATCCTTACTAGCTGGAAGTAAGGGAGATGGGGCATGAAGTTATTTCTAGAGGTTGGACACATACCAAGTTTAGCTCAGTTCTGGGCATCTTTGAAATACCTATACAAACTTGTTCCTACATAGTAACTTGCAACTTTGAATGAGAATGTGCTTGCTTACAGCAACGTGCTATATGTTCTGAATGCCCGAATTGGGAATCTGTGTCAAAACTTTGTTAGGAATTATGTGATCCTTACTAGCTGGAAGTAAGGGAGATGGGGCAGGAAGTTATTTCTAGGAGTTGGAGACATACAACGTTTAGCTAAGTTCTGGGCATCTTTGAAATACCTATACAAACTTGTTCCTACATAGTAACTTGCCACTTTGAATGAGAATGTGCTTGCTTACAGCAACGTGCTATATGTTCTGAATGCCCGAATTGGGAATCTGTGTCAAAGCTTTGTTAGGAATTATGTGATCCTTACTAGCTGGAAGTAAGGGAGATGGGGCATGAAGTTATTTCTAGGAGTTGGAGACATACAACGTTTAGCTCAGTTCTGGGCATCTTTGAAATACCTATACAAACTTGTTCCTACATAGTAACTTGCCACTTTGAATGAGAATGTGCTTGCTTACAGCAACGTGCTATATGTTCTGAATGTCCGAATTTGGAATCTGTGTGAAAACTTTGTTCGGAATTATGTGATCCTTACTAGCTGCATGTAAGGGAGATGGGGCATGAAGTTATTTCTAGGAGTTTACACATACCAAGTTTAGCTCACTTCTGGGCATCTTTGAAATACCTATACAAACTTGTTCCTACATAGTAACTTGCCACTTTGAATGAGAATGTGCTTGCTGACAGCAACGTGCTATATGTTCTGAATGCCCGAATTGGGAATCTGTGTCAAAACTTTGTTAGAAATTATGTGATCCTTACTAGCTGGAAGTAAGGGAGATGGGGCATGAAGTTATTTCTAGGAGTTGGAGACATACCAAGTTTAGCTCAGTTCTGGGCATCTTTGAAATACCTATACAAACTTGTTCCTACATAGTAAATTGCAACTTTGAATGAGAATGTGCTTGCTTACAGCAACGTGCTATATGTTCTGAATGCCCAAATTGGGAATCTGTGTCAAAACTTTGTTAGAAATTATGTGATCCTTAATAGATGGAAGTAAGGGAGATCGGGCATGAAGTTATTTCTAGGAGTTGGAGACATACAACGTTTAGCTCAGTTCTGGGCATCTTTGAAATACCTATACAAACTTGTTCCTACATAGTAACTTGCAACTTTGAATGAGAATGTGCTTGCTTACAGCAACGTGCTACATGATCTGAATGTCCGAATTGGGAATCTGTGTCAAAACTTTGTTAGGAATTATGTGATCCTTACTAGCTGGAAGTAAGGGAGATGGGGCATGAAGTTATTTCTAGGAGTTGGACACATACCAAGTTTAGCTCAGTTCTGGGAATCTTTGAAATACCTATACAAACTTGTTCCTACATAGTAACTTGCCACTTTGAATGAGACTGTGCTTGCTTACAGCAACATGCTATATGTTCTGAATGCCCGAATTGGGAATCTGTGTCAAAACTTTGTTAGGAATTATGTGATCCTTACTAGCTGGAAGTAAGGGAGATGGGGCATGAAGTTATTTCTAGGAGTTGGACATATACCAAGTTTATCTCAGTTCTGGGCATCTTTGAAATACCTATACAAACTTGTTCCTACATAGTAACTTGCCACTTTGAATGAGAATGTGCTTGCTTACAGCAACGTGCTATATGTTCTGAATGCCCGAATTGGGAATCTGTGTGAAAACTTTGTTAGGAATTATGTGATCCTTACTAGCTGGAAGTAAGGGAGATGGGGCATGAAGTTATTTCTAGCAGTTGGAGACATACAACGTTTAGCCTAGTTCTGGGCATCTTTGAAATATCTATACAAACTTGTTCCTACATAGTAACTTGCCACTTTGAATGAGAATGTGCTTGCTTACAGCAACGTGCTATATGTTCTGAATGCCCGAATTGGGAATCTGTGTGAAAACTTTGTTCGGAATTATGTGATCCTTACTAGCTGGAAGTAAGGGAGATGGGGCATGAAGTTGTTTCTAGGAGTTGGACACATACCAAGTTTAGCTAAGTTCTGGGCATCTTTGAAATACCTATACAAACTTGTTCCTACATAGTAACTTGCAACTTTGAATGAGAATGTGCTTGCTTACAGCAACGTGCTACATGTTCTGAATGTCCGAATTGGGAATCTGTGTCAAAAATTTGTTAGGAATTATGTGATCCTTACTAGCTGGAAGTAAGGGAGATGGGGCATGAAGTTATTTCTAGGAGTTGGAGAAATACCAAGTTTAGCTCAGTTCTGGGCATCTTTAAAATCCCTTGCAAACTTGTTCCTACATAGTAACTTGCAACTTTGAATGAGAATGTGCTTGCTTACAGCAACGTGCTATATGTTCTGAATGCCCGAATTGGGAATCTGTGTCAAAACTTTGTTAGGAATTATGTGATCCTTACTAGCCTGAAGTAAAGGAGATGGGGCATGAAGTTATTTCTAGGAGTTGGAGACATACAACGTTTAACTCAGTTCTGGGCATCTTTGAAATACCTATACAAACTTGTTCCTACATAGTAACTTGCAACTTTGAATGAGAATGTGCTTACTTACAGCAACGTGCTATATGTTCTGAATGCCCGAATTGGGAATCTGTGTCAAAACTTTGTTCGGAATTATGTGATCCTTACTAGCTGGAAGTAAGGGAGATGGGGCATGAAGTTATTTCTAGGAGGTGGACACATACCAAGTTTAGCTCAGTTCTGGGCATCTTTGAAATACCTATACAAACTTGTTCATACATAGTAACTTGCCACTTTGAATGAGAATGTGCTTGCCTACAGCAACGTGCTATATGTTCTGAATGCCCGAATTGGGAATCTGTGTCAAATCATTGTTAGAAATTATGTGATCCTTACTAGCCTGAAGTAAGGGAGATGGGGCATGAAGTTATTTCTAGGAGTTGGAGACATACAACGTTTAGCTCAGTTCTGGGCATCTTTGAAATACCTATACAAACTTGTTCCTACATAGTAACTTGCAACTTTGAATGAGAATGTGCTTGCTTACAGCAACGTGCTATATGTTCTGAATGCCCGAATTGGGAATCTGTGTCAAAACTTTGTTAGGAATTATGTGATCCTTACTAGCTGGAAGTAAGGGAGATGGGGCATGAAGTTATTTCTAGAGGCTGGACACATACCAAGTTTAGCTCAGTTCTGGGCATCTTTGATATACCTATACAAACTTGTTCCAACATGGTAACTTGCCACTTTGAATGAGAATGTGCTTGCTTACAGCAACGTGCTATATGTTCTGAATGCCCGAATTGGGAATCTGTGTCAAAACTTTGATAGGAATTATGTGATCCTTACTAGCTGAAAGTAAGGGAGATGGAGCATGAAGTTATTTCTAGGAGTTGGAGACATACCAAGTTTATCTCAGTTCTGAGCATCTTTGAAATACCTATACAAACTTGTTCCTACATAGTGACTTGCAACTTTGAATGAGAATGTGCTTGCTTACAGCAACGTGCTATATGTTCTGAATGCCCGAATTGGGAATCTGTGTGAAAACTTTGTTCGGAATTATGTGATCCTTACTAGCTGGAAGTAAGGGAGATGGGACATGAAGTTATTTCTAGGAGTTGGACACATACCAAGTTTAGCTCAGTTCTGGGCATCTTTGAAATACCTATACAAACTTGTTCCTACATAGTAACTTGCCACTTTGAATGAGAATGTGCTTGCTTACAGCAACGTGCTATATGTTCTGAATGCCTGAATTGGGAATCTGTGTCAATACTTTGTTAGAAATTATGGGATCCTTACTAGCTGGAAGTAAGGGAGATGGGGCATGAAGTTATTTCTAGGAGTTGGAGACATACCAAGTTTAGGTCAGTTCTGGGGATCTTTGAAATACCTATACAAACTTGCTCCTACATAGTAACTTGCAACTTTGAATGAGAATGTGCTTGCTTACAGCAACGTGCTACATGTTCTGAATGTCCGAATTGGGAATCTGTGTCAAAACTTTGTTAGGAATTATGTGATCCTTACTAGCTAGAAGTAAGGGAGATGGGGCATGAAGTTATTTCTAGGAGTTGGACACATACCAAGTTTAGCTCAGTTCTGGGCGTCTTTAAAATACCTATACAAACTTGTTCCTACATAGTAACTTGCAACTTTGAATGAGAATGTGCTTGCTTACAACAACGTGCTATATGTTCTGAATGCACGAAATGGGAATCTGTGTCAAAACTTTGTTAGGAATTATGTAATCCTTACTAGCTGGAAGTAAGGGAGATGGGGCATGAAGTTATTTCTAGAGGTTGGACACATACCAAGTTTAGCTCAGTTCTGGGCATCTTTGAAATACCTATACAAACTTGTTCCTACATAGTAACTTGCAACTTTGAATGAGAATGTGCTTGCTTACAGCAACGTGCTATATGTTCTGAATGCCCGAATTGGGAATCTGTGTCAAAACTTTGTTAGGAATTATGTGATCCTTACTAGCTGGAAGTAAGGGAGATGGGGCAGGAAGTTATTTCTAGGAGTTGGAGACATACAACGTTTAGCTAAGTTCTGGGCATCTTTGAAATACCTATACAAACTTGTTCCTACATAGTAACTTGCCACTTTGAATGAGAATGTGCTTGCTTACAGCAACGTGCTATATGTTCTGAATGCCCGAATTGGGAATCTGTGTCAAAGCTTTGTTAGGAATTATGTGATCCTTACTAGCTGGAAGTAAGGGAGATGGGGCATGAAGTTATTTCTAGGAGTTGGAGACATACAACGTTTAGCTCAGTTCTGGGCATCTTTGAAATACCTATACAAACTTGTTCCTACATAGTAACTTGCAACTTTGAATGAGAATGTGCTTGCTTACAGCAACGTGCTATATGTTCTGAATGCCCGAATTTGGAATCTGTGTGAAAACTTTGTTCGGAATTATGTGATCCTTACTAGCTGCATGTAAGGGAGATGGGGCATGAAGTTATTTCTAGGAGTTTACACATACCAAGTTTAGCTCAGTTCTGGGCATCTTTGAAATACCTATACAAACTTGTTCCTACATAGTAACTTGCCACTTTGAATGAGAATGTGCTTGCTGACAGCAACGTGCTATATGTTCTGAATGCCCGAATTGGGAATCTGTGTCAAAACTTTGTTCGGAATTATGTGATCCTTACTAGCTGGAAGTAAGGGAGATGGGGCATGAAGTTATTTCTAGGAGTTGGAGACATACCAAGTTTAGCTCAGTTCTGGGCATCTTTGAAATACCTATACAAACTTGTTCCTACATAGTAACCTGCCACTTTGAATGAGAATGTGCTTGCTTACAGCAACGTGCTATATGTTCTGAATGCCCGAAATGTGAATCTGTGTGAAAACTTTGTTCGGAATTATGTGATCCTTACTAGCTGGAAGTAAGGGATATAGGGCATGAAGTTATTTCTAGGAGTTGGACACATACCAAGTTTAGCCCAGTTATGGGCATCTTTGAAATACCTATACAAACTTGTTCCTACATAGTAACTTGCAACTTTGAATGAGAATGTGCTTGCTTACAGCAACGTGCTATATGTTCTGAATGCCCCAATTGGGAATCTGTGTCAAAACTGTGTTAGGAATTATGTGATCCTTACTAGCTGGAAGTAAGGGAGATGGGGCATGAAGTTATTTCTAGGAGTTGGAGACATACCAAGTTTAGCTCAGTTCTGGGCATCTTTGAAATACCTATACTAACTTGTTCCTACATAGTAACTTGCAACTTTGAATGAGAATGTGCTTGCTTACAGCAACGTGCTATATCTTCTGAATGCCCCAATTGGGAATCTGTGTCAAAACTTTGTTACAAATTATGTGATCCTTACTAGCCTGAAGTAAGGGAGATGGGGCATGAAGTTATTTCTAGGAGTTGGAGACATACAACGTTTAGCTCAGTTCTGGGCATCTTTGAAATACCCATACAAACTTGTTCCTACATAGTAACTTGCCACTTTGAATGAGAATGTGCTTGCTTGCAGCAACGTGCTATATGTTCTGAATGCCCGAATTGGGAATCTGTGTCAAAACTTTGTTCGGAATTATGTGATCCTTACAAGCTGGAAGTAAGGGAGATGGGGCATGAAGTTATTTCTAGGAGTTGGAGACATATCAAGTTTAGCTCAGTTCTGGGCATCTTTGAAATACCTATACAAACTTGTTCCTACATAGTAACTTGCAACTTTGAATGAGAATGTGCTTGCTTACAGCAACGTGCTACATGTTCTGAATGCCCGAATTGGGAATCTGTGTCAAAACTTTGTTAGGAATTATGTGATCCTTACTATTTGGAAGTAAGGGAGATGGGGCATGAAGTTATTTCAAGGAGTAGGAGAAATACCAAGTTTAGCTCAGTTCTGGGCATCATTTTTATACCTATACAAACTTGTTCCTACATAGTAACTTGCAACTTTGAATGAGAATGTGCTTGCTTACAGCAACGTGCTATATGTTCTGAATTCCCGAATTGGGAATCTGTGTCAAAACTTTGTTAGGAATTATGTGATCCTTACTAGCTGGAAGTAAGGGAGATGGGGCATGAAGTTATTTCTAGAGGTTGGACACATACCAAGTTTAGCTCAGTTCTGGGCATCTTTGAAATACCTATACAAACTTGTTCCTACATAGTAACTTGCCACTTTGAATGAGAATGTGCTTGCTTACAGCAACGTGCTAATATGTTCTGAATGCCCGAATTGGGAATCTGTGTCAAAACTTTGTTCGGAATTATGTGATCCTTATTAGCTGGAAGTAAGGGAGATGGGGCATGAAGTTATTTCTGGGAGTTGGACAATACCAAGTTTAGCTCAGTTCTGGGCATCTTTGAAATACCTATACAAACTTGTTCCTACATAGTAACTTGCAACTTTGAATGAGAATGTGCTTGCTTACAGCAACGTGTTATATGTTCTGAATGCCCGAATTGGGAATCTGTGTCAAAACTTTGTTCGGAATTATGTGATCCTTATTAGCTGGAAGTAAGGGAGATGGGGCCTGAAGTTATTTCTGGGAGTTGGACACATACCAAGTTTAGCTCAGTTCTGGGCATCTTTGAAATACCTATACAAACTTGTTCCTACATAATAACTTGCAATTTTGAATGAGAATGTGCTTGCTTACAGCAACGTGCTATATGTTCTGAATGCCCGAATTGGGAATATGTGTCAAAACTTTGTTAGGAATTTTGTGATCCTTACTAGCTGGAAGTAAGGGAGATGGGGCATGAAGTTATTTCTAGGAGTTGGAGACATAAAACGTTTAGCTCAGTTCTGGGCATCTTTGAAATACCTATACAAACTTGTTCCTACATAGTAACTTGCAACTTTGAATGAGAATGTGCTTGCTTACAGCAACGTGCTACATGTTCTGAATGCCCGAATTGGGAATCTGTGTCAAAAATTTGTTTGGAATTATGTGATCCTTACTAGTTGGAAGTAAGGGAGATGGGGCATGAAGATATTTCTAGGAGTTGGAGAAATACCAAGTTTAGCTCAGTTCTGGGCATCTTTGAAATACCTATACAAACTTGTTCCTACATAGTAACTTGCAACTTTGAATGAGAATGTGCTTGCTTACAGCAACGTGCTATATGTTCTGAATTCCCGAATTGGGAATCTGTGTCAAAACTTTGTTTGGAATTATGTGATCCTTCTAGCTGGAAGTAAGGGAGATGGGGCATGAAGTTATTTCTAGGAGTTGGACACATACCAAGTTTAGCCCAGTTCTGGGCATCTTTGAAATACCTATACAAACTTGTTCCTACATAGTAACTTGCAACTTTGAATGAGAATGTGCTTGCTTACAGCAACGTGCTATATGTTCTGAATGCCCGAATTGGGAATCTGTGTGAAAACTTTGTTAGGAATTATGTGATCCTTACTAGCTGGAAGTAAGGGAGATGGGGCATGAAGTTATTTCTAGGAGTTGGAGACATAAAACGTTTAGCTCAGTTCTGGGCATCTTAGAAATACCTAAACTAACTTGTTCCTACATAGTAACTTGCCACTTTGAATGAGAATGTGCTTGCTTACAGCAACGTGCTATATGATCTGAATGCCCGAATTGGGAATCTGTGTCAAAACTTTGTTAGGAATTATGTGATCCTTACTAGCTGGAAGTAAGGGAGATGGGGCATGAAGTTATTTCTAGGAGTTGGAGACATACAATGTTTAGCTCAGTTCTGGGCATCTTTGAAATACCTATACAAACTTGTTCCTAAATAGTAACTTGCCACTTTGAATGAGAATGTGCCTGCTTACAGCAACGTGCTATATGTTCTGAATGCCCGAATTGGGAATCTGTGTCAAAACTTTGTTTGGAATTATGTGATCCTTACTAGCCTGAAGTAAGGGAGATGGGGCATGAAGTTATTTCTAGGAGTTGGAGACATACAACGTTTAGCTCAGTTCTGGGCATCTTTGAAATACCTATACAAACTTGTTCCTACATAGTAACCTGCCACTTTGAATGAGAATGTGCTTGCTTACAGCAACGTGCTATATGTTCTGAATGCCCGAATTGGGAATCTGTGTGAAAACTTTGTTCGGAATTATGTGATCCTTACTAGCTGGAAGTAAGGGAGATAGGGCATGAAGTTATTTCTAGGAGTTGGACACATACCAAGTTTAGCCCAGTTATGGGCATCTTTGAAATACCTATACAAACTTGTTCCTACATAGTAACTTGCAACTTTGAATGAGAATGTGCTTGCTTACAGCAACGTGCTATATGTTCTGAATGCCCCAATTGGGAATCTGTGTCAAAACTGTGTTAGGAATTATGTGATCCTTACTAGCTGGAAGTAAGGGAGATGTGGCATGAAGTTATTTCTAGGAGTTGGAGACATACCAAGTTTAGCTCAGTTCTGGGCATCTTTGAAATACCTATACTAACTTGTTCCTACATAGTAACTTGCAACTTTGAATGAGAATGTGCTTGCTTACAGCAACGTGCTATATCTTCTGAATGCCCCAATTGGGAATCTGTGTCAAAACTTTGTTACAAATTATGTGATCCTTACTAGCCTGAAGTAAGGGAGATGGGGCATGAAGGTATTTCTAGGAGTTGGAGACATACAACGTTTAGCTCAGTTCTAGGCATCTTTGAAATACCCATACAAACTTGTTCCTACATAGTATCTTGCCACTTTGAATGAGAATGTGCTTGCTTGCAGCAACGTGCTATATGTTCTGAATGCCCGAATTGGGAATCTGTGTCAAAACTTTGTTCGGAATTATGTGATCCTTACTAGCTGGAAGTAAGGGAGATGGGGCATGAAGTTATTTCTAGGAGTTGGAGACATATCAAGTTTAGCTCAGTTCTGGGCATCTTTGAAATACCTATACAAACTTGTTCCTACATAGTAACTTGCAACTTTGAATGAGAATGTGCTTGCTTACAGCAACGTGCTACATGTTCTGAATGCCCGAATTGGGAATCTGTGTCAAAACTTTGTTAGGAATTATGTGATCCTTACTATTTGGAAGTAAGGGAGATGGGGCATGAAGTTATTTCAAGGAGTAGGAGAAATACCAAGTTTAGCTCAGTTCTGGGCATCATTTTTATACCTATACAAACTTGTTCCTACATAGTAACTTGCAACTTTGAATGAGAATGTGCTTGCTTACAGCAACGTGCTATATGTTCTGAATTCCCGAATTGGGAATCTGTGTCAAAACTTTGTTAGGAATTATGTGATCCTTACTAGCTGGAAGTAAGGGAGATGGGGCATGAAGTTATTTCTAGAGGTTGGACACATACCAAGTTTAGCTCAGTTCTGGGCATCTTTGAAATACCTATACAAACTTGTTCCTACATAGTAACTTGCCACTTTGAATGAGAATGTGCTTGCTTACAGCAACGTGCTAATATGTTCTGAATGCCCGAATTGGGAATCTGTGTCAAAAGTTTGTTCGGAATTATGTGATCCTTATTAGCTGGAAGTAAGGGAGATGGGGCATGAAGTTATTTCTGGGAGTTGGACAATACCAAGTTTAGCTCAGTTCTGGGCATCTTTGAAATACCTATACAAACTTGTTCCTACATAGTAACTTGCAACTTTGAATGAGAATGTGCTTGCTTACAGCAACGTGCTATATGTTCTGAATGCCCGAATTGGGAATCTGTGTCAAAACTTTGTTCGGAATTATGTGATCCTTATTAGCTGGAAGTAAGGGAGATGGGGCCTGAAGTTATTTCTGGGAGTTGGACACATACCAAGTTTAGCTCAGTTCTGGGCATCTTTGAAATACCTATACAAACTTGTTCCTACATAATAACTTGCAATTTTGAATGAGAATGTGCTTGCTTACAGCAACGTGCTATATGTTCTGAATGCCCGAATTGGGAATATGTGTCAAAACTTTGTTAGGAATTATGTGATCCTTACTAGCTGGAAGTAAGGGAGATGGGGCATGAAGTTATTTCTAGGAGTTGGAGACATAAAACGTTTAGCTCAGTTCTGGGCATCTTTGAAATACCTAAACTAACTTGTTCCTACATAGTAACTTGCCACTTTGAATGAGAATGTGCTTGCTTACAGCAACGTGCTACATGTTCTGAATGCCCGAATTGGGAATCTGTGTCAAAAATTTGTTTGGAATTATGTGATCCTTACTAGTTGGAAGTAAGGGAGATGGGGCATGAAGTTATTTCTAGGAGTTGGAGAAATACCAAGTTTAGCTCAGTTCTGGGCATCTTTGAAATACCTATACAAACTTGTTCCTACATAGTAACTTGCAACTTTGAATGAGAATGTGCTTGCTTACAGCAACGTGCTATATGTTCTGAATTCCCGAATTGGGAATCTGTGTCAAAACTTTGTTTGGAATTATGTGATCCTTCTAGCTGGAAGTAAGGGAGATGGGGCATGAAGTTATTTCTAGGAGTTGGACACATACCAAGTTTAGCCCAGTTCTGGGCATCTTTGAAATACCTATACAAACTTGTTCCTACATAGTAACCTGCCACTTTGAATGAGAATGTGCTTGCTTACAGCAACGTGCTATATGTTCTGAATGCCCGAAATGTGAATCTGTGTGAAAACTTTGTTCGGAATTATGTGATCCTTACTAGCTGGAAGTAAGGGAGATAGGGCATGAAGTTATTTCTAGGAGTTGGACACATACCAAGTTTAGCCCAGTTCTGGGCATCTTTGAAATACCTATACAAACTTGTTCCTACATAGTAACTTGCAACTTTGAATGAGAATGTGCTTGCTTACAGCAACGTGCTATATGTTCTGAATGCCCGAATTGGGAATCTGTGTCAAAACTGTGTTAGGAATTATGTGATCCTTACTAGCTGGAAGTAAGGGAGATGGGGCATAAAGTTATTTCTAGGAGTTGGAGACATACCAAGTTTAGCTCAGTTCTGGGCATCTTTGAAATACCTATACAAACTTGTTCCTACATAGTAACTTGCCACTTTGAATGAGAATGTGCTTGCTTACAGCAACGTGCTATATGTTCTGAATGCCCGAATTGGGAATCTGTGTCAAAACTTTGTTAGAAATTATGTGATCCTTACTAGCCTGAAGTAAGGGAGATGGGGCATGAAGTTATTTCTAGGAGTTGGAGACAGACAACGTTTAGCTCAGTTCTGGGCATCTTTGAAATACCCATACAAACTTGTTCCTACATAGTAACTTGCAACTTTGAATGAGAATGTGCTTGCTTGCAGCAACGTGCTATATGTTCTGAATGCCCGAATTGGGAATCTGTGTCAAAACTTTGTTCGGAATTATGTGATCCTTAATAGCTGGAAGTAAGGGAGATGGGGCATGAAGTTATTTCTAGGAGTTGGAGACATATCAAGTTTAGCTCAGGTCTGGGCATCTTTGAAATACCTATACAAACTTGTTCCTACATAGTAACTTGCAACTTTGAATGAGAATGTGCTTGCTTACAGCAACGTGCTACATGTTCTGAATGCCCGAATTGGGAATCTGTGTCAAAACTTTGTTAGGAATTATGTGATCCTTACTATTTGGAAGTAAGGGAGATGGGGCATGAAGTTATTTCTAGGAGTTGGAGAAATACCAAGTTTAGCTCAGTTCTGGGCATCATTTTAATACCTATACAAACTTGTTCCTACATAGTAACTTGCAACTTTGAATGAGAATGTGCTTGCTTACAGCAACGTGCTATATGTTCTGAATTCCCGAATTGGGAATCTGTGTCAAAACTTTGTTAGGAATTATGTGATCCTCACTAGCTGGAAGTAAGGGAGATGGGGCATGAAGTTATTTCTAGAGGTTGGACACATACCAAGTTTAGCTCAGTTCTGGGCATCTTTGAAATATCTATACAAACTTGTTCCTACATAGTAACTTGCCACTTTGAATGAGAATGTGCTTGCTTACAGCAACGTGCTATATGTTCTGAATGCCCGAATTGGGAATCTGTGTCAAAACTTTGTTCGGAATTATGTGATCCTTACTAGCCTGAAGTAAGGGAGATGGGGCATGAAGTTATTTCTAGGAGTTGGAGACATACAACGTTTAGCTCGTTTATGGGCATCTTTGAAATACCTATACAAACTTGTTCCTACATAGTAACTTGCCACTTTGAATGAGAATGTGCTTGCTTACAGCAACGTGCTATATGTTCTGAATGCCCGAAATGTGAATCTGTGTGAAAACTTTGTTCGGAATTATGTGATCCTTACTAGCTGGAAGTAAGGGAGATGGGGCATGAAGTTATTTCTAGGAGTTGGACACATACCAAGTTTAGCTCAGTTCTGGGCATCTGTGAAATACCTATACAAACTTGTTCCTACATAGTAACCTGCCACTTTGAATGAGAATGTGCTTGCTTACAGCAACGTGCTATATGTTCTGAATGCCCGAATTGGGAATCTGTGTCAAAACTTTGTTCGGAATTATGTGATCCTTATTAGCTGGAAGTAAGGGAGATGGGGCCTGAAGTTATTTCTGGGAGTTGGACACATACCAAGTTTAGCTCAGTTCTGGGCATCTTTGAAATACCTATACAAACTTGTTCCTACATAATAACTTGCAATTTTGAATGAGAATGTGCTTGCTTACAGCAACGTGCTATATGTTCTGAATGCCCGAATTGGGAATATGTGTCAAAACTTTGTTAGGAATTATGTGATCCTTACTAGCTGGAAGTAAGGGAGATGGGGCATGAAGTTATTTCTAGGAGTTGGAGACATAAAACGTTTAGCTCAGTTCTGAGCATCTTTGAAATACCTAAACTAACTTGTTCCTACATAGTAACTTGCCACTTTGAATGAGAATGTGCTTGCTTACAGCAACGTGCTACATGTTCTGAATGCCCGAATTGGGAATCTGTGTCAAAAATTTGTTTGGAATTATGTGATCCTTACTAGTTGGAAGTAAGGGAGATGGGGCATGAAGTTATTTCTAGGAGTTGGAGAAATACCAAGTTTAGCTCAGTTCTGGGCATCTTTGAAATACCTATACAAACTTGTTCCTACATAGTAACTTGCAACTTTGAATGAGAATGTGCTTGCTTACAGCAACGTGCTATATGTTCTGAATTCCCGAATTGGGAATCTGTGTCAAAACTTTGTTTGGAATTATGTGATCCTTCTAGCTGGAAGTAAGGGAGATGGGGCATGAAGTTATTTCTAGGAGTTGGACACATACCAAGTTTAGCCCAGTTCTGGGCATCTTTGAAATACCTATACAAACTTGTTCCTACATTGTAACCTGCCACTTTGAATGAGAATGTGCTTGCTTACAGCAACGTGCTATATGTTCTGAATGCCCGAAATGTGAATCTGTGTGAAAACTTTGTTCGGAATTATGTGATCCTTACTAGCTGGAAGTAAGGGAGATAGGGCATGAAGTTATTTCTAGGAGTTGGACACATACCAAGTTTAGCCCAGTTCTGGGCATCTTTGAAATACCTATACAAACTTGTTCCTACATAGTAACTTGCAACTTTGAATGAGAATGTGCTTGCTTACAGCAACGTGCTATATGTTCTGAATGCCCGAATTGGGAATCTGTGTCAAAACTGTGTTAGGAATTATGTGATCCTTACTAGCTGGAAGTAAGGGAGATGGGGCATAAAGTTATTTCTAGGAGTTGGAGACATACCAAGTTTAGCTCAGTTCTGGGCATCTTTGAAATACCTATACTAACTTGTTCCTACATAGTAACTTGCCACTTTGAATGAGAATGTGCTTGCTTACAGCAACGTGCTATATGTTCTGAATGCCCGAATTGGGAATCTGTGTCAAAACTTTGTTAGAAATTATGTGATCCTTACTAGCCTGAAGTAAGGGAGATGGGGCATGAAGTTATTTCTAGGAGTTGGACACATACCAAGTTTAGCTCAGTTCTGGGCATCTTTGAAATACCCATACAAACTTGTTCCTACATAGTAACTTGCAACTTTGAATGAGAATGTGCTTGCTTGCAGCAACGTGCTATATGTTCTGAATGCCCGAATTGGGAATCTGTGTCAAAACTTTGTTCGGAATTATGTGATCCTTAATAGCTGGAAGTAAGGGAGATGGGGCATGAAGTTATTTCTAGGAGTTGGAGACATATCAAGTTTAGCTCAGGTCTGGGCATCTTTGAAATACCTATACAAACTTGTTCCTACATAGTAACTTGCAACTTTGAATGAGAATGTGCTTGCTTACAGCAACGTGCTACATGTTCTGAATGCCCGAATTGGGAATCTGTGTCAAAACTTTGTTAGGAATTATGTGATCCTTACTATTTGGAAGTAAGGGAGATGGGGCATGAAGTTATTTCTAGGAGTTGGAGAAATACCAAGTTTAGCTCAGTTCTGGGCATCATTTTAATACCTATACAAACTTGTTCCTACATAGTAACTTGCAACTTTGAATGAGAATGTGCTTGCTTACAGCAACGTGCTATATGTTCTGAATTCCCGAATTGGGAATCTGTGTCAAAACTTTGTTAGGAATTATGTGATCCTCACTAGCTGGAAGTAAGGGAGATGGGGCATGAAGTTATTTCTAGAGGTTGGACACATACCAAGTTTAGCTCAGTTCTGGGCATCTTTGAAATATCTATACAAACTTGTTCCTACATAGTAACTTGCCACTTTGAATGAGAATGTGCTTGCTTACAGCAACGTGCTATATGTTCTGAATGCCCGAATTGGGAATCTGTGTCAAAACTTTGTTCGGAATTATGTGATCCTTACTAGCCTGAAGTAAGGGAGATGGGGCATGAAGTTATTTCTAGGAGTTGGAGACATACAACGTTTAGCTCGTTTATGGGCATCTTTGAAATACCTATACAAACTTGTTCCTACATAGTAACTTGCCACTTTGAATGAGAATGTGCTTGCTTACAGCAACGTGCTATATGTTCTGAATGCCCGAAATGTGAATCTGTGTGAAAACTTTGTTCGGAATTATGTGATCCTTACTAGCTGGAAGTAAGGGAGATGGGGCATGAAGTTATTTCTAGGAGTTGGACACATACCAAGTTTAGCCCAGTTCTGGGCATCTTTGAAATACCTATACAAACTTGTTCCTACATAGTAACTTGCCACTTTGAATGAGAATGTGCTTGCTTACAGCAACGTGCTATATGTTCTGAATGCCCGAATTGGGAATCTGTGTCAAAACTTTGTTCGGAATTATGTGATCCTTATTAGCTGGAAGTAAGGGAGATGGGGCCTGAAGTTATTTCTGGGAGTTGGACACATACCAAGTTTAGCTCAGTTCTGGGCATCTTTGAAATACCTATACAAACTTGTTCCTACATAATAACTTGCAATTTTGAATGAGAATGTGCTTGCTTACAGCAACGTGCTATATGTTCTGAATGCCCGAATTGGGAATATGTGTCAAAACTTTGTTAGGAATTATGTGATCCTTACTAGCTGGAAGTAAGGGAGATGGGGCATGAAGTTATTTCTAGGAGTTGGAGACATAAAACGTTTAGCTCAGTTCTGAGCATCTTTGAAATACCTAAACTAACTTGTTCCTACATAGTAACTTGCCACTTTGAATGAGAATGTGCTTGCTTACAGCAACGTGCTACATGTTCTGAATGCCCGAATTGGGAATCTGTGTCAAAAATTTGTTTGGAATTATGTGATCCTTACTAGTTGGAAGTAAGGGAGATGGGGCATGAAGTTATTTCTAGGAGTTGGAGAAATACCAAGTTTAGCTCAGTTCTGGGCATCTTTGAAATACCTATACAAACTTGTTCCTACATAGTAACTTGTAACTTTGAATGAGAATGTGCTTGCTTACAGCAACGTGCTATATGTTCTGAATTCCCGAATTGGGAATCTGTGTCAAAACTTTGTTTGGAATTATGTGATCCTTCTAGCTGGAAGTAAGGGAGATGGGGCATGAAGTTATTTCTAGGAGTTGGACACATACCAAGTTTAGCCCAGTTCTGGGCATCTTTGAAATACCTATACAAACTTGTTCCTACATAGTAACCTGCCACTTTGAATGAGAATGTGCTTGCTTACAGCAACGTGCTATATGTTCTGAATGCCCGAAATGTGAATCTGTGTGAAAACTTTGTTCGGAATTATGTGATCCTTACTAGCTGGAAGTAAGGGAGATAGGGCATGAAGTTATTTCTAGGAGTTGGACACATACCAAGTTTAGCCCAGTTCTGGGCATCTTTGAAATACCTATACAAACTTGTTCCTACATAGTAACTTGCAACTTTGAATGAGAATGTGCTTGCTTACAGCAACGTGCTATATGTTCTGAATGCCCGAATTGGGAATCTGTGTCAAAACTGTGTTAGGAATTATGTGATCCTTACTAGCTGGAAGTAAGGGAGATGGGGCATAAAGTTATTTCTAGGAGTTGGAGACATACCAAGTTTAGCTCAGTTCTGGGCATCTTTGAAATACCTATACTAACTTGTTCCTACATAGTAACTTGCAACTTTGAATGAGAATGTGCTTGCTTACAGCAACGTGCTATATGTTCTGAATGCCCGAATTGGGAATCTGTGTCAAAACTTTGTTAGAAATTATGTGATCCTTACTAGCCTGAAGTAAGGGAGATGGGGCATGAAGTTATTTCTAGGAGTTGGAGACAGACAACGTTTAGCTCAGTTCTGGGCATCTTTGAAATACCCATACAAACTTGTTCCTACATAGTAACTTGCAACTTTGAATGAGAATGTGCTTGCTTGCAGCAACGTGCTATATGTTCTGAATGCCCGAATTGGGAATCTGTGTCAAAACTTTGTTCGGAATTATGTGATCCTTAATAGCTGGAAGTAAGGGAGATGGGGCATGAAGTTATTTCTAGGAGTTGGAGACATATCAAGTTTAGCTCAGTTCTGGGCATCTTTGAAATACCTATACAAACTTGTTCCTACATAGTAACTTGCAACTTTGAATGAGAATGTGCTTGCTTATAGCAACGTGCTACATGTTCTGAATGCCCGAATTGGGAATCTGTGTCAAAACTTTGTTAGGAATTATGTGATCCTTACTATTTGGAAGTAAGGGAGATGGGGCATGAAGTTATTTCTAGGAGTTGGAGAAATACCAAGTTTAGCTCAGTTCTGGGCATCATTTTAATACCTATACAAACTTGTTCCTACATAGTAACTTGCAACTTTGAATGAGAATGTGCTTGCTTACAGCAACGTGCTATATGTTCTGAATTCCCGAATTGGGAATCTGTGTCAAAACTTTGTTAGGAATTATGTGATCCTCACTAGCTGGAAGTAAGGGAGATGGGGCATGAAGTTATTTCTAGAGGTTGGACACATACCAAGTTTAGCTCAGTTCTGGGCATCTTTGAAATATCTATACAAACTTGTTCCTACATAGTAACTTGCCACTTTGAATGAGAATGTGCTTGCTTACAGCAACGTGCTATATGTTCTGAATGCCCGAATTGGGAATCTGTGTCAAAACTTTGTTCGGAATTATGTGATCCTTACTAGCCTGAAGTAAGGGAGATGGGGCATGAAGTTATTTCTAGGAGTTGGAGACATACAACGTTTAGCTCGTTTATGGGCATCTTTGAAATACCTATACAAACTTGTTCCTACATAGTAACTTGCCACTTTGAATGAGAATGTGCTTGCTTACAGCAACGTGCTATATGTTCTGAATGCCCGAAATGTGAATCTGTGTGAAAACTTTGTTCGGAATTATGTGATCCTTACTAGCTGGAAGTAAGGGAGATGGGGCATGAAGTTATTTCTAGGAGTTGGACACATACCAAGTTTAGCCCAGTTCTGGGCATCTTTGAAATACCTATACAAACTTGTTCCTACATAGTAACTTGCCACTTTGAATGAGAATGTGCTTGCTTACAGCAACGTGCTATATGTTCTGAATGCCCGAATTGGGAATCTGTGTCAAAACTTTGTTCGGAATTATGTGATCCTTATTAGCTGGAAGTAAGGGAGATGGGGCCTGAAGTTATTTCTGGGAGTTGGACACATACCAAGTTTAGCTCAGTTCTGGGCATCTTTGAAATACCTATACAAACTTGTTCCTACATAATAACTTGCAATTTTGAATGAGAATGTGCTTGCTTACAGCAACGTGCTATATGTTCTGAATGCCCGAATTGGGAATATGTGTCAAAACTTTGTTAGGAATTATGTGATCCTTACTAGCTGGAAGTAAGGGAGATGGGGCATGAAGTTATTTCTAGGAGTTGGAGACATAAAACGTTTAGCTCAGTTCTGAGCATCTTTGAAATACCTAAACTAACTTGTTCCTACATAGTAACTTGCCACTTTGAATGAGAATGTGCTTGCTTACAGCAACGTGCTACATGTTCTGAATGCCCGAATTGGGAATCTGTGTCAAAAATTTGTTTGGAATTATGTGATCCTTACTAGTTGGAAGTAAGGGAGATGGGGCATGAAGTTATTTCTAGGAGTTGGAGAAATACCAAGTTTAGCTCAGTTCTGGGCATCTTTGAAATACCTATACTAACTTGTTCCTACATAGTAACTTGCAACTTTGAATGAGAATGTGCTTGCTTACAGCAACGTGCTATATCTTCTGAATGCCCCAATTGGGAATCTGTGTCAAAACTTTGTTACAAATTATGTGATCCTTACTAGCCTGAAGTAAGGGAGATGGGGCATGAAGTTATTTCTAGGAGTTGGAGACATACAACGTTTAGCTCAGTTCTGGGCATCTTTGAAATACCCATACAAACTTGTTCCTACATAGTAACTTGCCACTTTGAATGAGAATGTGCTTGCTTGCAGCAACGTGCTATATGTTCTGAATGCCCGAATTGGGAATCTGTGTCAAAACTTTGTTCGGAATTATGTGATCCTTACTAGCTGGAAGTAAGGGAGATGGGGCATGAAGTTATTTCTAGGAGTTGGAGACATATCAAGTTTAGCTCAGTTCTGGGCATCTTTGAAATACCTATACAAACTTGTTCCTACATAGTAACTTGCAACTTTGAATGAGAATGTGCTTGCTTACAGCAACGTGCTACATGTTCTGAATGCCCGAATTGGGAATCTGTGTCAAAACTTTGTTAGGAATTATGTGATCCTTACTATTTGGAAGTAAGGGAGATGGGGCATGAAGTTATTTCAAGGAGTAGGAGAAATACCAAGTTTAGCTCAGTTCTGGGCATCATTTTTATACCTATACAAACTTGTTCCTACATAGTAACTTGCAACTTTAAATGAGAATGTGCTTGCTTACAGCAACGTGCTATATGTTCTGAATTCCCGAATTGGGAATCTGTGTCAAAACTTTGTTAGGAATTATGTGATCCTTACTAGCTGGAAGTAAGGGAGATGGGGCATGAAGTTATTTCTAGAGGTTGGACACATACCAAGTTTAGCTCAGTTCTGGGCATCTTTGAAATATCTATACAAACTTGTTCCTACATAGTAACTTGCCACTTTGAATGAGAATGTGCTTGCTTACAGCAACGTGCTAATATGTTCTGAATGCCCGAATTGGGAATCTGTGTCAAAACTTTGTTCGGAATTATGTGATCCTTATTAGCTGGAAGTAAGGGAGATGGGGCATGAAGTTATTTCTGGGAGTTGGACAATACCAAGTTTAGCTCAGTTCTGGGCATCTTTGAAATACCTATACAAACTTGTTCCTACATAGTAACTTGCAACTTTGAATGAGAATGTGCTTGCTTACAGCAACGTGTTATATGTTCTGAATGCCCGAATTGGGAATCTGTGTCAAAACTTTGTTCGGAATTATGTGATCCTTATTAGCTGGAAGTAAGGGAGATGGGGCCTGAAGTTATTTCTGGGAGTTGGACACATACCAAGTTTAGCTCAGTTCTGGGCATCTTTGAAATACCTATACAAACTTGTTCCTACATAATAACTTGCAATTTTGAATGAGAATGTGCTTGCTTACAGCAACGTGCTATATGTTCTGAATGCCCGAATTGGGAATATGTGTCAAAACTTTGTTAGGAATTTTGTGATCCTTACTAGCTGGAAGTAAGGGAGATGGGGCATGAAGTTATTTCTAGGAGTTGGAGACATAAAACGTTTAGCTCAGTTCTGGGCATCTTTGAAATACCTATACAAACTTGTTCCTACATAGTAACTTGCAACTTTGAATGAGAATGTGCTTGCTTACAGCAACGTGCTACATGTTCTGAATGCCCGAATTGGGAATCTGTGTCAAAAATTTGTTTGGAATTATGTGATCCTTACTAGTTGGAAGTAAGGGAGATGGGGCATGAAGATATTTCTAGGAGTTGGAGAAATACCAAGTTTAGCTCAGTTCTGGGCATCTTTGAAATACCTATACAAACTTGTTCCTACATAGTAACTTGCAACTTTGAATGAGAATGTGCTTGCTTACAGCAACGTGCTATATGTTCTGAATTCCCGAATTGGGAATCTGTGTCAAAACTTTGTTTGGAATTATGTGATCCTTCTAGCTGGAAGTAAGGGAGATGGGGCATGAAGTTATTTCTAGGAGTTGGACACATACCAAGTTTAGCCCAGTTCTGGGCATCTTTGAAATACCTATACAAACTTGTTCCTACATAGTAACTTGCAACTTTGAATGAGAATGTGCTTGCTTACAGCAACGTGCTATATGTTCTGAATGCCCGAATTGGGAATCTGTGTCAAAACTTTGTTAGGAATTATGTGATCCTTACTAGCTGGAAGTAAGGGAGATGGGGCATGAAGTTATTTCTAGGAGTTGGAGACATAAAACGTTTAGCTCAGTTCTGGGCATCTTAGAAATACCTAAACTAACTTGTTCCTACATAGTAACTTGCCACTTTGAATGAGAATGTGCTTGCTTACAGCAACGTGCTATATGTTCTGAATTCCCGAATTGGGAATCTGTGTCAAAACTTTGTTAGGAATTATGTGATCCTTACTAGCTGGAAGTAAGGGAGATGGGGCATGAAGTTATTTCTAGGAGTTGGAGACATACAATGTTTAGCTCAGTTCTGGGCATCTTTGAAATACCTATACAAACTTGTTCCTAAATAGTAACTTGCCACTTTGAATGAGAATGTGCCTGCTTACAGCAACGTGCTATATGTTCTGAATGCCCGAATTGGGAATCTGTGTCAAAACTTTGTTTGGAATTATGTGATCCTTACTAGCCTGAAGTAAGGGAGATGGGGCATGAAGTTATTTCTAGGAGTTGGAGACATACAACGTTTAGCTCAGTTCTGGGCATCTTTGAAATACCTATACAAACTTGTTCCTACATAGTAACCTGCCACTTTGAATGAGAATGTGCTTGCTTACAGCAACGTGCTATATGTTCTGAATGCCCGAATTGGGAATCTGTGTGAAAACTTTGTTCGGAATTATGTGATCCTTACTAGCTGGAAGTAAGGGAGATAGGGCATGAAGTTATTTCTAGGAGTTGGACACATACCAAGTTTAGCCCAGTTATGGGCATCTTTGAAATACCTATACAAACTTGTTCCTACATAGTAACTTGCAACTTTGAATGAGAATGTGCTTGCTTACAGCAACGTGCTATATGTTCTGAATGCCCCAATTGGGAATCTGTGTCAAAACTGTGTTAGGAATTATGTGATCCTTACTAGCTGGAAGTAAGGGAGATGTGGCATGAAGTTATTTCTAGGAGTTGGAGACATACCAAGTTTAGCTCAGTTCTGGGCATCTTTGAAATACCTATACTAACTTGTTCCTACATAGTAACTTGCAACTTTGAATGAGAATGTGCTTGCTTACAGCAACGTGCTATATCTTCTGAATGCCCCAATTGGGAATCTGTGTCAAAACTTTGTTACAAATTATGTGATCCTTACTAGCCTGAAGTAAGGGAGATGGGGCATGAAGTTATTTCTAGGAGTTGGAGACATACAACGTTTAGCTCAGTTCTAGGCATCTTTGAAATACCTATACAAACTTGTTCCTACATAGTAACTTGCCACTTTGAATGAGAATGTGCTTGCTTGCAGCAACGTGCTATATGTTCTGAATGCCCGAATTGGGAATCTGTGTCAAAACTTTGTTCGGAATTATGTGATCCTTACTAGCTGGAAGTAAGGGAGATGGGGCATGAAGTTATTTCTAGGAGTTGGAGACATATCAAGTTTAGCTCAGTTCTGGGCATCTTTGAAATACCTATACAAACTTGTTCCTACATAGTAACTTGCAACTTTGAATGAGAATGTGCTTGCTTACAGCAACGTGCTACATGTTCTGAATGCCCGAATTGGGAATCTGTGTCAAAACTTTGTTAGGAATTATGTGATCCTTACTATTTGGAAGTAAGGGAGATGGGGCATGAAGTTATTTCAAGGAGTAGGAGAAATACCAAGTTTAGCTCAGTTCTGGGCATCATTTTTATACCTATACAAACTTGTTCCTACATAGTAACTTGCAACTTTGAATGAGAATGTGCTTGCTTACAGCAACGTGCTATATGTTCTGAATTCCCGAATTGGGAATCTGTGTCAAAACTTTGTTAGGAATTATGTGATCCTTACTAGCTGGAAGTAAGGGAGATGGGGCATGAAGTTATTTCTAGAGGTTGGACACATACCAAGTTTAGCTCAGTTTGGGGCATCTTTGAAATACCTATACAAACTTGTTCCTACATAGTAACTTGCCACTTTGAATGAGAATGTGCTTGCTTACAGCAACGTGCTAATATGTTCTGAATGCCCGAATTGGGAATCTGTGTCAAAAGTTTGTTCGGAATTATGTGATCCTTATTAGCTGGAAGTAAGGGAGATGGGGCATGAAGTTATTTCTGGGAGTTGGACAATACCAAGTTTAGCTCAGTTCTGGGCATCTTTGAAATACCTATACAAACTTGTTCCTACATAGTAACTTGCAACTTTGAATGAGAATGTGCTTGCTTACAGCAACGTGCTATATGTTCTGAATGCCCGAATTGGGAATCTGTGTCAAAACTTTGTTCGGAATTATGTGATCCTTATTAGCTGGAAGTAAGGGAGATGGGGCCTGAAGTTATTTCTGGGAGTTGGACACATACCAAGTTTAGCTCAGTTCTGGGCATCTTTGAAATACCTATACAAACTTGTTCCTACATAATAACTTGCAATTTTGAATGAGAATGTGCTTGCTTACAGCAACGTGCTATATGTTCTGAATGCCCGAATTGGGAATATGTGTCAAAACTTTGTTAGGAATTATGTGATCCTTACTAGCTGGAAGTAAGGGAGATGGGGCATGAAGTTATTTCTAGGAGTTGGAGACATAAAACGTTTAGCTCAGTTCTGGGCATCTTTGAAATACCTAAACTAACTTGTTCCTACATAGTAACTTGCCACTTTGAATGAGAATGTGCTTGCTTACAGCAACGTGCTACATGTTCTGAATGCCCGAATTGGGAATCTGTGTCAAAAATTTGTTTGGAATTATGTGATCCTTACTAGTTGGAAGTAAGGGAGATGGGGCATGAAGTTATTTCTAGGAGTTGGAGAAATACCAAGTTTAGCTCAGTTCTGGGCATCTTTGAAATACCTATACAAACTTGTTCCTACATAGTAACTTGCAACTTTGAATGAGAATGTGCTTGCTTACAGCAACGTGCTATATGTTCTGAATTCCCGAATTGGGAATCTGTGTCAAAACTTTGTTTGGAATTATGTGATCCTTCTAGCTGGAAGTAAGGGAGATGGGGCATGAAGTTATTTCTAGGAGTTGGACACATACCAAGTTTAGCCCAGTTCTGGGCATCTTTGAAATACCTATACAAACTTGTTCCTACATAGTAACCTGCCACTTTGAATGAGAATGTGCTTGCTTACAGCAACGTGCTATATGTTCTGAATGCCCGAAATGTGAATCTGTGTGAAAACTTTGTTCGGAATTATGTGATCCTTACTAGCTGGAAGTAAGGGAGATAGGGCATGAAGTTATTTCTAGGAGTTGGACACATACCAAGTTTAGCCCAGTTCTGGGCATCTTTGAAATACCTATACAAACTTGTTCCTACATAGTAACTTGCAACTTTGAATGAGAATGTGCTTGCTTACAGCAACGTGCTATATGTTCTGAATGCCCGAATTGGGAATCTGTGTCAAAACTGTGTTAGGAATTATGTGATCCTTACTAGCTGGAAGTAAGGGAGATGGGGCATAAAGTTATTTCTAGGAGTTGGAGACATACCAAGTTTAGCTCAGTTCTGGGCATCTTTGAAATACCTATACTAACTTGTTCCTACATAGTAACTTGCAACTTTGAATGAGAATGTGCTTGCTTACAGCAACGTGCTATATGTTCTGAATGCCCGAATTGGGAATCTGTGTCAAAACTTTGTTAGAAATTATGTGATCCTTACTAGCCTGAAGTAAGGGAGATGGGGCATGAAGTTATTTCTAGGAGTTGGAGACAGACAACGTTTAGCTCAGTTCTGGGCATCTTTGAAATACCCATACAAACTTGTTCCTACATAGTAACTTGCAACTTTGAATGAGAATGTGCTTGCTTGCAGCAACGTGCTATATGTTCTGAATGCCCGAATTGGGAATCTGTGTCAAAACTTTGTTCGGAATTATGTGATCCTTAATAGCTGGAAGTAAGGGAGATGGGGCATGAAGTTATTTCTAGGAGTTGGAGACATATCAAGTTTAGCTCAGGTCTGGGCATCTTTGAAATACCTATACAAACTTGTTCCTACATAGTAACTTGCAACTTTGAATGAGAATGTGCTTGCTTACAGCAACGTGCTACATGTTCTGAATGCCCGAATTGGGAATCTGTGTCAAAACTTTGTTAGGAATTATGTGATCCTTACTATTTGGAAGTAAGGGAGATGGGGCATGAAGTTATTTCTAGGAGTTGGAGAAATACCAAGTTTAGCTCAGTTCTGGGCATCATTTTAATACCTATACAAACTTGTTCCTACATAGTAACTTGCAACTTTGAATGAGAATGTGCTTGCTTACAGCAACGTGCTATATGTTCTGAATTCCCGAATTGGGAATCTGTGTCAAAACTTTGTTAGGAATTATGTGATCCTCACTAGCTGGAAGTAAGGGAGATGGGGCATGAAGTTATTTCTAGAGGTTGGACACATACCAAGTTTAGCTCAGTTCTGGGCATCTTTGAAATATCTATACAAACTTGTTCCTACATAGTAACTTGCCACTTTGAATGAGAATGTGCTTGCTTACAGCAACGTGCTATATGTTCTGAATGCCCGAATTGGGAATCTGTGTCAAAACTTTGTTCGGAATTATGTGATCCTTACTAGCCTGAAGTAAGGGAGATGGGGCATGAAGTTATTTCTAGGAGTTGGAGACATACAACGTTTAGCTCGTTTATGGGCATCTTTGAAATACCTATACAAACTTGTTCCTACATAGTAACTTGCCACTTTGAATGAGAATGTGCTTGCTTACAGCAACGTGCTATATGTTCTGAATGCCCGAAATGTGAATCTGTGTGAAAACTTTGTTCGGAATTATGTGATCCTTACTAGCTGGAAGTAAGGGAGATGGGGCATGAAGTTATTTCTAGGAGTTGGACACATACCAAGTTTAGCCCAGTTCTGGGCATCTTTGAAATACCTATACAAACTTGTTCCTACATAGTAACTTGCCACTTTGAATGAGAATGTGCTTGCTTACAGCAACGTGCTATATGTTCTGAATGCCCGAATTGGGAATCTGTGTCAAAACTTTGTTCGGAATTATGTGATCCTTATTAGCTGGAAGTAAGGGAGATGGGGCCTGAAGTTATTTCTGGGAGTTGGACACATACCAAGTTTAGCTCAGTTCTGGGCATCTTTGAAATACCTATACAAACTTGTTCCTACATAATAACTTGCAATTTTGAATGAGAATGTGCTTGCTTACAGCAACGTGCTATATGTTCTGAATGCCCGAATTGGGAATATGTGTCAAAACTTTGTTAGGAATTATGTGATCCTTACTAGCTGGAAGTAAGGGAGATGGGGCATGAAGTTATTTCTAGGAGTTGGAGACATAAAACGTTTAGCTCAGTTCTGAGCATCTTTGAAATACCTAAACTAACTTGTTCCTACATAGTAACTTGCCACTTTGAATGAGAATGTGCTTGCTTACAGCAACGTGCTACATGTTCTGAATGCCCGAATTGGGAATCTGTGTCAAAAATTTGTTTGGAATTATGTGATCCTTACTAGTTGGAAGTAAGGGAGATGGGGCATGAAGTTATTTCTAGGAGTTGGAGAAATACCAAGTTTAGCTCAGTTCTGGGCATCTTTGAAATACCTATACAAACTTGTTCCTACATAGTAACTTGTAACTTTGAATGAGAATGTGCTTGCTTACAGCAACGTGCTATATGTTCTGAATTCCCGAATTGGGAATCTGTGTCAAAACTTTGTTTGGAATTATGTGATCCTTCTAGCTGGAAGTAAGGGAGATGGGGCATGAAGTTATTTCTAGGAGTTGGACACATACCAAGTTTAGCCCAGTTCTGGGCATCTTTGAAATACCTATACAAACTTGTTCCTACATAGTAACCTGCCACTTTGAATGAGAATGTGCTTGCTTACAGCAACGTGCTATATGTTCTGAATGCCCGAAATGTGAATCTGTGTGAAAACTTTGTTCGGAATTATGTGATCCTTACTAGCTGGAAGTAAGGGAGATAGGGCATGAAGTTATTTCTAGGAGTTGGACACATACCAAGTTTAGCCCAGTTCTGGGCATCTTTGAAATACCTATACAAACTTGTTCCTACATAGTAACTTGCAACTTTGAATGAGAATGTGCTTGCTTACAGCAACGTGCTATATGTTCTGAATGCCCGAATTGGGAATCTGTGTCAAAACTGTGTTAGGAATTATGTGATCCTTACTAGCTGGAAGTAAGGGAGATGGGGCATAAAGTTATTTCTAGGAGTTGGAGACATACCAAGTTTAGCTCAGTTCTGGGCATCTTTGAAATACCTATACTAACTTGTTCCTACATAGTAACTTGCAACTTTGAATGAGAATGTGCTTGCTTACAGCAACGTGCTATATGTTCTGAATGCCCGAATTGGGAATCTGTGTCAAAACTTTGTTAGAAATTATGTGATCCTTACTAGCCTGAAGTAAGGGAGATGGGGCATGAAGTTATTTCTAGGAGTTGGAGACAGACAACGTTTAGCTCAGTTCTGGGCATCTTTGAAATACCCATACAAACTTGTTCCTACATAGTAACTTGCAACTTTGAATGAGAATGTGCTTGCTTGCAGCAACGTGCTATATGTTCTGAATGCCCGAATTGGGAATCTGTGTCAAAACTTTGTTCGGAATTATGTGATCCTTAATAGCTGGAAGTAAGGGAGATGGGGCATGAAGTTATTTCTAGGAGTTGGAGACATATCAAGTTTAGCTCAGGTCTGGGCATCTTTGAAATACCTATACAAACTTGTTCCTACATAGTAACTTGCAACTTTGAATGAGAATGTGCTTGCTTACAGCAACGTGCTACATGTTCTGAATGCCCGAATTGGGAATCTGTGTCAAAACTTTGTTAGGAATTATGTGATCCTTACTATTTGGAAGTAAGGGAGATGGGGCATGAAGTTATTTCTAGGAGTTGGAGAAATACCAAGTTTAGCTCAGTTCTGGGCATCATTTTAATACCTATACAAACTTGTTCCTACATAGTAACTTGCAACTTTGAATGAGAATGTGCTTGCTTACAGCAACGTGCTATATGTTCTGAATTCCCGAATTGGGAATCTGTGTCAAAACTTTGTTAGGAATTATGTGATCCTCACTAGCTGGAAGTAAGGGAGATGGGGCATGAAGTTATTTCTAGAGGTTGGACACATACCAAGTTTAGCTCAGTTCTGGGCATCTTTGAAATATCTATACAAACTTGTTCCTACATAGTAACTTGCCACTTTGAATGAGAATGTGCTTGCTTACAGCAACGTGCTATATGTTCTGAATGCCCGAATTGGGAATCTGTGTCAAAACTTTGTTCGGAATTATGTGATCCTTACTAGCCTGAAGTAAGGGAGATGGGGCATGAAGTTATTTCTAGGAGTTGGAGACATACAACGTTTAGCTCGTTTATGGGCATCTTTGAAATACCTATACAAACTTGTTCCTACATAGTAACTTGCCACTTTGAATGAGAATGTGCTTGCTTACAGCAACGTGCTATATGTTCTGAATGCCCGAAATGTGAATCTGTGTGAAAACTTTGTTCGGAATTATGTGATCCTTACTAGCTGGAAGTAAGGGAGATGGGGCATGAAGTTATTTCTAGGAGTTGGACACATACCAAGTTTAGCTCAGTTCTGGGCATCTTTGAAATACCTAAACTAACTTGTTCCTACATAGTAACTTGCCACTTTGAATGAGAATGTGCTTGCTTACAGCAACGTGCTATATGATCTGAATGCCCGAATTGGGAATCTGTGTCAAAACTTTGTTAGGAATTATGTGATCCTTACTAGCTGGAAGTAAGGGAGATGGGGCATGAAGTTATTTCTAGGAGTTGGAGACATACAACGTTTAGCTCAGTTCTGGGCATCTTTGAAATACCTATACAAACTTGTTCCTACATAGTAACTTGCCACTTTGAATGAGAATGTGCTTGCTTACAGCAACGTGCTATATGTTCTGAATGCCCGAATTGGGAATCTGTGTCAAAACTTTGTTTGGAATTATGTGATCCTTACTAGCCTGAAGTAAGGGAGATGGGGCATGAAGTTATTTCTAGGAGTTGGAGACATACAACGTTTAGCTCAGTTATGGGCATCTTTGAAATACCTATACAAACTTGTTCCTACATAGTAACTTGCCACTTTGAATGAGAATGTGCTTGCTTACAGCAACGTGCTATATGTTCTGAATGCCCGAAATGTGAATCTGTGTGAAAACTTTGTTCGGAATTATGTGATCCTTACTAGCTGGAAGTAAGGGAGATGGGGCATGAAGTTATTTCTAGGAGTTGGACACATACCAAGTTTAGCCCAGTACTGGGCATCTTTGAAATACCTATACAAACTTGTTCCTACATAGTAACTAGCAACTTTCAATGAGAATGTGCTTGCTTACAGCAACGTGCTATATGTTCTGAATGCCCGAATTGGGAATCTGTGTCAAAACTGTGTTAGGAATTATGTGATCCTTACTAGCTGGAAGTAAGGGAGATGGGGCATGAAGTTATTTCTAGGAGTTGGAGACATAAAACGTTTAGCTCAGTTCTTGGCATCTTTGAAATACCTAACTAACTTGTTCCTACATAGTAACTTGCCACTTTGAATGAGAATGTGCTTGCTTACAGCAACGTGCTATATGATCTGAATGCCCGAATTGGGAATCTGTGTCAAAACTTTGTTAGGAATTATGTGATCCTTACTAGCTGGAAGTAAGGGAGATGGGGCATGAAGTTATTTCTAGGAGTTGGAGACATACAACGTTTAGCTCAGTTCTGGGCATCTTTGAAATACCTATACAAACTTGTTCCTACATAGTAACTTGCCACTTTGAATGAGAATGTGCTTGCTTGCAGCAACGTGCTATATGTCCTGAATGCCCGAATTGGGAATCTGTGTCAAAACTTTGTTCGGAATTATGTGATCCTTACTAGCTGGAAGTAAGGGAGATGGGGCATGAAGTTATTTCTAGGAGTTGGACACATACCAAGTTTAGCTCAGTTCTGGGCATCTTTGAAATACCTAAACTAACTTGTTCCTACATAGTAACTTGCCACTTTGAATGAGAATGTGCTTGCTTACAGCAACGTGCTATATGATCTGAATGCCCGAATTGGGAATCTGTTTCAAAACTTTGTTAGGAATTATGTGATCCTTACTAGCTGGAAGTAAGGGAGATGGGGCATGAAGTTATTACTAGGAGTTGGAGACATACAACGTTTAGCTCAGTTCTGGGCATCTTTGAAATACCTAAACAAACTTGCTCCTACATAGTAACTTGCCACTTTGAATGAGAATGTGCTTGCTTACAGCAACGTGCTATATGTTCTGAATGCCCGAATTGGGAATCTGTGTCAAAACTTTGTTAGGAATTATGTGATTCTTACTAGCTGGAAGTAAGGGAGATGGGGCATGAAGTTATTTCTAGGAGTTGGAGACATACATCGTTTAGCTCAGTTCTGGGCATCTTTGAAATACCTATACAAACTGGTTCCAACATAGTAACTTGCCACTTTGAATGAGAATGTGCTTGCTTACAGCAACGTGCTATATGTTCTGAATGCCCGAAATGTGAATCTGTGTGAAAACTTTGTTCGGAATTATGTGATACTTACAAGCTGGAAGTAAGGGAGATGGGGCATGAAGTTATTTCTAGGAGTTGGACACATACCAAGTTTAGCCCAGTTCTGGGCATCTTTGAAATACCTATACAAACTTGTTCCTACGTAGTAACTTGCAACTTTGAATGAGAATGTGCTTGCTTACAGCAACGTGCTATATGTTCTGAATGCCCGAATTGGGAATCTGTGTCAAAACTTTGTTAGGAATTATGTGATCCTTACTAGCTGGAAGTAAGGGAGATGCGGCATGAAGTTCTTTCTAGGAGTTGGAGACATAAAACCTTTAGCTCAGTTCTGGGCATCTTTGAAATACCTAAACTAACTTGTTCCTACATAGTAACTTGCCACTTTGAATGAGAATGTGCTTGCTTACAGCAACGTGCTATATGATCTGAATGCCCGAATTGGGAATCTGTGTCAAAACTTTGTTTGGAATTATGTGATCCTTACTAGCTGGAAGTAAGGGAGATAGGGCATGAAGTTATTTCTAGGAGTTGGAGACATACAACGTTTAGCTCAGTTCTGGGCATCTTTGAAATACCTATACAAACTTGTTGCTACATAGTAACTTGCCACTTTGAATGAGAATGTGCTTGCTTGCAGCAACGTGCTATATGTTCTGAATGCCCGAATTGGGAATCTGTGTCAAAACTTTGTTCGGAATTATGTGATCCTTACTAGCTGGAAGTAAGGGAGATGGGGCATGAAGTTATTTCTAGGAGTTGGACACATACCAAGTTTAGCTCAGTTCTGGGCATCTTTGAAATACCTAAACTAACTTGTTCCTACATAGTAACTTGCTACTTTGAATGAGAATGTGCTTGCTTACAGCAACGTGCTATATGATCTGAATGCCCGAATTGGGAATCTGTGTCAAAACTTTGTTAGGAATTATGTGATCCTTACTAGCTGGAAGTAAGGGAGATGGGGCATAAAGTTATTACTAGGAGTTGGAGACATACAACGTTTAGCTCAGTTCTGGGCATCTTTGAAATACCTATACAAACTTGTTCCTACATAGTAACTTGCCACTTTGAATGAGAATGTGCTTGCTTACAGCAAAGTGCTATATGTTCTGAATGTCCGAATTGGGAATCTGTGTCAAAACTTTGTTAGGAATTATGTGATTCTTACTAGCTGGAAGTAAGGGAGATGGGGCATGAAGTTATTTCTAGGAGTTGGAGACATACAACGTTTAGCTCAGTTCTGGGCATCTTTGAAATACCTATACAAACTGGTTCCTACATAGTAACTTGCCACTTTGTATGAGAATGTGCTTGCTTACAGCACCGTGCTATATGTTCTGAATGCCCGAAATGGGAATCTGTGTGGAAATTTTGTTCGGAATTATGTTATCCTTACTAAATGGAAGTAAGGGAGATGGGGCATGAAGTTATTTCTAGGAGTTGGACACATACCAAGTTTAGCTCAGTTCTGGGCATCTGTGAAATACCTATACAAACTTGATCCTTCATAGTAACCTGCCACTTTGAATGAGAATGTGCTTGCTTACAGCAACGTGCTATATGTTTTGAATGCCTGAATTGGGAATCTGTGTCAAAACTTTGTTCGGAATTATGTGATCCTTACTAGCTGGAAGTAAGGGAGATGGGGCATGAAGTTATTTCTAGGAGTTGGAGACATACAACGTTTAGCTCAGTTCTGGGCATCTTTGAAATACCTATACAAACTTGTTCCTACATAGTAACTTGCCACTTTGAATGAGAATGTGCTTGCTTACAGCAACGTGCTATATGTTCTGAATGCCCGAATTGGGAATCTGTGTCAAAACTTTGTTTGGAATTATGTGATCCTTACTAGCTGGAAGTAAGGGAGATGGGGCATGAAGTTATTTCTAGGAGTTGGACACATACCAAGTTTAGCCCAGTTCTGGGCATCTTTGAAATACCTCAACTAACTTGTTCCTACATAGTAACTTGCAACTTTGAATGAGAATGTGCTTGCTTACAGCAACGTGCTATATGTTCTGAATGCCCGAATTGGGAATCTGTGTCAAAACTTTGTTAGGAATTATGTGATCCTTACTAGCTGGAAGTAAGGGAGATGGGGCATGAAGTTATTTCTAGGAGTTGGAGACATAAAATGTTTAGCTCAGTTCTGGGCATCTTTGAAATACCTAAACTAACTTGTTCCTACATAGTAACTTGCCACTTTGAATGAGAATGTGCTTGCTTACAGCAACGTGCTATATGATCTGAATGCCCGAATTGGGAATCTGTGTCAAAACTTTGTTAGGAATTATGTGATCCTTACCAGCTGGAAGTAAGGGAGATGGGGCATGAAGTTATTTCTAGGAGTTGGAGACATACAACGTTTAGCTCAGTTCTGGGCATCTTTGAAATACCTATACAAACTTGTTTCTACATAGTAACTTGCCACTTTGAATGAGAATGTGCTTGCTTGCAGCAACGTGCTATATGTTCTGAATGCCCGAATTGGGAATCTGTGTCAAAACTTTGTTCGGAATTATGTGATCCTTAGTAGCTGGAAGTAAGGGAGATGGGGCATGAACTTATTTCTAGGAGTTGGACACATACCAAGTTTAGCTCAGTTCTGGGCATCTTTGAAATACCTAAACTAACTTGTTCCTACATAGTAACTTGCAACTTTGAATGAGAATGTGCTTGCTTACAGCAACGTGCTATATGATCTGAATGCCCGAATTGGGAATCTGTGTCAAAACTTTGTTAGGAATTATGTGATCCTTACTAGCTGGAAGTAAGGGAGATGGGGCATGAAGTTATTACTAGGAGTTGGAGACATACAACGTTTAGCTCAGTTCTGGGCATCTTTGAAATACCTATACAAACTTGTTCCTACATAGTAACTTGCCACTTTGAATGAGAATGTGCTTGCTTACAGCAACGTGCTATATGTTCTGAATGCCCGAATTGGGAATCTGTGTCAAAACTTTGTTAGGAATTATGTGATTCTTACTAGCTGGAAGTAAGGGAGATGGGGCATGAAGTTATTTCTAGGAGTTGGAGACATACATCGTTTAGCTCAGTTCTGGGCATCTTTGAAATACCTATACAAACTTGTTCCTACATAGTAACTTGCCACTTTGAATGAGAATGTGCTTGCTTACAGCAACGTGCTATATGTTCTGAATGCCCGAAATGTGAATCTGTGTGAAAACTTTGTTCGGAATTATGTGATCCTTACTAGCTGGAAGTAAGGGAGATGGGGCATGAAGTTATTTCTAGGAGTTGGACACATACCAAGTTTAGCCCAGTTCTGGGCATCTTTGAAATACCTATACAAACTTGTTCCTACATAGTAACTTGCAACTTTGAATGAGAATGTGCTTGCTTACAGCAACGTGCTATATGTTCTGAATGCCCGAATTGGGAATCTGTGTCAAAACTTTGTTAGGAATTATGTGATCCTTACTAGCTGGAAGTAAGGGAGATGGGGCATGAAGTTATTTCTAGGAGTTGGACACATACCAAGTTTAGCTCAGTTCTGGGCATCTGTGAAATACCTATACAAACTTGTTCCTACATAGTAACCTGCCACTTTGAATGAGAATGTGCTTGCTTACAGCAACGTGCTATATGTTTTGAATGCCTGAATTGGGAATCTGTGTCAAAACTTTGTTCGGAGTTATGTGATCCTTACTAGCTGGAAGTAAGGGAGATGGGGCATGAAGTTATTTCTATGAGTTGGAGACATACAACGTTTAGCTCAGTTCTGGACATCTTTGAAATACCTATACAAACTTGTTCCTACATAGTAACTTGCCACTTTGAATGAGAATGTGCTTGCTTACAGCAACGTGCTATATGTTCTGAATGCCCGAATTGGGAATCTGTGTCAAAACTTTGTTTGGAATTATGTGATCCTTACTAGCTGGAAGTAAGGGAGATGGGGCATGAAGTTATTTCTAGGAGTTGGACACATACCAAGTTTAGCCCAGTTCTGGGCATCTTTGAAATACCTATACAAACTTGTTCCTACATAGTAACTTGCAACTTTGAATGAGAATGTGCTTGCTTACAGCAACGTGCTATATGTTCTGAATGCCCGAATTGGGAATCTGTGTCAAAACTTTGTTAGGAATTATGTGATCCTTACTAGCTGGAAGTAAGGGAGATGGGGCATGAAGTTATTTCTAGGAGTTGGAGACATACAACTTTTAGCTCAGTTCTGGGCATCTTTGAAATACCTATACAAACTTGTTCCTACATAGTAACTTGCCACTTTGAATGAGAATGTGTTTGCTTACAGCAACGTGCTATATGTTCTGAATGCCCGAATTGGGAATCTGAGTCAAAACTTTGTTTGGAATTATGTGATCCTTACTAGCCTGAAGTAAGGGGGATGGGGCATGAAGTTATTTCTAGGAGTTGGAGACATACAACGTTTAGCTCAGTTCTGGGCATCTTTGAAATACCTATACAAACTTGTTCCTACATAGTAACTTGCCACTCTGAATGAGAATGTGCTTGCTTACAGCAACGTGCTATATGTTCTGAATGCCCGAAATGTGAATCAGTGTGAAAACTTTGTTCGGAATTATGTGATCCTTACTAGCTGGAAGTAAGGGACATTGGGCATGAAGTTATTTCTAGGAGTTGGACACATACCAAGTTTAGCCCAGTTCTGGGCATCTTTGAAATACCTATACAAACTTGTTCCTACATAGTAACTTGCAACTTTGAATGAGAATGTGCTTGCTTACAGCAACGTGCTATATGATCTGAATGCCCGAATTGGGAATCTGTGTCAAAACTTTGTTAGGAATTATGTGATCCTTACCTGCTGGAAGTAAGGGAGATGGGGCATGAAGTTATTTCTAGGAGTTGGAGACATACAACGTTTAGCTCAGTTCTGGGCATCTTTGAAATACCTATACAAACTTGTTCCTAAATAGTAACTTGCCACTTTGAATGAGAATGTGCTTGCTTGCAGCAACGTGCTATATGTTCTGAATGCCCGAATTGGGAATCTGCGTCAAAACTTTGTTCGGAATTATGTGATCCTTACTAGCTGGAAGTAAGGGAGATGGGGCATGAAGTTATTTCCAGGAGTTGGACACATACCAAGTTTAGCTCAGTTCTGGGCATCTTTGAAATACCTATACAAACTTGTTCCTACATAGTAACTTGCAACTTTGAATGAGAATGTGCTTGCTTACAGCAACGTGCTATATGTTCTGAATGCCCGAATTGGGAATCTGTGTCAAAACTTTGTTAGGAATTATGTGATCCTTACTAGCTGGAAGTAAGGGAGATGGGGCATGAAGTTATTTCTAGGAGTTGGACACATACCAAGTTTAGCTCAGTTCTGGGCATCTTTGAAATACCTAAACTAACTTGTTCCTACATAGTAACTTGCCACTTTGAATGAGAATGTGCTTGCTTACAGCAACGTGCTATATGATCTGAATGCCCGAATGGGGAATCTGTGTCAAATCTTTGTTAGGAATTATGTGATCCTTACTAGCTGGAAGTAAGGGAGATGGGGCATGAAGTTATTACTAGGAGTTGGAGACATACAACGTTTAGCTCAGTTCTGGGCATCTTTGAAATACCTATACAAACTTGTTCCTACATAGTAACCTGCCACTTTGAATGAGAATGTGCTTGCTTACAGCAACGTGCTATATGTTTTTAATGCCTGAATTGGGAATCTGTGTCAAAAATTTGTTAGAAATTATGTGATCCTTACTAGCTGGAAGTAAGGGAGATGGGGCATGAAGTTATTTCTAGGAGTAGGACACATACCAAGTTTAGCTCAGTTCTGGGCATCTTTGAAATACCTATACAAACTTGTTCCTACATAGTAACTTGCAACTTTGAATGAGAATGTGCTTGCTTACAGCAACGTGCTATATGTTCTGAATGCCCGAATTGGGAATCTGTGTCAAAACTTTGTTAGGAATTATGTGATCCTTACTAGCTGGAAGTAAGGGAGATGGGGCATGAAGTTATTTGTAGGAGTTGGAGACATAAAACGTTTAGCTCAGTTCTGAGCATCTTTGAAATACCTAAACTAACTTGTTCCTACATAGTAACTTGCCACTTTGAATGAGAATGTGCTTGCTTACAGCAACGTGCTATATGTTTTGAATGCCCGAATTGGGAATCTGTGTCAAAACTTTGTTAGGAATTATGTGATCCTTACTAGCTGGAAGTAAGGGAGATGGGGCATGAAGTTATTTCTAGGAGTTGGACACATACCAAGTTTAGCTCAGTTCTGGGCATCTGTGAAATACCTATACAAACTTGTTCCTACATAGTAACCTGCCACTTTGAATGAGAATGTGCTTGCTTACAGCAACGTGCTATATGTTTTGAATGCCCGAATTGGGAATCTGTGTCAAAACTTTGATAGGAATTATGTGATCCTTACTAGCTGGAAGTAAGGGAGACGGGGCATGAAGTTATTTCTAGAGATTGGACACATACCAAGTTTAGCTCAGTTCTGGGCATCTTTGAAATACCTATACAAACTTGTTCCTACATAGTAACTTGCCACTTTGAATGAGAATGTGCTTGCTTACAGCAACGTGCTATATGTTCTGAATGCCCGAATTGGGAATCTGTGTCAAAACTTTGTTCGGAATTATGTGATCCTTATTAGCTGGAAGTAAGGGAGACGGGGCCTGAAGTTATTTCTGGGAGTTGGACACATACCAAGTTTAGCTCAGTTCTGGGCATCTTTGAAATACCTATACAAACTTGTTCCTACATAGTAACTTGCAACTTTGAATGAGAATGTGCTTGCTTACAGCAACGTGCTATATGTTCTGAATGCCCGAATTGGGAATCTGTGTCAAAACTTTGTCTGGAATTATGTGATCCTTACTAGCTGGAAGTAAGGGAGACGGGGCATGAAGTTATTTCTAGAGGTTGGACACATACCAAGTTTAGCTCAGTTCTGGGCATCTTTGAAATACCTATACAAACTTGTTCCTACATAGTAACTTGCCACTTTGAATGAGAATGTGCTTGCTTACAGCAACGTGCTATATGTTCTGAATGTCCGAATTGGGAATCTGTGTCAAAACTTTGTTCGGAATTATGTGATCCTTATTAGCTGGAAGTAAGGGAGATGGGGCCTGAAGTTATTTCTGGGAGTTGGACACATACCAAGTTTAGCTCAGTTCTGGGCATCTTTGAAATACCTATACAAACTTGTTCCTACATAGTAACTTGCCACTTTGAATGAGAATGTGCTTGCTTACAGCAACGTGCTATATGTTCTGAATGCCCGAATTGGGAATCTGTGTCAAAACTTTGTTAGGAATTATGTGATCCTTACTAGCTGGAAGTAAGGGAGACGGGGCATGAAGTTATTTCTAGAGGTTGGACACATACCAAGTTTAGCTCAGTTCTGGGCATCTTTGAAATACCTATACAAACTTGTTCCTACATAGTAACTTGCCACTTTGAATGAGAATGTGCTTGCTTACAGCAACGTGCTATATGTTCTGAATGCCCGAATTGGGAATCTGTGTCAAAACTTTGTTCGGAATTATGTGATCCTTATTAGCTGGAAGTAAGGGAGATGGGGCCTGAAGTTATTTCTGGGAGTTGGATACATACCAAGTTTAGCTCAGTTCTGGGCATCTTTGAAATACCTATACAAACTTGTTCCTACATAGTAACTTGCAACTTTGAATGAGAATGTGCTTGCTTACAGCAACGTGCTATATGTTCTGAATGCCCGAATTGGGAATCTGTGTCAAAACTTTGTTAGGAATTATGTGATCCTTACTAGCTGGAAGTAAGGGAGATGGGGCATGAAGTTATTTCTAGGAGTTGGAGACATAAAACGTTTAGCTCAGTTCTGGGCATCTTTGAAATACCTAAACTAACTTGTTCCTACATAGTAACTTGCCACTTTGAATGAGAATGTGCTTGCTTACAGCAACGTGCTATATGATCTGAATACCCGAATTGGGAATCTGTGTCAAAACTTTGTTAGGAATTATGTGATCCTTACTAGCTGGAAGTAAGGGAGATGGGGCATGAAGTTATTTCTAGGAGTTGGAGACATACAACGTTTAGCTCAGTTCTGGGCATCTTTGAAATACCTATACAAACTTGTTCCTACATAGTAACGTGCCACTTTGAATGAGAATGTGCTTGCTTACAGCAACGTGCTATATGTTCTGAATGCCCGAATTGGGAATCTGTGTCAAAACTTTGTTTGGAATTATGTGATCCTTACTAGCCTGAAGTAAGGGAGATTGGGCATGAAGTTATTTCTAGGAGTTGGAGACATACAACGTTTAGCTCAGTTCTGGGCATCTTTGAAATACCTATACAAACTTGTTCCTACATAGTAACTTGCCACTTTGAATGAGAATGTGCTTGCTTGCAGCAACGTGCTATATGTTCAGAATACCCGAATTGGGAATCTGTGTCAAAACTTTGTTCGGAATTATGTGATCCTTATTAGCTGGAAGTAAGGGAGATGGGGCATGAAGTTATTTCTGGTTGTTGGACACATACCAAGTTTAGCTCAGTTCTGGGCATCTTTGAAATACCTATACAAACTTGTTCCTACATAGTAACTTGCAACTTTGAATGAGAATGTGCTTGCTTGCAGCAACGTGCTATATGTTCTGAATGCCCGAATTTGGAATCTGTGTCAAAACTTTGTTCGGAATTATGTGATCCTTATTAGCTGGAAGTAAGGGAGATGGGGCATGAAGTTATTTCTGTGAGTTGGACACATACCAAGTTTAGCTCAGTCCTGGGCATCTTTGAAATTCCTATACAAACTTGTTCCTACATAGTAACTTGCAACTTTGAATGAGAATGTGCTTGCTTACAGCAACGTGCTATATGTTCTGAATGCCCGAATTGGGAATCTGTGTCAAAACTTTGTTAGGAATTATGTGATCCTTACTAGCTGGAAGTAAGGGAGATGGGGCATGAAGTTATTTCTAGGAGTTGGAGACATAAAACGTTTAGCTCAGTTCTGGGCATCTTTGAAATACCTAAACTAACTTGTTCCTACATAGTAACTTGCCACTTTGAATGAGAATGTGCTTGCTTACAGCAACGTGCTATATGTTCTGAATGCCCGAATTGGGAATCTGTGTCAAAACTTTGTTAGAAATTATGTGATCCTTATTAGCCTGAAGTCAGGGAGATGGGGCATGAAGTTATTTCTAGGAGTTGGAGACATACCAAGTTAAGCTCAGTTCTGGGCATCTTTGAAATACCTATACAAACTTGTTCCTACATAGTAACTTGCAACTTTGAATGAGAATGTGCTTGCTTACAGCAACGTGCTATATGTTCTGAATGCCCGAATTGGGAATCTGTGTCAAAACTTTGTTAGGAATTATGTGATCCTTGCTAGCTGGAAGTAAGGGAGATGGGGCATGAAGTTATTTCTAGGAGTTGGACACATACCAAGTTTAGCTCAGTTCTGGGTATCTTTGAAATACCTATATAAACTTGTTCCTACATAGTAACTTGCCACTTTGAATGAGAATGTGCTTGCTTACAGCAACGTGCTATATGTTGTGAATGCCCGAATTGGGAATCTGTGTCAAAACTTTGTTAGAAATTATGTGATCCTTACTAGCTGGAAGTAAGGGAGATGGGGCATGAAGTTATTTCTAGGAGTTGGAGACATACAACGTTTAGCTCAGTTCTGGGCATCTTTGAAATACCTATACAAACTTGTTCCTACATAGTAACTTGCCACTTTGAATGAGAATTTGCTTGCTTACAGCAACGTGCTATATGTTCTGAATGCCCGAATTGGGAATCTGTGTCCAAACTTTGTTAGAAATTATGTGATCCTTACTAGCTGGATGTAAGTGAGATGGGGCATGAAGTTATTTCTAGGAGTTGGACACATACCAAGTTTAGCTCAGTTCTGGGCATTTTGGAAATACCTATACAAACTTGTTCCTACATAGTAACTTGCCACTTTGAATGAGAATGTGCTTGCTTACAGCAACGTGCTATATGTTCTGAATGCCCGAATTTGGAATCTGTCTCAAAACTTTGTTAGAAATTATGTGATCCTTACTAGATGGATTTAAGGGAGAAGGGGGATGAAGTTATTTCCAGGAGTTGGAGACATAACAAGGTTAGCTGAATTCTGGGCATCTTTGAAATACCTATACAAACTTGTTCCTACATAGTAACTTGCCACTTTGAATGAGAATGTGCTTGCTTACAGCAACGTGCTATATGTTCTGAATGCCCGAATTGGGAATCTGTGTCAAAACTTTGTTAGGAATTATGTGATCCTTACTAGCTGGAAGTAAGGGAGATGGGGCATGAAGTTATTTCTAGGAGTTGGAGACATACCAAGTTTAGCTCAGTTCTGGGCATCTTTGAAATACCTATACAAACTTGTTCCTACATAGTAACTTGCAACTTCAATGAGAATGTGCTTGCTTACAGCAACGTGCTATATGTTCTGAATGCCCGAATTGGGAATCTGTGTCAAAACTTTGTTAGGAATTATGTGATCCTTACTAGCTGGAAGTAAGGGAGATGGGGCATGAAGTTATTTCTAGGAGTTGGACACATACCAACTTTAGCTCAGTTCCGGGCATCTTTGAAATACCTATACAAACTTGTTCCTACATAGTAACTTGCAACTTTGAATGAGAATGTGCTTGCTTACAGCAACGTGCTTTATGTTCTGAATGCCCGAATTGGGAATCTGTGTCAAACTTTGTTAGGAATTATGTGATCATTACTAGCTGGAAGTAAGGGAGATCGGGCATGAAGTTATTTCTAGAGGTTGGACACATACCAAGTTTAGCTCAGTTCTGGGCATCTTTGAAATACCTATACAAACTTGTTCCTACATAGTAACTTGCCACTTTGAATGAGAATGTGCTTGCTTACAGCAACGTGCTATATGTTCTGAATGCCCGAATTGGGAATCTGTGTCAAAAGTTTGTTAGGAATTATGTGATCCTTACTAGCTGGAAGTAAGGGAGATGGGGCATGAAGTTATTTCTAGGAGTTGGAGACATACCAAGTTTAGCTCAGTTCTGGGCATCTTTGAAATACCTATACAAACTTGTTCCTACATAGTAACTTGCAACTTTGAATGATAATGTGCTTGCTTACAGCAACGTGCTACATGTTCTGAATGCCCGAATTGGGAATCTGTGTCAAAACTTTGTCTGGAATTATGTGATCCTTACTAGCTGGAAGTAAGGGAGATGGGGCATGAAGTTATTTCTAGCAGTTGGAGAAATACCAAGTTTAGCTCTGTTCTGGGCCTCTTTAAAATACCTATACAAACTTGTTCCTACATAGTAACTTGCCACTTTGAATGAGAATGTGCTTGCTTACAGCAACGTGCTATATGTTCTGAATGCCCGAATTGGGAATCTGTGTCAAAACTTTGTTAGGAATTTTGTGATCCTTACTAGCTGGATGTAAGTGAGATGGGGCATGAAGTTATTTCTAGAGGCTGGACACATACCAAGTTTAGCTCAGTTCTGGGCATCTTTGAAATACCTATACAAACTTGTTCCTACATAGTAACTTGCATCTTTGAATGAGAATGTGCTTGCTTACAGCAACGTGCTATATGTTCTGAATACCCGAATTGGGAATCTGTGTCAAAACTTTGTTAGGAATTATGTGATCCTTACTAGCTGGAAGTAAGGGAGATGGGGCATGAAGTTATTTCTAGAGGCTGGACACATACCAAGTTTAGCTCAGTTCTGGGCATTTTTGAAATACCTATACAAACTTGTTCCTACATAGTAACTTGCCACTTTGAATGAGAATGTGCTTGCTTACAGCAACGTGCTATATGTTCTGAATGCCCGAATTGGGAATCTGTGTCAAAACTTTGTTAGAAATTATGTGATCCTTACTAGATGGATTTAAGGGAGATGGGGGATGAAGTTATTTCCAGGAGTTGGAGACATACCAAGGTTAGCTCAGTTCTGGGCATCTTTGAAATACCTATACAAACTTGTTCCTACATAGTAACTTGCCACTTTGAATGAGAATGTGCTTGCTTACAGCAACGTGCTATATGTTCTGAATGCCCGAATTGGGAATCTGTGTCAAAACTTTGTTAGGAATTATGTGATCCATACTAGCTGGAAGTAAGGGAGATGGGGCATGAAGTTATTTCTAGGAGTTTGACACATACCAAGTTTAACTCAGTTCTGGGCATCTTTGAAATACCTATACAAATTTGTTCCTACATAGTAACTTGCAACTTCAATGAGAATGTGCTTGCTTACAGCAACGTGCTATATGTTCTGAATGACCGAATTGGGAATCTGTGTCAAAAGTTTGTTAGGGATTATGTGATCCTTACTAGCTGGAAGTAAGGGAGATGGGGCATGAAGTTATTTCTAGGAGTTGGACACATACCAAGTTTAGCCCAGTTCTGGGCATCTTTGAAATACCTATATAAACTTGTTCCTACATAGTAACTTGCCACTTTGAATGAGAATGTGCTTGCTTACAGCAACGTGCTATATGGTCTGAATGCCCGAATTGGGAATGTGTGTCAAAACTTTGTTAGGAATTATGTGATCCTTACTAGCTGGAAGTAAGGGAGATGGGGCATGAAGTTATTTCTAGGAGTTGGACACATACCAACTTTAGCTCAGTTCCGGGCATCTTTGAAATACCTATACAAACTTGTTCCTACATAGTAACTTGCAACTTTGAATGAGAATGTGCTTGCTTACAGCAACGTGCTTTATGTTCTGAATGCCCGAATTGGGAATCTGTGTCAAACTTTGTTAGGAATTATGTGATCATTACTAGCTGGAAGTAAGGGAGATGGGGCATGAAGTTATTTCTAGAGGTTGGACACATACCAAGTTTAGCTCAGTTCTGGGCATCTTTGAAATACCTATACAAACTTGTTCCTACATAGTAACTTGCCACTTTGAATGAGAATGTGCTTGCTTACAGCAACGTGCTATATGTTCTGAATGCCCGAATTGGGAATCTGTGTCAAAAGTTTGTTAGGAATTATGTGATCCTTACTAGCTGGAAGTAAGGGAGATGGGGCATGAAGTTATTTCTATGAGTTGGAGACATACCAAGTTTAGCTCAGTTCTGGGCATCTTTGAAATACCTATACAAACTTGTTCCTACATAGTAACTTGAAACTTTGAATGATAATGTGCCTGCTTACAGCAACGTGCTACATGTTCTGAATGCCCGAATTGGGAATCTGTGTCAAAAATTTGTCTGGAATTATGTGATCCTTACTAGCTGGAAGTAAGGGAGATGGGGCATGAAGTTATTTCTAGAGGCTGGACACATACCAAGTTTAGCTCAGTTCTGGGCATTTTTGAAATACCTATACAAACTTGTTCCTACATAGTAACTTGCCACTTTGAATGAGAATGTGCTTGCTTACAGCAACGTGCTATATGTTCTGAATGCCCGAATTGGGAATCTGTGTCAAAACTTTGTTAGGAATTTTGTGATCCTTACTAGCTGGATGTAAGTGAGATGGGGCATGAAGTTATTTCTAGAGGCTGGACACATACCAAGTTTAGCTCAGTTCTGGGCATCTTTGAAATACCTATACAAACTTGTTCCTACATAGTAACTTGCATCTTTGAATGAGAATGTGCTTGCTTACAGCAACGTGCTATATGTTCTGAATGCCCGAATTGGGAATCTGTGTCAAAACTTTGTTAGGAATTATGTGATCCTTACTAGCTGGAAGTAAGGGAGATGGGGCATGAAGTTATTTCTAGAGGCTGGACACATACCAAGTTTAGCTCAGTTCTGGGCATTTTTGAAATACCTATACAAACTTGTTCCTACATAGTAACTTGCCACTTTGAATGAGAATGTGCTTGCTTACAGCAACGTGCTATATGTTCTGAATGCCCGAATTGGGAATCTGTGTCAAAACTTTGTTAGGAATTATGTGATCCTTACTAGCTGGAAGTAAGGGAGATGGGGCATGAAGTCATTTCTAGAGGCTGGACACATACAAAGATTAGCTCAGTTCTGGGCATCTTTGAAATACCTATACAAACTTGTTCCTACATAGTAACTTGCCACATTGAATGAGAATGTGCTTGCTTACAGCAACGTGCTATATGTTCTGAATGCCCGAATTGGGAATCTGTGTCAAAACTTTGTTAGGAATTATGTGATCCTTACTAGCTGAAAGTAAGGGAGATTGGGCATGAAGTTATTTGTAGGAGTTGGAGACATACCAAGTTCATCTCAGTTCTGGGCACTTTGAAATACCTATACAAACTTGTTCCTACATAGTAAATTGCAACTTTGAATGAGAATGTGCTTGCTTACAGCAACGTGGTACATGTTCTGAATGCCCGATTTGGGAATCTGTGTCAAAACTTTGTTAGAAATTATGTGATCCTTACTAGCTGGAAGTAAGGAAGATGGGGCATGAAGTTATTTCTAGAGGTTGGACACATACCAAGTTTAGCTCAGTTCTGGGCATCTTTGAAATACCTATACAAACTTGTTCCTACATAGTAACTTGCAACTAAGAATGAGAATGTGCTTGCTAACAGCAACGTGCTATATGTTCTGAATGCCCGAATTGGGAATCTGTGTCAAAACTTTTTTAGAAATTATGTGATCCTTACTAGATGGAAGTAAGGGAGATGGGGCATGAAGTTATTTCTTGGAGTTGGAGACATACAACGTTTAGCTCAGTTCTGGGCATCTTTGAAATACCTATACAAACTTGTTCCTACATAGTAACTTGCAACTTTGAATGAGAATGTGCTTCCTTACAGCAACGTGCTATATGTTCTGAATGCCCGAATTGGGAATCTGTGTCAAAACTTTGTTAGAAACTATGTGATCCTTACTAGCCTGAAGTAAGGGAGATGGGGCATGAAGATATTTCTAGGAGTTGGAGACATACAACGTTTAGCTCAGTTCTGGGCATCTTAGAAATACCTATACAAACCTGTTCCTACATAGTAACTTGCCACTTTGAATGAGAATGTTGTTACTTACAGCAACGTGCTATATGTTCTGAATGCCCGAATTGGGAATCTGTGTCAAAACTTTGTTAGGAATTATGTGATCCTTACTAGCTGGAAGTAAGGGAGATGGGGCATGAAGTTATTTCTAGGAGTTGGACACATACCAAGTTTAGCTCAGTTCTGGGAATCTTTGAAATACCTATACAAACTTGTTCCTACGTAGTAACTTGCATCTTTGAATGAGAATGTGCTTGCTTACAGCAACGTGCTATATGTTCTGAATGCCCGAATTGGGAATCTGTGTCAAAACTTTGTTAGGAATTATGTGATCCTTACTAGCTGGAAGTAAGGGAGATGGGGCATGGTGTTATTTCTAGAGGCTGGACACATACCAAGTTTAGCTCAGTTCTGGGTATTTTTGAAATACCTATACAAACTTGTTCCTACATAGTAACTTGCCACTTTGAATGAGAATGTGCTTGCTTACAGCAACGTGCTATATGTTCTGAATGCCCGAATTGGGAATCTGTGTCAAAACTTTTTTAGAAATTATGTGATCCTTACTAGATGGATTTAAGGGAGATGGGGGATGAAGTTATTTCCAGGAGTTGGAGACATACCAAGGTTAGCTCAGTTCTGGACATCTTTGAAATACCTATACAAACTTGTTCCTACATAGTAACTTGCCACTTTGAATGAGAATGTGCTTGCTTACAGCAACGTGCTATATGTTCTGAATGCCCGAATTGGGAATCTGTGTCAAAACTTTGTTAGGAATTATGTGATCCTTACTAGCTGGAAGTAAGGGAGATGGGGCATGAAGTTACTTCTAGGAGTTTGACACATACCAAGTTTAACTCAGTTCTGGGCATCTTTGAAATACCTATACAAACATGTTCCTACATAGTAACTTGCAACTTCAATGATAATGTGCTTGCTTACAGCAACGTGCTATATGTTCTGAATGCCCGAATTGGGAATCTGTGTCAAAACTTTGTTAGGAATTATGTGATCCTTACTAGCTGGATGTAAGTGAGATGGGGCATGAAGTTATTTCTAGAGGCTGGACACATACCAAGTTTAGCTCAGTTCTGGGCATCTTTGAAATACCTATACAAACTTGTTCCTACATAGTAACTTGCATCTTTGAATGAGAATGTGCTTGCTTACAGCAACGTGCTATATGTTCTGAATGCCCGAATTGGGATTCTGTGTCAACACTTTGTTAGGAATTATGTGATCCTTACTAGCCTGAAGTAAGGGAGATGGGGCATGAAGTTATTTCTAGAGGTTGGACATATACCAAGTTTAGCTCAGTTCTGGGCATCTTTGAAATACCTATACAAACTTGTTACTACATAGTAACTTGCCACTTTGAATGAGAATGTGCTTGCTTACAGCAACGTGCTATATGTTCTGAATGCCCGAATTGGGATTCTGTGTCAACACTTTGTTAGGAATTATGTGATCCTTACTAGCATGAAGTAAGGGAGACGGGGCATGAAGTTATTTCTAGGAGTTGGAGACATACAACGTTTAGCTCAGTTCTGGGCATCTTTGAAATACCTATACAAACTTGTTCCTACATAGTAACTTGCAACTTTGAATGAGAATGTGCTTGCTTACAGCAACGTGCTATATGTTCTGATTGCCCGAATTGGGAATCTGTGTCAAAACTTTGTTAGGAATTATGTGATCCTTACTAGCTGGAAGTAAGGGAGATGGGGCATGAAGTTATTTCTAGAGGCTGGACACATACCAAGTTTAGCTCAGTTCTGGGCATCTTTGAAATACCTATACAAACTTGTTCCTACATAGTAACTTGCCACTTTGAATGAGAATGTGCTTGCTTACAGCAACGTGCTACATGTTCTGAATGCCCGAATTGGGAATCTGTGTCAAAACTTTGTTAGAAATTTTGTAATCCTTAATAGATGGAAGAAAGGGAGATGGGGCATGAAGTTATTTCTAGGAGTTGGAGACATACAACGTTTAGCTCAGTTCTGGGCATCTTTGAAATACCTATACAAACTTGTTCCTACATAGTAACTTGCAACTTTGAATGAGAATGTCCTTGCTTAGAGCAACGTGCTATATGTTCTGAATGCCCGAATTGGGAATCTGTGTCAAAACTTTGTTCGGAATTATGTGATCCTTACTAGCTGGAAGTAAGGGAGATGGGGCATGAAGTTATTTCTAGGAGTTGGAGACATACCAAGTTTAGCTCAGTTCTGGGCATCTTTGAAATACCTATACAAACTTGTTCCTACATAGTAACTTGCAACATTGAATGAGAATGTGCTTGCTTACAGCAACGTGCTATATGTTCTGAATGCCCGAATTTGGAATCTGTGTCAAAACTTTGTTAGGACTTATGTGATCCTTACTAGCCTGAAGTAAGGGAGATGGGGCATGAAGTTATTTCTAGAGGTTGGACATATACCAAGTTTAGCTCAGTTCTGGGCATCTTTGAAATACCTATACAAACTTGTTACTACATAGTAACTTGCAACTTTCAATGAGAATGTGCTTGCTTACAGCAACGTGCTATATGTTCTGAATGCCCGAATTGGGATTCTGTGTCAAAACTTTGTTCGGAATTATGTGATCCTTACTAGCAGGAAGTAAGGGAGACGGGGCATGAAGTTATTTCTAGGAGTTGGAGACATACAACGTTTAGCTCAGTTCTGGGCATCTTTGAAATACCTATACAAACTTGTTCCTACATAGTAACTTGCCACATTGAAGGAGAATGTGCTTGCTTACAGCAACGTGCTATATGTTCTGAATGCCCGAATTGGGAATCTGTGTCAAAACTTTGTTAGGAATTATGTGATCCTTACTAGCTGAAAGTAAGGGAGATGGGGCATGAAGTTATTTGTAGGAGTTGGAGACATACCAAGTTCATCTCAGTTCTGGGCACTTTGAAATACCTATACAAACTTGTTCCTACATAGTAACTTGCAACTTTGAATGAGAATGTGCTTGCTTACAGCAACGTGCTACATGTTCTGAATGCCCGAATTGGGAATCTGTGTCAAAACTTTGTTAGAAATTATGTGATCCTTACTAGCTGGAAGTAAGGAAGATGGGGCATGAAGTTATTTCTAGAGGTTGGACACATACCAAGTTTAGCTCAGTTCTGGGCATCTTTGAAATACCTATACAAACTTGTTCCTACATAGTAACTTGCAACTAAGAATGAGAATGTGCTTGCTAACAGCAACGTGCTATATGTTCTGAATGCCCGAATTGGGAATCTGTGTCAAAACTTTTTTAGAAATTATGTGATCCTTACTAGATGGAAGTAAGGGAGATGGGGCATGTAGTTATTTCTTGGAGTTGGAGACATACAACGTTTAGCTCAGTTCTGGGCATCTTTGAAATACCTATACAAACTTGTTCCTACATAGTAACTTGCAACTTTGAATGAGAATGTGCTTCCTTACAGCAACGTGCTATATGTTCTGAATGCCCGAATTGGGAATCTGTGTCAAAACTTTGTTAGAAACTATGTGATCCTTACTAGCCTGAAGTAAGGGAGATGGGGCATGAAGTTATTTCTAGGAGTTGGAGACATACAACGTTTAGCTCAGTTCTGGGCATCTTAGAAATACCTATACAAACCTGTTCCTACATAGTAACTTGCCACTTTGAATGAGAATGTTGTTACTTACAGCAACGTGCTATATGTTCTGAATGCCCGAATTGGGAATCTGTGTCAAAACTTTGTTAGGAATTATGTGATCCTTACTAGCTGGAAGTAAGGGAGATGGGGCATGAAGTTATTTCTAGGAGTTGGACACATACCAAGTTTAGCTCAGTTCTGGGAATCTTTGAAATACCTATACAAACTTGTTCCTACATAGTATCTTGCCACTTTGAATGAGAATGTGCTTGCTTACAGCAACGTGCTATATGTTCTGAATGCCCGAATTGGGAATCTGTGTCAAAACTTTGTTAGGAATTATGTGATCCTTACTAGCTGGACTTAAGGGAGATGGGGCATGAAGTTATTTCTAGGAGTTGGAGAAATACCAAGTTTAGCTCTGTTCTGGGCATCTTTAAAATACCTATACAAACTTGTTCCTACATAGGTACTTGCAACTTTGAATGAGAATGTGCTTGCTTACAGCAACGTGCTATATGTTCTGAATGCCCGAATTGGGAATCTGTGTCAAAACTTTGTTAGGAATTATGTGATCCTTACTAGCCTGAAGTAAGAGAGATGGGGCATGAGGTTATTTCTAGGAGTTGGAGACATACCAAGTTTAGCTCAGTTATGGGCATCTTTGAAATACCTATACAAACTTGTTCCTACATAGTAACTTGCCACTTTGAATGAGAATGTTCTTACTTACAGCAACGTGCTATATGTTCTGAATGCCCGAATTGGGAATCTGTGTCAAAACTTTTTTAGGAATTATGTGATCCTTACTTGCTGGAAGTAAGGGAGATGGGGCATGAAGTTATTTCTAGGAGTTGGACACATACCAAGTTTAGCTCAGTTCTGGGAATCTTTGAAATACCTATACAAACTTGTCCCTACATAGTAACTTGCCACTTTGAATGAGACTGTGCTTGCTTACAGCAACGTGCTATATGTTCTGAATGCCCGAATTGGGAATCTGTGTCAAAACTTTGTTAGGAATTATGTGATCCTTACTTGCTGGAAGTAAGGGAGATGGGGCATGAAGTTATTTCTAGGAGTTGGACACATACCAAGTTTAGCTCAGTTCTGGGAATCTTTGAAATACCTATACAAACTTGTCCCTACATAGTAACTTGCCACTTTGAATGAGACTGTGCTTGCTTACAGCAACGTGCTATATGTTCTGAATGCCCGAATTGGGAATCTGTGTCAAAACTTTGTTAGGAAATATGTGATCCTTACTAGCTGGAAGTAAGGGAGATGGGGCATGAAGTTATTTCTAGGAGTTGGAGACATACCCAGTTTAGCTCAGTTCTGGGCATCTTTGAAATACCTATACAAACTTGTTCCTACATAGTAACTTGCATCTTTGAATGAGAATGTGCTTGCTTACAGCAACGTGCTATATGTTCTGAATGCACGAATTGGGAATCTGTGTCAAAACTTTGTTAGGAATTATGTGATCCTTACTAGCTGGAAGTAAGGGAGATGGGGCATGATGTTATTTCTTGGAGTTGGACACATACCAAGTTTAGCTCAGTTCTGGGCATCTTTGAAATACCTATACAAACTTGTTCCTACATAGTAAATTGCAACTTTAATGAGAATGGGCTTGCTTACAGCAACGTGCTATATGTTCTGAATGCCCGAATTGGGAATCTGTGTCAAAACATTGTTAGGAATTATGTGATCCTTACTAGATGGAGGTAAGGGAGATGGGGCATGAAGTTATTTCTAGGAGTTGGAGACATACCAAGTTTAGCTCTGTTGTGGGCATCTTTGAAATACCTATACAAACTTGTTCCTACATAGTAACTTGCAACTTTGAATGAGAATGTGGTTGCTTACAGCAACGTGCTACATGTTCTGAATGTCCGAATTGGGAATCTGTGTCAAAACTTTGTTAGGAATTATGTGATCCTTACTAGCTGGAAGTAAGGGAGATGGGGCATGAAGTTATTTCTAGGAGTTGGAGACATACCAAGTTTAGCTCAGTTCTGGGCATCTTTGAAATACCTATACTAACTTGTTCCTACATAGTAACTTGCAACTTTAAATGAGAATGTGCTGTCTTACAGCAAGGTGCTATATGTTCTGAATGCCCGAATTGGGAATCTGTGTCAAAACTTTCTTAGGAATTATGTGATCCTTATTAGCTGGAATTAAGGGAGATGGGGCATGAAGTTATTTCTAGGAGTTGGACACATACCAAGTTTAGCTCAGTTCTGGGCATCTTTGAAATACCTATACAAACTTGTACCTACATAGTAACTTACAACTTTGAATGAGAATGTGCTTGCTTACAGCAACGTGCTATATGTTCTGAATGCCCGAATTGGGAATCTGTGTCAAAACTTTGTTAGGAATTATGTGATCCTTAGTAGCTGGAAGTAAGGGAGATGGGGCATGAAGTTATTTCTAGGAGTTGGACACATACAACGTTTAGCTCAGTTCTGGGCATCTTTGAAATACCTATACAAACTTGTTCCTACATAGTAACTTGCAACTTTGAATGAGAATGTGCTTGCTTACAGCAACGTGCTACATGTTCTGAATGTCCGAATTTGGAATCTGTGTCAAAACTTTGTTAGGAATTATGTGATCCTTACTAGTAGGAAGTAAGGAGGAGGGGGCATGAAGATATATCTAGGAGTTGGAGACATACCAAGTTTAGCTCAGTTCTGGGCATCTTTGAAATACCTATACAAACTTGTTCCTACATAGTAACTTGCAACTTTGAATGAGAATGTGCTTGCTGACAGCAACGTGCTCTATGTTCTGAATGCCCTAATTGGGAATCTGTGTCAAAACTTTGTTCGGAATTATGTGATCCTTACTAGCTGGAAGTAAGGGACATGGGGCATGAAGTTATTTCTAGGAGTTGGAGACATACCAAGTTTAGCTCAGTTCTGGGCATCTTTGAAATACCTATACAAACTTGTTCCTACATAGTAACTTGCAACTTTGAATGAGAATGTGCTTGCTTACAGCAACGTGCTATATGTTCTGAATGCCCGAATTGGGAATCTGTGTCAAAACTTTGTTAGAAATTATGTGATCCTTACTAGATGGAAGTAAGGGAGATGGGGCATGAAGTTATTTCTAGGAGTTGGACACATACAACGTTTAGCTCAGTTCTGGGCATCTTTGAAATACCTATACAAACTTGTTCCTACATAGTAACTTGCAACTTTGAATGAGAATGTGCTTGCTTACAGCAACGTGCTATATGTTCTGAACGCCCGAATTGGGAATCTGTGTCAAAACTTTGTTAGAAATTATGTGATCCTTACTAGATGGAAGTAAGGGAGATGGGGCATGAAGTTATTTCTAGGAGTTGGACACACACAACGTTTAGTTCAGTTCTGGGCATCTTTGAAATACCTATACAAACTTGTTCCTACATAGTAACTTGCAACTTTGAATGAGAATGTGCTTCCTTACAGCAACGTGCTATATGTTCTGAATTCCCGAATTGGGAATCTGTGTCAAAACTTTGTTAGAAATTATGTGATCCTTACTAGCCTGAAGTAAGGGAGATGGGGAATGAAGCTATTTCTAGGAGTTGGAGACATACAACGTTTAGCTCAGTTCTGGGCATCTTTGAAATACCTATACAAACTTGTTCCTACATAGTAACTTGCCACTTTGAATGAGAATGTGCTTGCTTACAGCAACGTGCTATATGTTCTGAATGCCCGAATTGGGAATCTGTGTCAAAACTTTGTTAGAAATTATGTGATCCTTACTAGCTGGAAGTAAGGGAGATGGGGCATGAAGTTATTTCTAGGAGTGGGACACATACCAAGTTTAGCCCAGTTCTGGGCATCTTTGAAATACCTATACAAACTTGTTCCTACATAGTAACTTGCAACTTTGAATGAGAATGTGCTTGCTTACAGCAACGTGCTATATGTTCTGAATGCCCGAATTGGGAATCTGTGTCAAAACTTTCTTAGGAATTATGTGATCCTTACTAGCTGGAAGTAAGGGACATGGGGCATGAAGTTATTTCTAGGAGTTGGAGACATACCAAGTTTAGCTCAGTTCTGGGCATCTTTGAAATACCTATACAAACTTGTTCCTACATAGTAACTTGCAACTTTGAATGAGAATGTGCTTGCTTACAGCAACGTGCTATATGTTCTGAATGCCCGAATTGGGAATCTGTGTCAAAACTTTGTTAGAAATTATGTGATCCTTACTAGCTGGAAGTAAGGGAGATGGGGCATGAATTTATTTCTAGGAGTTGGACACATACAACGTTTAGCTCAGTTCTGGGCATCTTTGAAATACCTATACAAACTTGTTCCTACATAGTAACTTGCAACTTTGAATGAGAATGTGCTTGCTTACAGCAACGTGTTACATGTTCTGAGTGTCCGAATTGGGAATCTGTGTCAAAACTTTTTTAGGAATTATGTGATCCTTACTTGCTGGAAGTAAGGGAGATGGGGCATGAAGTTATTTCTAGGAGTTGGACACATACCAAGTTTAGCTCAGTTCTGGGAATCTTTGAAATACCTATACAAACTTGTCCCTACATAGTAACTTGCCACTTTGAATGAGACTGTGCTTGCTTACAGCAACGTGCTATATGTTCTGAATGCCCGAATTGGGAATCTGTGTCAAAACTTTGTTAGGAATTATGTGATCCTTACTTGCTGGAAGTAAGGGAGATGGGGCATGAAGTTATTTCTAGGAGTTGGACACATACCAAGTTTAGCTCAGTTCTGGGAATCTTTGAAATACCTATACAAACTTGTCCCTACATAGTAACTTGCCACTTTGAATGAGACTGTGCTTGCTTACAGCAACGTGCTATATGTTCTGAATGCCCGAATTGGGAATCTGTGTCAAAACTTTGTTAGGAAATATGTGATCCTTACTAGCTGGAAGTAAGGGAGATGGGGCATGAAGTTATTTCTAGGAGTTGGAGACATACCCAGTTTAGCTCAGTTCTGGGCATCTTTGAAATACCTATACAAACTTGTTCCTACATAGTAACTTGCATCTTTGAATGAGAATGTGCTTGCTTACAGCAACGTGCTATATGTTCTGAATGCACGAATTGGGAATCTGTGTCAAAACTTTGTTAGGAATTATGTGATCCTTACTAGCTGGAAGTAAGGGAGATGGGGCATGAAGTTATTTCTTGGAGTTGGACACATACCAAGTTTAGCTCAGTTCTGGGCATCTTTGAAATACCTATACAAACTTGTTCCTACATAGTAAATTGCAACTTTAATGAGAATGGGCTTGCTTACAGCAACGTGCTATATGTTCTGAATGCCCGAATTGGGAATCTGTGTCAAAACTTTGTTAGGAATTATGTGATCCTTACTAGATGGAGGTAAGGGAGATGGGGCATGAAGTTATTTCTAGGAGTTGGAGACATACCAAGTTTAGCTCTGTTGTGGGCATCTTTGAAATACCTATACAAACTTGTTCCTACATAGTAACTTGCAACTTTGAATGAGAATGTGGTTGCTTACAGCAACGTGCTACATGTTCTGAATGTCCGAATTGGGAATCTGTGTCAAAACTTTGTTAGGAATTATGTGATCCTTACTAGCTGGAAGTAAGGGAGATGGGGCATGAAGTTATTTCTAGGAGTTGGAGACATACAACGTTTAGCTCAGTTCTGGGCATCTTTGAAATACCTATACTAACTTGTTCCTACATAGTAACTTGCAACTTTAAATGAGAATGTGCTGTCTTACAGCAAGGTGCTATATGTTCTGAATGCCCGAATTGGGAATCTGTGTCAAAACTTTCTTAGGAATTATGTGATCCTTATTAGCTGGAATTAAGGGAGATGGGGCATGAAGTTATTTCTAGGAGTTGGACACATACCAAGTTTAGCTCAGTTCTGGGCATCTTTGAAATACCTATACAAACTTGTACCTACATAGTAACTTACAACTTTGAATGAGAATGTGCTTGCTTACAGCAACGTGCTATATGTTCTGAATGCCCGAATTGGGAATCTGTGTCAAAACTTTGTTAGGAATTATGTGATCCTTAGTAGCTGGAAGTAAGGGAGATGGGGCATGAAGTTATTTCTAGGAGTTGGACACATACAACGTTTAGCTCAGTTCTGGGCATCTTTGAAATACCTATACAAACTTGTTCCTACATAGTAACTTGCAACTTTGAATGAGAATGTGCTTGCTTACAGCAACGTGCTACATGTTCTGAATGTCCGAATTTGGAATCTGTGTCAAAACTTTGTTAGGAATTATGTGATCCTTACTAGTAGGAAGTAAGGAGGAGGGGGCATGAAGATATATCTAGGAGTTGGAGACATACCAAGTTTAGCTCAGTTCTGGGCATCTTTGAAATACCTATACAAACTTGTTCCTACATAGTAACTTGCAACTTTGAATGAGAATGTGCTTGCTGACAGCAACGTGCTATATGTTCTGAATGCCCTAATTGGGAATCTGTGTCAAAACTTTGTTCGGAATTATGTGATCCTTACTAGCTGGAAGTAAGGGACATGGGGCATGAAGTTATTTCTAGGAGTTGGAGACATACCAAGTTTAGCTCAGTTCTGGGCATCTTTGAAATACCTATACAAACTTGTTCCTACATAGTAACTTGCAACTTTGAATGAGAATGTGCTTGCTTACAGCAACGTGCTATATGTTCTGAATGCCCGAATTGGGAATCTGTGTCAAAACTTTGTTAGAAATTATGTGATCCTTACTAGATGGAAGTAAGGGAGATGGGGCATGAAGTTATTTCTAGGAGTTGGACACATACAACGTTTAGCTCAGTTCTGGGCATCTTTGAAATACCTATACAAACTTGTTCCTACATAGTAACTTGCAACTTTGAATGAGAATGTGCTTGCTTACAGCAACGTGCTATATGTTCTGAACGCCCGAATTGGGAATCTGTGTCAAAACTTTGTTAGAAATTATGTGATCCTTACTAGATGGAAGTAAGGGAGATGGGGCATGAAGTTATTTCTAGGAGTTGGACACACACAACGTTTAGTTCAGTTCTGGGCATCTTTGAAATACCTATACAAACTTGTTCCTACATAGTAACTTGCAACTTTGAATGAGAATGTGCTTCCTTACAGCAACGTGCTATATGTTCTGAATTCCCGAATTGGGAATCTGTGTCAAAACTTTGTTAGAAATTATGTGATCCTTACTAGCCTGAAGTAAGGGAGATGGGGAATGAAGCTATTTCTAGGAGTTGGAGACATACAACGTTTAGCTCAGTTCTGGGCATCTTTGAAATACCTATACACACTTGTTCCTACATAGTAACTTGCCACTTTGAATGAGAATGTGCTTGCTTACAGCAACGTGCTATATGTTCTGAATGCCCGAATTGGGAATCTGTGTCAAAACTTTGTTAGAAATTATGTGATCCTTACTAGCTGGAAGTAAGGGAGATGGGGCATGAAGTTATTTCTAGGAGTGGGACACATACCAAGTTTAGCCCAGTTCTGGGCATCTTTGAAATACCTATACAAACTTGTTCCTACATAGTAACTTGCAACTTTGAATGAGAATGTGCTTGCTTACAGCAACGTGCTATATGTTCTGAATGCCCGAATTGGGAATCTGTGTCAAAACTTTCTTAGGAATTATGTGATCCTTACTAGCTGGAAGTAAGGGACATGGGGCATGAAGTTATTTCTAGGAGTTGGAGACATACCAAGTTTAGCTCAGTTCTGGGCATCTTTGAAATACCTATACAAACTTGTTCCTACATAGTAACTTGCAACTTTGAATGAGAATGTGCTTGCTTACAGCAACGTGCTATATGTTCTGAATGCCCGAATTGGGAATCTGTGTCAAAACTTTGTTAGAAATTATGTGATCCTTACTAGCTGGAAGTAAGGGAGATGGGGCATGAATTTATTTCTAGGAGTTGGACACATACAACGTTTAGCTCAGTTCTGGGCATCTTTGAAATACCTATACAAACTTGTTCCTACATAGTAACTTGCAACTTTGAATGAGAATGTGCTTGCTTACAGCAACGTGTTACATGTTCTGAGTGTCCGAATTTGGAATCTGTGTCAAAACTTTGTTAGGAATTATGTGATCCTTACTAGTAGGAAGTAAGGGAGATGGGGCATGAAGTTATATCTAGGAGTTGGAGACATACCAAGTTTAGCTCAGTTCTGGGCATCTTTGAAATACCTATACAAACTTGTTCCTACATAGTAACTTGCAACTTTGAATGAGAATGTGCTTGCTTACAGCAACCTGCTCTATGTTCTGAATGCCCGAATTGGGAATCTGTGTCAAAACTTTGTTCGGAATTATGTGATCCTTACTAGCTGGAAGTAATTGAGATGGGGCATGAAGTTATTTCTAGGAGTTGGAGACATACCAAGTTTAGCTCAGTTCTGGGCATCTTTGAAATACCTATACAAACTTGTTCCTACATAGTAACTTGCAACTTTGAATGAGAATGTGCTTGCTTACAGCAACGTGCTATATGTTCTGAATCGCCGAATTGGGAATCTGTGTCAAAACTTTGTTAGAAATTATGTGATCCTTACTAGATGGAAGTAAGGGAGATGAGGCATGAAGTTATTTCTAGGAGTTGGACACATACAACGTTTACCTCAGTTCTGGGCATCTTTGAAATACCTATACAAACTTGTTCCTACATAGTAACTTGCAACTTTGAATGAGAATGTGCTTGCTTACAGCAACGTGCTATATGTTCTGAATGCCCGAATTGGGAATCTGTGTCAAAACTTTGTTAGAAATTATGTGATACTTACTAGCCTGAAGTAAGGGAGATGGGGCATGAAGTTATTTCTAGGAGTTGGACACATACCAAGTTTAGCCCAGTTCTGGGCATCTTTGAAATACCTATACAAACTTGTTCCTACATAGTATCTTGCAACTTTGAATGAGAATGTGCTTGCTTACAGCAACGTGCTATATGTTCTGAATGCCCGAATTGGGAATCTGTGTCAAAACTTTCTTAGGAATTATGTGATCCTTACTAGCTGGAAGTAAGGGAGATGGGGCATGAAGTTATATCTAGGAGTTGGAGACATACCAAGTTTAGCTCAGTTCTGGGCATCTTTGAAATACCTATACAAACTTGTTCCTACATAGTAACTTGCAACTTTGAATGAGAATGTGCTTGCTTACAGCAACGTGCTCTATGTTCTGAATGCCCGAATTGGGAATCTGTGTCAAAACTTTGTTCGGAATTATGTGATCCTTACTAGCTGGAAGTAAGGGAGATGGGGCATGAAGTTATTTCTAGGAGTTGGAGACATACCAAGTTTAGCTCAGTTCTGGGCATCTTTGAAATACCTATACAAACTTGTTCCTACATAGTAACTTGCAACTTTGAATGAGAATGTGCTTGCTTACAGCAACGTGCTATATGTTCTGAATCGCCGAATTGGGAATCTGTGTCAAAACTTTGTTAGAAATTATGTGATCCTTACTAGATGGAAGTAAGGGAGATGAGGCATGAAGCTATTTCTAGGAGTTGGACACATACAACGTTTACCTCAGTTCTGGGCATCTTTGAAATACCTATACAAACTTGTTCCTACATAGTAACTTGCAACTTTGAATGAGAATGTGCTTGCTTACAGCAACGTGCTATATGTTCTGAATGCCCGAATTGGGAATCTGTGTCAAAACTTTGTTAGAAATTATGTGATCCTTACTAGCCTGAAGTAAGGGAGATGGGGCATGAAGTTATTTCTAGGAGTTGGAGACATACAACGTTTAGCTCAGTTCTGGGCATCTTTGAAATACCTATACAAAGTTGTTCCTACATAGTAACTTGCAACTTTGAATGAGAATGTGCTTGCTTACAGCAACGTGCTATATGTTCTGACAGCCCGAATTGGGAATCTGTGTCAAAACTTTGTTAGGAATTTTGTGATCCTTACTAGCTGGAAGTAAGGGAGATGGGGCATGAAGTTATTTCTAGGAGTTGGACATATACCAAGTTTATCTCAGTTCTGGTCATCTTTGAAATACCGATACAAACTTGTTCCTACATAGTACCTTCAACTTTGAATGAGAATGTGCTTGCTTACAGCAACGTGCTATATGTTCTGAATGCCCGAATTGGGAATCTGTGTCAAAACTTTCTTAGGAATTATGTGATCCTTACTAGCTGGAAGTAAGGGAGATGGGGCATGAAGTTATTTCTAGGAGTTGGACACATACCAAGTTTAGCTCAGTTCTGGGCATCGTTGAAATACCTATACAAACTTGTTCCTACATAGTAACTTGTCACTTTGAATGAGAATGTGCTTGCTGACAGCAACGTGCTATATGTTCTGACTGCCCGAATTGGGAATCTGTGTCAAAACATTGTTAGGAATTATGTGATCCTTACTAGCTGGAAGTAAGGGAGATGGGGCATGAAGTTATTTCTAGGAGTTGGACACATACCAAGTTTAGCTCAGTTCTGGGCATCTTTGAAATACCTATACAAACTTGTTCCTACATAGTAACTTGCAACTTTGAATGAGAATGTGCTTGCTTACAGCAACGTGCTATATGTTCTGAATGCCCGAATTGGGAATCTGTGTCAAAACTTTGTTAGGAATTATGTGATCCTTACTAGCTGGAAGTAAGGGAGATGGGGCATGAAGTTATTCCTAGAGGTTGGACACATACCAAGTTTAGCTCAGTTCTGGGCATCTTTGAAATACCTATACAAACTTGTTCCTACATAGTAACATGCAACTTTGAATGAGAATGTGCTTGCTTACAGCAATGTGCTATATGATCTGAATGCCCGAATTGGGAATCTGTGTCAAAACTTTGTTAGGAATTATGTCATCCTTACTAGCTGGAAGTAAGGGAGATGGGGCATGAAGTTATTTCTAGAGGCTGGACACATACCAAGTTTAGCTCCGTTCTGGGCATCTTTGAAATACCTATACAAACTTGTTCCTACATAGTAACTTGCAACTTTGAATGAGAATGTGCTTGCTTACAGCAACATGCTATATGTTCTGAATGCCCGAATTGGGAATCTGTGTCAAAACTTTGTTAGGAATTATGTGATTCTTACTAGCTGGAAGTAAGGGAGATGGGGCATGAAGTTATTTCTAGAGGCTGGACACATACCAAGTTTAGCTCCGTTCTGGGCATCTTTGAAATACCTATACAAACTTGTTCCTACATAGTAACTTGCCACTTTGAATGAGAATGTGCTTGTTTACAGCAACGTGCTACATGTTCTGAATGCCCGAATTGGGAATCTGTGTCAAAACTTTGTTAGGAATTATGTGATCCTTAATAGCTGGAAGTAAGGGAGATGGGGCATGAAGTTATTTCTAGAAGTTGGAGACATACAACGTTTAGCTCAGTTCTGGGCATCTTTGAAATACCTATACAAACTTGTTCCTACATAGTAACTTGCAACTTTGAATGAGAATGTGCTTGCTTACAGCAACGTGCTATATGTTCTGAATGCCCGAATTGGGAATCGGTGTCCAAACTTTGTTAGGAATTATGTGATCCTTACTAGCTGGAAGTAAGGGAGATGGGGCATGAAGTTATTTCTAGGAGTTGGAGACATACAACGTTTAGCTCAGTTCTGGGCATCTTTGAAATACCTATACAAACTTGTTCCTACACAGTAACTTGCAACTTTGAATGAGAATGTGCTTCCTTACAGCAACATGCTATATGTTCTGAATGCCCGAATTGGGAATCTGTGTCAAAACTTTGTTAGAAATTATGTGATCCTTACTAGCCTGAAGTAAGGGAGATGGGGCATGAAGTTATTTCTAGGAGTTGGAGACATACAACGTTTAGCTTCATTCTGTGCATCTTTGAAATACCTATACAAACTTGTTCCTACATAGTAACTTGCAACTTTGAATGAGAATGTGCTTGCTTGCAGCAACGTACTATATGTTCTGAATGCCCGAATTGGGAATCTGCGTCAAAACTTTGTTCGGAATTATGTGATCCTTATTAGCTGGAAGTAAGGGAGATGGGGCATGAAGTTATTTCTAGGAGTTGGAGACATACAAAGTTTAGCTCAGTTCTGGGCATCTTTGAAATACCTAAACTAACTTGTTCCTACATAGTAACTTGCCACTTTGAATGAGAATGTGCTTGCTTACAGCAACGTGCTATATCTTCTGAATGCCCGAATTGGGAATCTGTGTCAAAACTTTGTTCCGAATTATGTGATCCTTACTAAATGGAGGTAAGGGAGATGGGGCATGAAGTTATTTCTAGGAGTTGGAGACATACTAAGTTTAGCTCTGTTGTGGGCATCTTTGAAATACCTATACAAACTTGTTCCTACATAGTAACTTGCAACTTTGAATGAGAATGTGCTTGCTTACAGCAACGTGCTATATGTTCTGAATGCCCGAATTGGGAATCTGTGTCAAAACTTTGTTAGGAATTATGTGATCCTTACTAGCTGGAAGTAAGGGAGATGGGGCATGAAGTTATTTCTAGGAGTTGGAGACATACCAAGTTTAGCTCTGTTGTGGGCATCTTTGAAATACCTATACAAACTTGTTCCTACATAGTAACTTGCCACTTTGAATGAGAATGTGCTTGCTTACAGCAACGTGCTATATGTTCTTACTGCCCGAATTGGGAATCTGTGTCAAAACTTTGTTAGGAATTATTTGATCATTACTAGCTGGAAGTAAGGGAGATGGGGCATGAAGTTATCTCTAGAGGTTGGACACATACCAAGTTTAGCTCAGTTCTGGGCATCTTTGAAATACCTATACAAACTTGTTCCTACATAGTAACATGCAACTTTGAATGAGAATGTGCTTGCTTACAGCAATGTGCTATATGATCTGAATGCCCGAATTGGGAATCTGTGTCAAAACTTTGTTAGGAATTATGTCATCCTTACTAGCTGGAAGTAAGGGAGATGGGGCATGAAGTTATTTCTAGAGGCTGGACACATACCAAGTTTAGCTCCGTTCTGGGCATCTTTGAAATACCTATACAAACTTGTTCCTACATAGTAACTTGCAACTTTGAATGAGAATGTGCTTGCTTACAGCAACATGCTATATGTTCTGAATGCCCGAATTGGGAATCTGTGTCAAAACTTTGTTAGGAATTATGTGATCCTTACTAGCTGGAAGTAAGGGAGATGGGGCATGAAGTTATTTCTAGAGGCTGGACACATACCAAGTTTAGCTCCGTTCTGGGCATCTTTGAAATACCTAAACTAACTTGTTCCTACATAGTAACTTGCCACTTTGAATGAGAATGTGCTTGCTTACAGCAACGTGCTACATGTTCTGAATGCCCGAATTGGGAATCTGTGTCAAAACTTTGTTAGGAATTATGTGATCCTTAATAGCTGGAAGTAAGGGAGATGGGGCATGAAGTTATTTCTAGGAGTTGGAGACATACAACGTTTAGCTCAGTTCTGGGCATCTTTGAAATACCTATACAAACTTGTTCCTACATAGTAACATGCAACTTTGAATGAGAATGTGCTTGCTTACAGCAATGTGCTATATGATCTGAATGCCCGAATTGGGAATCTGTGTCAAAACTTTGTTAGGAATTATGTCATCCTTACTAGCTGGAAGTAAGGGAGATGGGGCATGAAGTTATTTCTAGAGGCTGGACACATACCAAGTTTAGCTCCGTTCTGGGCATCTTTGAAATACCTATACAAACTTGTTCCTACATAGTAACTTGCAACTTTGAATGAGAATGTGCTTGCTTACAGCAACGTGCTATATGTTCTGAATGCCCGAATTGGGAATCTGTGTCAAAACTTTGTTAGGAATTATGTGATCCTTACTAGCTGGAAGTAAGGGAGATGGGGCATGAAGTTATTTCTAGAGGCTGGACACATACCAAGTTTAGCTCCGTTCTGGGCATCTTTGAAATACCTAAACTAACTTGTTCCTACATAGTAACTTGCCACTTTGAATGAGAATGTGCTTGCTTACAGCAACGTGCTACATGTTCTGAATGCCCGAATTGGGAATCTGTGTCAAAGCTTTGTTAGGAATTATGTGATCCTTAATAGCTGGAAGTAAGGGAGATGGGGCATGAAGTTATTTCTAGGAGTTGGAGACATACAACGTTTAGCTCAGTTCTGGGCATCTTTGAAATACCTATACAAACTTGTTCCTACATAGTAACTTGCAACTTTGAATGAGAATGTGCTTGCTTACAGCAACGTGCTATATGTTCTGAATGCCCGAATTGGGAATCGGTGTCCAAACTTTGTTAGGAATTATGTGATCCTTACTAGCTGGAAGTAAGGGAGATGGGGCATGAAGTTATTTCTAGGAGTTGGACACATACCAAGTTTAGCCCAGTTCTGGGCATCTTTGAAATACCTATACAAACTTGTTCCTACATAGTAACTTGCAACTTTGAATGAGAATGTGCTTGCTTACAGCAACGTGCTATATGTTCTGAATGCCTGAATTGGGAATCTGTGTCAAAACTTTCTTAGGAATTATGTGATCCTTACTAGCTGGAAGTAAGGGAGATGGGGCATGAAGTTATTTCTAGGAGTTGGACATATACCAAGTTTATCTCAGTTCTGGTCATCTTTGAAATACCGATAGTAACTTGTTCCTACATAGTAACTTGCCACTTTGAATGAGAATGTGCTTGCTTACAGCAACGTGCTATATGTTCTGAATGCCCGAAATGTGAATCTGTGTGAAAACTTTGTTCGGAATTATGTGATCCTTACTAGCTGGAAGTAAGGGAGATGGGGCATGAAGTTATTTCTAGGAGTTGGAGACATACAACGTTTAGATCCGTTCTGTGCATCTTTGAAATACCTATACAAACTTGTTCCTACATAGTAACTTGCAACTTTGAATGAGAATGTACTTGCTTGCAGCAACGTGCTATATGTTCTGAAAGCCCGAATTGGGAATCTGTGTCAAAACTTTGTTCGGAATTATGTGATCCTTATTAGCTGGAAGTAAGGGAGATGGGGCATGAAGTTATTTCTAGGAGTTGGAGACATACAACGTTTAGCTCAGTTCTGGGCATCTTTGAAATACCTAAACTAACTTGTTCCTACATAGTAACTTGCCACTTTGAATGAGAATGTGCTTGCTTACAGCAACGTGCTATATCTTCTGAATGCCCGAATTGGGAATCTGTGTCAAAACTTTGTTAGGAATTATGTGATCCTTACTAGCTGGAAGTAAGGGAGATGGCGCATGAAGTTATTTCCAGGAGTTTGAGACATACAACGTTTAGCTCAGTTCTGGGCATCTCTGAAATACCTATACAAACTTGTTCCTACATAGTAACTTGCCACTTTGAATGAGAATGTGCTTGCTTACAGCAACGTGCTATATGTTCTGAATGCCCGAATTGGGAATCTGTGTCAAAACTTTGTTAGGAATTATGTGATCCTTACTAGCTGGAAGTAAGGGAGATGGGGCATGAAGTTATTTCTAGGAGTTGGAGACATACAACGTTTAGCTCAGTTCTGGACATCTTGGAAATACCTATACAAACTTGTTCCTACATAGTAACTTGCCACTTTGAATGAGAATGTGCTTGCTTACAGCAACGTGCTATATGTTCTGAATGCCCGAATTTGGAATCTGTGTCAAAACTTTGTTCGGAATTATGTGATCCTTACTAAATGTAGGTAAGGGAGATGAGGCATGAATTTATTTCTAGGAGAAGGACACATACCAAGTTTAGCTCAGTTCTGGGCATCTTTGAAATACCTATACAAACTTGTTCCTACATAGTAACTTGCAACTTTGAATGAGAATGTGCTTGCTTACAGCAGCGTGCTATATGTTTTGAATGCCTGAAATAGGAATCTGTGTCAAAACTTTGTTAGAAATTATGTGATCCTTACTAGCTGGAAGTAAGGGAGATGGGGCATGAAGTTATTTCTAGGAGTTGGAGACATACCATGTTTAGCTCAGTTCTGGGCATCTTTGAAATACCTATACAAACTTGTTCCTACAGAGTAACTTGCAACTTTGAATGAGAATGTGCTTGCTTACAGCAACGTGCTATATGTTCTGAATGCCCGAATTGGGAATCTGTGTCAAAACTTTGTTAGGAATTATGTGATCCTTACTAGCTGGAAGTAAGGGAGATGGGGCATGAAGTTATTTCTAGGAGTTGGAGAAATACCAAGTTTAGCTCAGTTCTGGGCATCTTTGAAATACCTATACAAACTTGTTCCTACATAGTAACTTGCAACTTTGAATGAGAATGTGCTTGCTTACAGCAACGTGCTATATGTTCTGAATGCCCGAATTGGGAATCTGTGTCAAAACTTTGTTAGGAATTATGTGATCCTTACTAGCTGGAAGTAAGGGAGATGGGGCATGAAGTTATTTCTAGGAGTTGGAGACATACCAAGTTTAGCTCATTTCTGGGCATCTTTGAAATACCTATACTAACTTGTTCCTACATAGTAACTTGCAACTTTAAATGAGAATGTGCTTGCCTACAGCAACGTGCTATATGTTCTGAATGCGCCAATTGGGAATCTGTGTCAAAACTTTGTTAGAAATTATGTGATCCTTACTAGCCTTAAGTAAGGGAGATGGGGCATGAAGTTATTTCTAGGAGTTGGAGACATACAACGTTTAGCTCTGTTCTGTGCATCTTTGAAATACCTATACAAACTTGTTCCTACATAGTAACTTGCAACTTTGAATGAGAATGTGCTTGCTTGCAGCAACGTGCTATATGTTCTGAATGCCCGAATTGGGAATCTGTGTCAAAACTTTGTTCGGAATTATGTGATCCTTATTAGCTGGAAGTAAGGGAGATGGGGCATGAAGTTATTTCTAGGAGTTGGAGACATACAACGTTTAGCTCAGTTCTGGGCATCTTTGAAATACCTAAACTAACTTGTTCCTACATAGTAACTTGCCACTTTGAATGAGAATGTGCTTGCTTACAGCAACGTGCTATATCTTCTGAATGCCCGAATTGGGAATCTGTGTCAAAACTTTGTTAGGAATTATGTGATCCTTACTAGCTGGAAGTAAGGGAGATGGCGCATGAAGTTATTTCTAGGAGTTGGAGACATACAACGTTTAGCTCAGTTCTGGGCATCTTTGAAATACCTATACAAACTTGTTCCTACATAATAACTTGCCACTTTGAATGAGAATGTGCTTGCTTACAGCAACGTGCTATATGTTCTGAATGCCCGAATTGGGAATCTGTGTCAAAACTTTGTTAGGAATTATGTGATCCTTACTAGCTGGATTTAAGGGAGATGGGGCATGAAGTTATTTCTAGGAGTTGGAGACATACAACGTTTAGCTCAGTTCTGGGCATCTTTGAAATACCTAAACTAACTTGTTCCTACATAGTAACTTGCCACTTTGAATGAGAATGTGCTTGCTTACAGCAACGTGCTATATCTTCTGAATGCCCGAATTGGGAATCTGTGTCAAAACTTTGTTAGGAATTATGTGATCCTTACTAGCTGGAAGTAAGGGAGATGGCGCATGAAGTTATTTCTAGGAGTTGGAGACATACAACGTGTAGCTCAGTTCTGGGCATCTTTGAAATACCTATACAAACTTGTTCCTACATAATAACTTGCCACTTTGAATGAGAATGTGCTTGCTTACAGCAACGTGCTATATGTTCTGAATGCCCGAATTGGGAATCTGTGTCAAAACTTTGTTAGGAATTATGTGATCCTTACTAGCTGGAAGTAAGGGAGATGGGGCATGAAGTTATTTCTAGGAGTTGGAGACATACAACGTTTAGCTCAGTTCTGGACATCTTGGAAATACCTATACAAACTTGTTCCTACATAGTAACTTGCCACTTTGAATGAGAATGTGCTTGCTTACAGCAACGTGCTATATGTTCTGAATGCCCGAATTTGGAATCTGTGTCAAAACTTTGTTCGGAATTATGTGATCCTTACTAAATGTAGGTAAGGGAGATGAGGCATGAAGTTATTTCTAGGAGAAGGACACATACCAAGTTTAGCTCAGTTCTGGGCATCTTTGAAATACCTATACAAACTTGTTCCTACATAGTAACTTGCCACTTTGAATGAGAATGTGCTTGCTTACAGCAACGTGCTATATGTTTTGAATGCCTGAAATAGGAATCTGTGTCAAAACTTTGTTAGAAATTATGTGATCCTTACTAGCTGGAAGTAAGGGAGATGGGGCATGAAGTTATTTCTAGGAGTTGGAGACATACCATGTTTAGCTCAGTTCTGGGCATCTTTGAAATACCTATACAAACTTGTTCCTACATAGTAACTTGCAACTTTGAATGAGAATGTGCTTGCTTACAGCAACGTGCTATATGTTCTGAATGCCCGAATTTGGAATCTGTGTCAAAACTTTGTTCGGAATTATGTGATCCTTACTAAATGTAGGTAAGGGAGATGAGGCATGAAGTTATTTCTAGGAGAAGGACACATACCAAGTTTAGCTCAGTTCTGGGCATCTTTGAAATACCTATATAAACTTGTTCCTACATAGTAACTTGCAACTTTGAATGAGAATGTGCTTGCTTACAGCAACGTGCTCTATGTTCTGAATGCCCGAATGGGGAATCTGTGTCAAAACTTTGTTAGGAATTATGTGATCCTTACTAGCTGGAAGTAAGGGAGATGGGGCATGAAGTTAATTCTAGGAGTTGGACACATACCAACTTTAGCCCAGTTCAGGGCATCTTTGAAATACCTATACAAACTTGTTCCTACATAGTAACTTGCCACTTTGAATGAGAATGTTCTTACGTACAGCAACGTGCTATAAGTTCTGAATGCCCGAATTGGGAATCTGTGTCAAAACTTTGTTAGGAATTATGTGATCCTTACTAACTGGAAGTAAGGGAGATGGGGCATGAAGTTATTTCTAGGAGTTGGACACATACCAAGTTTAGCTCAGTTCTGGGCATCTTTGAAATACCTATACAAACTTGTTCCTACATAGTAACTTTCCACTTTGAATGAGAATGTGCTTGCTTACAGCAACGTGCTATATGTTCTGAATGCCCGAATTGGGAATCTGTGTCAAAAGTTTGTTAGGAATTATGTGATCCTTACTAGCTGGAAGTAAGGGAGATGGGGCATGAAGTTATTTCTAGGAGTTGGACACATACCAAGTTTAGCTCAGTTCTGGGCATCTTTGAAATACCTATATAAACTTGTTCCTACATAGTAACTTGCAACTTTGAATGAGAATGTGCTTGCTTACAGCAACGTGCTCTATGTTCTGAATGCCCGAATGGGGAATCTGTGTCAAAACTTTGTTAGGAATTATGTGATCCTTACTAGCTGGAAGTAAGGGAGATGGGGCATGAAGTTATTTCTAGGAGTTGGACACATACCAACTTTAGCCCAGTTCAGGGCATCTTTGAAATACCTATACAAACTTGTTCCTACATAGTAACTTGCCACTTTGAATGAGAATGTTCTTACGTACAGCAACGTGCTATATGTTCTGAATGCCCGAATTGGGAATCTGTGTCAAAACTTTGTTAGGAATTATGTGATCCTTACTAGCTGGAAGTAAGGGAGATGGGGCATGAAGTTATTTCTAGGAGTTGGACACATATCAAGTTTAGCTCAGTTCTGGGCATCTTTGAAATACCTATACAAACTTGTTCCTACATAGTAACTTGCCACTTTGAATGATAATGTGCTTGCTTACAGCAACGTGCTATATGTTCTTACTGCCCGAATTGGGAATCTGTGTCAAATCTTTGTTACGAATTATGTGATCATTACTAGCTGGAAGTAAGGGAGATGGGGCATGAAGTTATTTCTAGGAGTTGGAGACATACCATGTTTAGCTCAGTTCTGGGCATCTTTGAAATACCTATACAAACTTGTTCCTACATAGTAACTTGCAACTTTGAATGAGAATGTGCTTGCTTACAGCAACGTGCTATATGTTCTGAATGCCCGAATTGGGAATCTGTGTCAAAACTTTGTTAGGAATTATGTGATCCTTACTAGCTGGAAGTAAGGGAGATGGGGCATGAAGTTATTTCTAGGAGTTGGAGAAATACCAAGTTTAGCTCAGTTCTGGGCATCTTTGAAATACCTATACAAACTTGTTCCTACATAGTAACTTGCAACTTTGAATGAGAATGTGCTTGCTTACAGCAACGTGCTATATGTTCTGAATGCCCGAATTGGGAATCTGTGTCAAAACTTTGTTAGGAATTATGTGATCCTTATTAGCTGGAAGTAAGGGAGATGGGGCATGAAGTTATTTCTAGGAGTTGGAGACATACAACGTTTAGCTCAGTTCTGGGCATCTTTGAAATACCTAAACTAACTTGTTCCTACATAGTAACTTGCCACTTTGAATGAGAATGTGCTTGCTTACAGCAACGTGCTATATCTTCTGAATGCCCGAATTGGGAATCTGTGTCAAAACTTTGTTAGGAATTATGTGATCCTTACTAGCTGGAAGTAAGGCAGATGGCGCATGAAGTTATTTCTAGGAGTTGGAGACATACAACGTTTAGCTCAGTTCTGGGCATCTTTGAAATACCTATACAAACTTGTTCCTACATAATAACTTGCCACTTTGAATGAGAATGTGCTTGCTTACAGCAACGTGCTATATGTTCTGAATGCCCGAATTGGGAATCTGTGTCAAAACTTTGTTAGGAATTATGTGATCCTTACTAGCTGGAAGTAAGGGAGATGGGGCATGAAGTTATTTCTAGGAGTTGGACACATACCAAGTTTAGCTCAGTTCTGGGCATCTTTGAAATACCTAAACTAACTTGTTCCTACATAGTAACTTGCCACTTTGAATGAGAATGTGCTTGCTTACAGCAACGTGCTATATCTTCTGAATGCCCGAATTGGGAATCTGTGTCAAAACTTTGTTAGGAATTATGTGATCCTTACTAGCTGGAAGTAAGGGAGATGGCGCATGAAGTTATTTCTAGGAGTTGGAGACATACAACGTTTAGCTCAGTTCTGGGCATCTTTGAAATACCTATACAAACTTGTTCCTACATAATAACTTGCCACTTTGAATGAGAATGTGCTTGCTTACAGCAACGTGCTATATGTTCTGAATGCCCGAATTGGGAATCTGTGTCAAAACTTTGTTAGGAATTATGTGATCCTTACTAGCTGGAAGTAAGGGAGATGGGGCATGAAGTTATTTCTAGGAGTTGGAGACATACAACGTTTAGCTCAGTTCTGGACATCTTGGAAATACCTATACAAACTTGTTCCTACATAGTAACTTGCCACTTTGAATGAGAATGTGCTTGCTTACAGCAACGTGCTATATGTTCTGAATGCCCGAATTTGGAATCTGTGTCAAAACTTTGTTCGGAATTATGTGATCCTTACTAAATGTAGGTAAGGGAGATGAGGCATGAAGTTATTTCTAGGAGAAGGACACATACCAAGTTTAGCTCAGTTCTGGGCATCTTTGAAATACCTATACAAACTTGTTCCTACATAGTAACTTGCCACTTTGAATGAGAATGTGCTTGCTTACAGCAACGTGCTATATGTTTTGAATGCCTGAAATAGGAATCTGTGTCAAAACTTTGTTAGAAATTATGTGATCCTTACTAGCTGGAAGTAAGGGAGATGGGGCATGAAGTTATTTCTAGGAGTTGGAGACATACCATGTTTAGCTCAGTTCTGGGCATCTTTGAAATACCTATACAAACTTGTTCCTACATAGTAACTTGCAACTTTGAATGAGAATGTGCTTGCTTACAGCAACGTGCTATATGTTCTGAATGCCCGAATTGGGAATCTGTGTCAAAACTTTGTTAGGAATTATGTGATCCTTACTAGCTGGAAGTAAGGGAGATGGGGCATGAAGTTATTTCTAGGAGTTGGAGAAATACCAAGTTTAGCTCAGTTCTGGGCATCTTTGAAATACCTATACAAACTTGTTCCTACATAGTAACTTGCAACTTTGAATGAGAATGTGCTTGCTTACAGCAACGTGCTATATGTTCTGAATGCCCGAATTGGGAATCTGTGTCAAAACTTTGTTCGGAATTATGTGATCCTTATTAGCTGGAAGTAAGGGAGATGGGGCATGAAGTTATTTCTAGGAGTTGGAGACATACAACGTTTAGCTCAGTTCTGGGCATCTTTGAAATACCTAAACTAACTTGTTCCTACATAGTAACTTGCCACTTTGAATGAGAATGTGCTTGCTTACAGCAACGTGCTATATGTTCTGAATGCCCGAATTGGGAATCTGTGTCAAAACTTTGTTAGGAATTATGTGATCCTTACTAGCTGGATGTAAGGGAGATGGGGCATGAAGTTATTTCTAGGAGTTGGAGACATACAACGTTTAGCTCAGTTCTGGACATCTTGGAAATACCTATACAAACTTGTTCCTACATAGTAACTTGCCACTTTGAATGAGAATGTGCTTGCTTACAGCAACGTGCTATATGTTCTGAATGCCCGAATTTGGAATCTGTGTCAAAACTTTGTTCGGAATTATGTGATCCTTACTAAATGTAGGTAAGGGAGATGAGGCATGAAGTTATTTCTAGGAGAAGGACACATACCAAGTTTAGCTCAGTTCTGGGCATCTTTGAAATACCTATACAAACTTGTTCCTACATAGTAACTTGCCACTTTGAATGAGAATGTGCTTGCTTACAGCAACGTGCTATATGTTTTGAATGCCTGAAATAGGAATCTGTGTCAAAACTTTGTTAGAAATTATGTGATCCTTACTAGCTGGAAGTAAGGGAGATGGGGCATGACGTTATTTCTAGGAGTTGGAGACATACCATGTTTAGCTCAGTTCTGGGCATCTTTGAAATACCTATACAAACTTGTTCCTACATAGTAACTTGCAACTTTGAATGAGAATGTGCTTGCTTACAGCAACGTGCTATATGTTCTGAATGCCCGAATTGGGAATCTGTGTCAAAACTTTGTTAGGAATTATGTGATCCTTACTAGCTGGAAGTAAGGGAGATGGGGCATGAAGTTATTTCTAGGAGTTGGAGAAATACCAAGTTTAGCTCAGTTCTGAGCATCTTTGAAATACCTATACAAACTTGTTCCTACATAGTAACTTGCAACTTTGAATGAGAATGTGCTTGCTTACAGCAACGTGCTATATGTTCTGAATGCCCGAATTGGGAATCTGTGTCAAATCTTTGTTAGGAATTATGTGATCCTTACTAGCTGGAAGTAAGGGAGATGGGGCATGAAGTTATTTCTAGGAGTTGGAGAAATACCAAGTTTAGCTCAGTTCTGGGCATCTTTGAAATACCTCTACAAACTTGTTCCTACATAGTAACTTGCCACTTTGAATGAGAATGTGCTTGCTTACAGCAACGTGCTATATGTTCTTACTGCCCGAATTGGGAATCTGTGTCAAAACTTTGTTACGAATTATGTGATCATTACTAGCTGGAAGTAAGGGAGATGGGGCATGAAGTTATTTCTAGGAGTTGGACATATACCAAGTTTATCTCAGTTCTGGGCATCTTTGAAATACCGATACAAACTTGTTCCTACATAGTAACTTGCAACTTTGAATGAGAATGTGCTTGCTTACAGCAACGTGCTATATGTTCTGAATGCCCGAATTGGGAATCTGTGTCAAAACTTTGTTAGGAATTATGTGATCCTTACTAACTGGAAGTAAGGGAGATGGGGCATGAAGTTATTTCTAGGAGTTGGACACATACCAAGTTTAGCTCAGTTCTGGGCATCTTTGAAATACCTATACAAACTTGTTCCTACATAGTAACTTTCCACTTTGAATGAGAATGTGCTTGCTTACAGCAACGTGCTATATGTTCTGAATGCCCGAATTGGGAATCTGTGTCAAAAGTTTGTTAGGAATTATGTGATCCTTACTAGCTGGAAGTAAGGGAGATGGGGCATGAAGTTATTTCTAGGAGTTGGACACATACCAAGTTTAGCTCAGTTCTGGGCATCTTTGAAATACCTATATAAACTTGTTCCTACATAGTAAATTGCAACTTTGAATGAGAATGTGCTTGCTTACAGCAACGTGCTCTATGTTCTGAATGCCCGAATGGGGAATCTGTGTCAAAACTTTCTTAGGAATTATGTGATCCTTACTAGCTGGAAGTAAGGGAGATGGGGCATGAAGTTATTTCTAGGAGTTGGACACATACCAAGTTTAGCTCAGTTCTGGGCATCTTTGAAATACCTATACAAACTTGTTCCTACATAGTAACTTGCCACTTTGAATGAGAATGTTCTTACGTACAGCAACGTGCTATATGTTCTGAATGCCCGAATTGGGAATCTGTGTCAAAACTTTGTTAGGAATTATGTGATCCTTACTAACTGGAAGTAAGGGAGATGGGGCATGAAGTTATTTCTAGGAGTTGGACACATACCAAGTTTAGCTCAGTTCTGGGCATCTTTGAAATACCTATACAAACTTGTTCCTACATAGTAACTTTCCACTTTGAATGAGAATGTGCTTGCTTACAGCAACGTGCTATATGTTCTGAATGCCCGAATTGGGAATCTGTGTCAAAAGTTTGTTAGGAATTATGTGATCCTTACTAGCTGGAAGTAAGGGAGATGGGGCATGAAGTTATTTCTAGGAGTTGGACACATACCAAGTTTAGCTCAGTTCTGGGCATCTTTGAAATACCTATATAAACTTGTTCCTACATAGTAACTTGCAACTTTGAATGAGAATGTGCTTGCTTACAGCAACGTGCTCTATGTTCTGAATGCCCGAATGGGGAATCTGTGTCAAAACTTTGTTAGGAATTATGTGATCCTTACTAGCTGGAAGTAAGGGAGATGGGGCATGAAGTTATTTCTAGGAGTTGGACACATACCAACTTTAGCCCAGTTCAGGGCATCTTTGAAATACCTATACAAACTTGTTCCTACATAGTAACTTGCCACTTTGAATGAGAATGTTCTTACGTACAGCAACGTGCTATATGTTCTGACTGCCCGAATTGGGAATCTGTGTCAAAACTTTGTTAGGAATTATGTGATCCTTACTAGCTGGAAGTAAGGGAGATGGGGCATGAAGTTATTTCTAGGAGTTGGACACATATCAAGTTTAGCTCAGTTCTGGGCATCTTTGAAATACCTATACAAACTTGTTCCTACATAGTAACTTGCCACTTTGAATGAGAATGTGCTTGCTTACCGCAACGTGCTATATGTTCTTACTGCCCGAATTGGGAATCTGTGTCAAATCTTTGTTACGAATTATGTGATCATTACTAGCTGGAAGTAAGGGAGATGGGGCATGAAGTTATTTCTAGGAGTTGGACATATACCAAGTTTATCTCAGTTCCGGGCATCTTTGAAATACCGATACAAACTTGTTCCTACATAGTAACTTGCAACATTGAATGAGAATGTGCTTGCTTACAGCAACGTGCTATATGTTCTGAATGCCGGAATTGGGAATCTGTGTCAAAACTTTGTTAGGAATTATGTGATCCTTACTAGCTGGAAGTAAGGGAGATGGGGCATGAAGTTATTTCTAGGAGTTGGACACATACCAAGTTTAGCTCAGTTCTGGGCATCTTTGAAATACCTATACAAACTTCTTCCTACATAGTAACTTGCAACTTTGAATGAGAATGTGCTTGCTTACAGCAACGTGCTATATGTTCTGAATGCTCCAATTGAGAATCTGTGTCAAAACTTTGTTAGGAATTATGTGATCCTTACTAGCTGGAAGTAAGGGAGATGGGGCATGAAGTTATTTCTAGGAGTTGGACACATACCAAGTTTAGCTCAGTTCTGGGCATCTTTGAAATACCGATACAAACTTGTTCCTACATAGTAACTTGCAACTTTGAATGAGAATGTGCTTGCTTACAGCAACGTGCTATATGTTCTGAATGCCCGAATGGGGAATCTGTGTCAAAACTTTGTTAGGAATTATGTGATCCTTACTAGCTGGAAGTAAGGGAGATGGGGCATGAAGTTAGGTCTAGGAGTTGGACACATACCAAGTTTAGCTCAGTTCTGGGCATCTTTGAAATACCTATACAAACTTGTTCCTACATAGTAACTTGCAACTTTGAATGAGAATGTGCTTCCTTACAGCAACGTGCTATATGTTCTGAATGCCCGAATTGGGAATCTGTGTCAAAACTTTGATAGGAATTATGTGATCCTTACTAGCCTGAAGTAAGGGAGATGGGGCATGTAGTTATTTCTAGGAGTTGGAGACATACAACGTTTAGCTCAGTTCTGGGCATCTTTGAAATACCTATACAAACTTGTTCCTACATAGTAACTTGCCACTTTGAATGAGAATGTTCTTACTTACAGCAACGTGCTATATGTTCTGAATGCCCGAATTGGGAATCTGTGTCAAAACTTTGTTAGGAATTATGTGATCCTTACTAGCTGGAAGTAAGGGAGATGGGGCATGAAGTTATTTCTAGGAGTTGGAGACATACTAAGTTTAGCTCTGTTGTGGGCATCTTTGAAATACCTATACAAACTTGTTCCTACATAGTAACTTGCAACTTTGAATGAGAATGTGCTTGCTTACAGCAACGTGCTATATGTTCTGAATGCCCCAATTGGGAATCTGTGTCAAAACTTTGTTAGGAATTATGTGATCCTTACTAGCTGGAAGTAAGGGAGATGGGGCATGAAGTTATTTCTAGGAGTTGGAGACATACCAAGTTTAGCTCTGTTGTGGGCATCTTTGAAATACCTATACAAACTTGTTCCTACATAGTAACTTGCCACTTTGAATGAGAATGTGCTTGCTTACAGCAACGTGCTATATGTTCTTACTGCCCGAATTGGGAATCTGTGTCAAAACTTTGTTAGGAATTATTTGATCATTACTAGCTGGAAGTAAGGGAGATGGGGCATGAAGTTATCTCTAGAGGTTGGACACATACCAAGTTTAGCTCAGTTCTGGGCATCTTTGAAATACCTATACAAACTTGTTCCTACATAGTAACATGCAACTTTGAATGAGAATGTGCTTGCTTACAGCAATGTGCTATATGATCTGAATGCCCGAATTGGGAATCTGTGTCAAAACTTTGTTAGGAATTATGTCATCCTTACTAGCTGGAAGTAAGGGAGATGGGGCATGAAGTTATTTCTAGAGGCTGGACACATACCAAGTTTAGCTCCGTTCTGGGCATCTTTGAAATACCTATACAAACTTGTTCCTACATAGTAACTTGCAACTTTGAATGAGAATGTGCTTGCTTACAGCAACATGCTATATGTTCTGAATGCCCGAATTGGGAATCTGTGTCAAAACTTTGTTAGGAATTATGTGATCCTTACTAGCTGGAAGTAAGGGAGATGGGGCATGAAGTTATTTCTAGAGGCTGGACACATACCAAGTTTAGCTCCGTTCTGGGCATCTTTGAAATACCTAAACTAACTTGTTCCTACATAGTAACTTGCCACTTTGAATGAGAATGTGCTTGCTTACAGCAACGTGCTACATGTTCTGAATGCCCGAATTGGGAATCTGTGTCAAAACTTTGTTAGGAATTATGTGATCCTTAATAGCTGGAAGTAAGGGAGATGGGGCATGAAGTTATTTCTAGGAGTTGGAGACATACAACGTTTAGCTCAGTTCTGGGCATCTTTGAAATACCTATACAAACTTGTTCCTACATAGTAACATGCAACTTTGAATGAGAATGTGCTTGCTTACAGCAATGTGCTATATGATCTGAATGCCCGAATTGGGAATCTGTGTCAAAACTTTGTTAGGAATTATGTCATCCTTACTAGCTGGAAGTAAGGGAGATGGGGCATGAAGTTATTTCTAGAGGCTGGACACATACCAAGTTTAGCTCCGTTCTGGGCATCTTTGAAATACCTATACAAACTTGTTCCTACATAGTAACTTGCAACTTTGAATGAGAATGTGCTTGCTTACAGCAACATGCTATATGTTCTGAATGCCCGAATTGGGAATCTGTGTCAAAACTTTGTTAGGAATTATGTGATCCTTACTAGCTGGAAGTAAGGGAGATGGGGCATGAAGTTATTTCTAGAGGCTGGACACATACCAAGTTTAGCTCCGTTCTGGGCATCTTTGAAATACCTAAACTAACTTGTTCCTACATAGTAACTTGCCACTTTGAATGAGAATGTGCTTGCTTACAGCAACGTGCTACATGTTCTGAATGCCCGAATTGGGAATCTGTGTCAAAACTTTGTTAGGAATTATGTGATCCTTAATAGCTGGAAGTAAGGGAGATGGGGCATGAAGTTATTTCTAGGAGTTGGAGACATACAACGTTTAGCTCAGTTCTGGGCATCTTTGAAATACCTATACTAACTTGTTCCTACATAGTAACTTGCAACTTTGAATGAGAATGTGCTTGCCTACAGCAACGTGCTATATGTTCTGAATGCGCCAATTGGGAATCTGTGTCAAAACTTTGTTAGAAATTATGTGATCCTTACTAGCCTTAAGTAAGGGAGATGGGGCATGAAGTTATTTCTAGGAGTTGGAGACATACAACGTTTAGCTCTGTTCTGTGCATCTTTGAAATACCTATACAAACTTGTTCCTACATAGTAACTTGCAACTTTGAATGAGAATGTGCTTGCTTGCAGCAACGTGCTATATGTTCTGAATGCCCGAATTGGGAATCTGTGTCAAAACTTTGTTCGGAATTATGTGATCCTTATTAGCTGGAAGTAAGGGAGATGGGGCATGAAGTTATTTCTAGGAGTTGGAGACATACAACGTTTAGCTCAGTTCTGGGCATCTTTGAAATACCTAAACTAACTTGTTCCTACATAGTAACTTGCCACTTTGAATGAGAATGTGCTTGCTTACAGCAACGTGCTATATCTTCTGAATGCCCGAATTGGGAATCTGTGTCAAAACTTTGTTAGGAATTATGTGATCCTTACTAGCTGGAAGTAAGGGAGATGGCGCATGAAGTTATTTCTAGGAGTTGGAGACATACAACGTTTAGCTCAGTTCTGGGCATCTTTGAAATACCTATACAAACTTGTTCCTACATAATAACTTGCCACTTTGAATGAGAATGTGCTTGCTTACAGCAACGTGCTATATGTTCTGAGTACCCGAATTGGGAATCTGTGTCAAAACATTGTTAGGAATTATGTGATCCTTACTAGCTGGAAGTAAGGGAGATGGGGCATGAAGTTATTTCTAGGAGTTGGAGACATACAACGTTTAGCTCAGTTCTGGACATCTTGGAAATACCTATACAAACTTGTTCCTACATAGTAACTTGCCACTTTGAATGAGAATGTGCTTGCTGACAGCAACGTGCTATATGTTCTGAATGCCCGAATTTGGAATCTGTGTCAAAACTTTGTTCGGAATTATGTGATCCTTACTAAATGTAGGTAAGGGAGATGAGGCATGAAGTTATTTCTAGGAGAAGGACACATACCAAGTTTAGCTCAGTTATGGGCATCTTTGAAATACCTATACAAACTTGTTCCTACATAGTAACTTGCCACTTTGAATGAGAATGTGCTTGCTTACAGCAACGTGCTATATGTTTTGAATGCCTGAAATAGGAATCTGTGTTAAAACTTTGTTAGAAATTATGTGATCCTTACTAGCTGGAAGTAAGGGAGATGGGGCATGAAGTTATTTCTAGGAGTTGGAGACATACCATGTTTAGCTCAGTTCTGGGCATCTTTGAAATACCTATACAAACTTGTTCCTACATAGTAACTTGCAACTTTGAATGAGAATGTGCTTGCTTACAGCAACGTGCTATATGTTCTGAATGCCCGAATTGGGAATCTGTGTCAAAACTTTGTTAGGAATTATGTGATCCTTACTAGCTGGAAGTAAGGGAGATGGGGCATGAAGTTATTTCTAGGAGTTGGAGAAATACCAAGTTTAGCTCAGTTCTGGGCATCTTTGAAATACCTATACAAACTTGTTCCTACATAGTAACTTGCAACTTTGAATGAGAATGTGCTTGCTTACAGCAACGTGCTATATGTTCTGAATGCCCGAATTGAGAATCTGTGTCAAAACTTTGTTCGGAATTATGTGATCCTTATTAGCTGGAAGTAAGGGAGATGGGGCATGAAGTTATTTCTAGGAGTTGGAGACATACAACGTTTAGCTCAGTTCTGGGCATCTTTGAAATACCTAAACTAACTTGTTCCTACATAGTAACTTGCAACTTTCAATGAGAATGTGCTTGCTTACAGCAACGTGCTATATGTTCTGAATGCCCGAATTAGGAATCTGTGTCAAAACTTTGTTAGGAATTATGTGATCCTTACTAGCTGGAAGTAAGGGAGATGGGGCATGAAGTTATTTCTAGGAGTTGGAGAAATACCAAGTTTAGTTCAGTTCTGGGCATCTTTGAAATACCTATACAAACTTGTTCCTACATAGTAACTTGCAACTTTGAATGAGAATGTGCTTGCTTACAGCAACGTGCTATATGTTCTGAATGCCCGAATTGGGAATCTGTGTCAAAACTTTGTTCGGAATTATGTGATCCTTATTAGCTGGAAGTAAGGGAGATGGGGCATGAAGTTATTTCTAGGAGTTGGAGACATACAACGTTTAGCTCAGTTCTGGGCATCTTTGAAATACCTAAACTAACTTGTTCCTACATAGTAACTTGCCACTTTGAATGAGAATGTGCTTGCTTACAGCAACGTGCTATATCTTCTGAATGCCCGAATTGGGAATCTGTGTCAAAACTTTGTTAGGAATTATGTGATCCTTACTAGCTGGATGTAAGGCAGATGGCGCATGAAGTTATTTCTAGGAGTTGGAGACATACAACGTTTAGCTCAGTTCTGGGCATCTTTGAAATACCTATACAAACTTGTTCCTACATAATAACTTGCCACTTTGAATGAGAATGTGCTTGCTTACAGCAACGTGCTATATGTTCGGAATGCCCGAATTGGGAATCTGTGTCAAAACTTTGTTAGGAATTATGTGATCCTTACTAGCTGGATTTAAGGGAGATGGGGCATGAAGTTATTTCTAGGAGTTGGAGACATACAACGTTTAGCTCAGTTCTGGGCATCTTTGAAATACCTAAACTAACTTGTTCCTACATAGTAACTTGCCACTTTGAATGAGAATGTGCTTGCTTACAGCAACGTGCTATATCTTCTGAATGCCCGAATTGGGAATCTGTGTCAAAACTTTGTTAGGAATTATGTGATCCTTACTAGCTGGAAGTAAGGGAGATGGGACATGAAGTTATTTCTAGGAGTTGGAGACATACAACGTTTAGCTCAGTTCTGGGCATCTTTGAAATACCTATACAAACTTGTTCCTACATAATAACTTGCCACTTTGAATGAGAATGTGCTTGCTTACAGCAACGTGCTATATGTTCTGAATGCCCGAATTGGGAATCTGTGTCAAAACTTTGTTAGGAATTATGTGATCCTTACTAGCTGGAAGTAAGGGAGATGGGGCATGAAGTTATTTCTAGGAGTTGGAGACATACAACGTTTAGCTCAGTTCTGGACATCTTGGAAATACCTATACAAACTTGTTCCTACATAGTAACTTGCCACTTTGAATGAGAATGTGCTTGCTTACAGCAACGTGCTATATGTTCTGAATGCCCGAATTTGGAATCTGTGTCAAAACTTTGTTCGGAATTATGTGATCCTTACTAAATGTAGGTAAGGGAAATGAGGCATGAAGTTATTTCTAGGAGAAGGACACATACCAAGTTTAGCTCAGTTCTGGGCATCTTTGAAATACCTATACAAACTTGTTCCTACATAGTAACTTGCCACTTTGAATGAGAATGTGCTTGCTTACAGCAACGTGCTATATGTTTTGAATGCCTGAAATAGGAATCTGTGTCAAAACTTTGTTAGAAATTATGTGATCCTTACTAGCTGGAAGTAAGGGAGATGGGGCATGAAGTTATTTCTAGGAGTTGGAGACATACCATGTTTAGCTCAGTTCTGGGCATCTTTGAAATACCTATACAAACTTGTTCCTACATAGTAACTTGCAACTTTGAATGAGAATGTGCTTGCTTACAGCAACGTGCTATATGTTCTGAATGCCCGAATTGGGAATCTGTGTCAAAACTTTGTTAGGAATTATGTGATCCTTACTAGCTGGAAGTAAGGGAGATGGGGCATGAAGTTATTTCTAGGAGTTGGAGAAATACCAAGTTTAGCTCAGTTCTGGGCATCTTTGAAATACCTATACAAACTTGTTCCTACATAGTAACTTGCAACTTTGAATGAGAATGTGCTTGCTTACAGCAACGTGCTATATGTTCTGAATGCCCGAATTGGGAATCTGTGTCAAAACTTTGTTCGGAATTATGTGATCCTTATTAGCTGGAAGTAAGGGAGATGGGGCATGAAGTTATTTCTAGGAGTTGGAGACATACAACGTTTAGCTCAGTTCTGGGCATCTTTGAAATACCTAAACTAACTTGTTCCTACATAGTAACTTGCCACTTTGAATGAGAATGTGCTTGCTTACAGCAACGTGCTATATCTTCTGAATGCCCGAATTGGGAATCTGTGTCAAAACTTTGTTAGGAATTATGTGATCCTTACTAGCTGGATGTAAGGCAGATGGCGCATGAAGTTATTTCTAGGAGTTGGAGACATACAACGTTTAGCTCAGTTCTGGGCATCTTTGAAATACCTATACAAACTTGTTCCTACATAATAACTTGCCACTTTGAATGAGAATGTGCTTGCTTACAGCAACGTGCTATATGTTCGGAATGCCCGAATTGGGAATCTGTGTCAAAACTTTTTTAGGAATTATGTGATCCTTACTAGCTGGATTTAAGGGAGATGGGGCATGAAGTTATTTCTAGGAGTTGGAGACATACAACGTTTAGCTCAGTTCTGGGCATCTTTGAAATACCTAAACTAACTTGTTCCTACATAGTAACTTGCCACTTTGAATGAGAATGTGCTTGCTTACAGCAACGTGCTATATCTTCTGAATGCCCGAATTGGGAATCTGTGTCAAAACTTTGTTAGGAATTATGTGATCCTTACTAGCTGGAAGTAAGGGAGATGGGACATGAAGTTATTTCTAGGAGTTGGAGACATACAACGTTTAGCTCAGTTCTGGGCATCTTTGAAATACCTATACAAACTTGTTCCTACATAATAACTTGCCACTTTGAATGAGAATGTGCTTGCTTACAGCAACGTGCTATATGTTCTGAATGCCCGAATTGGGAATCTGTGTCAAAACTTTGTTAGGAATTATGTGATCCTTACTAGCTGGAAGTAAGGGAGATGGGGCATGAAGTTATTTCTAGGAGTTGGAGACATACAACGTTTAGCTCAGTTCTGGACATCTTGGAAATACCTATACAAACTTGTTCCTACATAGTAACTTGCCACTTTGAATGAGAATGTGCTTGCTTACAGCAACGTGCTATATGTTCTGAATGCCCGAATTTGGAATCTGTGTCAAAACTTTGTTCGGAATTATGTGATCCTTACTAAATGTAGGTAAGGGAAATGAGGCATGAAGTTATTTCTAGGAGAAGGACACATACCAAGTTTAGCTCAGTTCTGGGCATCTTTGAAATACCTATACAAACTTGTTCCTACATAGTAACTTGCCACTTTGAATGAGAATGTGCTTGCTTACAGCAACGTGCTATATGTTTTGAATGCCTGAAATAGGAATCTGTGTCAAAACTTTGTTAGAAATTATGTGATCCTTACTAGCTGGAAGTAAGGGAGATGGGGCATGAAGTTATTTCTAGGAGTTGGAGACATACCATGTTTAGCTCAGTTCTGGGCATCTTTGAAATACCTATACAAACTTGTTCCTACATAGTAACTTGCAACTTTGAATGAGAATGTGCTTGCTTACAGCAACGTGCTATATGTTCTGAATGCCCGAATTGGGAATCTGTGTCAAAACTTTGTTAGGAATTATGTGATCCTTACTAGCTGGAAGTAAGGGAGATGGGGCATGAAGTTATTTCTAGGAGTTGGAGAAATACCAAGTTTAGCTCAGTTCTGGGCATCTTTGAAATACCTATACAAACTTGTTCCTACATAGTAACTTGCAACTTTGAATGAGAATGTGCTTGCTTACAGCAACGTGCTATATGTTCTGAATGCCCGAATTGGGAATCTGTGTCAAAACTTTGTTCGGAATTATGTGATCCTTATTAGCTGGAAGTAAGGGAGATGGGGCATGAAGTTATTTCTAGGAGTTGGAGACATACAACGTTTAGCTCAGTTCTGGGCATCTTTGAAATACCTAAACTAACTTGTTCCTACATAGTAACTTGCCACTTTGAATGAGAATGTGCTTGCTTACAGCAACGTGCTATATGTTCTGAATGCCCGAATTGGGAATCTGTGTCAAAACTTTGTTAGGAATTATGTGATCCTTACTAGCTGGATGTAAGGGAGATGGGGCATGAAGTTATTTCTAGGAGTTGGAGACATACAACGTTTAGCTCAGTTCTGGACATCTTGGAAATACCTATACAAACTTGTTCCTACATAGTAACTTGCCACTTTGAATGAGAATGTGCTTGCTTACAGCAACGTGCTATATGTTCTGAATGCCCGAATTTGGAATCTGTGTCAAAACTTTGTTCGGAATTATGTGATCCTTACTAAATGTAGGTAAGGGAGATGAGGCATGAAGTTATTTCTAGGAGAAGGACACATACCAAGTTTAGCTCAGTTCTGGGCATCTTTGAAATACCTATACAAACTTGTTCCTACATAGTAACTTGCCACTTTGAATGAGAATGTGCTTGCTTACAGCAACGTGCTATATGTTTTGAATGCCTGAAATAGGAATCTGTGTCAAAACTTTGTTAGAAATTATGTGATCCTTACTAGCTGGAAGTAAGGGAGATGGGGCATGACGTTATTTCTAGGAGTTGGAGACATACCATGTTTAGCTCAGTTCTGGGCATCTTTGAAATACCTATACAAACTTGTTCCTACATAGTAACTTGCAACTTTGAATGAGAATGTGCTTGCTTACAGCAACGTGCTATATGTTCTGAATGCCCGAATTGGGAATCTGTGTCAAAACTTTGTTAGGAATTATGTGATCCTTACTAGCTGGAAGTAAGGGAGATGGGGCATGAAGTTATTTCTAGGAGTTGGAGAAATACCAAGTTTAGCTCAGTTCTGAGCATCTTTGAAATACCTATACAAACTTGTTCCTACATAGTAACTTGCAACTTTGAATGAGAATGTGCTTGCTTACAGCAACGTGCTATATGTTCTGAATGCCCGAATTGGGAATCTGTGTCAAATCTTTGTTAGGAATTATGTGATCCTTACTAGCTGGAAGTAAGGGAGATGGGGCATGAAGTTACTTCTAGGAGTTGGAGACATACCAAGTTTAGCTCAGTTCTGGGCATCTTTGAAATACCTAAACTAACTTGTTCCTACATAGTAACTTTCCACTTTGAATGAGAATGTGCTTGCTTACAGCAACGTGCTATATGTTCTGAATGCCCGAATTGGGAATCTGTGTCAAAAGTTTGTTAGGAATTATGTGATCCTTACTAGCTGGAAGTAAGGGAGATGGGGCATGAAGTTATTTCTAGGAGTTGGACACATACCAAGTTTAGCTCAGTTCTGGGCATCTTTGAAATACCTATATAAACTTGTTCCTACATAGTAACTTGCAACTTTGAATGAGAATGTGCTTGCTTACAGCAACGTGCTCTATGTTCTGAATGCCCGAATTGGGAATCTGTGTCAAATCTTTGTTAGGAATTATGTGATCCTTACTAGCTGGAAGTAAGGGAGATGGGGCATGAAGTTATTTCTAGGAGTTGGACACATACCAAGTTTAACCCAGTTCTGGGCATCTTTGAAATACCTATACAAACTTGTTCCTACATAGTAACATGCAACATTGAATGAGAATGTGCTTGCTTACAGCAACGTGCTATATGTTCTGAATGCCCGAATTGGGAATCTGTGTCAAAACTTTGTTCGGAATTATGTGATCCTTACTAGCTGGAAGTAAGGGAGATGGGGCATGAAGTTATTTCTAGGAGTTGGAGACATACCAAGTTTAGCTCAGTTCTGGGCATCTTTGAAATACCTATACAAACTTGTTCCTACATAGTAACTTGCAACTTTGAATGAGAATGTGCTTGCTTACAGCAACGTGCTATATGTTCTGAATGCCCGAATTGGGAATCTGTGTCAAAACTTTGTTAGGAATTATGTGATCCTTGCTAGATGGAGGTAAGGGAGATGGGGCATGAAGTTATTTCTAGGAGTTGGAGACATACCAAGTTTAGCTCAGTTCTGGGCATCTTTAAAATACCTATACAAACTTGTTCCTACATAGTAACTTGCAACTTTGAATGAGAATGTGGTTGCTTACAGCAACGTGCTACATGTTCTGAATGTCCGAATTGGGAATCTGTGTCAAAACTTTGTTCGGAATTATGTGATCCTTACTAGCTGGAAGTAAGGGAGATGGGGCATGAAGTTATTTCTAGGAGTTGGAGACATACCAAGTTTAGCTCAGTTCTGGGCATCTTTGAAATACCTATACAAACTTGTTCCTACATAGTATCTTGCAACTTTGATTGAGAATGTGCTTGCTTACAGCAACGTGCTATATGTTCTGAATGCCCGAATTGGGAATCTGTGTCAAAACTTTGTTAGGAATTATGTGATCCTTACTAGATGGAGGTAAGGGAGATGGGGCATGAAGTTATTTCTAGGAGTTGGAGACATACAGCGTTTAGCTCAGTTCTGGGCATCTTTGAAATACCTATACAAACTTGTTCCTACAGAGTAACTTGCCACTTTGAATGAGAATGTGCTTGCTTACAGCAACGTGCTATATGTTCTGAATGCCCAAATTGGGAATCTGTGTCAAAACTTTGTTAGGAATTATGTGCTCCTTACTAGCTGGAAGTAAGGGAGATGGGGCATGAAGTTATTTCTAGGAGGTGGACACATACAACGTTTAGCTCAGTTCCGGGCATCTTTGAAATACCTATACAAACTTGTTCCTACATAGTAACTTGCAACTTTGAATGAGAATATGCTTGCTTGCAGCAACGTGCTATATGTTCTGAATGCCCGAATTTGGAATCTGTGTCAAAACTTTGTTCGGAATTATGTGATCCTTATTAGCTGGAAGTAAGGGAGGTGGGGCATGAAGTTATTTCTAGGAGTTGGACACATACCAAGTTTAGCTCAGGTTCTGGGCATCTTTGAAATACCTATACAAACTTGTTCCTACATAGTAACTTGCCACTTTGAATGAGAATGTGCTTGCTTACAGCAACGTGCTATATGTTCTGAATGCCCGAATTGGGAATGTGTGTCAAAACATTGTTAGGAATTATGTGATCCTTACTAGCTGGAAGAAGGTAGATGGGGCAAGAAGTTATTTCTAGGAGTTCGAGACATCCAACGTTTAGCTCAGTTCTGGGCATCTTTGAAATACCTATACAAACTTGTTCCTACAGAGTAACTTGCCACTTTGAATGAGAATGTGCTTGCTTACAGCAACGTGCTATATGTTCTGAATGCCCGAATTGGGAATCTGTGTGAAAACTTTGTTAGAAATTATGTGATCCTTACTAGCTGAAAGTAAGGGAGATGGGGCATGAAGTTATTTCTAGGAGTTGGAGACATACAACGTTTAGCTCAGTTATGGGCATCTTTGAAATTCCTATACAAACTTGTTCCTACATAGTAACTTACAACTTTAAATGAGAATGTGCTTGCTTACAGCTACGTGCTATATGTTCTGAATGGCCGAATTGGGAATCTGTGTCAAAACTTTGTTAGAAGTTATGTGATCCTTACTAGCTGGAGGTAAGGGAAATGGGACATGAAGTTATTTCTGTGAGTTGGAGACATACAACGTTTAGCTCAGTTCTGGGCATCTTTGAAATACCTATACAAACTTGTTCCTACATAGTAACTTGCCACTTTGAATGAGAATGTGCTTGCTTACAGCAACGTGCTATATGTTCTGAATGCCCGAATTGGGAATCTGTGTCAAAACTTTGTTAGAAATTATGTGATCCTTACTAGCTGGAAGTAAGAGAGATGGGGCATGAAGTTATTTCTAGAGGTTGGACACATACCAAGTTTAGCTCAGTTCCGGGCATCTTTGAAATACCTATACAAACTTGTTCCTACATAGTAACTTGCAACTTTTAATGAGAATGTGCTTGCTTACAGCAACGTGCTATATGTTCTAAATGCCCGAATTTGGAATCTGTGTCAAAACTTTGGTAGAAATTATGTGATCCTTACTAGCTGGAAGTAAGGGAGATGGGGCATGAATTTATTTCTAGGAATTGGTGTCATACAATGTTTAGCTCAGTTCTCGGCATCTTTGAAATACCTATACAAACTTGTTCCTACATAGTAACTTGCCACTTTGAATGACAATGTGCTTGCTTACAGCAACGTGCTATATGTTCTGAATGACCGAATTGGGAATCTGTGTCAAAAGTTTGTTAGAAATTATGTGATCCTTACTAGCTGGAAGTAAGGGAGTTGGGGCATGAAGTTATTTCTAGGAGTTGGAGACATACAACGTTTAGCTCAGTTCTTGGCATCTTTGAAATACCTATACAAACTTGTTCCTACATAGTAACTTGCCACTTTGAATGAGAATGTGCTTGCTTACAGCAACGTGCTATATGTTCTGAATGCCGGAATTGGGAATCTGTGTCAAAACTTTGTTAGGAATTATGTGATCCTTAGTAGCTGGAAGTAAGAGAGAGGGGCATGAAGTTATATCTAGGAGTTGGAGACATACCAAGTTTAGCTCAGTTCTGGGCATCTTTGAAATACCTATACAAACTTGTTCCTACATAGTAACTTGCCACTTTGAATGAGAATGTGCTTGCTTACAGCAACGTGCTACATGTTCTGAATGCCCGAATTGGGAATCTGTGTCAAAACTTTGTTAGAAATTATGTGATCCTTACTAGCTGGAAGTAAGGGAGATGGGGCAGGAAGTTATTTCTAGAGACTGGACACATACCAAGTTTAGCTCAGTTCTGGGCATCTTTGAAATACCTATACAAACTTGTTCCTACATAGTAACTTGCCACTTTGAATGAGAATGTGCTTGCTTACAGCAACGTGCTACATGATCTGAATGCCCGAATTGGGAATCTGTGTCAAATCTTTGTTAGAAATTATGTGATCCTTACTAGCCTGAAGTAAGGGAGATGAGGCATGAAGTTGTTTCTAGGAGTTGGACACATAGCAAGTTTAGGTCAGTTCTGGGCATCTTTGAAATACCTATACAAACTTGTTCCTACATAGTAACTTGCAACTTTAATGAGAATGTGCTTGCTGACAGCAACGTGCTCTATGTTCTGAATGCCCGAATAGGGAATCTGTGTCAAAACTTTGTTAGGAATTATGTGATCCTTACTAGCTGGAAGTAAGGGAGATGGGGCATGAAGTTATTTCTAGGAGTTGGACACATACCAAGTTTAGCTCAGTTCTGGGTCTCTTTGAAATACCTATATAAACTTGTTCCTACATAGTATCTTGCCACTTTGAATGAGAATGTGCTTGCTTACAGCAACGTGCTATGTGTTCTGAATGCCCGAATTGGGAATCTGTGTCAAAACTTTGTTAGAAATTATGTGATCCTTACTAGCTGGAAGTAAGGGAGATGGGGCATGAAGTTATTTCTAGGAGTTGGAGACATGCAACGTTTAGCTCAGTTCTGGGCATCTTTGAAATACCTATACAAACTTGTTCCTACATAGTAACTTGCCACTTTGAATGAGAATGTGCTTGCTTACAGCAACGTGCTATATGTTCTGAATGCCCGAATTGGGAATCTGTGTCAAAACTTTGTTAGGAATTATGTGATCCTTACTAGCTGGAAGTAAGGGAGATGGGGCATGAAGTTATTTCTAGGAGTTGGACACATACCAAGTTTAGCTCAGTTCCGGGCATCTTTGAAATACCTATACAAACTTGTTCCTACGTAGTAACTTGCAACTTTGAATGAGAATGTGCTTGCTTACAGCAACGTGCTATATGTTCTGAATGCCCGAATAGGGAATCTGTGTCAAAACTTTGTTAGAAATTATGTGATCCTTACTAGCTGGAAGTAAGGGAGATGGGGCATGAAGTTATTTCTAGGAGTTGGACACATACCAAGTTTAGCCCAGTTCTGGGCATCTTTGAAATACCTATACAAACTTGTTCCTACATAGTAACATGCAACTTTGAATGAGAATGTGCTTGCTTACAGCAACGTGCTATAGGTTCTGAATGCCCGAATTGGGAATCTGTGTCAAAACTTTGATAGGAATTATGTGATCCTTACTAGCTGGAAGTAAGGGAGATGGGGCATGAAGTTATTTCTAGGAGTTGGAGACATACAACGTTTAGCTCAGTTCTGGGAATCTTTGAAATACCTATACAAACTTGTTCCTACATAGTAACTTGCCACTTTGAATGAGAATGTGCTTGCTTACAGCAGGGTGCTATATGTTCTGAATGCCCTAATTGGGAAACTGTGTCAAAACTTGTTAGAAATTGTGTGATCCTTACTAGCTGGAAGTAAGGGAGATGGGGCATGAAGTTATTTCTAGGAGTTGGACACATACCAAGTTTAGCCCAGTTCTGGGCATCTTGAAATACCTATACAAACTTGTTCCTACATAGTAACATGCAACTTTGAATGACAATGTGCTTGCTTACAGCAACGTGCTATATGTTCTGAATGCCCGAATTGGGAATCTGTGTCAAAACGTTGTTAGAAATTATGTGATCCTTACTAGCTGGAAGTAAGGGAGATGGGGCATGAAGTTATTTCTAGAGACTGGACACATACCAAGTTTAGCTCAGTTCTGGGCATCTTTGAAATACCTATACAAACTTGTTCCTACATAGTAACTTGCCACTTTGAATGAGAATGTGCTTGCTTACAGCAACGTGCTACATGATCTGAATGTCCGAATTGGGAATCTGTGTCAAATCTTTGTTAGAAATTATGTGATCCTTACTAGCCTGAAGTAAGGGAGATGAGGCATGAAGTTGTTTCTAGGAGTTGGACACATAGCAAGTTTAGGTCAGTTCTGGGCATCTTTGAAATACCTATACAAACTTGTTCCTACATAGTAACTTGCAACTTTAATGAGAATGTGCTTGCTGACAGCAACGTGCTCTATGTTCTGAATGCCCGAATAGGGAATCTGTGTCAAAACTTTGTTAGGAATTATGTGATCCTTACTAGCTGGAAGTAAGGGAGATGGGGCATGAAGTTATTTCTAGGAGTTGGACACATACCAAGTTTAGCTCAGTTCTGGGTCTCTTTGAAATACCTATATAAACTTGTTCCTACATAGTATCTTGCCACTTTGAATGAGAATGTGCTTGCTTACAGCAACGTGCTATGTGTTCTGAATGCCCGAATTGGGAATCTGTGTCAAAACTTTGTTAGAAATTATGTGATCCTTACTAGCTGGAAGTAAGGGAGATGGGGCATGAAGTTATTTCTAGGAGTTGGAGACATGCAACGTTTAGCTCAGTTCTGGGCATCTTTGAAATACCTATACAAACTTGTTCCTACATAGTAACTTTCCACTTTGAATGAGAATGTGCTTGCTTACAGCAACGTGCTATATGTTCTGAATGCCCGAATTGGGAATCTGTGTCAAAACTTTGTTAGGAATTATGTGATCCTTACTAGCTGGAAGTAAGGGAGATGGGGCATGAAGTTATTTCTAGGAGTTGGACACATACCAAGTTTAGCTCAGTTCCGGGCATCTTTGAAATACCTATACAAACTTGTTCCTACGTAGTAACTTGCAACTTTGAATGAGAATGTGCTTGCTTACAGCAACGTGCTATATGTTCTGAATGCCCGAATAGGGAATCTGTGTCAAAACTTTGTTAGAAATTATGTGATCCTTACTAGCTGGAAGTAAGTGAGATGGGGCATGAAGTTATTTCTAGGAGTTGGACACATACCAAGTTTAGCCCAGTTCTGGGCATCTTTGAAATACCTATACAAACTTGTTCCTACATAGTAACATGCAACTTTGAATGAGAATGTGCTTGCTTACAGCAACGTGCTATAGGTTCTGAATGCCCGAATTGGGAATCTCTGTCAAAACTTTGATAGGAATTATGTGATCCTTACTAGCTGGAAGTAAGGGAGATGGGGCATGAAGTTATTTCTAGGAGTTGGAGACATACAACGTTTAGCTCAGTTCTGGGCATCTTTGAAATACCTATACAAACTTGTTCCTACATAGTAACTTGCCACTTTGAATGAGAATGTGCTTGCTTACAGCAGGGTGCTATATGTTCTGAATGCCCTAATTGGGAAACTGTGTCAAAACTTGTTAGAAATTATGTGATCCTTACTAGCTGGAAGTAAGGGAGATGGGGCATGAAGTTATTTCTAGGTGTTGGACACATACCAAGTTTAGCCCAGTTCTGGGCATCTTGAAATACCTATACAAACTTGTTCCTACATAGTAACATGCAACTTTGAATGACAATGTGCTTGCTTACAGCAACGTGCTATATGTTCTGAATGCCCGAATTGGGAATCTGTGTCAAAACGTTGTTAGAAATTATGTGATCCTTACTAGCTGTAAGTAAGGGAGATGGGGCATGAAGTTATTTCTAGGAGTTGGACACATGCCAAGTTTAGCCCAGTTCTGGGCATCTTTGAAATACCTATACAAACTTGTTCCTACATAGTAACATGCAACTTTGAATGAGAATGTGCTTGCTTACAGCAACGTGCTATATGTTCTGAATGCCCGAATTGGGAATCTGTGTCAAAACTTTGATAGGAATTATGTGATCCTTACTAGCTGGAAGTAAGGGAGATGGGGCATGAAGTTATTTCTAGGAGTTGGAGACATACAAGGTTTAGCTCAGTTCTGGGCATCTTTGAAATACCTATACAAACTTGTTCCTACATAGTAACTTGCCACTTTGAATGAGAATGTGCTTGCTTACAGCAACGTGCTATATGTTCTGAATGCCCGAATTGGGAAACTGTGTCAAAACTTGTTAGAAATTATGTGATCCTTACTAGCTGGAATTAAGGGAGATGGGGCATGAAGTTATTTCTAGGAGTTGGACACATACCAAGTTTAGCCCAGTTCTGGGCATCTTGAAATACCTATACAAACTTGTTCCTACATAGTAACATGCAACTTTGAATGACAATGTGCTTGCTTACAGCAACGTGCTATATGTTCTGAATGCCCGAATTGGGAATATGTGTCAAAACTTTGTTCGGAATTATGTGATCCTTACTAGCTGGAAGTAAGGGAGATGGGGCATGAAGTTATTTCTAGGAGTTGGAGAAATACCAAGTTTAGCTCAGTTCTGGGCATCTTTGAAATACCTATACAAACTTGTTCCTATATAGTAACTTGCAACTTTGAATGAGAATGTGCTTGCTTACAGCAACGTGCTATATGTTCTGAATTCCTGAATTGGGAATCTGTGTCAAAACTTTGTTAGGAATTATGTGATCCTTACTAGCTGGAAGTAAGGGAGATGGGGCATGAAGTTATTTCTAGGACTTGGACACATACAACGTTTAGCTCAGTTCCGGGCATGTTTGAAATACCTATACAAACTTGTTCCTACATAGTAACTTGCCACTTTGAATGAGAATGTGCTTGCTTACAGCAACGTGCTATATGTTCTGAATGCCCGAATTGGGAATCTGTGTCAAAACTTTGTTAGGTATTATGTGATCCTTAGTAGCTGGAAGTAAGGGAGATGGGGCATGAAGTTATTTCTAGGAGTTGGAGACATACCAAGTTTAGGTCAGTTCTGGGCATCTTTGAAATACCTATACAAACTTGTTCCTACATAGTAACTTGCAACTTTGAATGAGAATGTGCTTGCTTACAGCAACGTGCTACATGATCTGAATGCCCGAATTGGGAATCTGTGTCAAATCTTTGTTAGAAATTATGTGATCCTTACTAGCCTGAAGTAAGGGAGATGAGGCATGAAGTTATTTCTAGGAGTTGGACACATAGCAAGTTTAGGTCAGTTCTGGGCATCTTTGAAATGCCTATACAAACTTGTTTCTACATAGTAACTTGCAACTTTAATGAGAATGTGCTTGCTGACAGCAACGTGCTATATGTTCTGAATGCCCGAATTGGGAATCTGTGTCAAAACTTTGTTAGGAATTATGTGATCCTTACTAGCTGGAAGTAAGGGAGATGGGGCATGAAGTTATTTCTAGGAGTTGGACACATACCAAGTTTAGCACAGTTCTGGGTCTCTTTGAAATACCTATATAAACTTGTTCCTACATAGTAACTTGCCACTTTGAATGAGAATGTGCTTGCTTACAGCAACGTGCTATATGTTGTGAATGCCCGAATTGGGAATCTGTGTCAAAACTTTGTTAGAAATTATGTGATCCTTACTAGCTGGAAGTAAGGGAGATGGGGCATGAAGTTATTTCTAGGAGTTGGAGACATGCAACGTTTAGCTCAGGTCTGGGCATCTTTGAAATACCTATACAAACTTGTTCCTACATAGTAACTTGCCACTTTGAATGAGAATGTGCTTGCTTACAGCAACGTGCTATATGTTCTGAATGCCCGAATTGGGAATCTGTGTGAAAACTTTGTTCGGAATTATGTGATCCTTACTAGTTGGAAGTAAGGGAGATGGGGCATGAAGTTATTTCTAGGAGTTGGACACATAGCAAGTTTAGCTCAGTTCTGGGAATCTTTGAAATACCTATACAAACTTGTTCCTACATAGTAACTTGCCACTTTGAATGAGAATGTGCTTGCTTACAGCAACGTGCTATATGTTTTGAATGCCCCAATTGGGAATCTGTGTCGAAACTTTGTTAGGAATTATGTGATCCTTACTAGCTGGAAGTAAGGGAGATGGGGCATGAAGTTATTTCTAGGAGTTGGACACATACCAAGTTTAGCTCAGTTATGGGAATCTTTGAAATACCTATACAAACCTGTTCCTACATAGTAACTTGCAACTTTGAATGAGAATGTGCTTGCTTACAGCAACGTGCTACATGTTCTGAATGCCCGAATTGGGAATCTGTGTCGAAACTTTGTTAGGAATTATGTGATCCTTACTAGCTGGAAGTAAGGGAGATGGGGCATGAAGTTATTTCTAGGAGTTGGAGAAATACCAAGTTTAGCTCAGTTCTGGGCATCTTTCAAATACCTATACAAACTTGTTCCTACATAGTAACTTGCAACTTTGAATGAGAATGTGCTTGCTTACAGCAACGTGCTATATGTTCTGAATTCCCGAATTGGGAATCTGTGTCAAAACTTTGTTAGGAATTATGTGATCCTTACTAGCTGGAAGTAAGGGAGATGGGGCATGAAGTTATTTCTAGGAGTTGGACACATACAACGTTTAGCTCAGTTCCGGGCATCTTTGAAATACCTATACAAACTTGTTCCTACATAGTAACTTGCAACTTTGAATGAGAATGTGCTTGCTTACAGCAACGTGCTCTATGTTCTGAATGCCCGAATTGGGAATCTGTGTCAAAACTTTGTTAGGAATTATGTGAACCTTACTAGCTGGAAGTAAGGGAGATGAGGCATGAAGGTATTTCTAGAGGCTGGACACATACCAAGTTTAGCTCAGTTCCGGGCATCTTTGAAATACCTATACAATCTTGTTCCTACATAGTAACTTGCCACTTTGAATGAGAATGTGCTTGCTTACAGCAACGTGCTATATGTTCTGAATGCCCGAATTGGGAATCTGTGTCAAAACTTTGTTAGGAATTATGTGATCCTTACTAGCTGGAAGTAAGGGAGATGGGGAATGAAGTTATTTCTAGGAGTTGGAGACATACCAAGTTTAGCTCAGTTCTGGGCATCTTTGAAATACCTATACAAACTTGTTCTTACATAGTAACTTGCAACTTTGAATGAGAATGTGCTTGCTTACAGTAACGTGCTATATGTTCTGAATGCCCGAATTGGGAATGTGTGTCAAAACTTTGTTCGGAATTATGTGATCCTTACTAGCTGGAAGTAAGGGAGATGGGGCATGAAGTTATTTCTAGGAGTTGGACACATACCATGTTTAGCCCAGTTCTGGGAATCTTTGAAATACCTATACAAACTTGTTCCTACATAGTTACTTGCCACTTTGAATGAGAATGTGCTTGCTTACAGCAACGTGCTATATGTTCTGACTGCACGAATTGGGAATCTGTGTCAAAACTTTTTTAGGAATTATGTGATCCTTACTAGCTGGAAGTAAGGGAGATGGGGCATGAAGTTATTTCTAGGAGTTGGACACATACCAAGTTTAGCTCAGTTCTGGGCATCTTTGAAATACCTATACAAACTTGTTCCTACATAGTAACTTGCAACTTTGAATGAGAATGTGGTTGCCTACAGCAACGTGCTACATGTTCTGAATGTCCGAATTGGGAATCTGTGTCAAAACTTTGTTAGGAATTATGTGATCCTTACTAGCTGGAAGCAAGGAAGATGGGGCATGAAGTTATTTCTAGAGGCTGGACACATACCAAGTTTAACTCAGTTCTGGGCATCTTTGAAATAGCTATACAAACTTGTTCCTACATAGTAACTTGCAACTTTGAATGAGAATGTGCTTGCTTACAGCAACGTGCTATATGTTCTGAATGCCCGAATTGGGAATCTGTGTCAAATCATTGTTCGGAATTATGTGATCCTTACTAGCTGGAAGTAAGGGAGATGGGGCATGAAGTTATTTCTAGGAGTTGGACACATACCAAGTTTAGCCCAGTTCTGGGCATCTTTGAAATACCTATACAAACTTGTTCCTACATAGTAACTTGCAACTTTGAATGAGAATGTGCTTGCTTACAGCAACGTGCTCTATGTTCGGAATGCCCGAATTGGGAATCTGTGTCAAAACTTTGTTAGGAATTATGTGATCCTAACTAGCTGGATGTAAGGGAGATGGGGCATGAAGTTATTTCTAGGAGTTGGACACATACCAAGTTTAGGTCAGTTCTGGGCATCTTTGAAATACCTATATAAACTTGTTCCTAGATAGTAACTTGCAACTTTGAATGAGAATGTGCTTGCTTACAGCAACGTGCTATATGTTCTGAATGCCCGAATTGGGAATCTGTGTCAAAACTTTGTTAGGAATTATGTGATCCTTACTAGCTGGAAGTAAGGGAGATGGGGCATGAAGTTATTTCTAGGAGTTGGACACATACCAAGTTTAGCTGAGTTCTGGGCATCTTTGAAATACCTATACAAACTTGTTCCTACATAGTAACATGCAACTTTGAATGAGATTGTGCTTGCTTACAGCAACGTGCTATATGTTCTGAATGCCCGAATTGGGAATCTGTGTCAAATCTTTGTTAGGAATTATGTGATCCTTACTGGCTGGAAGTAAGGGAGATGGGGCATGAAGTTATTTCCAGGAGTTGGAGACATACCAAGTTTAGCTCAGTTCTGGGCATCTTTGAAATACCTATACAAACTTCTTCCTACATAACAACTTGCAACTTTGAATGAGAATGTCCTTGCTTACAGCAACGTGCTATACGTTCTGAATGCCCGAATTGGGAATCTGTGTCAAAACTTTGTTAGGAATTATGTGATCCTTACTAGCTGGAGGTAAGGGAGATGGGGCATGAAGTTATTTCTAGGAGTTGGAGACATACCAAGTTTAGCTCAGTTCTGGGCATCTTTGAAATACCTATACAAACTTGTTCCTACATAGTAACTTGCAACTTTGAATGAGAATGTGCTTGCTTACAGCAACGTGCTATATGTTCTGAATGCCCGAATTGGGAATATGTGTCAAAACTTTGTTAGGAATTATGTGATCCTTACTAGATGGAGGTAAGGGAGATGGGGCATGAAGTTATTTCTAGGAGTTGGAGACATACCAAGTTTAGCTCAGTTCTGGGCATCTTTGAAATACCTATACAAACTTGTTCCTACATAGTAACTTGCAACTTTGAATGAGAATGTGCTTGCTTACAGCAACGTGCTACATGTTCTGAATGTCCGAATTGGGAATCTGTGGCAAAACTTTGTTAGGAATTATGTGATCCTTACTAGCTGGAAGTAAGGGAAATGGGGCATGAAGTTATTTCTAGGAGTTGGAGACATACAACGTTTAGCTCAGTTCTGAGCATCTTTGCAATACCTATACAAACTTGTTCCTACATAGTAACTTGCCACTTTGAATGAGAATGTGCTTGCTTACAGCAACGTGCTATATGTTCTGAATGCCCGAACTGGGAATCTCTGTCAAATCTTTGTTAGAAATTATGTGATCCTTACTAGCTGGAAGTAAGGGAGATGGGGCATGAAGTTATTTGTAGGAGTTGGAGACATACAACGTTTAGCTCAGTTCTGGGCATCTTTGATATACCTATACAAACTTGTTCTTACATAGTAACTTTCAACTTTGAATGAGAATGTGCTTGCTTACAGCAACGTGCTATATGTTCTGAATGCCCGAATTGGCAATCTGTGTCAAAACTTTGTTCGGAATTATGTGATCCTTACTAGCTGGAAGTAAGGGAGATGGGGCATGAAGTTATTTCTAGGAGTTGGATACATACAAAGTTTAGCCCAGTTCTGGGCATCTTTGAAATACCTATACAAACGTGTTCCTACATAGTAACTTGCAACTTTGAATGAGAATGTGCTTGCTTACAGCAACGTGCTATATGTTCTGAATGCCCGAATTGGGAATCTGTGTCAAAACTTTGTTAGGAATTATGTGATCCTTACTAGCTGGAAGTAAGGGAGATGGGGCATGAAGTTATTTCTAGGAGTTGGACACATACCAAGTTTAGCTCAGTTCAGGGAATCTTTGAAATACCTATACAAACTTGTTCCTACATAGTAACTTGCAACTTTAATGAGAATGTGCTTGCTTACAGCAACGTGATGTATGTTCTGAATGCCCGAATTGGGAATCTGTGTCAAAACTTTGTTAGGAATTATGTGATCCTTACTAGATGGAGGTAAGGGAGATGGGGCATGAAGTTATTTCTAGGAGTTGGAGACATACCAAGTTTAGCTCAGTTCTGGGCATCTTTGAAATACCTATACAAACTTGTTCCTACATAGTAACTTGCAACTTTGGATGAGAATGTGGTTGCTTACAGCAACGTGCTACATGTTCTGAATGTCCGAATTGGGAATCTGTGTCAAAACTTTGTTAGGAATTATGTGATCCTTACTAGCTGGAAGTAAGGGAGATGGGGCATGAAGTTATTTCTAGAGGCTGGACACATACCAAGTTTAGCTCAGTTCTGGGCATCTTTGAAATACCTATACAAACTTGTTCCTACATAGTAACTTGCAACTTTGAATGAGAATGTGCTTGCTTACAGCAACGTGCTATATGTTCTGAATGCCCGAATTGGGAAAATGTGTCAAAACATTATTAGGAGTTATGTGATCCTAAGTAGCTGGAAGTAAGGGAGATGGGGCATGAAGTTATTTCTAGGAGTTGGAGACATACCAAGTTTAGCTCAGTTCTGGGCATCTTTGAAATACCTATACAAACTTGTTCCTAGATAGTAACTTGCAACTTTGAATGAGAATGTTCTTACTTACAGCAACGTGCTATATGTTCTGAATGCCCGAATTGGGAATCTGTGTCAAAACTTTGTTAGGAATTATGTGATCCTTACTAGCTGGAAGTAAGGGAGATGGGGCATGAAGTTTTTTCTAGGAGTTGGACACATACCATGTTTAGCCCAGTTCTGGCAATCTTTGAAATACCTATACAAACTTGTTCCTACATAGTAACTTGCCACTTTGAATGAGAATGTGCTTGCTTACAGCAACGTGCTATATGTTCTGACTGCCCGAATTGGGAATCTGTGTCAAAACTTTGTTAGGAATTATGTGATCCTTACTAGCTGGAAGTAAGGGAGATGGGGCATGAAGTTATTTCTAGGAGTTGGACACATACCAAGTTTAGCTCAGTTCTGGGCATCTTTGAAAAACCTATACAAACTTGTTCCTACATAGTAACTTGCAACTTTGAATGAGAATGTGCTTGCTTACAGCAACGTGCTATATGTTCTGAATGCCCGAATTGGGAATCTGTGTCAAAACTTTCTTAGGAATTATGTGATCCTTACTAGCTGGAAGTATGGGAGATGGGGCATGAAGATATTTCTAGGAGTTGGACACATACCAAGTTTAGCTCAGTTCTGGGCATCTTTGAAATACCTATACAAACTTGTTCCTACATAGTAACTTGCAACTTTGAATGAGAATGTGCTTAATTACAGCAACGTGCTATATGTTCTGAATGCCCGAATTGGGAATCTGTGTCAAAAGTTTGTTAGGAATTATGTGATCCTTACTAGCTGGAAGTAAGGGAGATGGGGCATGAAGTTATTTCTAGGAGTTGGACACATACCAAGTTTAGCTCAGTTCTGGGAATCTTTGAAATACCTATACAAACTTGTTCCTACATAGTAACTTGCAACTTTGAATGAGAATGTGCTTGCTTACAGCAACGTGCTATATGTTCTGAATGCCAGAATTGGGAATCTGTGTCAAAACTTTGTTCGGAATTATGTGATCCTTACTAGCTGGAAGTAAGGGAGATGGGGCATGAAGTTATTTCTAGGAGTTGGACACATACCAAGTTTAGCTCACTTCTGGGCATCTTTGAAATACCTATATAAACTTGTTCCTAGATAGTAACTTGCAACTTTGAATGAGAATGTGCTTGCTTACAGCAACGTGCTATATGTTCTGAATGCCCGAATTGGGAATCTGTGTCAAAACTTTGTTAGGAATTATGTGATCCTTACTAGCTGGAAGTAAGGGAAATGGGGCATGAAGTTATTTCTAGGAGTTGGACACATACCAAGTTTAGCCCAGTTCTGGGCATCTTTGAAATACCTATACAAACTTGTTCCTACATAGTAACATGCAACTTTGAATGAGAATGTGCTTGCTTACAGCAACGTGCTATATGTTCTGAATGCCCGAATTGGGAATCTGTGTCAAAACTTTGTTAGGAATTATGTGATCCTTATTAGCTGGAAGTAAGGGAGATGGGGCATGAAGTTATTTCTAGGAGTTGGAGACATACCAAGTTTAGCTCAGTTCGTGGCATCTTTGAAATACCTATACAAACTTGTTCCTACATAGTAACTTGCAACTTTGAATGAGAATGTGCTTGCTTACAGCAACGTGCTATACGTTCTGAATGCCTGAATTGGGAATCTGTGTCAAAACTTTGTTAGGAATTATGTGATCCTTACTAGCTGGTGGTAAGGGAGATGGGGCATGAAGTTATTTCTAGGAGTTGGAGACATACCAAGTTTAGCTCAGTTCTGGGCATCTTTGAAATACCTATACAAACTTGTTCCTACATAGTAACTTGCAACTTTGAATGAGAATGTGCTTGCTTACAGCAACGTGATGTATGTTCTGAATGCTCGAATTGGGAATCTGTGTCAAAACTTTGTTAGGAATTATGTGATCCTTACTAGATGGAGGTAAGGGAGATGGGGCATGAAGTTATTTCTAGGAGTTGGAGACATACCAAGTTTAGCTCAGTTCTGGGCATCTTTGAAATACCTATACAAACTTGTTCCTACATAGTAACTTGCAACTTTGAATGAGAATGTGGTTGCTTACAGCAACGTGCTACATGTTCTGAATGTCCGAATTGGGAATCTGTGTCAAAACTTTGTTAGGAATTATGTGATCCTTACTAGCTGGAAGTAAGGGAGATGGGGCATGAAGTTATTTCTAGGAGTTGGACACATACCAAGTTTAGCCCAGTTCTGGGCATCTTTGAAATACCTATACAAACTTGTTCCTACATAGTAACTTGCAACTTTGAATGAGAATGTGCTTGCTTACAGCAACGTGCTATATGTTCTGAATGCCCGAATTGGGAATCTGTGTCAAAACTTTGTTAGGAATTATGTGATCCTAACTAGCTGGAAGTAAGGGAGATGGGGCATGAAGTTATTTCTAGGAGTTGGAGACATAAAACGTTTAGCTCAGTTCTGGGCATCTTTGAAATACCTATACAAACTTGTTCCTACATAGTAACTTGCAACTTTGAATGAGAATGTGCTTGCTTAAGCAACGTGCTATATGTTCTGAATGCCAGAATTGGGAATATGTGTCAAAACTTTGTTAGGAATTATGTGATCCTTACTAGCTGGAAGTAAGGGAGATGGGGCATGATGTTATTTCTAGAGGTTGGACACATACCAAGTTTAGCTCAGTTCTGGGCATCTTTGAAATACCTATACAAACTTGTTCCTACATAATAACTTGCAACTTTGAATGAGAATGTGCTTGCTTACAGCAACGTGCTATATGTTCTGAATGCCCGAATTGGGAATCTGTGTCAAAACTTTGTTAGGAATTATGTGATCCTTACTAGCTGGAAGTAAGGGAGATGGGGCATGAAGTTATTTCTAGGAGTTGGAGACATACAACGTTTAGCTCAGTTCTGGGCATCTTTGAAATACCTATACTAACTTGTTCCTACATAGTAACTTGCAACTTTGAATGAGAATGTGCTTGCTTACAGCAACGTGCTATATGTTCTGAATGCCCGAATTGGGAATCTGTGTCAAAACTTTGTTAGGAATTATGTGATCCTTACTAGCTGGAAGTAAGGGAGATGGGGCATGAAGTTATTTCTAGGAGTTGGACACATACCAAGTTTATCTCAGATCTGGGCATCTTTAAAATACCTAAACAAACTTGTTCCTACATAGTAACTTGCAACTTTGAATGAGAATGTGCTTGCTTACAGCAACGTGGTACATGTTCTGAATGCCCGAATTGGGAATCTGTGTCAAAACTTTGTTAGAAATTATGTAATCCTTACTAGATGGAAGTAAGGGAGATGGGGCATGAAGTTATTTCTAGGAGTTGGAGACATACCAAGTTTAGCCCAGTTCTGGGCATCTTTGAAATACCTATACAAACTTGTTCCTACATAGTAACATGCAGCTTTGAATGAGAATGTGCTTGCTTACAGCAACGTGCTATATGTTCTGAATGCCCGAATTGGGAATCTGTGTCAAAACTTTGTTAGGAATTATGTGATCCTTACTAGCTGGAAGTAAGGGAGATGGGGCATGAAGTTATTTCTAGGAGTTGGAGACATACAACGTTTAGCTCAGTTCTGGGCATCTTTGAAATACCTATACAAACTTGTTCCTACATAATATCTTGCATCTTTGAATGAGAATGTGCTTGCTTACAGCAACGTGCTATATGTTCTGAATGCCCGAATTGGGAATCTGTGTCAAAACTTTCTTAGGAATTATGTGATGCTTACTAGCTGGAAGTAAGGGAGATGGGGCATGAAGTTATTTCTAGGAGTTGGACACATACCAAGTTTAGCTCAGTTCTGGGCATCTTTGAAATACCTATACAAACTTGTTCCTACATAGTAACTTGCAACTTTGAATGAGAATGTGGTTGCTTACAGCAACGTGCTACATGTTCTGAATGTCCGAATTGGGAATCTGTGTCAAAACTTTGTTAGGAATTATGTGATCCTTACTAGCTGGAAGTAAGGGAGATGGGGCATGAAGTTATTTCTAGGAGTTGGACACATACCAAGTTTATCTCAGATCTGGGCATCTTTAAAATACCTAAACAAACTTGTTCCTACATAGTAACTTGCAACTTTGAATGAGAATGTGCTTGCTTACAGCAACGTGCTACATGTTCTGAATGCCCGAATTGGGAATCTGTGTCAAAACTTTGTTAGAAATTATGTAATCCTTACTAGATGGAAGTAAGGGAGATGGGGCATGAAGTTATTTCTAGGAGTTGGAGTCATACCAAGTTTAGCTCAGTTCTGGGCATCTTTGAAATACCTATACAAACTTGTTCCTACATAGTAACTTGCAACTTTGAATGAGAATGTGCTTGCTTACAGCAACGTGCTACATGTTCTGAATGTCCGAATTGGGAATCTGTGTCAAAACTTTGTTAGGAATTATGTGATCCTTACTAGCTGGAAGTAAGGGAGATGGGGCATGAAGTTATTTCTAGAGGCTGGACACATACCAAGTTTAGCTCAGTTCTGGGCATCTTTGCAATACCTATACAAACTTGTTCCTACATAGTAACTTGCCACTTTGAATGAGAATGTGCTTGCTTACAGCAACGTGCTATATGTTCTGAATGCCCGAATTGGGAATCTGTGTCAAAACTTTGTTAGGAATTATGAGATCCTTACTAGCTGGAAGTAAGGGAGATGGGGCATGAAGTTATTTCTAGGAGTTGGAGACATACCAAGTTTAGCTCAGTTCTGGGCATCTTTGAAATACCTATACAAACTTGTTCCTACATAGTAACTTGCAACTTTAATGAGAATGTGCTTGCTTACAGCAACGTGCTATATGTTCTGAATGCCCGAATTGGGAATCTGTGTCAAAACTTTGTTAGGAATTATGTGATCCTAACTAGCTGGAAGTAAGGGAGATGGGTTATGAAGTTATTTCTAGGAGTTGGAGACATACCAAGTTTAGCTCAGTTCTGGGCATCTTTGAAACACCTATACAAACTTCTTCCTACATAGTAACTTGCAACATTGAATGAGAATGTGCTTGCTTACAGCAACGTGCTATACGTTCTGAATGCCCGAATTGGGAATCTGTGTCTAAACTTTGTTAGGAATTATGTGATCCTTACTAGCTGGAGGTAAGGGAGATGGGGCATGAAGTTATTTCTAGGAGTTGGAGACATACCAAGTTTAGCTCAGTTCTGGGCATCTTTGAAATTCCTATACAAACTTGTTTCTACATAGTAACTTGCAACTTTGAATGAGAATGTGCTTGCTTAGAGCAACGTGCTATATGTTCTGAATGCCCGAATTGGGAATCTGTGTCAAAACTTTGTTAGGAATTATGTGATCCTTAATAGATGGAGGTAAGGAAGATGGGGCATGAAGTTATTTCTAGGAGTTGGAGACATACGAAGTTTAGCTCAGTTCTGGACATCTTTGAAATACCTATACAAACTTGTTCCTACATAGTAACTTGCAACTTTGAATGAGAATGTGGTTGCTTACAGCAACGTGCTACTTGTTCTGAATGTCCGAATTGGGAATCTGTGTCAAATCTTTGTTAGGAATTATGTGATCCTTACTAGCTGGAAGTAAGGGAGATGGGGCATGAAGTTATTTCTTGGAGTTGGAGACATACCAAGTTTAGCTCAGTTCTGGGCATCTTTGAAATACCTATACTAACTTGTTCCTACATAGTAACTTGCAACTTTGAATGAGAATGTGCTTGCTTTGAGCAACGTGCTATATGTTCTGAATGCCCGAATTGGGAATCTGTGTCAAAACTTTGTTAGAAATTATGTGATCCTTACTAGCCTGAAGTAAGGGATATGGGGCATGAAGTTATTTCTAGGAGTTGGAGACATACCAAGTTTAGCTCAGTTCTGGGCATCTTTGAAATACCTATACAAACTTGTTCCTACATAGTAACTTGCAACTTTGAATGAGAATGTGCTTGCTTACAGCAACGTGCTATATGTTCTGAATTCCCGAATTGGGAATCTGTGTCAAAACTTTGTTAGGAATTATGTGATCCTTACTAGCTGGAAGTAAGGGAGATGGGGCATGAAGTTATTTCTAGGAGTTGGACACATACAACGTTTAGATCAGTTCCGGGCATCTTTGAAATACCTATACAAACTTGTTCCTACATAGTAACTTGCAACTTTGAATGAGAATGTGCTTGCTTACAGCAACGTGCTATATGTTCTGAATGCCCGAATTGGGAATCTGTGTCAAAACTTTGTTAGGAATTATGTGATCCTTACTAGCTGGAAGTAAGGGAGATGGGGCATGAAGTTATTTCTAGAGGCTGGACACATACCAAGTTTAGCTCAGTTCTGGGCATCTTTCAAATACCTATGCAAACTTGTTCCTACATAGTAACTTGCCACTTTGAATGAGAATGTGCTTGCTTACAGCAACGTGCAATATGTTCTGAATGCCCGAATTGGGAATCTGTGTCAAAACTTTGTTAGGAATTATGTGATCCTTACTAGCTGAAATTAAGGGAGATGGGGCATGAAGTTATTTCTAGGAGTTGGAGACATACCAAGTTTATCTCAGATCTGGGCATCTTTAATATATCTATACAAACTTGTTCCTACATAGTAACTTGCAACTTTGAATGAGAATGTGCTTGCTTACAGCAACGTGCTACATGTTCTGAATGCTTGAATTGGGAATCTGTGTCAAAACTTTGTTTGAAATTATGTAATGCTTACTAGATGGAAGTAAGGGAGATGGGGCATGAAGTTATTTCTAGGAGTTGGAGTCATACCAAGTTTAGCTCAGTTCTGGGCATCTTTGAAATACCTATACAAACTTGTTCCTACATAGTAACTTGCAACTTTGAATGAGAATGTGCTTGCTTACAGCAACGTGCTACAGGTTCTGAATGTCCGAATTGGGAATCTGTGTCAAAACTTTGTTAGGAATTATGTGATCCTTACTAGCTGGAAGTAAGGGAGATGGGGCATGAAGTTATTTCTAGGAGTTGGACACATACCAAGTTTAGCTCAGTTCTGGGCATCTTTGAAATACCTATACAAACTTGTTCCTACATAGTAACTTGCAACTTTGAATGAGAATGTGCTTGCTTACAGCAACGTGCTATATTCTGAATGCCCGAATTGGGAATCTGTGTCAAAACTTTGTTAGGAATTATGTGATCCTTACTAGCTGGAAGTAAGGGAGATGGGGCATGAAGTTATTTCTAGGAGTTGGACACATACCAAGTTTAGCTCAGTTCTGGGCATCTTTGAAATACCTATACAAACTTGTTCCTACATAGTAACTTGCAACTTTAATGAGAATGTGCTTGCTTACAGCAACGTGCTATATGTTCTGAATGCCCGAAATGGGAATCTGTGTCAAAACATTGTTAGGAATTATGTGATCCTAACTAGCTGGAAGTAAGGGAGATGGGGCATGAAGTTATTTCTAGGAGTTGGACACATACCAAGTTTAGCTGAGTTCTGGGCATCTTTGAAATACCTATATAAACTTGTTCCCAGATAGTAACTTGCAACTTTGAATGAGAATGTGCTTGCTTACAGCAACGTGCTATATGTTCTGAATGTCCAAATTCGGAATCTGTGTCAAAAATTTGTTAGGAATTATGTGATCCTTACTAGCTGGAAGTAAGGGAGATGGGGCATGAAGTTATTTCTAGGAGTTGGAGACATACCAAGTTTAGCTCAGTTCTGGGCATCTTTGAAATACCTATACAAACTTCTTCCTACATAGTAACTTGCAACTTTGAATGAGAATGTGCTTGCTTACAGCAACGAGGTATATGTTCCGAAGGCCCGAATTGGGAATCTGTGTCAAAACTTTGTTAGGAATTATGTGATCCTTACTAGATGGAGGTAAGGGAGATGGGGCATGAAGTTATTTCTAGGAGTTGGAGACATACCAAGTTTAGCTCAGTTCTGGGCATCTTTGAAAGCCCTATACAAACTTGTTCCTACATAGTAACTTGCAACTTTGAATGAAAATGTGGTTGCTTACAGCAACGTGCTACATGTTCTGAATGTCCGAATTGGGAATCTGTGTCAAAACTTTTTTAGGAATTATGTGATCCTTACTAGCTGGAAGTAAGGGAGATGGGGCATGAAGTTATTTCTAGGAGTTGGAGACATACCAAGATTAGCTCAGTTCTGGGCATCTTTGAAATACCTATACAAACTTGTTCCTACATAGTAACTTGCCACTTTGAATTAGAATGTTCTTACTCACAGCAACGTGCTATACGTTCTCAATGCCCCAATTGGGAATCTGTGTCAAAACTTTGTTAGGAATTATGTGATCCTTACTAGCTGGAAGTAAGGGAGATGGGGCATGAAGTTATTTCTAGGAGTTGGAGACATACAACGTTTAGCTCAGTTCTGGGCATCTTTGAAATACCTATACTAACTTGTTCCTACATAGTAACTTGCAACTTTGAATGAGAATGTGCTTGCTTACAGCAACGTGCTATATGTTCTGAATGCCCGAATTGGGAATCTGTGTCAAAACTTTGTTAGGAATTATGTGATCCTTACTAGCTGGAAGTAAGGGAGATGGGGCATGAAGTTATTTCTAGAGGCTGGACACATACCAAGTTTAGCTCAGTTCTGGGCATCTTTGAAATACCTATACAAACTTGTTCCTACATAGTAACTTGCCACTTTGAATGAGAATGTGCTTGCTTACAGCAACGTGCTACATGTTCTGAAAGCCCGAATTGGGAATCTGTGTCAAAACTTTGTTAGGAATTATGTGATCCTTACTAGCTGGAAGTAAGGGAGATGGGGCATGAAGTTATTTCTAGGAGTTGGACACATACCAAGTTTAGCTCAGTTCTGGGCATCTTTGAAATACCTATACAAACTTGTTCCTACATAATATCTTGCATCTTTGAATGAGAATGTGCTTGCTTACAGCAACGTGGTACATGTTCTGAATGCCCGAATTGGGAATCTGTGTCAAAACTTTGTTAGAAATTATGTAATCCTTACTAGATGGAAGTAAGGGAGATGGGGCATGAAGTTATTTCTAGGAGTTGGAGTCATACCAAGTTTAGCTCAGTTCTGGGCATCTTTGAAATACCTATACAAACTTGTTCCTACATAGTAACTTGCAACTTTGAATGAGAATGTGCTTGCTTACAGCAACGTGCTACATGTTCTGAATGTCCGAATTGGGAATCTGTGTCAAAACTTTGTTAGGAATTATGTGATCCTTACTAGCTGGAAGTAAGGGAGATGGGGCATGAAGTTATTTCTAGGAGTTGGACACATACCAAGTTTAGCTCAGTTCTGGGCATCTTTGAAATACCTATACAAACTTGTTCCTACATAGTAACTTGCAACTTTGAATGAGAATGTGCTTGCTTACAGCAACGTGCTATATGTTCTGAATGCCCGAATTGGGAATCTGTGTCAAAACTTTGTTAGGAATTATGAGATCCTTACTAGCTGGAAGTAAGGGAGATGGGGCATGAAGTTATTTCTAGGAGTTGGAGACATACCAATTTTAGCTCAGTTCTGGGCATCTTTGAAATACCTATACAAACTTGTTCCTACATAGTAACTTGCAACTTTAATGAGAATGTGCTTGCTTACAGCAACGTGCTATATGTTCTGAATGCCCGAATTGGGAATCTGTGTCAAAACTTTGTTAGGAATTATGTGATCCTAACTAGCTGGAAGTAAGGGAGATGGGTTATGAAGTTATTTCTAGGAGTTGGAGACATACCAAGTTTAGCTCAGTTCTGGGCATCTTTGAAATACCTATACAAACTTCTTCCTACATAGTAACTTGCAACATTGAATGAGAATGTGCTTGCTTACAGCAACGTCCTATACGTTCTGAATGCCCGAATTGGGAATCTGTGTCTAAACTTTGTTAGGAATTATGTGATCCTTACTAGCTGGAGGTAAGGGAGATGGGGCATGAAGTTATTTCTAGGAGTTGGAGACATACCAAGTTTAGCTCAGTTCTGGGCATCTTTGAAATTCCTATACAAACTTGTTTCTACATAGTAACTTGCAACTTTGAATGAGAATGTGCTTGCTTAGAGCAACGTGCTATATGTTCTGAATGCCCGAATTGGGAATCTGTGTCAAAACTTTGTTAGGAATTATGTGATCCTTAATAGATGGAGGTAAGGAAGATGGGGCATGAAGTTATTTCTAGGAGTTGGAGACATACGAAGTTTAGCTCAGTTCTGGACATCTTTGAAATACCTATACAAACTTGTTCCTACATAGTAACTTGCAACTTTGAATGAGAATGTGGTTGCTTACAGCAACGTGCTACTTGTTCTGAATGTCCGAATTGGGAATCTGTGTCAAATCTTTGTTAGGAATTATGTGATCCTTACTAGCTGGAAGTAAGGGAGATGGGGCATGAAGTTATTTCTTGGAGTTGGAGACATACCAAGTTTAGCTCAGTTCTGGGCATCTTTGAAATACCTATACTAACTTGTTCCTACATAGTAACTTGCAACTTTGAATGAGAATGTGCTTGCTTACAGCAACGTGCTATATGTTCTGAATGCCCGAATTGGGAATCTGTGTCAAAACTTTGTTAGAAATTATGTGATCCTTACTAGCCTGAAGTAAGGGATATGGGGCATGAAGTTATTTCTAGGAGTTGGAGACATACCAAGTTTAGCTCAGTTCTGGGCATCTTTGAAATACCTATACAAACTTGTTCCTACATAGTAACTTGCAACTTTGAATGAGAATGTGCTTGCTTACAGCAACGTGCTATATGTTCTGAATTCCCGAATTGGGAATCTGTGTCAAAACTTTGTTAGGAATTATGTGATCCTTACTAGCTGGAAGTAAGGGAGATGGGGCATGAAGTTATTTCTAGGAGTTGGACACATACAACGTTTAGCTCAGTTCCGGGCATCTTTTAAATACCTATACAAACTTGTTCCTCCATAGTAACTTGCAACTTTGAATGAGAATGTGCTTGCTTACAGCAACGTGCTATATGTTCTGAATGCCCGAATTGGGAATCTGTGTCAAAACTTTGTTAGGAATTATGTGATCCTTACTAGCTGGAAGTAAGGGAGATGGGGCATGAAGTTATTTCTAGAGGCTGGACACATACCAAGTTTAGCTCAGTTCTGGGCATCTTTGAAATACCTATACAAACTTGTTCCTACATAGTAACTTGCCACTTTGAATGAGAATGTGCTTGCTTACAGCAAAGTGCTATATGTTCTGAATGCCCGAATTGGGAATCTGTGTCAAAACTTTGTTAGGAATTATGTGATCCTTACTAGCTGGAAGTAAGGGAGATGGGGCATGAAGTTATTTCTAGGAGTTGGAGACATACCAAGTTTATCTCAGATCTGGGCATCTTTAAAATACCTATACAAACTTGTTCCTACATAGTAACTTGCAACTTTGAATGAGAATGTGCTTGCTTACAGCAACGTGCTACATGTTCTGAAAGCCCGAATTGGGAATCTGTGTCAAAACTTTGTTAGAAATTATGTAATCCTTACTAGATGGAAGTAAGGGAGATGGGGCATGAAGTTATTTCTAGGAGTTGGAGACATACCAAGTTTAGCTCAGTTCTGGGCATCTTTGAAATACCTATACAAACTTGTTCCTACATAGTAAACTTGCAACTTTGAATGAGAATGTGCTTGCTTACAGCAACGTGCTACATGTTCTGAATGTCCGAATTGGGAATCTGTGTAAAAACCTTGTTAGGAATTATGTGATCCTTACTAGCTGCAAGTAAGGGAGATGGGGCATGAAGTTAGGTCTAGGAGTTGGACACATACCAAGTTTAGCTCAGTTCTGGGCATCTTTGAAATACCTATACAAACTTGTTCCTACATAGTAACTTGCAACTTTGAATGAGAATGTGCTTGCTTACAGCAACGTGCTATATGTTCTGAATGCCGGAATTGGGAATCTGTGTCAAAACTTTGTTAGGAATTATGTGATCCTTACTAGCTGGAAGTAAGGGAGATGGGGCATGAAGTTATTTCTAGGAGTTGGACACATACCAAGTTTAGCTCAGTTCTGGGCATCTTTGAAATACCTATACAAACTTGTTCCTACATAGTAACTTGCAACTTTAATGAGAATGTGCTTGCTTACAGCAACGTGCTATATGTTCTGAATGCCCGAATTGGGAATCTGTGTCAAAACTTTGTTAGGAATTATGTGATCCTTACTAGCTGGAAGTAAGGGAGATGGGGCATGAAGTTATTTCTAGGAGTTGGAGACATACAACGTTTAGCTCAGTTCTGGGCATCTTTGAAATACCTATACAAACTTGTTCCTACATAATATCTTGCATCTTTGAATGAGAATGTGCTTGCTTACAGCAACGTGCTATATGTTCTGAATGCCCGAATTGGGAATCTGTGTCAAAACTTTCTTAGGAATTATGTGATGCTTACTAGCTGGAAGTAAGGGAGATGGGGCATGAAGTTATTTCTAGGAGTTGGACACATACCAAGTTTAGCTCAGTTCTGGGCATCTTTGAAATACCTATACAAACTTGTTCCTACATAGTAACTTGCAAATTTGAATGAGAATGTGCTTGCTTACAGCAACGTGCTCTATGTTCTGAATGCCCGAATGGGGAATCTGTGTCAAAACTTTGTTAGGAATTATGTGATCCTTACTAGCTGGAAGTAAGGGAGATGGGGCATGAAGTTATTTCTAGGAGTTGGACACAAACCAAGTTTAGCTCAGTTCTGGGCATCTTTGAAATACCTATACAAACTTGTTCCTACATAGTAACTTGCAACTTTGAATGAGAATGCGGTTGCTTACAGCAACGTGCTACATGTTCTGAATGTCCGAATTGGGAATCTGTGTCAAAACTTTGTTAGGAATTATGTGATCCTTACTAGCTGGAAGTAAGGGAGATGGGGCATGAAGTTATTTCTAGGAGTTGGACACATACCAAGTTTATCTCAGATCTGGGCATCTTTAAAATACCTAAACAAACTTGTTCCTACATAGTAACTTGCAACTTTGAATGAGAATGTGCTTGCTTACAGCAACGTGCTACATGTTCTGAATGCCCGAATTGGGAATCTGTGTCAAAACTTTGTTAGAAATTATGTAATCCTTACTAGATGGAAGTAAGGGAGATGGGGCATGAAGTTATTTCTAGGAGTTGGAGTCATACCAAGTTTAGCTCAGTTCTGGGCATCTTTGAAATACCTATACAAACTTGTTCCTACATAGTAACTTGCAACTTTGAATGAGAATGTGCTTGCTTACAGCAACGTGCTACATGTTCTGAATGTCCGAATTGGGAATCTGTGTCAAAACTTTGTTAGGAATTATGTGATCCTTACTAGCTGGAAGTAAGGGAGATGGGGCATGAAGTTATTTCTAGAGGCTGGACACATACCAAGTTTAGCTCAGTTCTGGGCATCTTTGCAATACCTATACAAACTTGTTCCTACATAGTAACTTGCCACTTTGAATGAGAATGTGCTTGCTTACAGCAACGTGCTATATGTTCTGAATGCCCGAATTGGGAATCTGTGTCAAAACTTTGTTAGGAATTATGAGATCCTTACTAGCTGGAAGTAAGGGAGATGGGGCATGAAGTTATTTCTAGGAGTTGGAGACATACCAAGTTTAGCTCAGTTCTGGGCATCTTTGAAATACCTATACAAACTTGTTCCTACATAGTAACTTGCAACTTTAATGAGAATGTGCTTGCTTACAGCAACGTGCTATATGTTCTGAATGCCCGAATTGGGAATCTGTGTCAAAACTTTGTTAGGAATTATGTGATCCTAACTAGCTGGAAGTAAGGGAGATGGGTTATGAAGTTATTTCTAGGAGTTGGAGACATACCAAGTTTAGCTCAGTTCTGGGCATCTTTGAAACACCTATACAAACTTCTTCCTACATAGTAACTTGCAACATTGAATGAGAATGTGCTTGCTTACAGCAACGTGCTATACGTTCTGAATGCCCGAATTGGGAATCTGTGTCTAAACTTTGTTAGGAATTATGTGATTCTTACTAGCTGGAGGTAAGGGAGATGGGGCATGAAGTTATTTCTAGGAGTTGGAGACATACGAAGTTTAGCTCAGTTCTGGACATCTTTGAAATACCTATACAAACTTGTTCCTACATAGTAACTTGCAACTTTGAATGAGAATGTGGTTGCTTACAGCAACGTGCTACTTGTTCTGAATGTCCGAATTGGGAATCTGTGTCAAATCTTTGTTAGGAATTATGTGATCCTTACTAGCTGGAAGTAAGGGAGATGGGGCATGAAGTTATTTCTTGGAGTTGGAGACATACCAAGTTTAGCTCAGTTCTGGGCATCTTTGAAATACCTATACTAACTTGTTCCTACATAGTAACTTGCAACTTTGAATGAGAATGTGCTTGCTTTGAGCAACGTGCTATATGTTCTGAATGCCCGAATTGGGAATCTGTGTCAAACTTTGTTAGAAATTATGTGATCCTTACTAGCCAGAAGTAAGGGATATGGGGCATGAAGTTATTTCTAGGAGTTGGAGACATACCAAGTTTAGCTCAGTTCTGGGCATCTTTGAAATACCTATACAAACTTGTTCCTACATAGTAACTTGCAACTTTGAATGAGAATGTGCTTGCTTACAGCAACGTGCTATATGTTCTGAATTCCCGAATTGGGAATCTGTGTCAAAACTTTGTTAGGAATTATGTGATCCTTACTAGCTGGAAGTAAGGGAGATGGGGCATGAAGTTATTTAAAGGAGTTGGACACATACAACGTTTAGATCAGTTCCGGGCATCTTTGAAATACCTATACAAACTTGTTCCTACATAGTAACTTGCAACTTTGAATGAGAATGTGCTTGCTTACAGCAACGTGCTATATGTTCTGAATGCCCGAATTGGGAATCTGTGTCAAAACTTTGTTAGGAATTATGTGATCCTTACTAGCTGGAAGTAAGGGAGATGGGGCATGAAGTTATTTCTAGAGGCTGGACACATACCAAGTTTAGCTCAGTTCTGGGCATCTTTCAAATACCTATACAAACTTGTTCCTACATAGTAACTTGCCACTTTGAATGAGAATGTGCTTGCTTACAGCAACGTGCAATATGTTCTGAATGCCCGAATTGGGAATCTGTGTCAAAACTTTGTTAGGAATTATGTGATCCTTACTAGCTGAAATTAAGGGAGATGGGGCATGAAGTTATTTCTAGGAGTTGGAGACATACCAAGTTTATCTCAGAAGTGGGCATCTTTAATATACCTATACAAACTTGTTCCTACATAGTAACTTGCAACTTTGAATGAGAATGTGCTTGCTTACAGCAACGTGCTACATGTTCTGAATGCTTGAATTGGGAATCTGTGTCAAAACTTTGTTTGAAATTATGTAATCCTTACTAGATGGAAGTAAGGGAGATGGGGCATGAAGTTATTTCTAGGAGTTGGAGTCATACCAAGTTTAGCTCAGTTCTGGGCATCTTTGAAATACCTATACAAACTTGTTCCTACATAGTAACTTGCAACTTTGAATGAGAATGTGCTTGCTTACAGCAACGTGCTACAGGTTCTGAATGTCCGAATTGGGAATCTGTGTCAAAACTTTGTTAGGAATTATGTGATCCTTACTAGCTGGAAGTAAGGGAGATGGGGCATGAAGTTATTTCTAGGAGTTGGACACATACCAAGTTTAGCTCAGTTCTGGGCATCTTTGAAATACCTATACAAACTTGTTCCTACATAGTAACTTGCAACTTTGAATGAGAATGTGCTTGCTTACAGCAACGTGCTATATTCTGAATGCCCGAATTGGGAATCTGTGTCAAAACTTTGTTAGGAATTATGTGATCCTTACTAGCTGGATGTAAGGGAGATGGGGCATGAAGTTATTTCTAGGAGTTGGACACATACCAAGTTTAGCTCAGTTCTGGGCATCTTTGAAATACCTATACAAACTTGTTCCTACATAGTAACTTGCAACTTTAATGAGAATGTGCTTGCTTACAGCAACGTGCTATATGTTCTGAATGCCCGAAATGGGAATCTGTGTCAAAACATTGTTAGGAATTATGTGATCCTAACTAGCTGGAAGTAAGGGAGATGGGGCATGAAGTTATTTCTAGGAGTTGGACACATACCAAGTTTAGCTGAGTTCTGGGCATCTTTGAAATACCTATATAAACTTGTTCCCAGATAGTAACTTGCAACTTTGAATGAGAATGTGCTTGCTTACAGCAACGTGCTATATGTTCTGAATGCCCAAATTCGGAATCTGTGTCAAAAATTTGTTAGGAATTATGTGATCCTTACTAGCTGGAATTAAGGGAGATGGGGCATGAAGTTATTTCTAGGAGTTGGAGACATACCAAGTTTAGCTCAGTTCTGGGCATCTTTGAAATACCTATACAAACTTCTTCCTACATAGTAACTTGCAACTTTGAATGAGAATGTGCTTGCTTACAGCAACGAGGTATATGTTCCGAAGGCCCGAATTGGGAATCTTGTCAAAACTTTGTTAGGAATTATGTGATCCTTACTAGATGGAGGTAAGGGAGATGGGGCATGAAGTTATTTCTAGGAGTTGGAGACATACCAAGTTTAGCTCAGTTCTGGGCATCTTTGAAAGACCTATACAAACTTGTTCCTACATAGTAACTTGCAACTTTGAATGAAAATGTGGTTGCTTACAGCAACGTGCTACATGTTCTGAATGTCCGAATTGGGAATCTGTGTCAAAACTTTTTTAGGAATTATGTGATCCTTACTAGCTGGAAGTAAGGGAGATGGGGCATGAAGTTATTTCTAGGAGTTGGAGACATACCAAGATTAGCTCAGTTCTGGGCATCTTTGAAATACCTATACAAACTTGTTCCTACATAGTAACTTGCCACTTTGAATTAGAATGTTCTTACTCACAGCAACGTGCTATACGTTCTCAATGCCCCAATTGGGAATCTGTGTCAAAACTTTGTTAGGAATTATGTGATCCTTACTAGCTGGAAGTAAGGGAGATGGGGCATGAAGTTATTTCTAGGAGTTGGAGACATACAACGTTTAGCTCAGTTCTGGGCATCTTTGAAATACCTATACTAACTTGTTCCTACATAGTAACTTGCAACTTTGAATGAGAATGTGCTTGCTTACAGCAACGTGCTATATGTTCTGAATGCCCGAATTGGGAATCTGTGTCAAAACTTTGTTAGGAATTATGTGATCCTTACTAGCTGGAAGTAAGGGAGATGGGGCATGAAGTTATTTCTAGAGGCTGGACACATACCAAGTTTAGCTCAGTTCTGGGCATCTTTGAAATACCTATACAAACTTGTTCCTACATAGTAACTTGCCACTTTGAATGAGAATGTGCTTGCTTACAGCAACGTGCTACATGTTCTGAAAGCCCGAATTGGGAATCTGTGTCAAAACTTTGTTAGAAATTATGTAATCCTTACTAGATGGAAGTAAGTGAGATGGGGCATGAAGTTATTTCTAGGAGTTGGAGTCATACCAAGTTTAGCTCAGTTCTGGGCATCTTTGAAATACCTATACGAACTTGTTCCTACATAGTAAACTTGCAACTTTGAATGAGAATGTGCTTGCTTACAGCAACGTGCTACATGTTCTGAATGTCCGAATTGGGAATCTGTGTCAAAACCTTGTTAGGAATTATGTGATCCTTACTAGCTGCAAGTAAGGGAGATGGGGCATGAAGTTAGGTCTAGGAGTTGGAGACATACCAAGTTTAGCTCAGTTCTGGGCATCTTTGAAATACCTATACAAACTTGTTCCTACATAGTAACTTGCAACTTTGAATGAGAATGTGCTTGCTTACAGCAACGTGCTATATGTTCTGAATGCCGGAATTGGGAATCTGTGTCAAAACTTTGTTAGGAATTATGTGATCCTTACTAGCTGGAAGTAAGGGAGATGGGGCATGAAGTTATTTCTAGGAGTTGGACACATACCAAGTTTAGCTCAGTTCTGGGCATCTTTGAAATACCTATACAAACTTGTTGCTACATAGTAACTTGCAACTTTAATGAAAATGTGCTTGCTTACAGCAACGTGCTATATGTTCTGAATGCCCGAATTGGGAATCTGTGTCAAAACTTTGTTAGGAATTATGTGATCCTATATAGCTGGGAGTAAGGGAGATGGAGCATGAAGTTATTTCTAGGAGTTGGACACATACCAAGTTTAGCTCAGTTCTGGGCATCTTTGAAATACCTATATAAACTTGTTCCTAGATAGTAACTTGCAACTTTGAATGAGAATGTGCTTGCTTACAGCAACGTGCTATATGTTCTGAATGCCCGAAATTTGAATCTGTGTCAAAAATTTGTTAGGAATTATGTGATCCTTACTAGCTGGAGGTAAGGGAGATGGGGCATGAAGATATTTCTAGGAGTTGGAGACATACCAAGTTTAGCCCAGTTCTGGGCATCTTTGAAATACCTATACAAACTTGTTCCTACATAGTAACATGCAACTTTGAACGAGAATGTGCTTGCTTACAGCAACGTGCTATATGTTCTGAATGCCCGAATTGGGAATCTGTGTCAAAACTTTGTTAGGAATTATGTGATCCTAACTAGCTGGAAGTAAGGGAGATGGGTTATGAAGTTATTTCTAGGAGTTGGAGACATACCAAGTTTAGCTCAGTTCTGGGCATCTTTGAAATACCTATACAAACTTCTTCCTACATAGTAACTTGCAACATTGAATGAGAATGTGCTTGCTTACAGCAACGTGCTATACGTTCTGAATGCCCGAATTGGGAATCTGTGTCTAAACTTTGTTCGGAATTATGTGATCCTTACTAGCTGGAAGTAAGGGAGATGGGGCATGAAGTTATTTCTAGGAGTTGGACACATACCATGTTTAGCCCAGTTATGGGAATCTTTGAAATACCTATACAAACTTGTTCCTACATAGTAACTTGCCACTTTGAATGAGAAAGTGCTTGCTTACAGCAACGTGCTATATGTCTGACTGCCCGAATTGGGAATCTGTGTCAAAATTTTGTTAGGAATTATGTGATCCTTACTAGCTGGAGGTAAGGGAGATGGGGCATGAAGTTATTTCTAGAGGCTGGACACATACCAAATTTAGCTCAGTTCTGGGCATCTTTGAAATACCTATACAAACTTGTTCCTACATAGTAACTTGCAACTTTGAATGAGAATGTGCTTGCTTACAGCAACGTGCTATATGTTCTGAATGCCCGAATTGGGAATCTGTGTCAAAACTTTGTTAGGAATTATGTGATCCTTACTAGCTGGAAGTAAGGGAGATGGGGCATGAAGTTATTTCTAGGAGTTGGACACATACCAAGTTTAGCTCAGTTCTGGGCATCTTTGAAATACCTGTACAAACTTGTTCCTACATAGTAACTTGCAACTTTGAATGAGAATGTGCTTGCTTACAGCAACGTGCTATATGTTCTGAATGCCCGAATTGGGAATCTGTGTCAAAACTTTGTTAGGAATTATGTGATCCTTACTAGCTGGAAGTAAGGGAGATGGGGCATGAAGTTATTTCTAGGAGCTGGAGACATACAACGTTTAGCTCAGTTCTGGGCATCTTTGAAATACCTATACAAACTTGTTCCTACATAGTAACTTGCAACTTTAATGAGAATGTGCTTGCTTACAGCAACGTGCTATATGTTCTGAATGCCCGAATTGGGAATCTGTGTCAAAACTTTGTTAGGAATTATGTGATCCTAACTAGCTGGAAGTAAGGGAGATGGGGCATGAAGTTATTTCTAGGAGTTGGACACATACCAAGTTTAACTCAGTTCTGGGCATCTTTGAAATACCTATATAAACTTGTTCCTAGATAGTAACTTGCAACTTTGAATGAGAATGTGCTTGCTTACAGCAACGTGCTATATGTTCTGGATGCCCGAATAGGGAATCTGTGTCAAAACTTTGTTAGGAATTATGTGATCCTTACTAGCTGGAAGTAAGGGAGATGGGGCATGAAGTTATTTCTAGGAGTTGGACACATACCAAGTTTAGCCCAGTTCTGGGCATCTTTGAAATACCTATACAAACTTGTTCCTACATAGTAACATGCAACTTTGAATGAGAATGTGCTTGCTTACAGCAACGTGCTATATGTTCTGAATGCCCGAATTGGGAATCTGTGTTAAAACTTTGTTAGAAATTATGTAATCCTTACTAACTGGAAGTAAGGGAGATGGGGCATGATGTTATTTCTAGGAGTTGGAGACATACAACGTTTAGCTCAGTTCTGGGCATCTTTGAAATACCTATACAAACTTGTTCCTACATAGTAACTTGCAACTTTGAATGAGAATGTGCTTGCTTACAGCAAGGTGCTACATGTTCTTAATGTCCGAATTGGGAATCTGTGTCAAAACTTTGTTAGGAATTATGTGATCCTTACTAGTTGGAAGTAAGGGAGATGGGGCATGAAGTTATTTCTAGGAGTTGGAGACATACCAAGTTTAGCCCAGTTCTGGGCATCTTTGAAATACCTATACAAACTTGTTCCTACATAGTAACTTGCAACATTGAATGAGAATGTGCTTGCTTACAGCAACGTGCTATATGATCTGAATGCCCGAATTGGGAATCTGTGTCAAAACTTTGTTCGGAATTATGTGATCCTTACTAGCTGGAAGTAAGGGAGATGGGGCATGAAGTTATTTCTAGGAGTTGGACACATAGCAAGTTTAGCCCAGTTCTGGGCATCTTTGAAATACCTATACAATCTTGTTCCTACATAGTAACTTGCCACTTTGAATGAGAATGTGCTTGCTTACAGCAACGTGCTATATGTTCTGAATGCCCGAATTGGGAATCTGTGTCAAAACTTTGTTAGGAATTATGTGATCCTTACTAGCTGGAAGTAAGGGAGATGGGGCATGAAGTTATTTCTAGGAGTTGGAGACATACCAAGTTTAGCTCAGTTCTGGGCATCTTTGAAATACCTATACAAACTTGTTCCTACATTGTAACTTGCAACTTTGAATGAGAATGTGCTTGCTTACAGCAACGTGCTATATGTTCTGAATGCCCGAATTGGGAATCTGTGTCAAAACTTTGTTAGGAATTATGTGATCCTAACTAGCTGGAAGAAAGGGAGATGGGGCATGAAGTTATTTCTAGGAGTTGGAGACATACAACGTTTAGCTCAGTTCGGGGCATCTTTGAAATACCTATACAAACTTGTTCCTAGATAGTAACTTGCAACTTTGAATGAGAATATTCTTACGTACAGCAACGTGCTATATGTTCTGAATGCCCGAATTGGGAATCTGTGTCAAAACTTTGTTAGGAATTATGTGATCCTTACTAGTTGGAAGTAAGGGAGATGGGGCATGAAGTTATTTCTAGGAGTTGGGACATACAACGTTTAGCTCAGTTCTGGGCATCTTTGAAATACCTATACAAACTTGTTCCTCCATAGTAACTTGCCACTTAGAATGAGAATGTTCTTACTTACAGCAACGGGCTATATGTTCTGAATGCCCGAATTGGGAATCTGTGTCAAACTTTGTTAGGAATTATGTGATCCTTACTAGCTGGAAGTAAGGGAGATGGGGCATGAAGTTATTTCTAGGAGTTGGACACATACCAAGATTAGCTCAGTTCTGGGAATCTTTGAAATACCTATACAAACTTGTTCCTACATAGTAACTTGCCACTTTGAATGAGAATGTGCTTGCTTACAGCAACGTGCTATATGTTCTGAATGCCCGAATTGGGAATCTGTGTCAAAACTTTGTTAGGAATTATGTGATCGTTACCAGCTGGAAGTAAGGGAGATGGGACATGAAGTTAATTCTAGGAGTTGGACATATACGAAGTTTATCTCAGTTCTGGGCATCTTTGAACTACCTATACAAACTTGTTCCTACATAGTAACTTGCAACTTTGAATGAGAATGTGCTTGCTTACAGCAACGTGCTATATGTTCTGAATGCCCGAATTGGGAATCTGTGTCAAAACTTTGTTAGGAATTATGTGATCCTTACTAGCTGGAAGTAAGGGAGATGGGGCATGAAGTTATTTCTAGGAGTTGGAGACATCCCAAGTTTAGCTCAGTTCTGGGCATATTTGAAATACCTATACAAACTTGTTTCTACATAGTAACTTGCAACTTTGAATGAGAAAGTGGTTGCTTACAGCAACGTGCTACATGTTCTGAATGTCCGAATTGGGAATCTGTGTCAAAACTTTTTCGGAATTATGTGATCCTTACTAGCTGAAAGTAAGGGAGATGGGGCATGAAGTTATTTCTAGGAGTTGGACACATACCAAGTTTAGCTCAGTTCCGGGCATCTTAGCAATACCTATACAAACTTCTTCCTACATAGTAACTTTCCACTTTGAATGAGAATGTGCTTGCTTGCAGCAACGTGCTATACGTTCTGAATGCCCGAATTGGGAATCTGTGTCAAAACTTTGTTAGGAATTATGTGATCCTTACTAGCTGGAAGTAAGGGAGATGGGGCATGAAGTTATTTCTAGGAGTTGGACACATACAACGTTTAGCTCAGTTCCGGGCATCTTTGAAATACCTATACAAACTTGTTCCTACATAGTAACTTGCAACTTTGAATGAGAATGTGCTTGCTTGCAGCAACGTGCTATATGTTCTGAATGCCCGAATTGGGAATCTGTGTCAAAACTTTGTTCGGAATTATGGGATCCTTACTAGCTGGAAGTAAGGAAGATGGGGCATGAAGTTATATCTAGGAGTTGGAGACATACCAAGTTTAGCTCAGTTCTGGGCATCTTTGAAATACCTATACAAACATCTTCCTACATAGTAACTTGCCACTTTGAATGAGAATGTGCTTGCTTACAGCAACGTGCTATACGTTCTGAATGCCCGAATTGGGAATCTGTGTCAAAACTTTGTTAGGAATTATGTGATCCTTACTAGCTGGAGGTAAGTGAGATGGGGCATGAAGTTATTTCTAGGAGTTGGAGACATACCAAGTTTAGCTCAGTTCTGGGCATCTTTGAAATACCTATACAAACTTGTTCCTACATAGTAACTTGCAACTTTGAATGAGAATGTGCTTGCTTACAGCAACGTGCTACATGTTCTGAATGTCCGAATTGGGAATCTGTGTCAAAACTTTGTTAGGAATTATGTGATCCTTACTAGTTGGAAGTAAGGGAGATGGGGCATGAATTTATTTCTAGGAGTTGGAGACATACCAAGTTTAGCTCAGTTCTGGGCATCTTTGAAATACCTATACAAACTTGTTCCTACATAGTAACTTGCAACTTTGAATGAGAATGTGCTTGCTTACAGCAACGTGCTATATGTTCTGAATGCCCGAATGGGGAATCTGTGTCAAAACTTTGTTAGAAATTATGTGATCCTTACTAGCCTGAAGTAAGGGAGATGGGGCATGAAGTTATTTCTAGGAGTTGGACACATACCAAGTTTAGCTCAGTTCTGGGCATCTTTGAAATACCTATACAAACTTATTCCTACATAGTAACTTGCAACTTTAATGAGAATGTGCTTGCTGAGAGCAACGTGCTATATGTTCTGAATGCCCTAAATGGGAATCTGTGTCAAAACTTTGTTAGGAATTATGTGATCCTTACTAGCTGGAAGTAAGGGAGATGGGGCATGAAGTTATTTCTAGGAGTTGGACACATACCATGTTTAGCTCAGTTCTGGGTATCTTTGAAATACCTATACAAACTTGTTCCTACATAGTATCTTGCAACTTTGAATGAGAATGTGCTTGCTAACAGCAACGTGCTATATGTTCTGAATGCCCGAATTGGGAATCTGTGTCAAAACTTTGTTCGGAATTATGTGATCCTTACTAGCTGGAAGTAAGGGAGATGGGGCATGAAGTTATTTCTAGGAGTTGGACACATACCAAGTTTAGCTCAGTTCTGGGCATCTTTGAAATACCTATACAAACTTGTTCCTACATAGTAACTTGCAACTTTGAATGAGAATGTGCTTGCTTACAGCAACGTGCTATATGTTCTGAATGCCCGAATTTGGAATCTGTGTCAAAACTTTGTTAGGAATTATGTGATCCTTACTAGCTGGAAGTAAGGAAGATGGGGCATGAAGTTATTTCTAGAGCTTGGGCACATACCAAGTATAGCTCAGTTCTGGGCATCTTTGAAATACCTATACAAACTTGTTCCTACATAGTAACTTGCCACTTTGAATGAGAATGTGCTTGCTTACAGCAACGTGCTATATGTTCTGAATGCCCGAATTGGGAATCTGTGTCAAAACTTTGTTAGAAATTATGTGATCCTTACTAGCTGGAAGTAAGGGAGATGGGGCATGAAGTTATTTCTAGGAGTTGGAGACATACAACGTTTAGCTCAGTTCTGGGCATCTTTGAAATACCTATACAAACTTGTTCCTACATAGTAACTTGCCACTTTGAATGAGAATGTGCTTGCTTACAGCAACCTGCTATATGTTCTGAATGCCCGAATTGGGAATCTGTGTCAAAACTTTCTTAGGAATTATGTGATCCTTACTAGCTGGAAGTAAGGGAGATGGGGCATGAAGTTATTTCTAGGAGTTGGACACATACCAAGTTTAGCTCAGTTCCGGGCATCTTTGAAATACCTTACAAACTTGTTCCTACATAGTAACTTGCAACTTTGAATGAGAATGTGCTTGCTTACAGCAACGTGCTATATGTTCTGAATGCCCGAATTGGGAATCTGTGTCAAAACTTTGTTAGGAATTATGTGATCCTTACTAGCTGGAAGTAAGGGAGATGGGGCATGAAGTTATTTCTAGGAGTTGGACACATACGAAGTTTAGCCCAGTTCTGGGCATCTTTGAAATACCTATACAAACTTGTTCCTACATAGTAACTTGCAACTTTGAATGAGAATGTGCTTGCTTACAGCAACGTGCTATATGTTCTGAATGCCCGAATTGGGAATCTGTGTCAATACTTTGTTAGGAATTATGTGATCCTTACTAGCTGGAAGTAAGGGAGATGGGGCATGAAGTTATTTCTAGGAGTTGGAGACATACCAAGTTTAGCTCAGTTCTGGGCATCTTTGAAATACCTATACAAACTTGTTCCTACATAGTAACTTGCAACTTTGAAAGAGAATGTGCTTGCTTACAGCAACGTGCTATATGTTCTGAATGCCCGAATTGGGAATCTGTTTCAAAACTTTGTTAGGAATTATGTGATCCTTACTAGCTGGAAGTAAGGAAGATGGGGCATGAAGTTATTTCTAGAGGTTGGAGACATACCAAGTTTAGCTCAGTTCTCTGCATCTTTGAAATACCTATACAAACTTGTTCCTACATAGTAACTTGCCACTTTGAATGAGAATGTGCTTGCTTACAGCAACGTGCTACATGTTCTGAATGTCCGAATTGGGAATCTGTGTCAAAACTTTGTTAGGAATTATGTGATCCTTACTAGTTGGAAGTAAGGGAGATGGGGCATGAATTTATTTCTAGGAGTTGGAGACATACCAAGTTTAACTCAGTTCTGGGCATCTTTGAAATACCTATACAAACTTGTTCCTACATAGTAACTTGCCACTTTGAATGAGAATGTGCTTGCTTACAGCAACGTGCTATATGTTCTGAATGCCCGAATTGGGAATCTGTGTCAAAACTTTGTTAGAAATTATGTGATCCTTACTAGCCTGAAGTAAGGGAGATGGGGCATGAAGTTATTTCTAGGAGTTGGACACATACCAAGTTTAGCTCAGTTCTGGGCATCTTTGAAATACCTATACAAACTTGTTCCTACATAGTAACTTGCAACTTTAATGAGAATGTGCTTGCTGACAGCAACGTGCTATATGTTCTGAATGCCCTAATTGGGAATCTGTGTCAAAACTTTGTTAGGAATTATGTGATCCTTACTAGCTGGAAGTAAGGGAGAAGGGGCATGAAGTTATTTCTAGGAGTTGGACACATACCATGTTTAGCTCAGTTCTGGGTATCTTTGAAATACCTATATAAACTTGTTCCTACATAGTAACTTGCCACTTTGAATAAGAATGTGCTTGCTTACAGCAACGTGCTATATGTTCTGAATGCCCGAATTGGGAATGTGTGTCAAAACTTTGTTAGAAATTATGTGATCCTTACTAGCTGGATGTAAGGGAGATGGGGCATGAAGTTATTTCAAGGAGTTGGAGACATACAACGTTTAGCTCAGTTCTGGGCATCTTTGAAATACCTATACAAACTTGTTCCCACATAGTAACTTGCCACTTTGAATGAGAATGTGCTTGCTTACAGCAACGTGCTATATGTTCTGAATGCCCGAATTGGGAATCTGTGTCAAAACTTTCTTAGGAATTATGTGATCCTTACTAGCTGGAAGTAAGGGAGATGGGGCAAGAAGTTATTTCTAGGAGTTGGACACATACCAAGTTTAGCTCAGTTCCGGGCATCTTTGAAATACGTATACAAACTTGTTCCTACATAGTATCTTGCAACTTTGAATGAGAATGTGCTTGCTTACAGCAACGTGCTATATGTTCTGAATGCCCGAATTGGGAATCTGTGTCAAAACTTTGTTCGGAATTATGTGATCCTTACTAGCTGGAAGTAAGGGAGATGGGGCATGAAGTTATTTCTAGGAGTTGGACACATACGATGTTTAGCCCAGTTCTGGGCATCTTTGAAATACCTATACAAACTTGTTCCTACATAGTAACTTGCCAATTTGAATGAGAATGTGCTTCCTTACAGCAACGTGCTATATGTTCTGAATGCCTGAATTGGGAATCTGTGTCAAAACATTGTTAGGAATTATGTGATCATTAATAGCTGGAAGTAAGGGAGATGGGGCATGAAGTTATTTCTAGGAGTTGGAGACATTCCAAGTTTAGCTCAGTTCTGGGCATCTTTGAAATACCTATACAAACTTGTTCCTACATAGTAACTTGCCACTTTGAATGAGAATGTGCTTGCTTACAGCAACGTGCTAGATGTTCTGAATGCCCGAATTTGGAATCTGTGTCAAAACTTTGTTAGGAATTATGTGATCCTGACTAGCTGGAAGTAAGGAAGATGGGGCATGAAGTTATTTCTAGAGGTTGGGCACATACCAAGTTTAGCTCAGTTCTGGGCATCTTTGAAATACCTATACAAACTTGTTCCTACATAGTAACTTGCAACTTTGAATGAGAATGTGCTTGCTTACAGCAACGTGCTATATGCTCTGAATGCCCGAATTGGGAATCTGTGTCAAAACTTTGTTAGGAATTATGTGATACTTACTAGACTGAAGTAAGGGAGATGGGGCATGAAGTTATTTCTAGGAGTTGGAGACATACCAAGTTTAGCTCAGTTCTGGGCATCTTTGAAATACCTATACAAACTTGTTCCTACATAGTAACTTGCCAGTTTGAATGAGAATGTGCTTGCTTACAGCAACGTGCTATATGTTCTGAATGCCCGAATTGGGAATCTGTGTCAAATCTTTGTTATAAATTATGTGATCCTTACTAGCCTGAAGTAAGGGAGATGGGGCATGAAGTTATTTCTAGGAGTTGGACACATACCAAGTTTAGCTCAGTTCTGGGCATCTTTGAAATACCTATACAAACTTGTTCCTACATTGTAACTTGCAACTTTAATGAGAATGTGCTTGCTGACAGCAACGTGCTATATGTTCTGAATGCCCGAATTGGGAATCTGTGTCAAAACTTTGTTAGGAATTATGTGATCCTTACTAGCTGGAAGTAAGGGAGATGGGGCATGAAGTTATTTCTAGGAGTTGGACACATACCAAGTTTAGCTCAGTTCCGGGCATCTTTGAAATACCTATACAAACTTGTTCCTACATAGTAACTTGCAACTTTGAATGAGAATGTGCTTGCTTACAGCAACGTGCTATATGTTCTGAATGCCCGAATTGGGAATCTGTGGCAAAACTTTGATAGGAATTATGTGATCCTTACTAGCTGGAAGTAAGGGAGATGGGGCATGAAGTTATTTCTAGGAGTTGGAGACATACCAAGTTTAGCTCAGTTCTGGGCATCTTTGAAATACCTATACACACTTGTTCCTACATAGTAACTTGCCACTTTGAATGAGAATGTGCTTGCTTACAGCAACGTGCTATATGTTCTGAATGCCCAAATTGGGAATCTGTGTCAAAACTTTGTTAGGAATTATGTGATCCTTACTAGCTGGAAGTAAGGGACATGGGGCATGAAGTTATTTCTAGGAGTTGGAGACATACAATGTTTAGCTCAGTTCTGGGCATCTTTGAAATACCTATACAAACTTGTTCCTACATAGTAACTTGCCACTTTGAATGAGAACCTGCTTGCTTACAGCAACGTGCTATATGTTCTGAATGCCCGAATTGGGAATCTGTTTCAAAACTTTGTTAGGAATTCTGTGATCCTTAGTAGCTGGAAGTAAGGGAGATGGGGCATGAAGTTATTTCTTGGAGTTGGAGACATACCAAGTTTAGCTCAGTTGAGGGCATCTTTGAAATACCTATACAAACGTGTTCCTACATAGTAACTTGCCACTTTGAATGAGAATGTGCTTCCTTACAGCAACGTGCTATATGTTCTGAATGCCTGAATTGGGAATCTGTGTCAAAACATTGTTAGGAATTATGTGATCCTTACTAGCTGGAAGTAAGGGAGATGGGGCATGAAGTTATTTCTAGGAGTTGGAGACATACCAAGTTTAGCTCAGTTCTGGGCATCTTTGAAATACCTATACAAACTTGTTCCTACATAGTAACTTGCAACTTTGAATGAGATGTGCTTGCTTACAGCAACGTGCTATATGTTCTGAATGCCCGAATTGGGAATCTGTGTCAAAACTTTGTTAGAAATTATGTGATCCTTACTAGCTGGAAGTAAGGGAGATGGGGCATGAAGTTCTTTCTAGGAGTTGGAGACATACAACGTTTAGCTCAGTTCTGGGCATCTTTGAAATACCTATACAAACTTGTTCCTACATAGTAACTTGCCACTTTGAATGAGAATGTGCTTGCTTACAGCAACGTGCTATATGTTCTGAATGCCCAAATTGGGAATCTGTGTCAAAACTTTGTTAGGAATTATGTGATCCTTTCTAGCTGGAAGTAAGGGAGATGGGGCATGAAGTTATTTCTAGGAGTTCGAGACATACCAAGTTTAGCTCAGTTGTGGGCATCTTTGAAATACCTATACAAACTTGTTCCTACATAGTAACTTGCCACTTTGAATGAGAATGTGCTTCCTTACAGCTACGTGCTATATGTTCTGAATGCCTGAATTGGGAATCTGTGTCAAAACTTTGTTAGGAATTATGTGATCCTTACTAGCTGGAAGTAAGGGAGATGGGGCATGAACTTATTTCTAGGAGTTGGAGACATACCAAGTTTAGCTCAGTTCTGGGAATCTTTGAAATTCCTATACAAACTTGTTCCTACCTAGTAACTTGCAACTTTGAATGAGAATGTGCTTGCTTACAGCAACGTGCTACATGTTCTGAATGTCCGAATTGGGGATCTGTGTCAAAACATTGTTAGGAATTATGTGATCCTTACTAGCTGGAAGTAAGGGAGATGGGGCATGAAGTTATTTCTAGGAGTTGGAGACATACCAAGTTTAGCTCAGTTCTGGGCATCTTTGAAATACCTATACAAACTTGTTCCTACATAGTAACTTGCAACTTTGAATGAGAATGTGCTTGCTTACAGCAACGTGCTATATGCTCTGAATGCCCGAATTGGGAATCTGTGTCAAAATTTGTTAGGAATTATGTGATCCTTACTAGCTGGAAGTAAGGGAGATGGGGCATGAAGCTATTTCTAGGAGTTGGAGACATACCAAGTTTAGCTCAGTTCTGGGCATCTTTGAAATACCTATACAAACTTGTTCCTACATAGTAACTTGCAACTTTGAATGAGAATATGCTTGCTTACAGCAACGTGCTATATGTTCTGAATGCCCGAATTGGGAATCTGTGTCAAAACTTTGTTAGGAATTATGTGATCCTTACTAGCTGGAAGTAAGGGAGATGGGGCATGAAGTTATTTCTAGGAGTTGGACACATACCAAGTTTAGCTCAGTTCTGGGCATATTTGAAATACCTATACAAACTTGTTCCTACCTAGTAACTTGCATCTTTGAATGAGAATGTGCTTGCTTACAGCAACGTGCTATATGTTCTGAATGCCCGAATTGGGAATCTGTGTCAAAACTTTGTTAGGAATTATGTGATCCTTACTAGCTGGAAGTAAGGGAGATGGGGAATGAAGTTATTTCTAGGAGTTGGACACATACCAAGTTTAGCTCAGTTCTGGGCATCTTTGAAATACCTATACAAACTTGTTCCTACATAGTAACTTGCAACTTTGAATGAGAATGTGCTTGCTTGCAGCAACGTGCTATATGTTCTGAATGCCCGAATTGGGAATCTGTGTCAAAACTTTGTTAGAAATTATGTGATCCTTACTAGCTGGAAGTAAGGGAGATGGGGCATGAAGTTATTTCTAGGAGTTGGAGACATACCAAGTTTAGCTCAGTTCGGGGCATCTTTGAAACACCTATACAAACTTGTTCCTACATAGTAACTTGCCACTTTGAATGAGAATGTGCTTGCTTACAGCAACGTGCTATATGTTCTGAATGCCCGAATTGGGAATATGTGTCAAAACTTTGTTCGAAATTATGTGATCCTGACTAGCTGGAAGTAAGGGAAATGGGGCATGAAGTTATTTCTAGGAGTTGGACATATACCAAGTTTAGCTCAGTTGTGGGCATCTTTGAATTACCTATACAAACTTGTTCCTACATAGTAACTTGCAACTTTGAATGAGAATGTGCTTGCTTACAGCAACGTGCTATATGTTCTGAATGCTCGAATTGGGAATCTGTGTCAAAACTTTGTTAGGAATTATGTGATCCTTACTAGATGGAGGTAAGGGAGATGGGGCATGAAGTTATTTCTAGGAGTTGGACACATACCAAGTTTAGCTCAGTTCTGGGCATCTTTGAAATACCTATACAAACTTGTTCCTACATAGTAACTTGCTACTTTGAATGAGAATGTGCTTGCTTACAGCAACGTGCTATATGTTCTGAATGCCCGAATTGGGAATCTGTGTCAAAACTTTGTTAGGAATTATGTGATCCTTACTAGATGGAGGTAAGGGAGATGGGGCATGAAGTTACTTCTAGGAGTTGGAGACATACCAAGTTTATCTCAGTTCTGGGCATCTTTGAAATACCTATACAAACTTGTTCCTACATAGTAACTTGCCACTTTGAATGAGAATGTGCTTGCTTACAGCAACGTGCTATATGTTCTGAATGCCCGAATTGGGAATCTCTGTCAAAACATTGTTAGGAGTTATGTGATCCTTACTAGCTGGAAGTAAGGGAGATGGGGCATGAAGTTATTTCTAGGAGTTGGAGACATACAACGTTTAGCTCAGTTCTGGGCATCTTTGAAATACCTATACAAACTTGTTCCTACATAGTAACTTGCAACTTTGAATGAGAATGTGCTTGCTTACAGCAACGTGCTATATGTTCTGAATGCCCAAACTGGGAATCTGTGTCAAAACTTTGTTAGAAATTATGTGATCCTTACTAGCTGAAAGTTAGGGAGATGGGGCATGAAGTCATTTCTAGGAGTTGGATACATACAACGTTTAGCTCAGTTCTGGGCATCTTTGAAATACCTATACAAACTTGTTCCTACATAGTAACTTGCCACTTTGAATGAGAATGTGCTTGCTTACAGCAACGTGCTATATGTTCTGAATGCCCGAATTGGGAATCTGTGTCAAAACTTTGTTAGGAATTATGTGATCCTTACTAGCTGGAAGTAAGGGAGATGGGGCATGAAGTTATTTCTAGGAGTTGGACACATACCAAGTTTAGCTCAGTTCTGGGCATCTTTGAAATACCTATACAAACTTGTTCCTACATAGTAACTTGCCACTTTGAATGAGAATGTGCTTGCTTACAGCAACGTGCTATATGTTCTGAATGCCCGAATTGGGAATCTGTGTCAAAACTTTGTTAGGAATTATGTGATCCTTTCTAGCTGGAAGTAAGGGAGATGGGGCATGAAGTTATTTCTATGAGTTGGACACATACCAAGTTTAGCTCAGTTCTGGGCATCTTTGAAATACCTATAGAAACTTGTTCCTACATAGTAACTTGCAACTTTGAATGAGAATGTGCTTGCTTACAGCAACGTGCTATATGTTCTGAATGCCTGAACTGGGAATATGAGTCAAAACTTTGTTCGGAATTATGTGATCCTTACTAGCTGGAAGTAAGGGAGATGGGGCATGAAGTTATTTCTAGGAGTTGGACACATACCAAGTTTAGCTCAGTTCTGGGCATCTTTGAAATACCTATACAAACTTGTTCCTACATAGTAACTTGCCACTTTGAATGAGAATGTGCTTGCTTACAGCAACGTGCTATATGTTCTGAATGCCCGAATTGGGAATCTCTGTCAAAACATTGTTAGGAGTTATGTGATCCTTACTAGCTGAAAGTAAGGGAGATGGGGCATGAAGTTATTTCTAGGAGTTGGAGACATACAACGTTTAGCTCAGTTCTGGGCATCTTTGAAATACCTATACAAACTTGTTCCTACATAGTAACTTGCAACTTTGAATGAGAATGTGCTTGCTTACAGCAACGTGCTATATGTTCTGAATGCCCAAACTGGGAATCTGTGTCAAAACTTTGTTAGAAATTATGTGATCCTTACTAGCTGAAAGTTAGGGAGATGGGGCATGAAGTCATTTCTAGGAGTTGGATACATACAACGTTTAGCTCAGTTCTGGGCATCTTTGAAATACCTATACAAACTTGTTCCTACATAGTAACTTGCCACTTTGAATGAGAATGTGCTTGCTTACAGCAACGTGCTATATGTTCTGAATGCCCGAATTGGGAATCTGTGTCAAAACTTTGTTAGGAATTATGTGATCCTTACTAGCTGGAAGTAAGGGAGATGGGGCATGAAGTTATTTCTAGGAGTTGGACACATACCAAGTTTAGCTCAGTTCTGGGCATCTTTGAAATACCTATACAAACTTGTTCCTACATAGTAACTTGCCACTTTGAATGAGAATGTGCTTGCTTACAGCAACGTGCTATATGTTCTGAATGCCCGAATTGGGAATCTGTGTCAAAACTTTGTTAGGAATTATGTGATCCTTTCTAGCTGGAAGTAAGGGAGATGGGGCATGAAGTTATTTCTATGAGTTGGACACATACCAAGTTTAGCTCAGTTCTGGGCATCTTTGAAATACCTATAGAAACTTGTTCCTACATAGTAACTTGCAACTTTGAATGAGAATGTGCTTGCTTACAGCAACGTGCTATATGTTCTGCTTGCCTGAATTGAGAATATGAGTCAAAACTTTGTTCGGAATTATGTGATCCTTACTAGCTGGAAGTAAGGGAGATGGGGCATGAAGTTATTTCTAGGAGTTGGACACATACCAAGTTTAGCTCAGTTCTGGGCATCTTTGAAATACCTATACAAACTTGTTCCTACATAGTAACTTGCAACTTTGAATGAGAATGTGCTTGCTTACAGCAACGTGCTATATGTTCTGAATGCCCGAATTGGGAATCTGTGTCAAAACTTTGTTAGGAATTATGTGATCCTTACTAGATGGAGGTAAGGGAGATGGGGCATGAAGTTATTTCTAGGAGTTGGAGACATACCAAGTTTATCTCACTTCTTGGCATCTTTGAAATACCTATACAAACTTGTTCCTACATAGTAACTTGCCACTTTGAATGAGAATGTGCTTGCTTACAGCAACGTGCTACATGTTCTGAATGTCCGAATTCGGAATCTGTGTCAAAAATTTGTTAGGAATTATGTGATCCTTACTAGCTGGAAGTAAGGGAAATGGGGCATGAAGTTATTTCTAGGAGTTGGAGACATACCAAGTTTAGCTCAGTTCTGGGCATCTTTGAAATACCTATACTAACTTGTTGCTATATAGTAACTTGCAACATTGAATGAGAATGTGCTTGCTTACAGCAACGTGCTCTATGTTCTGAATGCCCCAATTGGGAATCTGTGTCAAAACTTTGTTAGAAATTATGTGATCCTTACTAGCCTGAAGTAAGGGGGATGGGGCATGAAGTTATTTCTAGGAGTTGGAGACATACAACGTTTAGCTCAGTTCTGGGCGTCTTTCAAATACCTATACAAACTTGTTCCTACATAGTAACTTGCCACTTTGAATGAGAATGTGCTTGCTTACAGCAACGTGCTATATGTTCTGAATGCCCGAACTGTTAATCTGTGTCAAAACTTTGTTAGAAATTATGTGATCCTTACTAGCTGAAAGTAAGGGAGATGGGTCATGAAGTTATTTCTAGGAGTTGGAGACATACAACGTTTAGCTCAGTTCTGGGCATCTTTGAAATACCTATACAAACTTGTTCCTACATAGTAACTTGCAACTTTGAATGAGAATGTGCTTGCTTACTGTAACGGGCTATATGTTCTGAATGCCCGAGTTGGGAATCTGTGTCAAAACTTTGTTAGAAATTATGTGATCCTTACTAGCTGGAAATAAGGGAGATGGGGCATGAAGTTATTTCTAGGAGTTGGAGATATACCAAGTTTAGCACAGTTCTGGGCATTTTAAAATATCTATACAAACTTGTTCCTACATAGTAACTTGCAACTTTGAATGAGAATGTGCTTGCTTACAGCAACGTGCTATATGTTCTGAATGCCCGAATTGGGAATCTGTGTCAAAACTTTGTTAGGAATTATGTGATCCTTACTAGCTGGAAGTAAGGGAGATGGGGCAGGAAGTTATTTCTAGGAGTTGGAGACATACCAAGTTTAGCTCAGTTCTGGGCATCTTTGAAAACCTATACAAACATGTTCCTACATAGTAACTTGCAACGTTGAATCAGAATGTGCTTCCTTACAGCAACGTGCTATATGTTCTGAATGCCCGAATTGGGAATGTGTGTCAAAACTTTGTTAGAAATTATGTGATCCTAACTAGCTGGAAGTAAGGGAGATGGGGCATTAAGTTATTTCTAGAGGCTGGACACATACTAAGTTTAGCTCAGTTCTGGGCATCTTTGACATACCTATACAAACTTGTTCCTACATAGTAACTTGCAACTTTGAATGAGAATGTGCTTGCTTACAGCAACGTGCTATATGTTCTGAATGCCCGAATTGGGAATCTGTGTCAAAACTTTGTTAGGAATTATGTGATCCTTACTAGCTGGAAGTAAGGGAGATGGGGCATGAAGTTATTTCTAGGAGTTGGAGACATACCAAGTTTAGCTCAGTTCTGGGCATCTTTGAAAACTTATACAAACTTGTTCCTACATAGTAACTTGCAACGTTGAATGAGAATGTGATTCCTTACAGCAACGTGCTATATGTTCTGAATGCCCGAATTGGGAATGTGTGTCAAAACTTTGTTAGAAATTATGTGATCCTAACTAGCTGGAAGTAAGGGAGATGGGGCATGAAGTTATTTCTAGGAGTTGGAGACATACAACGTTTAGCTCAGTTCTGGGCATCTTTGAAATACCTATACAAACTTGTTCCTACATAGTAACTTGCAACTTTGAATGAGAATGTGCTTGCTTACAGCAACGTGCTATATGTTCTGAATGCCCGAACTGGGAATCTGTGTCAAAACTTTTTTAGAAATTATGTGATCCTTACTAGCTGAAAGTAAGGGAGATGGGGCATGAAGTTATTTCTAGGAGTTGGAGACATACAACGTTTAGCTCCGTTCTAGGCATCTTTGAAATACCTATACTAACTTGTTCCTACATAGTAACTTGCAACTTTGAATGAGAATGTGCTTGCTTACTGCAACGGGCTATATGTTCTGAATGCCCGAATTGGGAATCTGTGTCAAAACTTTGTTAGGAATTATGTGATCCTTACTAGCTGAAAATAAGGGAGATGGGGCATGAAGATATTTCTAGGAGTTGGAGACATACCAAGTTTAGCTCAGTTCTGGGCATCTTTAAAATATCTATACAAACTTGTTCCTACATAGTAACTTGCAACTTTGAATGAGAATGTGCTTGCTTACAGCAACGTGCTATATGTTCTGAATGCCCGAATTGGGAATCTGTGTGAAAACTTTCTTAGGAATTATGTGATCCTTACTAGCTGGAAGTAAGGGAGATGGGGCATGAAGTTATTTCTAGAGGCTGGACACATACCAAGTTTAGCTCAGTTCTGGGCATCTTTGACATACCTATACAAACTTGTTCCTACATAGTATCTTGCAACTTTGAATGAGAATGTGCTTGCTTACAGCAACGTGCTATATGTTCTGAATTCCCGAATTGGGAATCTGTGTCAAAACTTTGTTAGGAATTATGTGATCCTTACTAGCTGGAAGTAAGGGAGATGGGGCAGGAAGTTATTTCTAGGAGTTGGAGACATACCAAGTTTAGCTCAGTTCTGGGCATCTTTGAAATACCTATACAAACTTGTTCCTACATAGTAACTTGCAACTTTGAATGAGAATGTGCTTGCTTACAGCAACGTGCTATATGTTCTGAATGCCCGAATTGGGAATCTGTGTCTAAACTTTTTTAGGAATTATGTGATCCTTACTAGATGGAGGTAAGGGAGATGGGGCATGAAGTTATTTCTAGGAGTTGGAGACATACCAAGTTTATCTCAGTTCTGGGCATCTTTGAAATACCTATACAAACTTGTTCCTACATAGTAACTTGCCACTTTGAATGAGAATGTGCTTGCTTACAGCAACATGCTATATGTTCTGAATGCCCGAATTGGGAATCTGTGTCAAAACTTTGTTAGGAATTATGTGATCCTTACTAGCTGGAAGTAAGGGAGATGGGGCATGAAGTTATTTCTAGGAGTTGGACACATACCAAGTTTAGCTCAGTTCTGAGTATCTTTGAAATACCTATACAAACTTGTTCCTACATAGTCACTTGCAACTTTGAATGAGAATGTGCTTGCTTACAGCAACGTGCTATATGTTCTGAATGCCCGTACTGGGAATCTGTGTCAAAACTTTGTTAGAAATTATGTGATCCTTACTAGCTGGAAGTAAGGGAGATGGGGCATGAAGTTATTTCTAGGAGTTGGAGACATACCAAGTTTAGCTCAGTTCTGAGCATCTTTGAAATACCTATACAAACTTATTCCTACATAGTAACTTGCAACTTTGAATGAGAATGTGCTTGCTTACAGCAACGTGCTATAAATTCTGAATGCCCGAACTGGGAATCTGTGTCAAAACTTTGTTAGAAATTATGTGATCCTTACTAGATGAAAGTAAGCGAGATGGGGCATGAAGTTATTTCTAGGAGTTGGACACATACAACGTTTAGCTCAGTTCTGGGCATATTTGAAATACCTATACAAACTTGTTCCTACATAGTAACTTGCCACTTTGAATGAGAATGTGCTTGCTTACAGCAACGTGCTATATGTTCTGAATGCCCGAATTGGGAATCTGTGTCAAAACTTTGTTAGGAATTATGTGATCCTTACTAGCTGGAAGTAAGGGAGATGGGGCATGAAGTTATTTCTAGGAGTTGGAGACATACCAAGTTTAGCTCAGTTCTGGGCATCTTTGAAATACCTATACAAACTTGTTCCTACATAGTAACTTTCCACTTTGAATGAGAATGGGCTTGCTTACAGCAACGTGCTATATGTTCTGAATGCCCGAATTGGGAATCTGTGTCAAAACTTTGTTAGGAATTATGTGATCCTTACTAGATGGAGGTAAGGGAGATGGGGCATGAATTTATTTCTAGGAGTTGGAGACATACAACGTTTAGCTCAGTTCTGGGCATCTTTGAAATACCTATACAAACTTGTTCCTACATAGTAACTTGCCACTTTGAATGAGAATGTGCTTGCTTACAGAAACGTGCTACATGTTCTGAATGTCCGAATTGGGAATCTGTGTCAAAACTTTGTTAGGAATTATGTGATCCTTACTAGCTGGAAGTAAGGGAGATGGAGCATGAGGTTATTTCTAGGAGTTGGGGACATACCAAGTTTAGCTCAGTTCTGGGCATCTTTGAAATACCTATACAAACTTGTTCCTACATAGTAACTTGCAACTTTGAATGAGAATGTGCTTGCTTACAGCAACGTGCTATATGTTCTGAATGCCCGAATTGGGAATCTGTGTCAAAACTTTGTTAGGAATTATGTGATCATTACTAGATGGATTTAAGGGAGATGGGGCATGAAGTTCTTTCCAGGAGTTGGAGACATACAACGTTTAGCTCAGTTCTGGGCATCTTTGAAATACCTATACAAACTTGTTCCTACATAGGAACTTGCCACTTTGAATGAGAATGTGCTTGCTTACAGCAACGTGCTATATGTTCTGAATGCCCGAATTGGGAATCTGTGTCAAAACTTTGTTAGAAATTATGTGATCCTAACTAGCTGGAAGTAAGGGAGATGGGGCATGAAGTTATTTCTAGGAGTTGGAGACATACCAAGTTTAGCTCAGTTCTGGGCATCTTTGAAATACCTATACAAACTTGTTCCTACATAGTAACTTGCAACTTTGAATGAGAATGTGCTTTCTTACAGCAACGTGCTATATGTTCTGAATGCCCGAATTGGGAATCTGTGTCAAATCTTTGTTAGGAATTATGTGATCCTTACTAGCCGGAAGTAAGGGAGATGGGGCATGAAGTTATTTCTAGGAGTTGGAGACATACCAAGTTTAGCTCAGTTCTGGGCATCTTTGAAATACCTATACAAACTTGTTCCTACATAGTAACTTGCAACTTTGAATGAGAATGTGCTTGCTTACAGCAACGTGTTATATGTTCTGAATGCCCGAATTGGGAATCTGTGTCAAAACTTTGTTAGGAATTATGTGATCCTTACTAGCCGGAAGTAAGGGAGATGGGGCATGATGTTATTTCTAGGAGTTGGAGACATACCAAGTTTCGCTCAGTTCTGGGCATCTTTGAAATACCTATACAAACTTGTTCCTACATAGTAACTTGCAACTTTGAATGAGAATGTGCTTGCTTACAGCAACGTGCTATATGTTCTGAATGCCCGAATTGGGAATCTGTGTCAAAACTTTGTTAGGAATTATGTGATCCTTACTAGCCGGAAGTAAGGGAGATGGGGCATGAAGTTATTTCTTCTAGGAGTTGGAGACATACCAAGTTTAGCTCAGTTGTGGGCATCTTTGAAATACCTATACAAACTTGTTCCTACATACTAACTTGCCACTTTGAATGAGAATGTGCTTGCTTACAGCAACGTGCTATATGTTCTGAATGCCCGAATTGGGAATCTGTGTCAAAACTTTGTTAGGAATTATGTGATCCTTACTAGCTGGAAGTTAGGGGGATGGGGCATGAAGTTATTTTTAGGAGTTGGAGACATCCCAAGTTTAGCTCAGTTGTGGGCATCTTTGAAATACCTATACAAATTGTTCCTACATAGTAACTTGCAACTTTGAATGAGAATGTGCTTGCTTAAAGCAACGTGCTATATGTTCTGAATGCCCGAATTAGGAATCTGTGTCAAAACATTGTTAGAAATTATGTGATCCTTACTAGCCTGAAATAAGGGAGATGGGGCATGAAGTTATTTCTAGGAGTTGGAGAAATACCAAGTTTAGCTCAGTTCTGGGCATCTTTGAAATACCTATACAAACTTGTTCCTACATAGTAACTTGCAACTTTGAATGAGAATGTGCTTCCTTACAGCAACGTGCTATATGTTCTGAATGTCCGAATTGGGAATCTGTGTCAAAACTTTGTTAGGAATTATGTGATCCTTACTAGCCGGAAGAAAGGGAGATGGGGCATGATGTTATTTCTAGGAGTTGGAGACATGCCAAGTTTAGCTCAGTTCTGGGCATCTTGGAAATACCTATACAAACTTGTTCCTACATAGTAACTTGCAACTTTGAATGAGAATGTGCTTGCTTACAGCAACGTGCTATATGTTCTGAATGCCCGAATTGGGAATCTGTGTCAAAACTTTGTTAGGAATTATGTGATCCTTACTAGCCGGAAATAAGGGAGATGGGGCATGAAGTTATTTCTTCTAGGAGTTGGAGACATACCAAGTTTAGCTCAGTTGTGGGCATCTTTGAAATACCTATACAAACTTGTTCCTACATAGTAACTTGCAACTTTGAATGAGAATGTGCTTGCTTACAGCAACGTGCTACATGTTCTGAATGCCCGAATTGGGAATCTGTGTCAAAATTTTGTTAGGAATTATGTGATCCTTACTAGCTGGAAGTAAGGGAGATGGGGCATGAAGTTATTTCTAGGAGTTGGAGACATACAACGTTTAGCTCATTTCTGGGCATCTTTGAAATACCTATACAAACTTGTTCCTACATAGTAACTTGCAACTTTGAATGAGAATGTGCTTGCTTACAGCAACGTGCCTCATGTTCTGAATGCTCGAATTGGGAATCTGTGTCAAAACTTTGTTAGGAATTATGTGATCCTTACTAGCCGGAAGTAAGGGAGATGGGGCATGAAGTTATTTCTAGGAGTTGGAGACATAACAAGTTTAGCTCAGTTCTGGGCATCTTTGAAATACCTATACAAACTTGTTCCTACATAGTAACTTGCAACTTTGAATGAGAATGTGCTTGCTTACAGCAACGTGCTATATGTTCTGAATGCCCGAATTGGGAATCTGTGTCAAAACTTTGTTAGGAATTATGTGATCCTTACTAGCCGGAAGTAAGGGAGATGGGGCATGAAGTTATTTCTTCTAGGAGTTGGAGACATACCAAGTTTAGCTCAGTTGTGGGCATCTTTGAAATACCTATACAAACTTGTTCCTACATAGTAACTTGCCTCTTTGAATGAGAATGTGCTTGCTTACAGCAACGTGCTATATGTTCTGAATGCCCGAATTGGGAATCTGTGTCAAAACTTTGTTAGGAATTATGTGATCCTTACTAGCTGGAAGTTAGGGGGATGGGGCATGAAGTTATTTCTAGGAGTTGGACACATACCAAGTTTAGCTCAGTTCTGGGCATCTTTGAAATACCTATACAAACTTGTTCCTACATAGTAACTTGCATCTTTGAATGAGAATGTGCTTGCTTACAGCAACGTGCTACATGTTCTGAATTCCCGAATTGGGAATCTTTGTCAAAACTTTGTTAGGAATTATGTGATCCTTACTAGCTGGAAGTAAGGGAGATGGGGCAAGAAGTTATTTCAAGGTGTTGGAGACATGCCAAGTTTAGCTCAGTTCTGGGCATCTTTGAAATACCTATACAAACTTGTTCCTACATAGTAACTTGCAACTTTGAATGAGAATGTGCTTGCTTACAGCAACGTGCTATATGTTCTGAATGCCCGAATTAGGAATCTGTGTCAAAACATTGTTAGAAATTATGTGATCCTTACTAGCCTGAAGTAAGGGAGATGGGGCATGAAGTTATTTCTAGGAGTTGGAGACATACAACGTTTAGCTCAGTTCTGGGCATCTTTGAAATACCTATACAAACTTGTTCCTACATAGTAACTTGCAACTTTGAATGAGAATGTGCTTGCTTACAGCAACGTGCTACATGTTCTGAATGCCCGAATTGGGAATCTGTGTCAAAACTTTGTTAGGAATTATGTGATCCTTACTAGCTGGAAGTAAGGGAGATGGGGCATGAAGTTATTTCTAGGAGTTAGAGACATACAACGTTTAGCTCAGTTCTGGGCATCTTTGAAATACCTATACAAACTTGTTCCTACATAGTAACTTGCAACTTTGAATGAGAATGTGCTTGCTTACAGCAACGTGCTACATGTTCTGAATGCCCGAATTGGGAATCTGTGTCAAAACTTTGTTAGGAATTATGTGATCCTTACTAGCTGGAAGTAAGGGAGATAGGGCATGAAGTTATTTTTAGGAGTTGGAGACATCCCAAGTTTAGCTCAGTTCTGGGCATCTTTGAAATACCTATACAAACTTGTTCCTACATAGTAACTTGCAACTTTGAATGAGAATGTGCTTGCTTAAAGCAACGTGCTATATGTTCTGAATGCCGGAATTAGGAATCTGTGTCAAAACATTGTTAGAAATTATGTGATCCTTACTAGCCTGAAATAAGGGAGATGGGGCATGAAGTTATTTCTAGGAGTTGGAGAAATACCAAGTTTAGCTCAGTACTGGGCATCTTTGAAATACCTATACAAACTTGTTCCTACATAGTAACTTGCAACTTTGAATGAGAATGTGCTTGCTTACAGCAACGTGCTATATGTTCTGAATGCCCGAATTGGGAATCTGTGTCAAAACTTTGTTAGGAATTATGTGATCCTTACTAGCCGGAAGTAAGGGAGAAGGGGCATGATGTTATTTCTAGGAGTTGGCGACATGTCAAGTTTAGCTCAGTTCTGGGCATGTTTGAAATACCTATACAAACTTGTTCCTACATAGTAACTTCCAACTTTGAATGAGAATGTGCTTGCTTACAGCAACGTGCTATATGTTCTGAATGCCCGAATTGGGAATCTGTGTCAAAACTTTGTTAGGAATTATGTGATCCTTACTAGCCGGAAATAAGGGAGATGGGGCATGAAGTTATTTCTTCTAGGAGTTGGACACATCCCAAGTTTCGCTCAGTTCTGGGCATCTTTGAAATACCTATACAAACTTGTTCCTACATAGTAACTTGCAACTTTGAATGAGAATGTGCTTGCTTACAGCAACGTGCTACATGTTCTGAATGCCCGAATTGGGAATCTGTGTCAAAACTTTGTTAGGAATTATGTGATCCTTACTAGCTGGAAGTAAGGGAGATGGGGCATGAAGTTATTTCTTCTAGGAGTTGGAGACATACAACGTTTAGCTCAGTTCTGGGCATCTTTGAAATACCTATACAAACTTGTTCCTACACAGTAATTTGCCACTTTGAATGAGAATGTGCTTGCTTACAGCAACGTGCTATATGTTCTGAATGCCCGAATTGGGAATCTGTGTCAAAACTTTGTTAGGAATTATGTGATCCTTACTAGCTGGAAGTTAGGGGGATGGGGCATGAAGTTATTTCTAGGAGTTGGACACATACCAAGTTTAGCTCAGTTCTGGGCATCTTTGAAATACCTATACAAACTTGTTCCTACATAGTAACTTGCAACTTTGAATGAGAATGTGCTTGCTTACAGCAACGTGCTACATGTTCTGAATGCCCGAATTGGGAATCTGTGTCAAAACTTTTTAGGAATTATGTGATCCTTACTAGCTGGAAGTAAGGGAGATAGGGCATGAAGTTATTTCTAGCAGTTGGAGTCATACCAAGTTTAGCTCAGTTGTGGGCATCTTTGAAATACCTATACAAACTTGTTCCTACATAGTAACTTGCAACTTTGAATGAGAATGTGCTTGCTTACAGCAACGTGCTACATGTTCTGAATGCCCGAATTGGGAATCTGTGTCAAAACTTTGTTAGGAATTATGTGATCCTTACTACCTGGAAGTAAGGGAGATGGGGCATGAAGTTATTTCTAGGAGATGGAGACATACAACGTTTAGCTCAGTTCTAGGCATCTTTGAAATACCTATACAAACTTGTTCCTACATAGTAACTTGCAACTTTGAATGAGAATGTGCTTGCTTACAGCAACGTGCTACATGTTCTGAATGCCCGAATTGGGAATCTGTGTCAAAACTTTGTTAGGAATTATGTGATCCTTACTAGCCGGAAGTAAGTGAGATGGGGCATGAAGTTATTTCTAGGAGTTGGAGACATAACAAGTTTCGCTCAGTTCTGGGCATCTTTGAAATACCTATACAAACTTGTTCCTACATAGTAACTTGCAACTTTGAATGAGAATGTGCTTGCTTACAGCAACGTGCTATATGTTCTGAATGCCCGAATTGGGAATCTGTGTCAAAACTTTGTTAGGAATTATGTGATCCTTACTAGCCGGAAGTAAGGGAGATGGGGCATGAAGTTATTTCTTCTAGGAGTTGGAGACATACCAAGTTTAGCTCAGTTGTGGGCATCTTTGAAATACCTATACAAACTTGTTCCTACATAGTAACTTGCCACTTTGAATGAGAATGTGCTTGCTTACAGCAACGTGCTATATGTTCTGAATGCCCGAATTGGGAATCTGTGTCAAAACTTTGTTAGGAATTATGTGATCCTTACTAGCTGGAAGTTAGGGGGATGGGGCATGAAGTTATTTCTAGGAGTTGGACACATACCAAGTTTAGCTCAGTTCTGGGCATCTTTGAAATACCTATACAAACTTGTTCCTACATAGTAACTTGCAACTTTGAATGAGAATGTGCTTGCTTACAGCAACGTGCTACATGTTCTGAATGCCCGAATTGGGAATCTGTGTCAAAACTTTGTTAGGAATTATGTGATCCTTACTAGCTGGAAGTAAGGGAGATAGGGCATGAAGTTATTTCTAGGAGTTGGAGACATACCAAGATTAGTTCAGTTGTGGGCATCTTTGAAATACCTATACAAACTTGTTCCTACATAGTAACTTGCAACTTTGAATGAGAATGTGCTTGCTTACAGCAACGTGCTACATGTTCTGAATGCCCGAATTGGGAATCTGTGTCAAAACTTTGTTAGGAATTATGTGATCCTTACTAGCTGGAAGTAAGGGAGATGGGGCATGAAGTTATTTCTTCTAGGAGTTGGAGACATAAAACGTTTAGCTCAGTTCTGGGCATCTTTGAAATACCTATACAAACTTGTTCCTACAAAGTAACTTGCCACTTTGAATGAGAATGTGCTTGCTTACAGCAACGTGCTATATGTTCTGAATGCCCGAATTGGGAATCTGTGTCAAAACTTTGTTAGGAATTATGTGATCCTTACTAGCTGGAAGTAAGGGAGATGGGGCATGAAGTTATTTCTTCTAGGAGTTGGAGACATACAACGTTTAGCTCAGTTCTGGGCATCTTTGAAATACCTATACAAACTTGTTCCTACACAGTAATTTGCCACTTTGAATGAGAATGTGCTTGCTTACAGCAACGTGCTATATGTTCTGAATGCCCGAATTGGGAATCTGTGTCAAAACTTTGTTAGGAATTATGTGATCCTTACTAGCTGGAAGTTAGGGGGATGGGGCATGAAGTTATTTCTAGGAGTTGGACACATACCAAGTTTAGCTCAGTTCTGGGCATCTTTGAAATACCTATACAAACTTGTTCCTACATAGTAACTTGCAACTTTGAATGAGAATGTGCTTGCTTACAGCAACGTGCTACATGTTCTGAATGCCCGAATTGGGAATCTGTGTCAAAACTTTTTAGGAATTATGTGATCCTTACTAGCTGGAAGTAAGGGAGATAGGGCATGAAGTTATTTCTAGCAGTTGGAGTCATACCAAGTTTAGCTCAGTTGTGGGCATCTTTGAAATACCTATACAAACTTGTTCCTACATAGTAACTTGCAACTTTGAATGAGAATGTGCTTGCTTACAGCAACGTGCTACATGTTCTGAATGCCCGAATTGGGAATCTGTGTCAAAACTTTGTTAGGAATTATGTGATCCTTACTACCTGGAAGTAAGGGAGATGGGGCATGAAGTTATTTCTAGGAGATGGAGACATACAACGTTTAGCTCAGTTCTAGGCATCTTTGAAATACCTATACAAACTTGTTCCTACATAGTAACTTGCAACTTTGAATGAGAATGTGCTTGCTTACAGCAACGTGCTACATGTTCTGAATGCCCGAATTGGGAATCTGTGTCAAAACTTTGTTAGGAATTATGTGATCCTTACTAGCCGGAAGTAAGTGAGATGGGGCATGAAGTTATTTCTAGGAGTTGGAGACATAACAAGTTTCGCTCAGTTCTGGGCATCTTTGAAATACCTATACAAACTTGTTCCTACATAGTAACTTGCAACTTTGAATGAGAATGTGCTTGCTTACAGCAACGTGCTATATGTTCTGAATGCCCGAATTGGGAATCTGTGTCAAAACTTTGTTAGGAATTATGTGATCCTTACTAGCCGGAAGTAAGGGAGATGGGGCATGAAGTTATTTCTTCTAGGAGTTGGAGACATACCAAGTTTAGCTCAGTTGTGGGCATCTTTGAAATACCTATACAAACTTGTTCCTACATAGTAACTTGCCACTTTGAATGAGAATGTGCTTGCTTACAGCAACGTGCTATATGTTCTGAATGCCCGAATTGGGAATCTGTGTCAAAACTTTGTTAGGAATTATGTGATCCTTACTAGCTGGAAGTTAGGGGGATGGGGCATGAAGTTATTTCTAGGAGTTGGACACATACCAAGTTTAGCTCAGTTCTGGGCATCTTTGAAATACCTATACAAACTTGTTCCTACATAGTAACTTGCAACTTTGAATGAGAATGTGCTTGCTTACAGCAACGTGCTACATGTTCTGAATGCCCGAATTGGGAATCTGTGTCAAAACTTTGTTAGGAATTATGTGATCCTTACTAGCTGGAAGTAAGGGAGATAGGGCATGAAGTTATTTCTAGGAGTTGGAGACATACCAAGATTAGTTCAGTTGTGGGCATCTTTGAAATACCTATACAAACTTGTTCCTACATAGTAACTTGCAACTTTGAATGAGAATGTGCTTGCTTACAGCAACGTGCTACATGTTCTGAATGCCCGAATTGGGAATCTGTGTCAAAACTTTGTTAGGAATTATGTGATCCTTACTAGCTGGAAGTAAGGGAGATGGGGCATGAAGTTATTTCTTCTAGGAGTTGGAGACATAAAACGTTTAGCTCAGTTCTGGGCATCTTTGAAATACCTATACAAACTTGTTCCTACAAAGTAACTTGCCACTTTGAATGAGAATGTGCTTGCTTACAGCAACGTGCTATATGTTCTGAATGCCCGAATTGGGAATCTGTGTCAAAACTTTGTTAGGAATTATGTGATCCTTACTAGCTGGAAGTTAGGGGGATGGGGCATGAAGTTATTTCTAGGAGTTGGACACATACCAAGTTTAGCTCAGTTCTGGGCATCTTTGAAATACCTATACAAACTTGTTCCTACATAGTAACTTGCAACTTTGAATGAGAATGTGCTTGCTTACAGCAACGTGCTACATGTTCTGAATGCCCGAATTGGGAATCTGTGTCAAAACTTTTTAGGAATTATGTGATCCTTACTAGCTGGAAGTAAGGGAGATAGGGCATGAAGTTATTTCTAGCAGTTGGAGTCATACCAAGTTTAGCTCAGTTGTGGGCATCTTTGAAATACCTATACAAATTTGTTCCTACATAGTAACTTGCAACTTTGAATGAGAATGTGCTTGCTTACAGCAACGTGCTACATGTTCTGAATGCCCGAATTGGGAATCTGTGTCAAAACTTTGTTAGGAATTATGTGATCCTTACTAGCTGGAAGTAAGGGAGATGGGGCATGAAGTTATTTCTAGGAGTTGGACACATACCAAGTTTAGCTCAGTTCTGGGCATCTTTGAAATACCTATACAAACTTGTTCCTACATAGTAACTTGCCACTTTGAATGAGAATGTGCTTGCTTACAGCAACGTGCTATATGTTCTGAATGCCCGAATTGGGAATCTGTGTCAAAACTTTGTTAGGAATTATGTGATCCTTACTAGCTGGAAGTTAGGGGGATGGGGCATGAAGTTATTTCTAGGAGTTGGACACATACCAAGTTTAGCTCAGTTCTGGGCATCTTTGAAATACCTATACAAACTTGTTCCTACATAGTAACTTGCAACTTTGAATGAGAATGTGCTTGCTTACAGCAACGTGCTACATGTTCTGAATGCCCGAATTGGGAATCTGTGTCAAAACTTTGTTAGGAATTATGTGATCCTTACTAGCTGGAAGTAAGGGAGATAGGGCATGAAGTTATTTCTAGGAGTTGGAGACATACCAAGATTAGTTCAGTTGTGGGCATCTTTGAAATACCTATACAAACTTGTTCCTACATAGTAACTTGCAACTTTGAATGAGAATGTGCTTGCTTACAGCAACGTGCTACATGTTCTGAATGCCCGAATTGGGAATCTGTGTCAAAACTTTGTTAGGAATTATGTGATCCTTACTAGCTGGAAGTAAGGGAGATGGGGCATGAAGTTATTTCTTCTAGGAGTTGGAGACATAAAACGTTTAGCTCAGTTCTGGGCATCTTTGAAATACCTATACAAACTTGTTCCTACAAAGTAACTTGCCACTTTGAATGAGAATGTGCTTGCTTACAGCAACGTGCTATATGTTCTGAATGCCCGAATTGGGAATCTGTGTCAAAACTTTGTTAGGAATTATGTGATCCTTACTAGCTAGAAGTTAGGGGGATGGGGCATGAAGTTATTTCTAGGAGTTGGACACATACCAAGTTTAGCTCAGTTCTGGGCATCTTTGAAATACCTATACAAACTTGTTCCTACATAGTAACTTGCAACTTTGAATGAGAATGTGCTTGCTTACAGCAACGTGCTACATGTTCTGAATGCCCGAATTGGGAATCTGTGTCAAAACTTTTTAGGAATTATGTGATCCTTACTAGCTGGAAGTAAGGGAGATAGGGCATGAAGTTATTTCTAGCAGTTGGAGTCATACCAAGTTTAGCTCAGTTGTGGGCATCTTTGAAATACCTATACAAATTTGTTCCTACATAGTAACTTGCAACTTTGAATGAGAATGTGCTTGCTTACAGCAACGTGCTACATGTTCTGAATGCCCGAATTGGGAATCTGTGTCAAAACTTTGTTAGGAATTATGTGATCCTTACTAGCTGGAAGTAAGGGAGATGGGGCATGAAGTTATTTCTAGGAGTTGGAGACATACAACGTTTAGCTCAGTTCTGGGCATCTTTGAAATACCTATACAAACTTGTTCCTACATAGTAACTTGCAACTTTGAATGAGAATGTGCTTGCTTACAGCAACGTGCTACATGTTCTGAATGCCCGAATTGGGAATCTGTGTCAAAACTTTGTTAGGAATTATGTGATCCTTACTAGCCGGAAATAAGGGAGATGGGGCATGAAGTTATTTCTTCTAGGAGTTGGAGACATACCAAGTTTAGCTCAGTTGTGGGCATCTTTGAAATACCTATACAAAATTGTTCCTACATAGTAACTTGCAACTTTGAATGAGAATGTGCTTGCTTACAGCAACGTGCTACATGTTCTGAATGCCCGAATTGGGAATCTGTGTCAAAACTTTGTTAGGAATTATGTGATCCTTACTAGCTGAAAGTTAGGGGGATGGGGCATGAAGTTATTTCTAGGAGTTGGACACATACCAAGTTTAGCTCAGTTCTGGGCATCTTTAAAATACCTATACAAAACTTGTTCCTACATAGTAACTTGCAACTTTGAATGAGAATGTGCTTGCTTACAGCCACGTGCTATATGTTCTGAATGCCTGAATTGGGAATCTGTGTCAAAACTTTGTTAGGAATTATGTGATCCTTACTAGCTGGAAGTAAGGGAGATGGGGCATGAAGTTATTTCTAGGAGGTGGAGACATACCAAGTTTAGCTCAGTTCTGGGCATCTTTGAAATACCTATACAAACTTGTTCCTACATAGTAACTTGCAACTTTGAATGAGAATGTGCTTGCTTACAGCAACGTGCTATATGTTCTGAATGCCCGATTTGGGAATCTGTGTCAAAACTTTGTTAGGAATTATGTGATCCTTACTAGCCGGAAGTAAGGGAGATGGGGCATGAAGTTATTTCTAGGAGTTGGACACATCCCAAGTTTCGCTCAGTTCTGGGCATCTTTGAAATACCTATACAAACTTGTTCCTACATAGTAACTTGCAACTTTGAATGAGAATGTGCTTGCTTACAGCAGCGTGCTATATGTTCTGAATGCCCGAATTGGGAATCTGTGTCAAAACTTTGTTAGAAATTATGTGATCCTTACTAGCAGGAAGTAAGGGAGATGGGGCATGAAGTTATTTCTAGGAGTTGGACACATACCAAGTTTAGCTCAGTTCTGGGCATCTTTGAAATACCTATACAAACTTGTTCCTACATAGTAACTTGCAACTTTGAATGAGAATGTGCTTGCTTACAGCAACGTGCTATATGTTCTGAATCCCCGAATTGGGAATCTGTGACAAAACTTTGTTAGGAATTATGTGATCCTTACCAGCTGGAAGTAAGGGAGATGGGGCGTGAAGTTATTGCTAGGAGTTGGAGACATACCAAGTTTCGCTCAGTTCTGGGCATCTTTGAAATACCTATACAAACTTGTTCCTACATAGTAACTTGCAACTTTGAATGAGAATGTGCTTGCTTACAGCAACGTGCTATATGTTCTGAATGCCCGAATTGGGAATCTGTGCCAAAACTTTGTTAGGAATTATGTGATCCTTACTAGCTGGAAGTAAGGGAGATGGGGCATGAAGTTATTTCTAGGAGTTGGAGACATAACAAGTTTAGCTCAGTTCTGGGCATCTTTGAAATACCTATACAAACTTGTTCCTACATAGTAACTTGCAACTTTGAATGAGAATGTGCTTGCTTACAGCAACGTGCTACATGTTCTGAATGCCCGAATTGGGAATCTGTGTCAAAACATTGTTAGGAATTATGTGATCCTTACTAGCTGGAAGTAAGGGAGATGGGGCATGAAGTTATTTCTAGGAGTTGGAGACATACCAAGTTTAGCTCAGTTCTGGGCATCTTTGAAATACCTATACAAACTTGTTCCTACATAGTAACTTGTAACTTTGAATGAGAATGTGCTTGCTTACAGCAACGTGCTATATGTTCTGAATGCCCGAATTGGGAATCTGTGTCAAAACTTTGTTCGGAATTATGTGATCCTTACTAGATGGAAGTAAGGGAGATGGGGCATGAAGTTATTTCTTGGAGTTGGAGAAATACCAATTTAGCTCAGTTCTGGGCATCTTTGAAATACCTATACAAACTTGTTCCTACATAGTAACTTGCAACTTTGAATGAGAATGTGCTTGCTTACAGCAACGTGCTACATGTTCTGAATGCCCGAATTGGGAATCTGTGTCAAAACTTTGTTAGGAATTATGTGATCCTTACTAGCTGGAAGTAAGGGAGATGGGGCATGAAGTTATTTCTAGGAGTTGGAGACATGCCAAGTTTAGCTCAGTTCTGGGCATCTTTGAAATACCTATACAAACTTGTTCCTACATAGTAACTTGCAACTTTGAATGAGAATGTGCTTGCTTACAGCAACGTGATATATGTTCTGAATGCCCGAATTGGGAATCTGTGTCAAAACATTGTTAGAAATTATGTGATCCTTACTAGCCTGAAGTAAGGGAGATGGGACATGAAGTTATTTCTAGGAGTTGGAGAAATACCAAGTTTAGCTCAGTTCTGGGCATCTTTGAAATACCTATACAAACTTGTTCCTACATAGTAACTTGCCACTTTGAATGAGAATGTGCTTACTTACAGCAACGTGCTATATGTTCTGAATGCCCGAATTGGGAATCTGTGTCAAAACTTTGTTAGGAAATATGTGATCCTTACTAGCTGGAAGTAAGGGTGATGGGGCATGAAGTTATTTCTAGGAGTTGGACACATACCAAGTTTAGCTCAGTTCTGGGCATCTTTGAAATACCTATACAAACTTGTTCCTACATAGTAACTTGCAACTTTGATTGATAATGTGCTTGCTTACAGTAACGTGCTATATGTTCTGAATGCCCGAATTGGGAATCTGTGTCAAAAGTTTGTTAGGAATTATGTGATCCTTACTAGCTGGAATTAAGGGAGATGGGGCATGAAGTTATTTCTAGGAGTTGGACACATACCAAGTTTAGCTCAGTTCTGGGCATCTTTGAAATACCTATACAAACTTGTTCCTACATAGTAACTTGCAACTTTGAATGAGAATGTGCTTGATTACAGCAACGTGCTATATGTTCTGAATGCCCGAATTGGGAATCTGTGTCAAAACTTTGTTAGGAATTATGTGATCCTTACTATCTGGAAGTAAGGGAGATGGGGCATGAAGTTATTTCTAGGAGTTGGAGACATACCAAGTTTAGCTCAGTTGTGGGCATCTTTGAAATACCTATACAAACTTGTTCCTACATAGTAACTTGCAACTTTGAATGAGAATGTGCTTGCTTACAGCAACGTGCTATATGTTCTGAATGCCAGAATTGGGAATCTGTGTCAAAACTTTGTTAGGAATTATGTGATCCTTACTAGCCGGAAGTAAGGGAGATGGGGCATGAAGTTATTTCTAGGAGTTGGAGACATAACAAGTTTAGCTCAGTTGTGGGCATCTTTGAAATACCTATACAAACTTGTTCCTACATAGTAACTTGCCACTTTGAATGAGAATGTGCTTGCTTACAGCAACGTGCTATAAGTTCTGAATGCCCGAATCGGGAATCTGTGTCAAAAGTTTGTTAGGAATTATGTGATCCTAACTAGCTGGAAGTAAGGAGGATGGGGCATGAAGTTATTTCTAGGAGTTGGAGACATACAACGTTTAGCTCAGTTCTGGGCATCTTTGAAATGCCTATACAAACTTGTTCCTACATAGTAACTTGCAACTTTGAATGAGAATGTGCTTGCTTACAGCAACGTGCTATATGTTCTGAATTCCCAAATCGGGAATCTGTGTCAAAACTTTGTTAGGAATTATGTGATCCTTACTAGCTGGAAGTAAGGGAGATGGGGCATGAAGTTATTTCTAGGAGTTGGACACATACCAAGTTTAGCTCAGTTCTGGGCATCTTTGAAATACCTATACAAACTTGTTCCTACATAGTAACTTGCAACATTGAGTGAGAATGTGCTTGCTTACAGCAACGTGCTATATGTTCTGAATACCCGAATTGGGAATCTGTGTCAAAACTTTGTTAGGAATTATGTGATCCGTACTAGCTGGAAGTAAGGGAGATGGTGCATGAAGTTATTTCTAGGAGTTGGACACATACCAAGTTTAGCTCAGTTCTGGGCATCTTTGAAATACCTATACAAACTTGTTCCTACATAGTAAGTTGCAACTTTGAATGAGAATGTGCTTGCTTACAGCAACGTGCTACATGTTCTGAATGCCCGAATTGGGAATCTGTGTCAAAACTTTGTTAGGAATTATGTGATCCTTACTAGCTGGAAGTAAGGGAGATGGGGCATGAAGTTATTTCTAGGAGTTGGAGACATACCAAGTTTAGCTCAGTTCAGGGCATCTTTGAAATACCTATACAAACTTGTTCCTACATAGTAACTTGCCACTTTGAATGAGAATGTGCTTGCTTACAGCAACGTGCTACATGTTCTGAATGCCCGAATTGGGAATCTGTGTCAAAACTTTTTTAGGAATTATGTGATCCTTACTAGCTGGAGGTAAGGGAGATGGGGCATGAAGTTATTTCTAGGAGTTGGAGACATACCAAGTTTAGCTCAGTTGTGGGCATCTTTGAAATACCTATACAAACTTGTTCCTACATAGTAACTTGCAACTTTGAATGAGAATGTGCTTGCTTACTGCAACGTGCTACATGTTGTGAATGCCCGAATTGGGAATCTGTGTCAAAACTTTGTTAGGAATTATGTGATCCTTACTAGCTGGAAGTAAGGGAGATGGGGCATGAAGTTATTTCTAAGAGTTGGAGACATACAACGTTTAGCTCACTTCTGGGCATCTTTGAAATACCTATACAAACTTGTTCCTACATAGTAACTTGCAACATTGAGTGAGAATGTGCTTGCTTACAGCAACGTGCTATATGTTCTGAATGCCCGAATTGGGAATCTGTGTCAAAACTTTGTTAGGAATTATGTGATCCGTACTAGCTGGAAGTAAGGGAGATGGGGCATGAAGTTATTTCTAGGAGTTGGACACATACCAAGTTTAGCTCAGTTCAGGGCATCTTTGAAATACCTATACAAACTTGTTCCTACATAGTAACTTGCAACTTTGAATGAGAATGTGCTTGCTTACAGCAACGTGCTATATGTTCTGAATGCCCGAATTGCGAATCTGTGTCAAAAATTTTTAGGAATTTTGTGATCCTTACTAGCTGGAAGTAAGGGAGATGGGGCATGAAGTTATTTCTAGGAGTTGGAGACATACCAAGTTTAGCTCAGTTCTGGGCATCTTTGAAATACCTATACAAACTTGTTCCTACATAGTAACTTGCAACTTTGAATGAGAATGTGCTTGCTTACAGCAACGTGCTATATGTTCTGAATGCCCGAATTGGGAATCTGTGTCAAAACTTTGTTAGGAATTATGTGATCCTTACTAGCCGGAAGTAAGGGAGATGGGGCATGAAGTTATTTCTAGGAGTTGGATACATACAACGTTTAGCTCAGTTCTGGGCATCTTTGAAATACCTATGCAAACTAGTTCCTACATAGTAACTTGCAACTTTGAATGAGAATGTGCTTGCTTACTGCAACGTGCTATATGTTCTGAATGCCCGAATTGGGAATCTGTGTCAAAACTTTGTTAGGAATTATGTGATCCTTACTAGCCGGCAGTAAGGGAGATGGGGCATGAAGTTATTTCTAGGAGTTGGAGACATACCAAGTTTCGCTCAGTTCTGGGCATCTTTGAAATACCTATACAAACTTGTTCCTACATAGTAACTTGTAACTTTGAATGAGAATGTGCTTGCTTACAGCAACGTGCTATATGTTCTGAATGCCCGAATTGGGAATCTGTGTCAAAACTTTGTTAGGAATTATGTGATCCTTACTAGCTGGAAGTTAGGGGAATGGGGCATGAAGTTATTTCTAGGAGTTGGACACATACCAAGTTTAGCTCAGTTCTGGGCATCTTTGAAATACCTATACAAACTTGTTCCTACATAGTAACTTGCATCTTTGAATGAGAATGTGCTTGCTTACAGCAACGTGCTACATGTTCTGAATGCCCGAATTGGGAATCTTTGTCAAAACTTTGTTAGGAATTATGTGATCCTTACTAGCTGGAAGTAAGGGAGATGGGGCATGAAGTTATTTCTAGGAGTTGGAGACATGCCAAGTTTAGCTCAGTTCTGGGCATCTTTGAAATACCTATACAAACTTGTTCCTACATAGTAACTTGCAACTTTGAATGAGAATGTGCTTGCTTACAGCAACGTGCTATATGTTCTGAATGCCCGAATTGGGAATCTGTGTCAAAACATTGTTAGAAATTATGTGATCCTTACTAGCCTGAAGTAAGGGAGATGGGACATGAAGTTATTTCTAGGAGTTGGAGACATACCAAGTTTAGCTCAGTTCTGGGCATCTTTGAAATACCTATACAAACTTGTTCCTACATAGTATCTTGCCACTTTGAATGAGAATGTGCTTACTTACAGCAACGTGCTATATGTTCTGAATGCCCGAATTGGGAATCTGTGTCAAAACTTTGTTAGGAATTATGTGATCCTTACTAGCTGGAAGTAAGGGTGATGGGGCATGAAGTTATTTCTAGGAGTTGGACACATACCAAGTTTAGCTCAGTTCTGGGCATCTTTGAAATACCTATACAAACTTGTTCCTACATAGTAACTTGCAACTTTGAATGAGAATGTGCTTGCTTACAGCAACGTGCTGTATGTTCTGAATGCCCGAATTGGGAATCTGTGTCAAAACTTTGTTAGGAATTATGTGATCCTTACTAGCTGGAAGTAAGGGAGATGGGGCATGAAGTTATTTCTAGGAGTTGGAGACATACCAAGTTTAGCTCAGTTGTGGGCATCTTTGAAATACCTATACAAACTTGTTCCTACATAGTAACTTGCAACTTTGAATGAGAATGTGCTTGCTTACAGCAACGTGCTATATGTTCTGAATGCCCGAATTGGGAATCTGTGTCAAAACTTTGTTAGGAATTATGTGATCCTTACTAGCCGGAAGTAAGGGAGATGGGGCATGAAGTTATTTCTAGGAGTTGAAGACATAACAAGTTTAGCTCATTTCTGGGCATCTTTGAAATACCTATACAAACTTGTTCCTACATAGTAACTTGCCACTTTGAATGAGAATGTGCTTGCTTACAGCAACGTGCTATAAGTTCTGAATGCCCGAATTGGGAATCTGTGTCAAAAGTTTGTTATGAATTATGTGATCCTTACTAGCTGGAAGTTAGGAGGATGGGGCATGAAGTTATTTCTAGAAGTTGGAGACATACAACGTTTAACTCAGTTCTGGGCATCTTTGAAATAACCATAAAAACTTGTTCCTACATAGTAACTTGCAACTTTGAATGAGAATGTGCTTGCTTACAGCAACGTGCTATATGTTCTGAATGCCCGAATTGGGAATCTGTGTCAAAACTTTGTTAGGAATTATGTCATCCTTACTAGCTGGAAGCAAGGGAGATGGGGCATGAAGTTATTTCTAGGAGTTGGACACATACCAAGTTTAGCTCAGTTCTGGGCATCTTTGAAATACCTATACAAACTTGTTCCTACATAGTAACTTGCCACTTTGAATGAGAATGTGCTTGCTTACAGCAACGTGCTACATGTTCTGAATGCCCGAATTGGGAATCTGTGTCAAAACTTTGTTAGGAATTATGTGATCCTTACTAGCTGGAAGTAAGGGAGATAGGGCATGAAGTTATTTCTAGGACTTGGAGACATACCAAGTTTAGCTCAGTTCTGGGCATCTTTGAAATACCTATACAAACTTGTTCCTACATAGTAACTTGCAATTTTGAATGAGAATGTGCTTGCTTACTGCAACGTGCTACATGTTGTGAATGCCCGAATTGGGAATCTGTGTCAAAACTTTGTTAGGAATTATGTGATCCTTACTAGCTGGAAGTAAGGGAGATGGGGCATGAAGTTATTTCTAAGAGTTGGAGACATACAACGTTTAGCTCACTTCTGGGCATCTTTGAAATACCTATACAAACTTGTTCCTACATAGTAACTTGCAACTTTGAGTGAGAATGTGCTTGCTTACAGCAACGTGCTATATGTTCTGAATGCCCGAATTGGGAATCTGTGTCAAAACTTTGTTAGGAATTATGTGATCCTTACTAGCCGGCAGTAAGGGAGATGGGGCATGAAGTTATTTCTAGGAGTTGGAGACATACCAAGTTTCGCTCAGTTCTGGGCATCTTTGAAATACCTATACAAACTTGTTCCTACATAGTAACTTGTAACTTTGAATGAGAATGTGCTTGCTTACAGCAACGTGCTATATGTTCTGAATGCCCGAATTGGGAATCTGTGTCAAAACTTTGTTAGGAATTATGTGATCCTTACTAGCTGGAAGTTAGGGGAATGGGGCATGAAGTTATTTCTAGGAGTTGGACACATACCAAGTTTAGCTCAGTTCTGGGCATCTTTGAAATACCTATACAAACTTGTTCCTACATAGTAACTTGCATCTTTGAATGAGAATGTGCTTGCTTACAGCAACGTGCTACATGTTCTGAATGCCCGAATTGGGAATCTTTGTCAAAACTTTGTTAGGAATTATGTGATCCTTACTAGCTGGAAGTAAGGGAGATGGGGCATGAAGTTATTTCTAGGAGTTGGAGACATACCAAGTTTAGCTCAGTTGTGGGCATCTTTGAAATACCTATACAAACTTGTTCCTACATAGTAACTTGCAACTTTGAATGAGAATGTGCTTGCTTACAGCAACGTGCTATATGTTCTGAATGCCCGAATTGGGAATCTGTGTCAAAACTTTGTTAGGAATTATGTGATCCTTACTAGCCGGAAGTAAGGGAGATGGGGCATGAAGTTATTTCTAGGAGTTGAAGACATAACAAGTTTAGCTCATTTCTGGGCATCTTTGAAATACCTATACAAACTTGTTCCTACACAGTAACTTGCCACTTTGAATGAGAATGTGCTTGCTTACAGCAACGTGCTATAAGTTCTGAATGCCCGAATTGGGAATCTGTGTCAAAAGTTTGTTATGAATTATGTGATCCTTACTAGCTGGAAGTTAGGAGGATGGGGCATGAAGTTATTTCTAGAAGTTGGAGACATACAACGTTTAACTCAGTTCTGGGCATCTTTGAAATAACCATAAAAACTTGTTCCTACATAGTAACTTGCAACTTTGAATGAGAATGTGCTTGCTTACAGCAACGTGCTATATGTTCTGAATGCCCGAATTGGGAATCTGTGTCAAAACTTTGTTAGGAATTATGTCATCCTTACTAGCTGGAAGCAAGGGAGATGGGGCATGAAGTTATTTCTAGGAGTTGGACACATACCAAGTTTAGCTCAGTTCTGGGCATCTTTGAAATACCTATACAAACTTGTTCCTACATAGTAACTTGCAACTTTGAATGAGAATGTGCTTGCTTACAGCAACGTGCTATATGTTCTGAATGCCCGAATTGGGAATCTGTGTCAAAACATTGTTAGGAATTATGTGATCCTTACTAGCTGGAAGTAAGGGAGATGGGGCATGAAGTTATTTCTAGGAGTTGGACACATACCAAGTTTAGCTCAGTTCTGGGCATCTTTGAAATACCTATACAAACTTGTTCCTACATAGTAACTTGCCACTTTGAATGAGAATGTGCTTGCTTACAGCAACGTGCTACATGTTCTGAATGCCCGAATTGGGAATCTGTGTCAAAACTTTGTTAGGAATTATGTGATCCTTACTAGCTGGAAGTAAGGGAGATGGGCCATGAAGTTATTTCTAGGAGTTGGAGACATACCAAGTTTAGCTCAGTTCTGGGCATCTTTGAAATACCTATACAAACTTGTTCCTACATAGTAACTTGCCACTTTGAATGAGAATGTGCTTGCTTACAGCAACGTGCTACATGTTCTGAATGCCCGAATTGGGAATCTGTGTCAAAACTTTGTTAGGAATTATGTGATCCTTACTAGCTGGAGGTAAGGGAGATGGGGCATGAAGTTATTTCTAGGAGTTGGAGACATACCAAGTTTAGCTCAGTTGTGGGCATCTTTGAAATACCTATACAAACTTGTTCCTACATAGTAACTTGCAACTTTGAATGAGAATGTGCTTGCTTACAGCAACGTGCTATATGTTCTGAATGCCCGAATTGGGAATATGTGTCCAAACTTTGTTAGAAATTATGTGATCCTTACTAGCCTGAAGTAAGGGAGATGGGGCATGAAGTTATTTCTTGGAGTTTGAGACATACAACGTTTAGCTTAGTTCTGGGCATCATTGAAATACCTATACAAACTTGTTCCTACATAGTAACTTGACACTTTGAATGAGAATGTGCTTACTTACAGCAACGTGCTATATGTTCTGAATGCCCGAATTTGGAATCTGTGTCAAAACTTTGTTAGGAATTATGTGATCCTTACTAGCCTGAAGTAAGGGAGATGGGGCATGAAGTTATTTCTAGGAGTTGAAGACATAACAAGTTTAGCTCATTTCTGGGCATCTTTGAAATACCTATACAAACTTGTTCCTACACAGTAACTTGCCACTTTGAATGAGAATGTGCTTGCTTACAGCAACGTGCTATAAGTTCTGAATGCCCGAATTGGGAATCTGTGTCAAAAGTTTGTTATGAATTATGTGATCCTTACTAGCTGGAAGTTAGGAGGATGGGGCATGAAGTTATTTCTAGAAGTTGGAGACATACAACGTTTAACTCAGTTCTGGGCATCTTTGAAATAACCATAAAAACTTGTTCCTACATAGTAACTTGCAACTTTGAATGAGAATGTGCTTGCTTACAGCAACGTGCTATATGTTCTGAATGCCCGAATTGGGAATCTGTGTCAAAACTTTGTTAGGAATTATGTCATCCTTACTAGCTGGAAGCAAGGGAGATGGGGCATGAAGTTATTTCTAGGAGTTGGACACATACCAAGTTTAGCTCAGTTCTGGGCATCTTTGAAATACCTATACAAACTTGTTCCTACATAGTAACTTGCAACTTTGAATGAGAATGTGCTTGCTTACAGCAACGTGCTATATGTTCTGAATGCCCGAATTGGGAATCTGTGTCAAAACATTGTTAGGAATTATGTGATCCTTACTAGCTGGAAGTAAGGGAGATGGGGCATGAAGTTATTTCTAGGAGTTGGACACATACCAAGTTTAGCTCAGTTCTGGGCATCTTTGAAATACCTATACAAACTTGTTCCTACATAGTAACTTGCCACTTTGAATGAGAATGTGCTTGCTTACAGCAACGTGCTACATGTTCTGAATGCCCGAATTGGGAATCTGTGTCAAAACTTTGTTAGGAATTATGTGATCCTTACTAGCTGGAAGTAAGGGAGATGGGCCATGAAGTTATTTCTAGGAGTTGGAGACATACCAAGTTTAGCTCAGTTCTGGGCATCTTTGAAATACCTATACAAACTTGTTCCTACATAGTAACTTGCCACTTTGAATGAGAATGTGCTTGCTTACAGCAACGTGCTACATGTTCTGAATGCCCGAATTGGGAATCTGTGTCAAAACTTTGTTAGGAATTATGTGATCCTTACTAGCTGGAGGTAAGGGAGATGGGGCATGAAGTTATTTCTAGGAGTTGGAGACATACCAAGTTTAGCTCAGTTCTGGGCATCTTTGAAATACCTATACAAACTTGTTCCTACATAGTAACTTGCAACTTTGAATGAGAATGTGCTTGCTTACAGCAACGTGCTATATGTTCTGAATGCCCGAATTGGGAATCTGTGTCAAAACTTTGTTAGGAATTATGTGATCCTTACTAGCCGGAAGTAAGGGAGATGGGGCATGAAGTTATTTCTAGGAGTTGGATACATACAACGTTTAGCTCAGTTCTGGGCATCTTTGAAATACCTATGCAAACTAGTTCCTACATAGTAACTTGCAACTTTGAATGAGAATGTGCTTGCTTACTGCAACGTGCTATATGTTCTGAATGCCCGAATTGGGAATCTGTGTCAAAACTTTGTTAGGAATTATGTGATCCTTACTAGCCGGCAGTAAGGGAGATGGGGCATGAAGTTATTTCTAGGAGTTGGAGACATACCAAGTTTCGCTCAGTTCTGGGCATCTTTGAAATACCTATACAAACTTGTTCCTACATAGTAACTTGTAACTTTGAATGAGAATGTGCTTGCTTACAGCAACGTGCTATATGTTCTGAATGCCCGAATTGGGAATCTGTGTCAAAACTTTGTTAGGAATTATGTGATCCTTACTAGCTGGAAGTTAGGGGAATGGGGCATGAAGTTATTTCTAGGAGTTGGACACATACCAAGTTTAGCTCAGTTCTGGGCATCTTTGAAATACCTATACAAACTTGTTCCTACATAGTAACTTGCATCTTTGAATGAGAATGTGCTTGCTTACAGCAACGTGCTACATGTTCTGAATGCCCGAATTGGGAATCTTTGTCAAAACTTTGTTAGGAATTATGTGATCCTTACTAGCTGGAAGTAAGGGAGATGGGGCATGAAGTTATTTCTAGGAGTTGGAGACATGCCAAGTTTAGCTCAGTTCTGGGCATCTTTGAAATACCTATACAAACTTGTTCCTACATAGTAACTTGCAACTTTGAATGAGAATGTGCTTGCTTACAGCAACGTGCTATATGTTCTGAATGCCCGAATTGGGAATCTGTGTCAAAACATTGTTAGAAATTATGTGATCCTTACTAGCCTGAAGTAAGGGAGATGGGACATGAAGTTATTTCTAGGAGTTGGAGACATACCAAGTTTAGCTCAGTTCTGGGCATCTTTGAAATACCTATACAAACTTGTTCCTACATAGTATCTTGCCACTTTGAATGAGAATGTGCTTACTTACAGCAACGTGCTATATGTTCTGAATGCCCGAATTGGGAATCTGTGTCAAAACTTTGTTAGGAATTATGTGATCCTTACTAGCTGGAAGTAAGGGTGATGGGGCATGAAGTTATTTCTAGGAGTTGGACACATACCAAGTTTAGCTCAGTTCTGGGCATCTTTGAAATACCTATACAAACTTGTTCCTACATAGTAACTTGCAACTTTGAATGAGAATGTGCTTGCTTACAGCAACGTGCTGTATGTTCTGAATGCCCGAATTGGGAATCTGTGTCAAAACTTTGTTAGGAATTATGTGATCCTTACTAGCTGGAAGTAAGGGAGATGGGGCATGAAGTTATTTCTAGGAGTTGGAGACATACCAAGTTTAGCTCAGTTGTGGGCATCTTTGAAATACCTATACAAACTTGTTCCTACATAGTAACTTGCAACTTTGAATGAGAATGTGCTTGCTTACAGCAACGTGCTATATGTTCTGAATGCCCGAATTGGGAATCTGTGTCAAAACTTTGTTAGGAATTATGTGATCCTTACTAGCCGGAAGTAAGGGAGATGGGGCATGAAGTTATTTCTAGGAGTTGAAGACATAACAAGTTTAGCTCATTTCTGGGCATCTTTGAAATACCTATACAAACTTGTTCCTACATAGTAACTTGCCACTTTGAATGAGAATGTGCTTGCTTACAGCAACGTGCTATAAGTTCTGAATGCCCGAATTGGGAATCTCTGTCAAAAGTTTGTTATGAATTATGTGATCCTTACTAGCTGGAAGTTAGGAGGATGGGGCATGAAGTTATTTCTAGAAGTTGGAGACATACAACGTTTAACTCAGTTCTGGGCATCTTTGAAATAACCATAAAAACTTGTTCCTACATAGTAACTTGCAACTTTGAATGAGAATGTGCTTGCTTACAGCAACGTGCTATATGTTCTGAATGCCCGAATTGGGAATCTGTGTCAAAACTTTGTTAGGAATTATGTCATCCTTACTAGCTGGAAGCAAGGGAGATGGGGCATGAAGTTATTTCTAGGAGTTGGACACATACCAAGTTTAGCTCAGTTCTGGGCATCTTTGAAATACCTATACAAACTTGTTCCTACATAGTAACTTGCCACTTTGAATGAGAATGTGCTTGCTTACAGCAACGTGCTACATGTTCTGAATGCCCGAATTGGGAATCTGTGTCAAAACTTTGTTAGGAATTATGTGATCCTTACTAGCTGGAAGTAAGGGAGATAGGGCATGAAGTTATTTCTAGGACTTGGAGACATACCAAGTTTAGCTCAGTTCTGGGCATCTTTGAAATACCTATACAAACTTGTTCCTACATAGTAACTTGCAATTTTGAATGAGAATGTGCTTGCTTACTGCAACGTGCTACATGTTGTGAATGCCCGAATTGGGAATCTGTGTCAAAACTTTGTTAGGAATTATGTGATCCTTACTAGCTGGAAGTAAGGGAGATGGGGCATGAAGTTATTTCTAAGAGTTGGAGACATACAACGTTTAGCTCACTTCTGGGCATCTTTGAAATACCTATACAAACTTGTTCCTACATAGTAACTTGCAACTTTGAGTGAGAATGTGCTTGCTTACAGCAACGTGCTATATGTTCTGAATGCCCGAATTGGGAATCTGTGTCAAAACTTTGTTAGGAATTATGTGATCCTTACTAGCCGGCAGTAAGGGAGATGGGGCATGAAGTTATTTCTAGGAGTTGGAGACATACCAAGTTTCGCTCAGTTCTGGGCATCTTTGAAATACCTATACAAACTTGTTCCTACATAGTAACTTGTAACTTTGAATGAGAATGTGCTTGCTTACAGCAACGTGCTATATGTTCTGAATGCCCGAATTGGGAATCTGTGTCAAAACTTTGTTAGGAATTATGTGATCCTTACTAGCTGGAAGTTAGGGGAATGGGGCATGAAGTTATTTCTAGGAGTTGGACACATACCAAGTTTAGCTCAGTTCTGGGCATCTTTGAAATACCTATACAAACTTGTTCCTACATAGTAACTTGCATCTTTGAATGAGAATGTGCTTGCTTACAGCAACGTGCTACATGTTCTGAATGCCCGAATTGGGAATCTTTGTCAAAACTTTGTTAGGAATTATGTGATCCTTACTAGCTGGAAGTAAGGGAGATGGGGCATGAAGTTATTTCTAGGAGTTGGAGACATACCAAGTTTAGCTCAGTTGTGGGCATCTTTGAAATACCTATACAAACTTGTTCCTACATAGTAACTTGCAACTTTGAATGAGAATGTGCTTGCTTACAGCAACGTGCTATATGTTCTGAATGCCCGAATTGGGAATCTGTGTCAAAACTTTGTTAGGAATTATGTGATCCTTACTAGCCGGAAGTAAGGGAGATGGGGCATGAAGTTATTTCTAGGAGTTGAAGACATAACAAGTTTAGCTCATTTCTGGGCATCTTTGAAATACCTATACAAACTTGTTCCTACACAGTAACTTGCCACTTTGAATGAGAATGTGCTTGCTTACAGCAACGTGCTATAAGTTCTGAATGCCCGAATTGGGAATCTGTGTCAAAAGTTTGTTATGAATTATGTGATCCTTACTAGCTGGAAGTTAGGAGGATGGGGCATGAAGTTATTTCTAGAAGTTGGAGACATACAACGTTTAACTCAGTTCTGGGCATCTTTGAAATACCTATACAAACTTGTTCCTACATAGTAACTTGCCACTTTGAATGAGAATGTGCTTGCTTACAGCAACGTGCTATATGTTCTGAATGCCCGAATTGGGAATCTGTGTCAAAACTTTGTTAGGAATTATGTCATCCTTACTAGCTGGAAGCAAGGGAGATGGGGCATGAAGTTATTTCTAGGAGTTGGACACATACCAAGTTTAGCTCAGTTCTGGGCATCTTTGAAATACCTATACAAACTTGTTCCTACATAGTAACTTGCAACTTTGAATGAGAATGTGCTTGCTTACAGCAACGTGCTATATGTTCTGAATGCCCGAATTGGGAATCTGTGTCAAAACATTGTTAGGAATTATGTGATCCTTACTAGCTGGAAGTAAGGGAGATGGGGCATGAAGTTATTTCTAGGAGTTGGACACATACCAAGTTTAGCTCAGTTCTGGGCATCTTTGAAATACCTATACAAACTTGTTCCTACATAGTAACTTGCCACTTTGAATGAGAATGTGCTTGCTTACAGCAACGTGCTACATGTTCTGAATGCCCGAATTGGGAATCTGTGTCAAAACTTTGTTAGGAATTATGTGATCCTTACTAGCTGGAAGTAAGGGAGATGGGCCATGAAGTTATTTCTAGGAGTTGGAGACATACCAAGTTTAGCTCAGTTCTGGGCATCTTTGAAATACCTATACAAACTTGTTCCTACATAGTAACTTGCCACTTTGAATGAGAATGTGCTTGCTTACAGCAACGTGCTACATGTTCTGAATGCCCGAATTGGGAATCTGTGTCAAAACTTTGTTAGGAATTATGTGATCCTTACTAGCTGGAGGTAAGGGAGATGGGGCATGAAGTTATTTCTAGGAGTTGGAGACATACCAAGTTTAGCTCAGTTGTGGGCATCTTTGAAATACCTATACAAACTTGTTCCTACATAGTAACTTGCAACTTTGAATGAGAATGTGCTTGCTTACAGCAACGTGCTATATGTTCTGAATGCCCGAATTGGGAATATGTGTCCAAACTTTGTTAGAAATTATGTGATCCTTACTAGCCTGAAGTAAGGGAGATGGGGCATGAAGTTATTTCTTGGAGTTTGAGACATACAACGTTTAGCTTAGTTCTGGGCATCATTGAAATACCTATACAAACTTGTTCCTACATAGTAACTTGACACTTTGAATGAGAATGTGCTTACTTACAGCAACGTGCTATATGTTCTGAATGCCCGAATTTGGAATCTGTGTCAAAACTTTGTTAGGAATTATGTGATCCTTACTAGCCTGAAGTAAGGGAGATGGGGCATGAAGTTATTTCTAGGAGTTGAAGACATAACAAGTTTAGCTCATTTCTGGGCATCTTTGAAATACCTATACAAACTTGTTCCTACACAGTAACTTGCCACTTTGAATGAGAATGTGCTTGCTTACAGCAACGTGCTATAAGTTCTGAATGCCCGAATTGGGAATCTGTGTCAAAAGTTTGTTATGAATTATGTGATCCTTACTAGCTGGAAGTTAGGAGGATGGGGCATGAAGTTATTTCTAGAAGTTGGAGACATACAACGTTTAACTCAGTTCTGGGCATCTTTGAAATAACCATAAAAACTTGTTCCTACATAGTAACTTGCAACTTTGAATGAGAATGTGCTTGCTTACAGCAACGTGCTATATGTTCTGAATGCCCGAATTGGGAATCTGTGTCAAAACTTTGTTAGGAATTATGTCATCCTTACTAGCTGGAAGCAAGGGAGATGGGGCATGAAGTTATTTCTAGGAGTTGGACACATACCAAGTTTAGCTCAGTTCTGGGCATCTTTGAAATACCTATACAAACTTGTTCCTACATAGTAACTTGCAACTTTGAATGAGAATGTGCTTGCTTACAGCAACGTGCTATATGTTCTGAATGCCCGAATTGGGAATCTGTGTCAAAACATTGTTAGGAATTATGTGATCCTTACTAGCTGGAAGTAAGGGAGATGGGGCATGAAGTTATTTCTAGGAGTTGGACACATACCAAGTTTAGCTCAGTTCTGGGCATCTTTGAAATACCTATACAAACTTGTTCCTACATAGTAACTTGCCACTTTGAATGAGAATGTGCTTGCTTACAGCAACGTGCTACATGTTCTGAATGCCCGAATTGGGAATCTGTGTCAAAACTTTGTTAGGAATTATGTGATCCTTACTAGCTGGAAGTAAGGGAGATGGGCCATGAAGTTATTTCTAGGAGTTGGAGACATACCAAGTTTAGCTCAGTTCTGGGCATCTTTGAAATACCTATACAAACTTGTTCCTACATAGTAACTTGCCACTTTGAATGAGAATGTGCTTGCTTACAGCAACGTGCTACATGTTCTGAATGCCCGAATTGGGAATCTGTGTCAAAACTTTGTTAGGAATTATGTGATCCTTACTAGCTGGAGGTAAGGGAGATGGGGCATGAAGTTATTTCTAGGAGTTGGAGACATACCAAGTTTAGCTCAGTTGTGGGCATCTTTGAAATACCTATACAAACTTGTTCCTACATAGTAACTTGCAACTTTGAATGAGAATGTGCTTGCTTACAGCAACGTGCTATATGTTCTGAATGCCTGAATTGGGAATATGTGTCCAAACTTTGTTATAAATTATGTGATCCTTACTAGCCTGAAGTAAGGGAGATGGGGCATGAAGTTATTTCTAGGAGTTTGAGACATACAACGTTTAGCTTAGTTCTGGGCATCTTTGAAATACCTATACAAACTTGTTCCTACATAATAACTTGCCACTTTGAATGAAAATGTGCTTACTTACAGCAATGTGCTCTATGTTCTGAATGCCCGAATTCGGAATCTGTGTCAAAACTTTGTTAGGAATTATGTGATCCTTACTAGCTGGAAGTAAGGGAGATGGGGCATGAAGTTATTTCTAGGAGTTGGACACATACCAAGTTTAGCTCAGTTCTGGGCATCTTTGAAATACCTATACAAACTTGTTCCTACATAGTAACTTGCCACTTTGAATGAGAATGTGCTTGCTTACAGCAACGTGCTACATGTTCTGAATGCCCGAATTGGGAATCTGTGTCAAAACTTTGTTAGGAATTATGTGATCCTTACTAGCTGGAGGTAAGGGAGATGGGGCATGAAGTTATTTCTAGGAGTTGGAGACATACCAAGTTTAGCTCAGTTGTGGGCATCTTTGAAATACCTATACAAACTTGTTCCTACATAGTAACTTGCAACTTTAAATGAGAATGTGCTTGCTTACAGCAACGTGCTATATGATCTGAATGCCCGAATTGGGAATATGTGTCCAAACTTTGTTAGAAATTATGTGATCCTTACTAGCCTGAAGTAAGGGAGATGGGGCATGAAGTTATTTCTTGGAGTTTGAGACATACAACGTTTAGCTTAGTTCTGGGCATCATTGAAATACCTATACAAACTTGTTCCTACATAGTAACTTGACACTTTGAATGAGAATGTGCTTACTTACAGCAACGTGCTATATGTTCTGAATGCCCGAATTGGGAATCTGTGTCAAAACTTTGTTAGGAATTATGTGATCCTTACTAGCCTGAAGTAAGGGAGATGGGGCATGAAGTTATTTCTAGGAGTTGGAGAAATACCAAGTTTAGCTCAGTTCTGGGCATCTTTGAAATACCTATACAAACTTGTTCCGACATAGTAACTTGCAACTTTGAATGAGAATGTGCTTGCTTACAGCAACGTGCTACATGTTCTGAATGCCCGAATTGGGAATCTGTGTCAAAACTTTGTTAGGAATTATGTGATCCTTACTAGCTGGAAGTAAGGGAGATGGGGCATGAAGTTATTTCTAGGAGTTGGACACATACCAACTTTAGCTCAGTTGTGGGCATCTTTGAAATACCTATACAAACTTGTTCCTACATAGTAACTTGCAACTTTGAATGAGAATGTGCTTGCTTACAGCAACGTGCTATATGTTCTGAATGCCTGAATTGGGAATATGTGTCCAAACTTTGTTATAAATTATGTGATCCTTACTAGCCTGAAGTAAGGGAGATGGGGCATGAAGTTATTTCTAGGAGTTTGAGACATACAACGTTTAGCTTAGTTCTGGGCATCTTTGAAATACCTATACAAACTTGTTCCTACATAATAACTTGCCACTTTGAATGAAAATGTGCTTACTTACAGCAACGTGCTCTATGTTCTGAATGCCCGAATTGGGAATCTGTGTCAAAACGTTGTTAGGAATTATGTGATCCTTACTAGCTGGAAGTAAGGGAGATGGGGCATGAAGTTATTTCTAGGAGTTGGACACATACCAAGTTTAGCTCAGTTCTGGGCATCTTTGAAATACCTATACAAACTTGTTCCTACATAGTAACTTGCAACTTTGAATGAGAATGTGCTTGCTTACAGCAACGTGCTATATGTTCTGAATGCCCGAATTGGGAATCTGTGTCCAAACTTTGTTATAAATTATGTGATCCTTACTAGCCTGAAGTAAGGGAGATGGGGCATGAAGTTATTTCCAGGAGTTGGAGACATACAACCTTTAGCTTAGTTCTGGGCATCTTTGAAATACCTATACAAACTTGTTCCTATATAGTAACTTGCCACTTTGAATGAGAATGTGCTTACTTACAGTAACGTGCTCTATGTTCTGAATGCCCGAATTGGGAATCTGTGTCAAAACTTTGTTAGGAATTATGTGATCCTTACTAGCTGGAAGTAAGCGAGATGGGGCATGAAGTTATTTCTAGGAGTTGGAGACATACCAAGTTTAGCTCAGTTGTGGGCATCTTTGAAATACCTATACAAACTTGTTCCTACATAGTAACTTGCATCTTTGAATGAGAATGTGCTTGCTTACAGCAACGTGCTATATGTTCTGAATGCCCAAATTGGGAATCTGTGTCAAAACTTTGAAATTATGTGATCCTTACTAGATGGAAGTAAGGGAGATGGGGCTTGAAGTTATTTCTAGGAGTTGGAGACATACAACGTTTAGCTCAGTTCTGGGCATCTTTGAAATACCTATACAAACTTGTTCCTACATAGTAACTTGCAACTTTGAATGAGAATGTGCTTGCTTTCAGCAACGTGCTATATGTTCTGAATGCCCGAATTGGGAATCTGTGTCAAAACTTTGTTCGGAATTATGTGATCCTTACTAGCTGGAAGTAAGGGAGATGGGGCATGAAGTTATTTCTAGGAGTTGGAGACATACCAAGTTTAGCTCAGTTCTGGGCATCTTTGAAATACCTATACAAACTTGTTCCTACATAGTAACTTGCCACATTGAATGAGAATGTGCTTGCTTTCAGCAAAGTGCTATATGTTCTGAATGCCCGAATTGGGAATCTGTGTCAAAACTTTGTTAGGAATTATGTGATCCTTACTAGTTGGAAGTAAGGGAGATGGGGCATGAAGTTATTTCTAGGATTTGGACACATACCAAGTTTAGCTCAGTTCTGGGCATCTTTGAAATACCTATACAAACTTGTTCCTACATAGTAAGTTGCAACTTTGAATGAGAATGTGCTTACTTACAGCAACGTGCTATATGTTCTGAATGCCCGAATTGGAACTCTGTGTCAAAACTTTGTTAGGAATTATGTGATCCTTACTAGCTGGAAGTAAGGGAGATGGGGCATGAAGTTATTTCTAGGAGTTGGACACATACCAAGTTTAGCTCAGTTCTGGGCATCTTTGAAATACCTATACAAACTAGTTCCTACATAGTAACTTGCCACTTTGAATGAGAATGTGCTTGCTTGCAGCAACGTGCTATATGTTCTGAATGCCCGAATTGGGAATCTGTGTCAAAACTTTGTTAGGAATTATGTGATCCTTACTAGCTGGAAGTAAGGGAGATGGGGCATGAAGTTATTTCTAGAGGTTGGACACATACCAAGTTTAGTTCAGTTCTGGGCATCTTTGAAATACCTATACAAACTTGTTCCTACACAGTAACTTGCAACTTTGAATGAGAATGTGCTTGCTTACAGCAACGTGCTATATGTTCTGAATGCCCGAATTGGGAATCTGTGTCAAAACTTTGTTAGGAATTATGTGATCCTTACTAGCTGGAAGTAAGGGAGATGGGGCATGAAGTTATTTCTAGGAGTTCGAGACATACAACGTTTAGCTCAGTTCTGGGCATCTTTGAAATACCTATACAAACTTGTTCCTACATAGTAACTTGCAACTTTGAATGAGAATGTGCTTGCTTGCAGCAACGTGCTATATGTTCTGAATGCCAGAATTGGGAATCTGTGTCAAAACTTTGTTCGGAATTATGTGATCCTTACTAGCTGGAAGTAAGGGAGATGGGTCATGAAGTTATTTCTGGGAGTTGGACACATACCAAATTTAGCTCAGTTCTGGGCATCTTTGAAATACCTATACAAACTTGTTCCTACACAGTAACTTGCAACTTTGAATGAGAATGTGCTTGCTTACAGCAACGTGCTATATGTTCTGAATGCCCGAATTGGGAATCTGTGTCAAAACTTTGTTAGGAATTATGTGATCCTTACTAGCTGGAAGTAAGGGAGATGGGGCATGAAGTTATTTCTAGGAGTTGGAGACATACAACGTTTAGCTCAGTTCTGGGCATCTTTGAAATACCTATACAAACTTGTTCCTACATAGTAACTTGCCAGTTTGAATGTGAATGTGCTTGCTTGCAGCAACGTGCTATATGTTCTGAATGCCCGAATTGGGAATCTGTGTCAAAACTTTGTTCGGAATTATGTGATCCTTATTAGCTGGAAGTAAGGGAGATGGGGCATGAAGTTATTTCTGGGAGTTGGACACATACTTAGATTAGCTCAGTTCTGGGCATCTTTGAAATACCTATACAAACTTATTCCTACATAGTAACTTGCAACTTTGAATGAGAATGTGCTTGCTTACAGCAACGTGCTATATGTTCTGAATGCCCGAATTGGGAATCTGTGTCAAAACTTTGTTAGGAATTATGTGATCCTTACTAGCTGGAAGTCAGGGAGATGGGGCATGAAGTTATTTCTAGGAGTTGGAGACATAATACGTTTAGCTCAGTTCTGGGCATCTTTGAAATACCTAAACTAACTTGTTCCTACATAGTAACTTGCCACTTTGAATGAGAATGTGCTTGCTTACAGCAACGTGCTATATGATCTGAATGCCCGAATTGGGAATCTGTGTCAAAACTTTGTTAGGAATTATGTGATCCTTACTAGCTGGAAGTAAGGGAGATGGGGCATGAAGTTATTTCTAGGAGTTGGAGACATACAACGTTTAGCTCAGTTCTGGGCATCTTTGAAATACCTATACAAACTTGTTCCTACATAGTAACTTGCCACTTTGAATGAGAATGTGCTTGCTTGCAGCAACGTGCTATATGTTCTGAATGCCCGAATTGGGAATCTGTGTCAAAACTTTGTTCGGAATTATGTGATCCTTACTAGCTGGAAGTAAGGGAGATGGGGCATGAAGTTATTTCTAGGAGTTGGAGACATAAGACGTTTAGCTCAGTTCTGGGCATCTTTGAAATACCTAAACTAACTTGTTCCTACATAGTAACTTGCCACTTTGAATGAGAATGTGCTTGCTTACAGCAACGTGCTATATGATCTGAATGCCCGAATTGGGAATCGGTGTCAAAACTTTGTTAGGAATTATGTCATCCTTACTAGCTGGAAGTAAGGGAGATGGGGCATGAATTTATTTCTAGGAGTTGGAGACATACAACGTTTAGCTCAGTTCTGGGCATCTTTGAAATACCTATACAAACTTGTTCCTACATAGTAACTTGCCACTTTGAATGAGAATGTGCTTGCTTGCAGCAACGTGCTATATGTTCTGAATGCCCGAATTGGGAATCTGTGTCAAAACTTTGTTCGGAATTATGTGATCCTTACTAGCTGGAAGTAAGGGAGATGGGGCATGAAGTTACTTCTAGGAGTTGGACACATACCAAGTTTAGCTCAGTTCTGGGCATCTTTGAAATACCTATACAAACTTGTTCCTACATAGTAACTTGCAACTTTGAATGAGAATGTGCTTGCTTACAGCAACGTGCTATATGTTCTGAATGCCCGAATTGGGAATCTGTGTCAAAACTTTGTTAGGAATTATGTGATCCTTACTAGCTGGAAGTAAGGGAGATGGGGCATGAAGTTATTTCTAGGAGTTGCAGACATACCAAGTTTAGCTCAGTTCTGGTCATCTTTGAAATACCTAAACTAACTTGTTCCTACATAGTAACTTGCCACTTTGAATGAGAATGTGCTTGCTTACAGCAACGTGCTATATGATCTGAATGCCCGAATTGGGAATCTGTGTCAAAACTTTGTTAGGAATGATGTGATCCTTACTAGCTGGAAGTAAGGGAGATGGGGCATGAAGTTCTTTCTAGGAGTTGGAGACATACAACGTTTAGCTCAGTTCTGGGCATCTTTGAAATACCTATACAAACTTGTTCCTACATAGTAACTTGCCACTTTGAATGAGAATGTGCTTGCTTGCAGCAACGTGCTACATGTTCTGAATGCCCGAATTGGGAATCTGTGTCAAAACTTTGTTCGGAATTATGTGATCCTTACTAGCTGGAAGTAAGGGAGATGGGGCATGAAGTTATTTCTAGGAGTTGGACACATACCAAGTTTAGCTCAGTTCTGGGCATCTTTGAAATACCTATACAAACTTGTTCCTACACAGTAACTTGCAACTTTGAATGAGAATGTGCTTGCTTACAGCAACGTGCTATATGTTCTGAATGCCCGAATTGGGAATCTGTGTCAAAACTTTGTTAGGAATTATGTGATCCTTACTAGCTGGAAGTAAGGGAGATGGGGCATGAAGTTATTTCTAGGAGTTGGAGACATACAACCTTTAGCTCAGTTCTGGGCATCTTTGAAATACCTATACAAACTTGTTCCTACATAGTAACTTGCAACTTTGAATGAGAATGTGCTTGCTTGCAGCAACGTGCTATATGTTCTGAATGCCAGAATTGGGAATCTGAGTCAAAACTTTGTTCGGAATTATGTGATCCCTACTAGCTGGAAGTAAGGGAGATGGGGCACGAAGTTATTTCTAGGATTTGGACACATACCAAGTTTAGCTCAGTTCTGGGCATCTTTGAAATACCTATACAAACTTGTTCCTACATAGTAACTTGCAACTTTGAATGAGAATGTGCTTGCTTACAGCAACGTGCTATATGGTCTGAATGCCCGAATTGGGAATCTGTGTCAAAACTTTGTTCGGAATTATGTGATCCTTATTAGCTGGAAGTAAGGGAGATGGGGCATGAAGTTATTTCTGGGAGTTGGACACATACTTAGATTAGCTCAGTTCTGGGCATCTTTGAAATACCTATACAAACTTATTCCTACATAGTAACTTGCAACTTTGAATGAGAATGTGCTTGCTTACAGCAACGTGCTATATGTTCTGAATGCCAGAATTGGGAATCTGTGTCAAAACTTTGTTCGGAATTATGTGATCCTTACTAGCTGGAAGTAAGGGAGATGGGTCATGAAGTTATTTCTGGGAGTTGGACACATACCAAATTTAGCTCAGTTCTGGGCATCTTTGAAATACCTATACAAACTTGTTCCTACACAGTAACTTGCAACTTTGAATGAGAATGTGCTTGCTTACAGCAACGTGCTATATGTTCTGAATGCCCGAATTGGGAATCTGTGTCAAAACTTTGTTAGGAATTATGTGATCCTTACTAGCTGGAAGTAAGGGAGATGGGGCATGAAGTTATTTCTAGGAGTTGGAGACATACAACGTTTAGCTCAGTTCTGGGCATCTTTGAAATACCTATACAAACTTGTTCCTACATAGTAACTTGCCAGTTTGAATGTGAATGTGCTTGCTTGCAGCAACGTGCTATATGTTCTGAATGCCCGAATTGGGAATCTGTGTCAAAACTTTGTTCGGAATTATGTGATCCTTATTAGCTGGAAGTAAGGGAGATGGGGCATGAAGTTATTTCTGGGAGTTGGACACATACTTAGATTAGCTCAGTTCTGGGCATCTTTGAAATACCTATACAAACTTATTCCTACATAGTAACTTGCAACTTTGAATGAGAATGTGCTTGCTTACAGCAACGTGCTATATGTTCTGAATGCCCGAATTGGGAATCTGTGTCAAAACTTTGTTAGGAATTATGTGATCCTTACTAGCTGGAAGTCAGGGAGATGGGGCATGAAGTTATTTCTAGGAGTTGGAGACATAATACGTTTAGCTCAGTTCTGGGCATCTTTGAAATACCTAAACTAACTTGTTCCTACATAGTAACTTGCCACTTTGAATGAGAATGTGCTTGCTTACAGCAACGTGCTATATGATCTGAATGCCCGAATTGGGAATCTGTGTCAAAACTTTGTTAGGAATTATGTGATCCTTACTAGCTGGAAGTAAGGGAGATGGGGCATGAAGTTATTTCTAGGAGTTGGAGACATACAACGTTTAGCTCAGTTCTGGGCATCTTTGAAATACCTATACAAACTTGTTCCTACATAGTAACTTGCCACTTTGAATGAGAATGTGCTTGCTTGCAGCAACGTGCTATATGTTCTGAATGCCCGAATTGGGAATCTGTGTCAAAACTTTGTTCGGAATTATGTGATCCTTACTAGCTGGAAGTAAGGGAGATGGGGCATGAAGTTATTTCTAGGAGTTGGAGACATAAGACGTTTAGCTCAGTTCTGGGCATCTTTGAAATACCTAAACTAACTTGTTCCTACATAGTAACTTGCCACTTTGAATGAGAATGTGCTTGCTTACAGCAACGTGCTATATGATCTGAATGCCCGAATTGGGAATCGGTGTCAAAACTTTGTTAGGAATTATGTCATCCTTACTAGCTGGAAGTAAGGGAGATGGGGCATGAATTTATTTCTAGGAGTTGGAGACATACAACGTTTAGCTCAGTTCTGGGCATCTTTGAAATACCTATACAAACTTGTTCCTACATAGTAACTTGCCACTTTGAATGAGAATGTGCTTGCTTGCAGCAACGTGCTATATGTTCTGAATGCCCGAATTGGGAATCTGTGTCAAAACTTTGTTCGGAATTATGTGATCCTTACTAGCTGGAAGTAAGGGAGATGGGGCATGAAGTTACTTCTAGGAGTTGGACACATACCAAGTTTAGCTCAGTTCTGGGCATCTTTGAAATACCTATACAAACTTGTTCCTACATAGTAACTTGCAACTTTGAATGAGAATGTGCTTGCTTACAGCAACGTGCTATATGTTCTGAATGCCCGAATTGGGAATCTGTGTCAAAACTTTGTTAGGAATTATGTGATCCTTACTAGCTGGAAGTAAGGGAGATGGGGCATGAAGTTATTTCTAGGAGTTGCAGACATACCAAGTTTAGCTCAGTTCTGGTCATCTTTGAAATACCTAAACTAACTTGTTCCTACATAGTAACTTGCCACTTTGAATGAGAATGTGCTTGCTTACAGCAACGTGCTATATGATCTGAATGCCCGAATTGGGAATCTGTGTCAAAACTTTGTTAGGAATGATGTGATCCTTACTAGCTGGAAGTAAGGGAGATGGGGCATGAAGTTCTTTCTAGGAGTTGGAGACATACAACGTTTAGCTCAGTTCTGGGCATCTTTGAAATACCTATACAAACTTGTTCCTACATAGTAACTTGCCACTTTGAATGAGAATGTGCTTGCTTGCAGCAACGTGCTATATGTTCTGAATGCCCGAATTGGGAATCTGTGTCAAAACTTTGTTCGGAATTATGTGATCCTTACTAGCTGGAAGTAAGGGAGATGGGGCATGAAGTTATTTCTAGGAGTTGGACACATACCAAGTTTAGCTCAGTTCTGGGCATCTTTGAAATACCTATACAAACTTGTTCCTACACAGTAACTTGCAACTTTGAATGAGAATGTGCTTGCTTACAGCAACGTGCTATATGTTCTGAATGCCCGAATTGGGAATCTGTGTCAAAACTTTGTTAGGAATTATGTGATCCTTACTAGCTGGAAGTAAGGGAGATGGGGCATGAAGTTATTTCTAGGAGTTGGAGACATACAACCTTTAGCTCAGTTCTGGGCATCTTTGAAATACCTATACAAACTTGTTCCTACATAGTAACTTGCAACTTTGAATGAGAATGTGCTTGCTTGCAGCAACGTGCTATATGTTCTGAATGCCAGAATTGGGAATCTGAGTCAAAACTTTGTTCGGAATTATGTGATCCCTACTAGCTGGAAGTAAGGGAGATGGGGCACGAAGTTATTTCTAGGATTTGGACACATACCAAGTTTAGCTCAGTTCTGGGCATCTTTGAAATACCTATACAAACTTGTTCCTACATAGTAACTTGCAACTTTGAATGAGAATGTGCTTGCTTACAGCAACGTGCTATATGGTCTGAATGCCCGAATTGGGAATCTGTGTCAAAACTTTGTTCGGAATTATGTGATCCTTATTAGCTGGAAGTAAGGGAGATGGGGCATGAAGTTATTTCTGGGAGTTGGACACATACTTAGATTAGCTCAGTTCTGGGCATCTTTGAAATACCTATACAAACTTATTCCTACATAGTAACTTGCAACTTTGAATGAGAATGTGCTTGCTTACAGCAACGTGCTATATGTTCTGAATGCCCGAATTGGGAATCTGTGTCAAAACTTTGTTAGGAATTATGTGATCCTTACTAGCTGGAAGTCAGGGAGATGGGGCATGAAGTTATTTCTAGGAGTTGGAGACATAATACGTTTAGCTCAGTTCTGGGCATCTTTGAAATACCTAAACTAACTTGTTCCTACATAGTAACTTGCCACTTTGAATGAGAATGTGCTTGCTTACAGCAACGTGCTATATGATCTGAATGCCCGAATTGGGAATCTGTGTCAAAACTTTGTTAGGAATTATGTGATCCTTACTAGCTGGAAGTAAGGGAGATGGGGCATGAAGTTATTTCTAGGAGTTGGAGACATACAACGTTTAGCTCAGTTCTGGGCATCTTTGAAATACCTATACAAACTTGTTCCTACATAGTAACTTGCCACTTTGAATGAGAATGTGCTTGCTTGCAGCAACGTGCTATATGTTCTGAATGCCCGAATTGGGAATCTGTGTCAAAACTTTGTTCGGAATTATGTGATCCTTACTAGCTGGAAGTAAGGGAGATGGGGCATGAAGTTATTTCTAGGAGTTGGAGACATAAGACGTTTAGCTCAGTTCTGGGCATCTTTGAAATACCTAAACTAACTTGTTCCTACATAGTAACTTGCCACTTTGAATGAGAATGTGCTTGCTTACAGCAACGTGCTATATGATCTGAATGCCCGAATTGGGAATCGGTGTCAAAACTTTGTTAGGAATTATGTCATCCTTACTAGCTGGAAGTAAGGGAGATGGGGCATGAATTTATTTCTAGGAGTTGGAGACATACAACGTTTAGCTCAGTTCGGGGCATCTTTGAAATACCTATACAAACTTGTTCCTACATAGTAACTTGCCACTTTGAATGAGAATGTGCTTGCTTGCAGCAACGTGCTATATGTTCTGAATGCCCGAATTGGGAATCTGTGTCAAAACTTTGTTCGGAATTATGTGATCCTTACTAGCTGGAAGTAAGGGAGATGGGGCATGAAGTTACTTCTAGGAGTTGGACACATACCAAGTTTAGCTCAGTTCTGGGCATCTTTGAAATACCTATACAAACTTGTTCCTACATAGTAACTTGCAACTTTGAATGAGAATGTGCTTGCTTACAGCAACGTGCTATATGTTCTGAATGCCCGAATTGGGAATCTGTGTCAAAACTTTGTTAGGAATTATGTGATCCTTACTAGCTGGAAGTAAGGGAGATGGGGCATGAAGTTATTTCTAGGAGTTGCAGACATACCAAGTTTAGCTCAGTTCTGGTCATCTTTGAAATACCTAAACTAACTTGTTCCTACATAGTAACTTGCCACTTTGAATGAGAATGTGCTTGCTTACAGCAACGTGCTATATGATCTGAATGCCCGAATTGGGAATCTGTGTCAAAACTTTGTTAGGAATGATGTGATCCTTACTAGCTGGAAGTAAGGGAGATGGGGCATGAAGTTCTTTCTAGGAGTTGGAGACATACAACGTTTAGCTCAGTTCTGGGCATCTTTGAAATACCTATACAAACTTGTTCCTACATAGTAACTTGCCACTTTGAATGAGAATGTGCTTGCTTGCAGCAACGTGCTATATGTTCTGAATGCCCGAATTGGGAATCTGTGTCAAAACTTTGTTCGGAATTATGTGATCCTTACTAGCTGGAAGTAAGGGAGATGGGGCATGAAGTTATTTCTAGGAGTTGGACACATACCAAGTTTAGCTCAGTTCTGGGCATCTTTGAAATACCTATACAAACTTGTTCCTACACAGTAACTTGCAACTGTGAATGAGAATGTGCTTGCTTACAGCAACGTGCTATATGTTCTGAATGCCCGAATTGGGAATCTGTGTCAAAACTTTGTTAGGAATTATGTGATCCTTACTAGCTGGAAGTAAGGGAGATGGGGCATGAAGTTATTTCTAGGAGTTGGAGACATACAACCTTTAGCTCAGTTCTGGGCATCTTTGAAATACCTATACAAACTTGTTCCTACATAGTAACTTGCAACTTTGAATGAGAATGTGCTTGCTTGCAGCAACGTGCTATATGTTCTGAATGCCAGAATTGGGAATCTGAGTCAAAACTTTGTTCGGAATTATGTGATCCCTACTAGCTGGAAGTAAGGGAGATGGGGCACGAAGTTATTTCTAGGATTTGGACACATACCAAGTTTAGCTCAGTTCTGGGCATCTTTGAAATACCTATACAAACTTGTTCCTACATAGTAACTTGCAACTTTGAATGAGAATGTGCTTGCTTACAGCAACGTGCTATATGGTCTGAATGCCCGAATTGGGAATCTGTGTCAAAACTTTGTTCGGAATTATGTGATCCTTACTAGCTGGAAGTAAGGGAGATGGGGCATGAAGTTATTTCTAGGAGTTGGAGACATACAACGTTTAGCTCAGTTCTGGGCATCTTTGAAATACCTATACAAACTTTTCCTACATAGTAACTTGCCACTTTGAATGAGAATGTGCTTGCTTGCAGCAACGTGCTATATGTTCTGAATGCCCGATTTGGGAATCTGTGTCAAAACTTTGTTCGGAATTATGTGATCCTTACTAGCTGGAAGTAAGGGAGATGGGGCATGAAGTTATTTCTAGGAGTTGGACACATACCAAGTTTAGCTCAGTTCTGGGCATCTTTGAAATACCTATACAAACTTGTTCCTACACAGTAACTTGCAACTTTGAATGAGAATGTGCTTGCTTACAGCAACGTGCTATATGTTCTGAATGCCCGAATTGGGAATCTGTGTCAAAACTTTGTTAGGAATTATGTGATCCTTACTAGCTGGAAGTAAGGGAGATGGGGCATGAAGTTATTTCTAGGAGTTCGAGACATACAACGTTTAGCTCAGTTCTGGGCATCTTTGAAATACCTATACAAACTTGTTCCTACATAGTAACTTGCAACTTTGAATGAGAATGTGCTTGCTTGCAGCAACGTGCTATATGTTCTGAATGCCAGAATTGGGTATCTGTGTCAAAACTTTGTTCGGAATTATGTGATCCTTACTAGCTGGAAGTAAGGGATATGGGGCATGAAGTTATTTCTAGGATTTGGACACATACCAAGTTTAGCTCAGTTCTGGGCATCTTTGAAATACCTATACAAACTTGTTCCTACACAGTAACTTGCAACTTTGAATGAGAATGTGCTTGCTTACAGCAACGTGCTATATGTTCTGAATGCCCGAATTGGGAATCTGTGTCAAAACTTTGTTAGGAATTATGTGATCCTTACTAGCTGGAAGTAAGGGAGATGGGGCATGAAGTTATTTCTAGGAGTTGGAGACATACAACGTTTAGCTCAGTTCTGGCCATCTTTGAAATACCTATACAAACTTGTTCCTACATAGTAACTTGCCAGTTTGAATGAGAATGTGCTTGCTTGCAGCAACGTGCTATATGTTCTGAATGCCCGAATTGGGAATCTGTGTCAAAACTTTGTTCGGAATTATGTGATCCTTATTAGCTGGAAGTAAGGGAGATGGGGCATGAAGTTATTTCTGGGAGTTGGACACATACCAAGTTTAGCTCAGTTCTGGGCATCTTTGAAATACCTATACAAACTTGTTCCTACATAGTAACTTGCAACTTTGAATGAGAATGTGCTTGCTTACAGCAACGTGCTATATGTTCTGAATGCCCGAATTGGGAATCTGTGTCAAAACTTTGTTAGGAATTATGTGATCCTTACTAGCTGGAAGTAAGGGAGATGGGGCATGAAGTTTTTTCTCGGAGTTGGAGACATACAACGTTTAGCTCAGTTCTGGGCATCTTTGAAATACCTAAACTAACTTGTTCCTACATAGTAACTTGCCACTTTGAATGAGAATGTTCTTGCTTACAGCAACGTGCTATATGATCTGAATGCCCGAATTGGGAATCTGTGTCAAAACTTTGTTAGGAATTATGTGATCCTTACTAGCTGGAAGTAAGGGAGATGGGGCATGAAGTTATTTCTAGGAGTTGGAAACATACAACGTTTAGCTCAGTTCTGGGCATCTTTGAAATACCTATACAAACTTGTTCCTACATAGTAACTTGCCACTTTGAATGAGAATGTGCTTGCTTGCAGCAACGTGCTATATGTTCTGAATGCCCGAATTGTGAATCTGTGTCAAAACTTTGCTCGGAATTATGTGATCCTTACTAGCTGGAAGTAAGGGAGATGGGGCATGAAGTTATTTCTAGGAGTTGGAGACATAAAACGTTTAGCTCAGTTCTGGGCATCTTTGAAAAACCTAAACTAACTTGTTCCTACATAGTAACTTGCCACTTTGAATGAGAATGTGCTTGCTTACAGCAACGTGCTATATGATCTGAATGCCCGAATTGGGAATCCGTGTCAAAACTTTGTTAGGAATTATGTGATCCTTACTAGCTGGAAGTAAGGGAGATGGGGCATCAATTTATTTCTAGGAGTTGGAGACATACAACGTTTAGCTCAGTTCTGGGCATCTTTGAAATACCTATACAAACTTGTTCCTACATAGTAACTTGCCACTTTGAATGAGAATGTGCTTGCTTGCAGCAACGTGCTATATGTTCTGAATGCCCGAATTGGGAATCTGTGTCAAAACTTTGTTAGGAATTATGTGATCCTTACTAGCTGGAAGTAAGGGAGATGGGGTATGAAGTTACTTCTAGGAGTTGGACACATACCAAGTTTAGCTCAGTTCTGGGCATCTTTGAAATACCTATACAAACTTCTTCCTACATAGTAACTTGCAACTTTGAATGAGAATGTGCTTGCTTACAGCAACGTGCTATATGTTCTGAATGCCCGAATTGGGAATCTGTGTCAAAACTTTGTTAGGAATTATGTGATCCTTACTAGCTGGAAGTAAGGGAGATGGGGCATGAAGTTATTTCTAGGAGTTGGAGACATACCAAGTTTAGCTCAGTTCTGGGCATCTTTGAAATACCTAAACTAACTTGTTCCTACATAGTAACTTGCCACTTTGAATGAGAATGTGCTTGCTTACAGCAACGTGCTATATGATCTGAATGCCCGAATTGGGAATCTGTGTCAAAACTTTGTTAGGAATTATGTGATCCTTACTAGCTGGAAGTAAGGGAGATGGGGCATGAAGTTCTTTCTAGGAGTTGGAGACATACAACGTTTAGCTCAGTTCTGGGCATCTTTGAAATACCTATACAAACTTGTTCCTACATAGTAACTTGCCACTTTGAATGAGAATGTGCTTGCTTGCAGCAACGTGCTATATGTTCTGAATGCCCGAATTGGGAATCTGTGTCAAAACTTTGTTCGGAATTATGTGATCCTTACTAGCTGGAAGTAAGGGAGATGGGGCATGAAGTTATTTCTAGGAGTTGGACACATACCAAGTTTAGCTCAGTTCTGGGCATCTTTGAAATACCTATACAAACTTGTTCCTACACAGTAACTTGCAACTTTGAATGAGAATGTGCTTGCTTACAGCAACGTGCTATATGTTCTGAATGCCCGAATTGGGAATCTGTGTCAAAACTTTGTTAGGAATTATGTGATCCTTACTAGCTGGAAGTAAGGGAGATGGGGCATGAAGTTATTTCTAGGAGTTGGAGACATACAACGTTTAGCTCAGTTCTGGGCATCTTTGAAATACCTATACAAACTTGTTCCTTCATAGTAACTTGCAACTTTGAATGAGAATGTGCTTGCTTGCAGCAACGTGCTATGTGTTCTGAATGCCCGAATTGGGAATCTGTGTCAAAACTTTGTTCGGAATTATGTGATCCTTATTAGCTGGAAGTAAGGGAGATGGGGCATGAAGTTATTTCTGGGAGTTGGACACATACCTAGTTTAGCTCAGTTTTGGGCATCTTTGAAATACCTATACAAACTTGTTCCTACATAGTAACTTGCAACTTTGAATGAGAATGTGCTTGCTTACAGCAACGTGCTATATGATCTGAATGCCCGAATTGGGAATCTGTGTCAAAACTTTGTTAGGAATTATGTGATCCTTACTAGCTGGAAGTAAGGGAGATGGGGCATGAAGTTATTTCTAGGAGTTGGAGACATAAAACGTTTAGCTCAGTTCTGGGCATCTTTGAAATACCTAAACTAACTTGTTCCTACATAGTTACTTGCCACTTTGAATGAGAATGTGCTTGCTTACAGCAACGTGCTATATGATCTGAATGCCCGAATTGGGAATCTGTGTCAAAACTTTGTTAGGAATTATGTGATCCTTACTAGCTGGAAGTAAGGGAGATGGGGCATGAAGTTATTTCTAGGAGTTGGAGACATAGAACGTTTAGCTCAGTTCTGGGCATCTTTGAAATACCTATACAAACTTGTTCCTACATAGTAACTTGCCACTTTGAATGAGAATGTGCTTGCTTGCAGCAACGTGCTATATGTTCTGAATGCCCGAATTGGGAATCTGTGTCAAAACTTTGTTAGGAATTATGTGATCCTTACTAGCTGGAAGTAAGGGAGATGGGGCATGAAGTTATTTCTAGGAGTTGGAGACATACAACATTTAGCTCAGTTCTGGGCATCTTTGAAATACCTATACAAACTTGTTCCTACATAGTAACTTGCAACTTTGAATGAGAATGTGCTTGCTTGAGGCAACGTGCTATATGTTCTGAATGCCAGAATTGGGAATCTGTGTCAAAACTTTGTTCGGAATTATGTGATCCTTACTAGCTGGAAGTAAGGGAGATGGGGCATGAAGTTATTTCTAGGATTTGGACACATACCAAGTTTAGCTCAGTTCTGGGCATCTTTGAAATACCTATACAAACTTTTCCTACATAGCAACTTGCCACTTTGAATGAGAATGTGCTTGCTTGCAGCAACGTGCTATATGTTCTGAATGCCCGATTTGGGAATCTGTGTCAAAACTTTGTTCGGAATTATGTGATCCTTACTAGCTGGAAGTAAGGGAGATGGGGCATGAAGTTATTTCTAGGAGTTGGACACATACCAAGTTTAGCTCAGTTCTGGGCATCTTTGAAATACCTATACAAACTTGTTCCTACACAGTAACTTGCAACTTTGAATGAGAATGTGCTTGCTTACAGCAACGTGCTATATGTTCTGAATGCCCGAATTGGGAATCTGTGTCAAAACTTTGTTAGGAATTATGTGATCCTTACTAGCTGGAAGTAAGGGAGATGGGGCATGAAGTTATTTCTAGGAGTTCGAGACATACAACGTTTAGCTCAGTTCTGGGCATCTTTGAAATACCTATACAAACTTGTTCCTACATAGTAACTTGCAACTTTGAATGAGAATGTGCTTGCTTCCAGCAACGTGCTATATGTTCTGAATGCCCGAATTGGGAATCTGTGTCAAAACTTTGTTCGGAATTATGTGATCCTTACTAGCTGGAAGTAAGGGAGATGGGGCATGAAGTTATTTCTAGGATTTGGACACATACCAAGTTTAGCTCAGTTCTGGGCATCTTTGAAATACCTATACAAACTTCTTCCTACACAGTAACTTGCAACTTTGAATGAGAATGTGCTTGCTTACAGCAACGTGCTATATGTTCTGAATGCCCGAATTGGGAATCTGTGTCAAAACTTTGTTAGGAATTATGTGATCCTTACTAGCTGGAAGTAAGGGAGATGGGGCATGAAGTTATTTCTAGGAGTTGGAGACATACAACGTTTAGCTCAGTTCTGGGCATCTTTGAAATACCTATACAAACTTGTTCCTACATAGTAACTTGCCACTTTGAATGAGAATGTGCTTGCTTGCAGCAACGTGCTATATGTTCTGAATGCCCGAATTGGGAATCTGTGTCAAAACTTTGTTCGGAATTATGTGATCCTTACTAGCTGGAAGTAAGGGAGATGGGGCATGAAGTTATTTCTAGGAGTTGGAGACATAAAACGTTTAGCTCAGTTCTGGGCATCTTTGAAAAACCTAAACTAACTTGTTCCTACATAGTAACTTGCCACTTTGAATGAGAATGTGCTTGCTTACAGCAACGTGCTATATGATCTGAATGCCCGAATTGGGAATCCGTGTCAAAACTTTGTTAGGAATTATGTGATCCTTACTAGCTGGAAGTAAGGGAGATGGGGCATCAATTTATTTCTAGGAGTTGGAGACATACAACGTTTAGCTCAGTTCTGGGCATCTTTGAAATACCTATACAAACTTGTTCCTTCATAGTAACTTGCAACTTTGAATGAGAATGTGCTTGCTTGCAGCAACGTGCTATGTGTTCTGAATGCCCGAATTGGGAATCTGTGTCAAAACTTTGTTCGGAATTATGTGATCCTTACTAGCTGGAAGTAAGGGAGATGGGGCATGAAGTTATTTCTGGGAGTTGGACACATACCTAGTTTAGCTCAGTTTTGGGCATCTTTGAAATACCTATACAAACTTGTTCCTACATAGTAACTTGCAACTTTGAATGAGAATGTGCTTGCTTACAGCAACGTGCTATATGTTCTGAATGCCCGAATTGGGAATCTGTGTCAAAACTTTGTTAGGAATTATGTGATCCTTACTAGCTGGAAGTAAGGGAGATGGGGCATGAAGTTATTTCTAGGAGTTGGAGACATAAAACGTTTAGCTCAGTTCTGGGCATCTTTGAAATACCTAAACTAACTTGTTCCTACATAGTTACTTGCCACTTTGAATGAGAATGTGCTTGCTTACAGCAACGTGCTATATGATCTGAATGCCCGAATTGGGAATCTGTGTCAAAACTTTGTTAGGAATTATGTGATCCTTACTAGCTGGAAGTAAGGGAGATGGGGCATGAAGTTCTTTCTAGGAGTTGGAGACATAGAACGTTTAGCTCAGTTCTGGGCATCTTTGAAATACCTATACAAACTTGTTCCTACATAGTAACTTGCCACTTTGAATGAGAATGTGCTTGCTTGCAGCAACGTGCTATATGTTCTGAATGCCCGAATTGGGAATCTGTGTCAAAACTTTGTTAGGAATTATGTGATCCTTACTAGCTGGAAGTAAGGGAGATGGGGCATGAAGTTATTTCTAGGAGTTGGAGACATACAACCTTTAGCTCAGTTCTGGGCATCTTTGAAATACCTATACAAACTTGTTCCTACATAGTAACTTGCAACTTTGAATGAGAATGTGCTTGCTTGCAGCAACGTGCTATATGTTCTGAATGCCAGAATTGGGAATCTGTGTCAAAACTTTGTTCGGAATTATGTGATCCTTACTAGCTGGAAGTAAGGGAGATGGGGCATGAAGTTATTTCTAGGATTTGGACACATACCAAGTTTAGCTCAGTTCTGGGCATCTTTGAAATACCTATACAAACTTGTTCCTACATAGTAACTTGCAACTTTGAATGAGAATGTGCTTGCTTACAGCAACGTGCTATATGATCTGAATGCCCGAATTGGGAATCTGTGTCAAAACTTTGTTCGGAATTATGTGATCCTTACTAGCTGGAAGTAAGGGAGATGGGGCATGAAGTTATTTCTAGGAGTTGGAGACATACAACGTTTAGCTCAGTTCTGGGCATCTTTGAAATACCTATACAAACTTTTCCTACATAGTAACTTGCCACTTTGAATGAGAATGTGCTTGCTTGCAGCAACGTGCTATATGTTCTGAATGCCCGAATTGGGAATCTGTGTCAAAACTTTGTTCGGAATTATGTGATCCTTACTAGCTGGAAGTAAGGGAGATGGGGCATGAAGTTATTTCTAGGAGTTGGACACATACCAAGTTTAGCTCAGTTCTGGGCATCTTTGAAATACCTATACAAACTTGTTCCGACACAGTAACTTGCAACTTTGAATGAGAATGTGCTTGCTTACAGCAACGTGCTATATGTTCTGAATGCCCGAATTGGGAATCTGTGTCAAAACTTTGTTAGGAATTATGTGATCCTTACTAGCTGGAAGTAAGGGAGATGGGGCATGAAGTTATTTCTAGGAGTTCGAGACATACAACGTTTAGCTCAGTTTTGGGCATCTTTGAAATACCTATACAAACTTGTTCCTACATAGTAACTTGCAACTTTGAATGAGAATGTGCTTGCTTGCAGCAACGTGCTATATGTTCTGAATGCCAGAATTGGGAATCTGTGTCAAAACTTTGTTTGGAATTATGTGATCCTTACTAGCTGGAAGTAAGGGAGATGGGGCATGAAGTTATTTCTAGGATTTGGACACATACCAAGTTTAGCTCAGTTCTGGGCATCTTTGAAATACCTATACAAACTTGTTCCTACACAGTAACTTGCAACTTTGAATGAGAATGTGCTTGCTTACAGCAACGTGCTATATGTTCTGAATGCCCGAATTGGGAATCTGTGTCAAAACTTTGTTAGGAATTATGTGATCCTTACTAGCTGGAAGTAAGGGAGATGGGGCATGAAGTTATTTCTAGGAGTTGGAGACATACAACGTTTAGCTCAGTTCTGGGCATCTTTGAAATACCTATACAAACTTGTTCCTACATAGTAACTTGCCAGTTTGAATGAGAATGTGCTTGCTTGCAGCAACGTGCTATATGTTCTGAATGCCCGAATTGGGAATCTGTGTCAAAACTTTGTTCGGAATTATGTGATCCTTATTAGCTGGAAGTAAGGGAGATGGGGCATGAAGTTATTTCTGGGAGTTGGACACATACCAAGTTTAGCTCAGTTCTGGGCATCTTTGAAATACCTATACAAACTTGTTCCTACATAGTAACTTGCAACTTTGAATGAGAATCTGCTTGCTTACAGCAACGTGCTATATGATCTGAATGCCCGAATTGGGAATCTGTGTCAAAACTTTGTTCGGAATTATGTGATCCTTACTAGCTGGAAGTAAGGGAGATGGGGCATGAAGTTATTTCTAGGAGTTGGAGACATACAACGTTTAGCTCAGTTCTGGGCATCTTTGAAATACCTAAACTAACTTGTTCCTACATAGTAACTTGCCACTTTGAATGAGAATGTGCTTGCTTACAGCAACGTGCTATATGATCTGAATGCCCGAATTGGGAATCTGTGTCAAAACTTTGTTAGGAATTATGTGATCCTTACTAGCTGGAAGTAAGGGAGATGGGGCATGAAGTTATTTCTAGGAGTTGGAAACATACAACGTTTAGCTCAGTTCTGGGCATCTTTGAAATACCTATACAAACTTGTTCCTACATAGTAACTTGCCACTTTGAATGAGAATGTGCTTGCTTGCAGCAACGTGCTATATGTTCTGAATGCCCGAATTGGGAATCTGTGTCAAAACTTTGTTCGGAATTATGTGATCCTTACTAGCTGGAAGTAAGGGAGATGGGGCATGAAGTTATTTCTAGGAGTTGGAGACATAAATCGTTTAGCTCAGTTCTGGGCATCTTTGAAAAACCTAAACTAACTTGTTCCTACATAGTAACTTGCCACTTTGAATGAGAATGTGCTTGCTTACAGCAACGTGCTATATGATCTGAATGCCCGAATTGGGAATCCGTGTCAAAACTTTGTTAGGAATTATGTGATCCTTACTAGCTGGAAGTAAGGGAGATGGGGCATCAATTTATTTCTAGGAGTTGGAGACATACAACGTTTAGCTCAGTTCTGGGCATCTTTGAAATACCTATACAAACTTGTTCCTACATAGTAACTTGCCACTTTGAATGAGAATGTGCTTGCTTGCAGCAACGTGCTATATGTTCTGAATGCCCGAATTGGGAATCTGTGTCAAAACTTTGTTAGGAATTATGTGATCCTTACTAGCTGGAAGTAAGGGAGATGGGGTATGAAGTTACTTCTAGGAGTTGGACACATACCAAGTTTAGCTCAGTTCTGGGCATCTTGAAATACCTATACAAACTTCTTCCTACATAGTAACTTGCAACTTTGAATGAGAATGTGCTTGCTTACAGCAACGTGCTATATGTTCTGAATGCCCGAATTGGGAATCTGTGTCAAAACTTTGTTAGGAATTATGTGATCCTTACTAGCTGGAAGTAAGGGAGATGGGGCATGAAGTTATTTCTAGGAGTTGGAGACATACCAAGTTTAGCTCAGTTCTGGGCATCTTTGAAATACCTAAACTAACTTGTTCCTACATAGTAACTTGCCACTTTGAATGAGAATGTGCTTGCTTACAGCAACGTGCTATATGATCTGAATGCCCGAATTGGGAATCTGTGTCAAAACTTTGTTAGGAATTATGTGATCCTTACTAGCTGGAAGTAAGGGAGATGGGGCATGAAGTTCTTTCTAGGAGTTGGAGACATACAACGTTTAGCTCAGTTCTGGGCATCTTTGAAATACCTATACAAACTTGTTCCTACATAGTAACTTGCCACTTTGAATGAGAATGTGCTTGCTTGCAGCAACGTGCTATATGTTCTGAATGCCCGAATTGGGAATCTGTGTCAAAACTTTGTTCGGAATTATGTGATCCTTACTAGCTGGAAGTAAGGGAGATGGGGCATGAAGTTCTTTCTAGGAGTTGGACACATACCAAGTTTAGCTCAGTTCTGGGCATCTTTGAAATACCTATACAAACTTGTTCCTACACAGTAACTTGCAACTTTGAATGAGAATGTGCTTGCTTACAGCAACGTGCTATATGTTCTGAATGCCCGAATTGGGAATCTGTGTCAAAACTTTGTTAGGAATTATGTGATCCTTACTAGCTGGAAGTAAGGGAGATGGGGCATGAAGTTATTTCTAGGAGTTGGAGACATACAACGTTTAGCTCAGTTCTGGGCATCTTTGAAATACCTATACAAACTTGTTCCTTCATAGTAACTTGCAACTTTGAATGAGAATGTGCTTGCTTGCAGCAACGTGCTATGTGTTCTGAATGCCCGAATTGGGAATCTGTGTCAAAACTTTGTTCGGAATTATGTGATCCTTATTAGCTGGAAGTAAGGGAGATGGGGCATGAAGTTATTTCTGGGAGTTGGACACATACCTAGTTTAGCTCAGTTTTGGGCATCTTTGAAATACCTATACAAACTTGTTCCTACATAGTAACTTGCAACTTTGAATGAGAATGTGCTTGCTTACAGCAACGTGCTATATGTTCTGAATGCCCGAATTGGGAATCTGTGTCAAAACTTTGTTAGGAATTATGTGATCCTTACTAGCTGGAAGTAAGGGAGATGGGGCATGAAGTTATTTCTAGGAGTTGGAGACATAAAACGTTTAGCTCAGTTCTGGGCATCTTTGAAAAACCTAAACTAACTTGTTCCTACATAGTAACTTGCCACTTTGAATGAGAATGTGCTTGCTTACAGCAACGTGCTATATGATCTGAATGCCCGAATTGGGAATCCGTGTCAAAACTTTGTTAGGAATTATGTGATCCTTACTAGCTGGAAGTAAGGGAGATGGGGCATCAATTTATTTCTAGGAGTTGGAGACATACAACGTTTAGCTCAGTTCTGGGCATCTTTGAAATACCTATACAAACTTGTTCCTTCATAGTAACTTGCAACTTTGAATGAGAATGTGCTTGCTTGCAGCAACGTGCTATGTGTTCTGAATGCCCGAATTGGGAATCTGTGTCAAAACTTTGTTCGGAATTATGTGATCCTTATTAGCTGGAAGTAAGGGAGATGGGGCATGAAGTTATTTCTGGGAGTTGGACACATACCTAGTTTAGCTCAGTTTTGGGCATCTTTGAAATACCTATACAAACTTGTTCCTACATAGTAACTTGCAACTTTGAATGAGAATGTGCTTGCTTACAGCAACGTGCTATATGTTCTGAATGCCCGAATTGGGAATCTGTGTCAAAACTTTGTTAGGAATTATGTGATCCTTACTAGCTGGAAGTAAGGGAGATGGGGCATGAAGTTATTTCTAGGAGTTGGAGACATAAAACGTTTAGCTCAGTTCTGGGCATCTTTGAAATACCTAAACTAACTTGTTCCTATATAGTTACTTGCCACTTTGAATGAGAATGTGCTTGCTTACAGCAACGTGCTATATGATCTGAATGCCCGAATTGGGAATCTGTGTCAAAACTTTGTTAGGAATTATGTGATCCTTACTAGCTGGAAGTAAGGGAGATGGGGCATGAAGTTCTTTCTAGGAGTTGGAGACATAGAACGTTTAGCTCAGTTCTGGGCATCTTTGAAATACCTATACAAACTTGTTCCTACATAGTAACTTGCCACTTTGAATGAGAATGTGCTTGCTTGCAGCAACGTGCTATATGTTCTGAATGCCCGAATTGGGAATCTGTGTCAAAACTTTGTTAGGAATTATGTGATCCTTACTAGCTGGAAGTAAGGGAGATGGGGCATGAAGTTATTTCTAGGAGTTGGAGACATACAACCTTTAGCTCAGTTCTGGGCATCTTTGAAATACCTATACAAACTTGTTCCTACATAGTAACTTGCAACTTTGAATGAGAATGTGCTTGCTTGCAGCAACGTGCTATATGTTCTGAATGCCAGAATTGGGAATCTGTGTCAAAACTTTGTTCGGAATTATGTGATCCTTACTAGCTGGAAGTAAGGGAGATGGGGCATGAAGTTATTTCTAGGATTTGGACACATACCAAGTTTAGCTCAGTTCTGGGCATCTTTGAAATACCTATACAAACTTGTTCCTACATAGTAACTTGCAACTTTGAATGAGAATGTGCTTGCTTACAGCAACGTGCTATATGATCTGAATGCCCGAATTGGGAATCTGTGTCAAAACTTTGTTCGGAATTATGTGATCCTTACTAGCTGGAAGTAAGGGAGATGGGGCATGAAGTTATTTCTAGGAGTTGGAGACATACAACGTTTAGCTCAGTTCTGGGCATCTTTGAAATACCTATACAAACTTTTCCTACATAGTAACTTGCCACTTTGAATGAGAATGTGCTTGCTTGCAGCAACGTGCTATATGTTCTGAATGCCCGAATTGGGAATCTGTGTCAAAACTTTGTTCGGAATTATGTGATCCTTACTAGCTGGAAGTAAGGGAGATGGGGCATGAAGTTATTTCTAGGAGTTGGACACATACCAAGTTTAGCTCAGTTCTGGGCATCTTTGAAATACCTATACAAACTTGTTCCGACACAGTAACTTGCAACTTTGAATGAGAATGTGCTTGCTTACAGCAACGTGCTATATGTTCTGAATGCCCGAATTGGGAATCTGTGTCAAAACTTTGTTAGGAATTATGTGATCCTTACTAGCTGGAAGTAAGGGAGATGGGGCATGAAGTTATTTCTAGGAGTTCGAGACATACAACGTTTAGCTCAGTTTTGGGCATCTTTGAAATACCTATACAAACTTGTTCCTACATAGTAACTTGCAACTTTGAATGAGAATGTGCTTGCTTGCAGCAACGTGCTATATGTTCTGAATGCCAGAATTGGGAATCTGTGTCAAAACTTTGTTTGGAATTATGTGATCCTTACTAGCTGGAAGTAAGGGAGATGGGGCATGAAGTTATTTCTAGGATTTGGACACATACCAAGTTTAGCTCAGTTCTGGGCAACTTTGAAATACCTATACAAACTTGTTCCTACACAGTAACTTGCAACTTTGAATGAGAATGTGCTTGCTTACAGCAACGTGCTATATGTTCTGAATGCCCGAATTGGGAATCTGTGTCAAAACTTTGTTAGGAATTATGTGATCCTTACTAGCTGGAAGTAAGGGAGATGGGGCATGAAGTTATTTCTAGGAGTTGGAGACATACAACGTTTAGCTCAGTTCTGGGCATCTTTGAAATACCTATACAAACTTGTTCCTACATAGTAACTTGCCAGTTTGAATGAGAATGTGCTTGCTTGCAGCAACGTGCTATATGTTCTGAATGCCCGAATTGGGAATCTGTGTCAAAACTTTGTTCGGAATTATGTGATCCTTATTAGCTGGAAGTAAGGGAGATGGGGCATGAAGTTATTTCTGGGAGTTGGACACATACTAAGTTTAGCTCAGTTCTGGGCATCTTTGAAATACCTATACAAACTTGTTCCTACATAGTAACTTGCAACTTTGAATGAGAATGTGCTTGCTTACAGCAACGTGCTATATGATCTGAATGCCCGAATTGGGAATCTGTGTCAAAACTTTGTTCGGAATTATGTGATCCTTACTAGCTGGAAGTAAGGGAGATGGGGCATGAAGTTATTTCTAGGAGTTGGAGACATACAACGTTTAGCTCAGTTCTGGGCATCTTTGAAATACCTAAACTAACTTGTTCCTACATAGTAACTTGCCACTTTGAATGAGAATGTGCTTGCTTACAGCAACGTGCTATATGATCTGAATGCCCGAATTGGGAATCTGTGTCAAAACTTTGTTAGGAATTATGTGATCCTTACTAGCTGGAAGTAAGGGAGATGGGGCATGAAGTTATTTCTAGGAGTTGGAAACATACAACGTTTAGCTCAGTTCTGGGCATCTTTGAAATACCTATACAAACTTGTTCCTACATAGTAACTTGCCACTTTGAATGAGAATGTGCTTGCTTGCAGCAACGTGCTATATGTTCTGAATGCCCGAATTGGGAATCTGTGTCAAAACTTTGTTCGGAATTATGTGATCCTTACTAGCTGGAAGTAAGGGAGATGGGGCATGAAGTTATTTCTAGGAGTTGGAGACATAAATCGTTTAGCTCAGTTCTGGGCATCTTTGAAAAACCTAAACTAACTTGTTCCTACATAGTAACTTGCCACTTTGAATGAGAATGTGCTTGCTTACAGCAACGTGCTATATGATCTGAATGCCCGAATTGGGAATCCGTGTCAAAACTTTGTTAGGAATTATGTGATCCTTACTAGCTGGAAGTAAGGGAGATGGGGCATCAATTTATTTCTAGGAGTTGGAGACATACAACGTTTAGCTCAGTTCTGGGCATCTTTGAAATACCTATACAAACTTGTTCCTACATAGTAACTTGCCACTTTGAATGAGAATGTGCTTGCTTGCAGCAACGTGCTATATGTTCTGAATGCCCGAATTGGGAATCTGTGTCAAAACTTTGTTAGGAATTATGTGATCCTTACTAGCTGGAAGTAAGGGAGATGGGGTATGAAGTTACTTCTAGGAGTTGGACACATACCAAGTTTAGCTCAGTTCTGGGCATCTTGAAATACCTATACAAACTTCTTCCTACATAGTAACTTGCAACTTTGAATGAGAATGTGCTTGCTTACAGCAACGTGCTATATGTTCTGAATGCCCGAATTGGGAATCTGTGTCAAAACTTTGTTAGGAATTATGTGATCCTTACTAGCTGGAAGTAAGGGAGATGGGGCATGAAGTTATTTCTAGGAGTTGGAGACATACCAAGTTTAGCTCAGTTCTGGGCATCTTTGAAATACCTAAACTAACTTGTTCCTACATAGTAACTTGCCACTTTGAATGAGAATGTGCTTGCTTACAGCAACGTGCTATATGATCTGAATGCCCGAATTGGGAATCTGTGTCAAAACTTTGTTAGGAATTATGTGATCCTTACTAGCTGGAAGTAAGGGAGATGGGGCATGAAGTTCTTTCTAGGAGTTGGAGACATACAACTTTTAGCTCAGTTCTGGGCATCTTTGAAATACCTATACAAACTTGTTCCTACATAGTAACTTGCCACTTTGAATGAGAATGTGCTTGCTTGCAGCAACGTGCTATATGTTCTGAATGCCCGAATTGGGAATCTGTGTCAAAACTTTGTTCGGAATTATGTGATCCTTACTAGCTGGAAGTAAGGGAGATGGGGCATGAAGTTCTTTCTAGGAGTTGGACACATACCAAGTTTAGCTCAGTTCTGGGCATTTTTGAAATACCTAAACTAACTTGTTCCTACATAGTAACTTGCCACTTTGAATGAGAATGTGCTTGCTTACAGCAACGTGCTATATGATCTGAATGCCCGAATTGGGAATCTGTGTCAAAACTTTGTCAGGAATTATGTGATCCTTACTAGCTGGAAGTAAGGGAGATGGGGCATGAAGTTATTTCTAGGAGTTGGAGACATACAACGTTTAGCTCAGTTCTGGGCATCTTTGAAATACCTATACAAACTTGTTCCTACATAGTAACTTGCAACTTTGAATGAGAATGTGCTTGCTTGCAGCAACGTGCTATATGTTCTGAATGCCCGAATTGGGAATCTGTGTCAAAACTTTGTTCGGAATTATGTGATCCTTACTAGCTGGAAGTAAGGGAGATGGGGCATGAAGTTATTTCTAGGAGTTGGACACATACCAAGTTTAGCTCAGTTCTGGGCATCTTTGAAATACCTATACAAACTTGTTCCTACACAGTAACTTGCAACTTTGAATGAGAAGGTGCTTGCTTACAGCAACGTGCTATATGTTCTGAATGCCCGAATTGGGAATCTGTGTCAAAACTTTGTTCGGAATTATGTGATCCTTACTAGCTGGAAGTAAGGGAGATGGGGCATGAAGTTATTTCTAGGAGTTGGACACATAATACGTTTAGCTCAGTTCTGGGCATCTTTGAAATACCTAAACTAACTTGTTCCTACATAGTAACTTGCCACTTTGAATGAGAATGTGCTTGCTTACAGCAACGTGCTATATGATCTGAATGCCCGAATTGGGAATCTGTGTCAAAACTTTGTTAGGAATTATGTGATCCTTACTAGCTGGAAGTAAGGGAGATGGGGCATGAATTTATTTCTAGGAGTTGGAGACATACAACGTTTAGCTCAGTTCTGGGCATCTTTGAAATACCTATACAAACTTGTTCCTACATAGTAACTTGCAACTTTGAATGAGAATGTGCTTGCTTACAGCAACGTGCTATATGATCTGAATGACCGAATTGGGAATCTGTGTCAAAACTTTGTTCGGAATTATGTGATCCTTACTAGCTGGAAGTAAGGGAGATGGGGCATGAAGTTATTTCTAGGAGTTGGACACATACCAAGTTTAGCTCAGTTCTGGGCATCTTTGAAATACCTATACAAACTTGTTCCTACATAGTAACTTGCCACTTTGAATGAGAATGTGCTTGCTTACAGCAACGTGCTATATGTTCTGAATGCCCGAATTGGGAATCTGTGTCAAAACTTTGTTAGGAATTATGTGATCCTTACTAGCTGGAAGTAAGGGAGATGGGGCATGAAGTTATTTCTAGGAGTTGGAGACATACAACGTTTAGCTCAGTTCTGGGCATCTTTGAAATACCTATACAAACTTGTTCCTACATAGTAACTTGCCGCTTTGAATGAGAATGTGCTTGCTTGCAGCAACGTGCTATATGTTCTGAATGCCCGAATTGGGAATCTGTGTCAAAACTTTGTTCGGAATTATGTGATCCTTATTAGCTGGAAGTAAGGGAGATGGGGCATGAAGTTATTTCTGGGAGTTGGACACACACCAAGTTTAGCTCAGTTCTGGGCATCTTTGAAATACCTATACAAACTTGTTCCTACATAGTAACTTGCCACTTTGAATGAGAATGTGCTTGCTTGCAGCAACGTGCTATATGTTCTGAATGCCCGAATTGGGAATCTGTGTCAAAACTTTGTTCGGAATTATGTGATCCTTACTAGCTGGAAGTAAGGGAGATGGGGCATGAAGTTATTTCTAGGAGTTGGAGACATAAATCGTTTAGCTCAGTTCTGGGCATCTTTGAAAAACCTAAACTAACTTGTTCCTACATAGTAACTTGCCACTTTGAATGAGAATGTGCTTGCTTACAGCAACGTGCTATATGATCTGAATGCCCGAATTGGGAATCCGTGTCAAAACTTTGTTAGGAATTATGTGATCCTTACTAGCTGGAAGTAAGGGAGATGGGGCATCAATTTATTTCTAGGAGTTGGAGACATACAACGTTTAGCTCAGTTCTGGGCATCTTTGAAATACCTATACAAACTTGTTCCTACATAGTAACTTGCCACTTTGAATGAGAATGTGCTTGCTTGCAGCAACGTGCTATATGTTCTGAATGCCCGAATTGGGAATCTGTGTCAAAACTTTGTTAGGAATTATGTGATCCTTACTAGCTGGAAGTAAGGGAGATGGGGTATGAAGTTACTTCTAGGAGTTGGACACATACCAAGTTTAGCTCAGTTCTGGGCATCTTGAAATACCTATACAAACTTCTTCCTACATAGTAACTTGCAACTTTGAATGAGAATGTGCTTGCTTACAGCAACGTGCTATATGTTCTGAATGCCCGAATTGGGAATCTGTGTCAAAACTTTGTTAGGAATTATGTGATCCTTACTAGCTGGAAGTAAGGGAGATGGGGCATGAAGTTATTTCTAGGAGTTGGAGACATACCAAGTTTAGCTCAGTTCTGGGCATCTTTGAAATACCTAAACTAACTTGTTCCTACATAGTAACTTGCCACTTTGAATGAGAATGTGCTTGCTTACAGCAACGTGCTATATGATCTGAATGCCCGAATTGGGAATCTGTGTCAAAACTTTGTTAGGAATTATGTGATCCTTACTAGCTGGAAGTAAGGGAGATGGGGCATGAAGTTCTTTCTAGGAGTTGGAGACATACAACTTTTAGCTCAGTTCTGGGCATCTTTGAAATACCTATACAAACTTGTTCCTACATAGTAACTTGCCACTTTGAATGAGAATGTGCTTGCTTGCAGCAACGTGCTATATGTTCTGAATGCCCGAATTGGGAATCTGTGTCAAAACTTTGTTCGGAATTATGTGATCCTTACTAGCTGGAAGTAAGGGAGATGGGGCATGAAGTTCTTTCTAGGAGTTGGACACATACCAAGTTTAGCTCAGTTCTGGGCATTTTTGAAATACCTAAACTAACTTGTTCCTACATAGTAACTTGCCACTTTGAATGAGAATGTGCTTGCTTACAGCAACGTGCTATATGATCTGAATGCCCGAATTGGGAATCTGTGTCAAAACTTTGTCAGGAATTATGTGATCCTTACTAGCTGGAAGTAAGGGAGATGGGGCATGAAGTTATTTCTAGGAGTTGGAGACATACAACGTTTAGCTCAGTTCTGGGCATCTTTGAAATACCTATACAAACTTGTTCCTACATAGTAACTTGCAACTTTGAATGAGAATGTGCTTGCTTGCAGCAACGTGCTATATGTTCTGAATGCCCGAATTGGGAATCTGTGTCAAAACTTTGTTCGGAATTATGTGATCCTTACTAGCTGGAAGTAAGGGAGATGGGGCATGAAGTTATTTCTAGGAGTTGGACACATACCAAGTTTAGCTCAGTTCTGGGCATCTTTGAAATACCTATACAAACTTGTTCCTACACAGTAACTTGCAACTTTGAATGAGAAGGTGCTTGCTTACAGCAACGTGCTATATGTTCTGAATGCCCGAATTGGGAATCTGTGTCAAAACTTTGTTCGGAATTATGTGATCCTTACTAGCTGGAAGTAAGGGAGATGGGGCATGAAGTTATTTCTAGGAGTTGGACACATAATACGTTTAGCTCAGTTCTGGGCATCTTTGAAATACCTAAACTAACTTGTTCCTACATAGTAACTTGCCACTTTGAATGAGAATGTGCTTGCTTACAGCAACGTGCTATATGATCTGAATGCCCGAATTGGGAATCTGTGTCAAAACTTTGTTAGGAATTATGTGATCCTTACTAGCTGGAAGTAAGGGAGATGGGGCATGAATTTATTTCTAGGAGTTGGAGACATACAACGTTTAGCTCAGTTCTGGGCATCTTTGAAATACCTATACAAACTTGTTCCTACATAGTAACTTGCAACTTTGAATGAGAATGTGCTTGCTTACAGCAACGTGCTATATGATCTGAATGACCGAATTGGGAATCTGTGTCAAAACTTTGTTCGGAATTATGTGATCCTTACTAGCTGGAAGTAAGGGAGATGGGGCATGAAGTTATTTCTAGGAGTTGGACACATACCAAGTTTAGCTCAGTTCTGGGCATCTTTGAAATACCTATACAAACTTGTTCCTACATAGTAACTTGCCACTTTGAATGAGAATGTGCTTGCTTACAGCAACGTGCTATATGTTCTGAATGCCCGAATTGGGAATCTGTGTCAAAACTTTGTTAGGAATTATGTGATCCTTACTAGCTGGAAGTAAGGGAGATGGGGCATGAAGTTATTTCTAGGAGTTGGAGACATACAACGTTTAGCTCAGTTCTGGGCATCTTTGAAATACCTATACAAACTTGTTCCTACATAGTAACTTGCCGCTTTGAATGAGAATGTGCTTGCTTGCAGCAACGTGCTATATGTTCTGAATGCCCGAATTGGGAATCTGTGTCAAAACTTTGTTCGGAATTATGTGATCCTTATTAGCTGGAAGTAAGGGAGATGGGGCATGAAGTTATTTCTGGGAGTTGGACACACACCAAGTTTAGCTCAGTTCTGGGCATCTTTGAAATACCTATACAAACTTGTTCCTACATAGTAACTTGCAACTTTGAATGAGAATGTGCTTGCTTACAGCAACGTGCTATATGTTCTGAATGCCCGAATTGGGAATCTGTGTCAAAACTTTGTTAGGAATTATGTGATCCTTACTAGCTGGAAGTAAGGGAGATGGGTCATGAAGTTATTTCTAGGAGTTGGAGACATAATACGTTTAGCTCAGTTCTGGGCATCTTTGAAATACCTATACAAACTTGTTCCTACATAGTAACTTGCCACTTTGAATGAGAATGTGCTTGCTTGCAGCAACGTGCTATATGTTCTGAATGCCCGAATTGGGAATCTGTGTCAAAACTTTGTTCGGAACTATGTGATCCTTACTAGCTGGAAGTAAGGGAGATGGGGCATGAATTTATTTCTAGGAGTTGGAGACATACAACGTTTAGCTCAGTTCTGGGCATCTTTGAAATACCTAAACTAACTTGTTCCTACATAGTATCTTGCCACTTTGAATGAGAATGTGCTTGCTTACAGCAACGTGCTATATGATCTGAATGCCCGAATTGGGAATCTGTGTCAAAACTTTGTTAGGAATTATGTGATCCTTACTAGCTGGAAGTAATGGAGATGGGTCATGAAGTTATTTCTAGGAGTTGGAGACATACAACGTTTAGCTCAGTTCTGGGCATCTTTGAAATACCTATACAAACTTGTTCCTACATAGTAACTTGCCACTTTGAATGAGAATGTGCTTGCTTGCAGCAACGTGCTATATGTTCTGAAAGCCCGAATTGGGAATCTGTGTCAAAACTTTGTTCGGAATTATGTGATCCTTACTAGCTGGAAGTAAGGGAGATGGGGCATGAAGTTATTTCTAGGAGTTGGAGACATACAACGTTTAGCTCAGTTCTGGGCATCTTTGAAATACCTATACAAACTTGTTCCTACATAGTAACTTGCAACTTTGAATGAGAATGTGCTTGCTTGCAGCAACGTGCTATATGTTCTGAATGCCAGAATTGGGAATCTGTGTCAAAACTTTGTTCGGAATTATGTGATCCTTACTAGCTGGAAGTAAGGGAGATGGGGCATGAAGTTATTTCTAGGATTTGGACACATACCAAGTTTAGCTCAGTTCTGGGCATCTTTGAAATACCTATACAAACTTGTTCCTACACAGTAACTTGCAACTTTGAATGAGAATGTGCTTGCTTACAGCAACGTGCTATATGTTCTGAATGCCCGAATTGGGAATCTGTGTCAAAACTTTGTTAGGAATTATGTGATCCTTACTAGCTGGAAGTAAGGGAGATGGGGCATGACGTTATTTCTAGGAGTTGGAGACATACAACGTTTAGCTCAGTTCTGGTCATCTTTGAAATACCTATACAAACTTGTTCCTTCATAGTAACTTGCAACTTTGAATGAGAATGTGCTTGCTTGCAGCAACGTGCTATATGTTCTGAATGCCCGAATTGGGAATCTGTGTCAAAACTTTGTTCGGAATTATGTGATCCTTATTAGCTGGAAGTAAGGGAGATGGGGCATGAAGTTATTTCTGGGAGTTGGACACATACCTAGTTTAGCTCAGTTCTGGGCATCTTTGAAATACCTAAACTAACTTGTTCCTACATAGTAACTTGCCACTTTGAATGAGAATGTGCTTGCTTACAGCAACGTGCTATATGATCTGAATGCCCGAATTGGGAATCCGTGTCAAAACTTTGTTAGGAATTATGTGATCCTTACTAGCTGGAAGTAAGGGAGATGGGGCATGAATTTATTTCTAGGAGTTGGAGACATACAACGTTTAGCTCAGTTCTGGGCATCTTTGAAATACCTATACAAACTTGTTCCTACATAGTAACTTGCCACTTTGAATGAGAATGTGCTTGCTTGCAGCAACGTGCTATATGTTCTGAATGTCCGAATTGGGAATCTGTGTCAAATCTTTGTTCGGAATTATGTGATCCTTACTAGCTGGAAATAAGGGAGATGGGGCATGAAGTTACTTCTAGGAGTTGGACACATACCAAGTTTAGCTCAGTTCTGGGCATCTTTGAAATACCTATACAAACTTGTTCCTACATAGTAACTTGCAACTTTGAATGAGAATGTGCTTGCTTACAGCAACGTGCTATATGTTCTGAATGCCCGAATTGGGAATCTGTGTCAAAACTTTGTTCGGAATTATGTGATCCTTACTAGCTGGAAGTAAGGGAGATGGGGCATGAAGTTATTTCTAGGAGCTGGAGACATACCAAGTTTAGCTCAGTTCTGGTCATCTTTGAAATACCTAAACTAACTTGTTCCTACATAGTAACTTGCCACTTTGAATGAGAATGTGCTTGCTTACAGCAACGTGCTATATGATCTGAATGCCCGAATTGGGAATCTGTGTCAAAACTTTGTTCGGAATTATGTGATCCTTACTAGCTGGAAGTAAGGGAGATGGGGCATAAAGTTATTTCTAGGAGTTGGAGACATACAACGTTTAGCTCAGTTCTGGGCATCTTTGAAATACCTAAACTAACTTGTTCCTACATAGTAACTTGCCACTTTGAATGAGAATGTGCTTGCTTACAGCAACGTGCTATATGTTCTGAATGCCCGAATTGGGAATCTGTGTCAAAACTTTGTTAGGAATTATGTGATCCTTACTAGCTGGTAGTCAGGGAGATGGGGCATGAAGTTATTTCTAGGAGTTGGAGACATAATACGTTTAGCTCAGTTCTGGGCATCTTTGAAATACCTAAACTAACTTGTTCCTACATAGTAACTTGCCACTTTGAATGAGAATGTGCTTGCTTACAGCAACGTGCTATATGATCTGAATGCCCGAATTGGGAATCTGTGTCAAAACTTTGTTAGGAATTATGTGATCCTTACTAGCTGGAAGTAAGGGAGATGGGGCATGAAGTTATTTCTAGGAGTTGGAGACATGCAACGTTTAGCTCAGTTCTGGGCATCTTTGAAATACCTATACAAACTTGTTCCTACATAGTAACTTGCCACTTTGAATGAGAATGTGCTTGCTTGCAGCAACGTGCTATATGTTCTGAATGCCCGAATTGGGAATCTGTGTCAAAACTTTGTTCGGAATTATGTGATCCTTACTAGCTGGAAGTAAGGGAGATGGGGAATGAAGTTACTTCTAGGAGTTGGACACATACCAAGTTTAGCTCAGTTCTGGGCATCTTTGAAATACCTATACAAACTTGTTCCTACATAGTAACTTGCAACTTTGAATGAGAATGTGCTTGCTTACAGCAACGTGCTATATGTTCTGAATGCCCGAATTGGGAATCTGTGTCAAAACTTTGTTCGGAATTATGTGATCCTTACTAGCTGGAAGTAAGGGAGATGGGGCATGAAGTTATTTCTAGGAGTTGGAGACATACCAAGTTTAGCTAAGTTCTGGGCATCTTTGAAATACCTAAACTAACTTGTTCCTACATAGTAACTTGCCACTTTGAATGAGAATGTGCTTGCTTACAGCAACGTGCTATATGTTCTGAATGCCCGAATTGGGAATCTGTGTCAAAACTTTGTTCGGAATTATGTGATCCTTACTAGCTGGAAGTAAGGGAGATGGGGCATGAAGTTATTTCTAGGAGTTGGACACATACCAAGTTTAGCTCAGTTCTGGGCATCTTTGAAATACCTATACAAACTTGTTCCTACATAGTAACTTGCAACTTTGAATGAGAAGGTGCTTACTTACAGCAACGTGCTATATGTTCTGAATGCCCGAATTGGGAATCTGTGTCAAAACTTTGTTAGGAATTATGTGATCCTTACTAGCTGGAAGTAAGGGAGATGGGGCATGAAGTTATTTCTAGGAGTTGGAGACATAAAACGTTTAGCTCAGTTCTGGGCATCTTTGAAATACCTAAACTAACTTGTTCCTACATAGTAACTTGCCACTTTGAATGAGAATGTGCTTGCTTACAGCAACGTGCTATATGATCTGAATGCCCGAATTGGGAATCTGTGTCAAAACTTTGTCAGGAATTATGTGATCCTTACTAGCTGGAAGTAAGGGAGATGGGGCATGAATTTATTTCTAGGAGTTGGAGACATACAACGTTTAGCTCAGTTCTGGGCATCTTTGAAATACCTATACAAACTTGTTCCTACATAGTAACTTGCCACTTTGAATGAGAATGTGCTTGCTTGCAGCAACGTGCTATATGTTCTGAATGCCCGAATTGGGAATCTGTGTCAAAACTTTGTTCGGAATTATGTGATCCTTACTAGCTGGAAGTAAGGGAGATGGGGCATGAAGTTATTTCTAGGAGGTGGACACATACCAAGTTTAGCTCAGTTCTGGGCATCTTTGAAATACCTATACAAACTTGTTCCTACACAGTAACTTGCAACTTTGATTGAGAATGTGCTTGCTTACAGCAACGTGGTATATGTTCTGAATGCCCGAATTGGGAATCTGTGTCTAAACTTTGTTAGGAATTATGTGATCCTTACTAGCTGGAAGTAAGGGAGATGGGGCATGAAGTTTTTCTAGGAGTTGGAGACATAATACTTTTAGCTGAGTTCTGGGCATCTTTGAAATACCTAAACTAACTTGTTCCTACATAGTAACTTGCCACTTTGAATGAGAATGTGCTTGCTTACAGCAACGTGCTATATGATCTGAATGCCCGAATTGGGAATCTGTGTCAAAACTTTGTTAGGAATTATGTGATCCTTACTAGCTGGAAGTAAGGGAGATGGGGCATGAATTTATTTCTAGGAGTTGGAGACATACAACGTTTAGCTCAGTTCTGGGCATCTTTGAAATACCTATACAAACTTGTTCCTACATAGTAACTTGCAACTTTGAATGAGAATGTGCTTGCTTACAGCAACGTGCTATATGATCTGAATGCCCGAATTGGGAATCTGTGTCAAAACTTTGTTCGGAATTATGTGATCCTTAATAGCTGGAAGTAAGGGAGATGGGGCATGAAGTTATTTCTAGGAGTTGGACACATACCAAGTTTAGCTCAGTTCTGGGCATCTTTGAAATACCTATACAAACTTGTTCCTACATAGTAACTTGCCACTTTGAATGAGAATGTGCTTGCTTGCAGCAACGTGCTATATGTTCTGAATGCCCGAATTGGGAATCTGTGTCAAAACTTTGTTCGGAATTATGTGATCCTTACTAGCTGGAAGTAAGGGAGATGGGGCATGAAGTTATTTCTAGGAGTTGGACACATACCAAGTTTAGCTCAGTTCTGGGCATCTTTGAAATACCTATACAAACTTGTTCCTACACAGTAACTTGCAACTTTGAATGAGAATGTGCTTGCTTACAGCAACGTGGTATATGTTCTGAATGCCCGAATTGGGAATCTGTGTCAAAACTTTGTTAGGAATTATGTGATCCTTACTAGCTGGAAGAAAGGGAGATGGGGCATGAAGTTATTTCTAGGAGTTGGAGACATACAACGTTTAGCTCAGTTCTGGGCATCTTTGAAATACCTATACAAACTTGTTCCTACATAGTAACTTGCAACTTTGAATGAGAATGTGCTTGCTTACAGCAACGTGCTATATGATCTGAATGCCCGAATTGGGAATCTGTGTCAAAACTTTGTTCGGAATTATGTGATCCTTACTAGCTGGAAGTAAGGGAGATGGGGCATGAAGTTATTTCTAGGAGTTGGAGACATAATACGTTTAGCTCAGTTCTGGGCATCTTTGAAATACCTATACAAACTTGTTCCTACATAGTAACTTGCCACTTTGAATGAGAATGTGCTTGCTTACAGCAACGTGCTATATGATCTGAATGCCCGAATTGGGAATCTGTGTCAAAACTTTGTTCGGAATTATGTGATCCTTACTAGCTGGAAGTAAGGGAGATGGGGCATAAAGTTATTTCTAGGAGTTGGAGACATACAACGTTTAGCTCAGTTCTGGGCATCTTTGAAATACCTAAACTAACTTGTTCCTACATAGTAACTTGCCACTTTGAATGAGAATGTGCTTGCTTACAGCAACGTGCTATATGTTCTGAATGCCCGAATTGGGAATCTGTGTCAAAACTTTGTTAGGAATTATGTGATCCTTACTAGCTGGTAGTCAGGGAGATGGGGCATGAAGTTATTTCTAGGAGTTGGAGACATAATACGTTTAGCTCAGTTCTGGGCATCTTTGAAATACCTATACAAACTTGTTCCTACATAGTAACTTGCCACTTTGAATGAGAATGTGCTTGCTTGCAGCAACGTGCTATATGTTCTGAATGCCCGAATTGGGAATCTGTGTCAAAACTTTGTTCGGAACTATGTGATCCTTACTAGCTGGAAGTAAGGGAGATGGGGCATGAATTTATTTCTAGGAGTTGGAGACATACAACGTTTAGCTCAGTTCTGGGCATCTTTGAAATACCTAAACTAACTTGTTCCTACATAGTATCTTGCCACTTTGAATGAGAATGTGCTTGCTTACAGCAACGTGCTATATGATCTGAATGCCCGAATTGGGAATCTGTGTCAAAACTTTGTTAGGAATTATGTGATCCTTACTAGCTGGAAGTAATGGAGATGGGTCATGAAGTTATTTCTAGGAGTTGGAGACATACAACGTTTAGCTCAGTTCTGGGCATCTTTGAAATACCTATACAAACTTGTTCCTACATAGTAACTTGCCACTTTGAATGAGAATGTGCTTGCTTGCAGCAACGTGCTATATGTTCTGAAAGCCCGAATTGGGAATCTGTGTCAAAACTTTGTTCGGAATTATGTGATCCTTACTAGCTGGAAGTAAGGGAGATGGGGCATGAAGTTATTTCTAGGAGTTGGAGACATACAACGTTTAGCTCAGTTCTGGGCATCTTTGAAATACCTATACAAACTTGTTCCTACATAGTAACTTGCAACTTTGAATGAGAATGTGCTTGCTTGCAGCAACGTGCTATATGTTCTGAATGCCAGAATTGGGAATCTGTGTCAAAACTTTGTTCGGAATTATGTGATCCTTACTAGCTGGAAGTAAGGGAGATGGGGCATGAAGTTATTTCTAGGATTTGGACACATACCAAGTTTAGCTCAGTTCTGGGCATCTTTGAAATACCTATACAAACTTGTTCCTACACAGTAACTTGCAACTTTGAATGAGAATGTGCTTGCTTACAGCAACGTGCTATATGTTCTGAATGCCCGAATTGGGAATCTGTGTCAAAACTTTGTTAGGAATTATGTGATCCTTACTAGCTGGAAGTAAGGGAGATGGGGCATGACGTTATTTCTAGGAGTTGGAGACATACAACGTTTAGCTCAGTTCTGGTCATCTTTGAAATACCTATACAAACTTGTTCCTTCATAGTAACTTGCAACTTTGAATGAGAATGTGCTTGCTTGCAGCAACGTGCTATATGTTCTGAATGCCCGAATTGGGAATCTGTGTCAAAACTTTGTTCGGAATTATGTGATCCTTATTAGCTGGAAGTAAGGGAGATGGGGCATGAAGTTATTTCTGGGAGTTGGACACATACCTAGTTTAGCTCAGTTCTGGGCATCTTTGAAATACCTAAACTAACTTGTTCCTACATAGTAACTTGCCACTTTGAATGAGAATGTGCTTGCTTACAGCAACGTGCTATATGATCTGAATGCCCGAATTGGGAATCCGTGTCAAAACTTTGTTAGGAATTATGTGATCCTTACTAGCTGGAAGTAAGGGAGATGGGGCATGAATTTATTTCTAGGAGTTGGAGACATACAACGTTTAGCTCAGTTCTGGGCATCTTTGAAATACCTATACAAACTTGTTCCTACATAGTAACTTGCCACTTTGAATGAGAATGTGCTTGCTTGCAGCAACGTGCTATATGTTCTGAATGTCCGAATTGGGAATCTGTGTCAAATCTTTGTTCGGAATTATGTGATCCTTACTAGCTGGAAATAAGGGAGATGGGGCATGAAGTTACTTCTAGGAGTTGGACACATACCAAGTTTAGCTCAGTTCTGGGCATCTTTGAAATACCTATACAAACTTGTTCCTACATAGTAACTTGCAACTTTGAATGAGAATGTGCTTGCTTACAGCAACGTGCTATATGTTCTGAATGCCCGAATTGGGAATCTGTGTCAAAACTTTGTTCGGAATTATGTGATCCTTACTAGCTGGAAGTAAGGGAGATGGGGCATGAAGTTATTTCTAGGAGCTGGAGACATACCAAGTTTAGCTCAGTTCTGGTCATCTTTGAAATACCTAAACTAACTTGTTCCTACATAGTAACTTGCCACTTTGAATGAGAATGTGCTTGCTTACAGCAACGTGCTATATGATCTGAATGCCCGAATTGGGAATCTGTGTCAAAACTTTGTTCGGAATTATGTGATCCTTACTAGCTGGAAGTAAGGGAGATGGGGCATAAAGTTATTTCTAGGAGTTGGAGACATACAACGTTTAGCTCAGTTCTGGGCATCTTTGAAATACCTAAACTAACTTGTTCCTACATAGTAACTTGCCACTTTGAATGAGAATGTGCTTGCTTACAGCAACGTGCTATATGTTCTGAATGCCCGAATTGGGAATCTGTGTCAAAACTTTGTTAGGAATTATGTGATCCTTACTAGCTGGTAGTCAGGGAGATGGGGCATGAAGTTATTTCTAGGAGTTGGAGACATAATACGTTTAGCTCAGTTCTGGGCATCTTTGAAATACCTAAACTAACTTGTTCCTACATAGTAACTTGCCACTTTGAATGAGAATGTGCTTGCTTACAGCAACGTGCTATATGATCTGAATGCCCGAATTGGGAATCTGTGTCAAAACTTTGTTAGGAATTATGTGATCCTTACTAGCTGGAAGTAAGGGAGATGGGGCATGAAGTTATTTCTAGGAGTTGGAGACATGCAACGTTTAGCTCAGTTCTGGGCATCTTTGAAATACCTATACAAACTTGTTCCTACATAGTAACTTGCCACTTTGAATGAGAATGTGCTTGCTTGCAGCAACGTGCTATATGTTCTGAATGCCCGAATTGGGAATCTGTGTCAAAACTTTGTTCGGAATTATGTGATCCTTACTAGCTGGAAGTAAGGGAGATGGGGAATGAAGTTACTTCTAGGAGTTGGACACATACCAAGTTTAGCTCAGTTCTGGGCATCTTTGAAATACCTATACAAACTTGTTCCTACATAGTAACTTGCAACTTTGAATGAGAATGTGCTTGCTTACAGCAACGTGCTATATGTTCTGAATGCCCGAATTGGGAATCTGTGTCAAAACTTTGTTCGGAATTATGTGATCCTTACTAGCTGGAAGTAAGGGAGATGGGGCATGAAGTTATTTCTAGGAGTTGGAGACATACCAAGTTTAGCTAAGTTCTGGGCATCTTTGAAATACCTAAACTAACTTGTTCCTACATAGTAACTTGCCACTTTGAATGAGAATGTGCTTGCTTACAGCAACGTGCTATATGTTCTGAATGCCCGAATTGGGAATCTGTGTCAAAACTTTGTTCGGAATTATGTGATCCTTACTAGCTGGAAGTAAGGGAGATGGGGCATGAAGTTATTTCTAGGAGTTGGACACATACCAAGTTTAGCTCAGTTCTGGGCATCTTTGAAATACCTATACAAACTTGTTCCTACATAGTAACTTGCAACTTTGAATGAGAAGGTGCTTACTTACAGCAACGTGCTATATGTTCTGAATGCCCGAATTGGGAATCTGTGTCAAAACTTTGTTAGGAATTATGTGATCCTTACTAGCTGGAAGTAAGGGAGATGGGGCATGAAGTTATTTCTAGGAGTTGGAGACATAAAACGTTTAGCTCAGTTCTGGGCATCTTTGAAATACCTAAACTAACTTGTTCCTACATAGTAACTTGCCACTTTGAATGAGAATGTGCTTGCTTACAGCAACGTGCTATATGATCTGAATGCCCGAATTGGGAATCTGTGTCAAAACTTTGTCAGGAATTATGTGATCCTTACTAGCTGGAAGTAAGGGAGATGGGGCATGAATTTATTTCTAGGAGTTGGAGACATACAACGTTTAGCTCAGTTCTGGGCATCTTTGAAATACCTATACAAACTTGTTCCTACATAGTAACTTGCCACTTTGAATGAGAATGTGCTTGCTTGCAGCAACGTGCTATATGTTCTGAATGCCCGAATTGGGAATCTGTGTCAAAACTTTGTTCGGAATTATGTGATCCTTACTAGCTGGAAGTAAGGGAGATGGGGCATGAAGTTATTTCTAGGAGGTGGACACATACCAAGTTTAGCTCAGTTCTGGGCATCTTTGAAATACCTATACAAACTTGTTCCTACACAGTAACTTGCAACTTTGATTGAGAATGTGCTTGCTTACAGCAACGTGGTATATGTTCTGAATGCCCGAATTGGGAATCTGTGTCTAAACTTTGTTAGGAATTATGTGATCCTTACTAGCTGGAAGTAAGGGAGATGGGGCATGAAGTTTTTCTAGGAGTTGGAGACATAATACTTTTAGCTGAGTTCTGGGCATCTTTGAAATACCTAAACTAACTTGTTCCTACATAGTAACTTGCCACTTTGAATGAGAATGTGCTTGCTTACAGCAACGTGCTATATGATCTGAATGCCCGAATTGGGAATCTGTGTCAAAACTTTGTTAGGAATTATGTGATCCTTACTAGCTGGAAGTAAGGGAGATGGGGCATGAATTTATTTCTAGGAGTTGGAGACATACAACGTTTAGCTCAGTTCTGGGCATCTTTGAAATACCTATACAAACTTGTTCCTACATAGTAACTTGCAACTTTGAATGAGAATGTGCTTGCTTACAGCAACGTGCTATATGATCTGAATGCCCGAATTGGGAATCTGTGTCAAAACTTTGTTCGGAATTATGTGATCCTTAATAGCTGGAAGTAAGGGAGATGGGGCATGAAGTTATTTCTAGGAGTTGGACACATACCAAGTTTAGCTCAGTTCTGGGCATCTTTGAAATACCTATACAAACTTGTTCCTACATAGTAACTTGCCACTTTGAATGAGAATGTGCTTGCTTGCAGCAACGTGCTATATGTTCTGAATGCCCGAATTGGGAATCTGTGTCAAAACTTTGTTCGGAATTATGTGATCCTTACTAGCTGGAAGTAAGGGAGATGGGGCATGAAGTTATTTCTAGGAGTTGGACACATACCAAGTTTAGCTCAGTTCTGGGCATCTTTGAAATACCTATACAAACTTGTTCCTACACAGTAACTTGCAACTTTGAATGAGAATGTGCTTGCTTACAGCAACGTGGTATATGTTCTGAATGCCCGAATTGGGAATCTGTGTCAAAACTTTGTTAGGAATTATGTGATCCTTACTAGCTGGAAGAAAGGGAGATGGGGCATGAAGTTATTTCTAGGAGTTGGAGACATACAACGTTTAGCTCAGTTCTGGGCATCTTTGAAATACCTATACAAACTTGTTCCTACATAGTAACTTGCAACTTTGAATGAGAATGTGCTTGCTTACAGCAACGTGCTATATGATCTGAATGCCCGAATTGGGAATCTGTGTCAAAACTTTGTTCGGAATTATGTGATCCTTACTAGCTGGAAGTAAGGGAGATGGGGCATGAAGTTATTTCTAGGAGTTGGAGACATAATACGTTTAGCTCAGTTCTGGGCATCTTTGAAATACCTATACAAACTTGTTCCTACATAGTAACTTGCCACTTTGAATGAGAATGTGCTTGCTTACAGCAACGTGCTATATGATCTGAATGCCCGAATTGGGAATCTGTGTCAAAACTTTGTTAGGAATTATGTGATCCTTACTAGCTGGAAGTAAGGGAGATGGGGCATGAAGTTATTTCTAGGAGTTGGAGACATACAACGTTTAGCTCAGTTCTGGGCATCTTTGAAATACCTATACAAACTTGTTCCTACATAGTAACTTGCCACTTTGAATGAGAATGTGCTTGCTTGCAGCAACGTGCTATATGTTCTGAATGCCCGAATTGGGAATCTGTCTCAAAACTTTGTTCGGAATTATGTGATCCTTACTAGCTGGAAGTAAGGGAGATGGGGCATGAAGTTATTTCTGGGAGTTGGACACATACCAAGTTTAGCTCAGTTCTGGGCATCTTTGAAATACCTATACAAACTTGTTCCTACATAGTAACTTGCAACTTTGAATGAGAATGTGCTTGCTTACAGCAACGTGCTATATGTTCTGAATGCCCGAATTGGGAATCTGTGTCAAAACTTTGTTCGGAATTATGTGATCCTTACTAGCTGGAAGTAAGGGAGATGGGGCATGAAGTTATTTCTGGGAGTTGGACACATACCAAGTTTAGCTCAGTTCTGGGCATCTTTGAAATACCTATACAAACTTGTTCCTACATAGTAACTTGCAACTTTGAATGAGAATGTGCTTGCTTACAGCAACGTGCTATATGTTCTGAATGCCCGAATTGGGAATCTGTGTCAAAACTTTGTTAGGAATTATGTGATCCTTACTAGCTGGAAGTAAGGGAGATGGGGCATGAAGTTATTTCTAGGAGTTGGAGACATACGACGTTTAGCTCAGTTCTGGGCATCTTTGAAATACCTATACAAACTTGTTCCTTCATAGTAACTTGCAACTTTGAATGAGAATGTGCTTGCTTGCAGCAACGTGCTATATGTTCTGAATGCCCGAATTGGGAATCTGTGTCAAAACTTTGTTCGGAATTATGTGATCCTTATTAGCTGGAAGTAAGGGAGATGGGGCATGAAGTTATTTCTGGGAGTTGGACACATACCTAGTTTAGCTCAGTTCTGGGCATCTTTGAAATACCTATACAAACTTGTTCCTACATAGTAACTTGCAACTTTGAATGAGAATGTGCTTGCTTACAGCAACGTGCTATATGTTCTGAATGCCCGAATTGGGAATCTGTGTCAAAACTTTGTTAGGAATTATGTGATCCTTACTAGCTGGAAGTCAGGGAGATGGGGCATGAAGTTATTTCTAGGAGTTGGAGACATAATACGTTTAGCTCAGTTCTGGGCATCTTTGAAATACCTAAACTAACTTGTTCCTACATAGTAACTTGCCACTTTGAATGAGAATGCGCTTGCTTACAGCAACGTGCTATATGATCTGAATGCCCGAATTGGGAATCTGTGTCAAAACTTTGTTAGGAATTATGTGATCCTTACTAGCTGGAAGTAAGGGAGATGGGGCATGAAGTTATTTCTAGGAGTTGGAGACATACAACGTTTAGCTCAGTTCTGGGCATCTTTGAAATACCTATACAAACTTGTTCCTACATAGTAACTTGCCACTTTGAATGAGAATGTGCTTGCTTGCAGCAACGTGCTATATGTTCTGAATGCCCGAATTGGGAATCTGTGTCAAAACTTTGTTCGGAATTATGTGATCCTTACTAGCTGGAAGAAAGGGAGATGGGGCATGAAGTTATTTCTAGGAGTTGGACACATACCAAGTTTAGCTCAGTTCTGGGCATCTTTGAAATACCTATACAAACTTGTTCCTACATAGTAACTTGCAACTTTGAATGAGAAGGTGCTTGCTTACAGCAACGTGCTATATGTTCTGAATGCCCGAATTGGGAATCTGTGTCAAAACTTTGTTAGGAATTATGTGATCCTTACTATCTGGAAGTAAGGGAGATGGGGCATGAAGTTATTTCTAGGAGTTGGAGACATAAAACGTTTAGCTCAGTTCTGGGCATCTTTTAAATACCTAAACTAACTTGTTCCTACATAGTAACTTGCAACTTTGAATGAGAATGTGCTTGCTTACAGCAACGTGCTATATGATCTGAATGCCCGAATTGGGAATCTGTGTCAAAACTTTGTCAGGAATTATGTGATCCTTACTAGCTGGAAGTAAGGGAGATGGGGCATGAATTTATTTCTAGGAGTTGGAGACATACAACGTTTAGCTCAGTTCTGGGCATCTTTGAAATACCTATACAAACTTGTTCCTACATAGTAACTTGCCACTTTGAATGAGAATGTGCTTGCTTGCAGCAACGTGCTATATGTTCTGAATGCCCGAATTGGGAATCTGTGTCAAAACTTTGTTCGGAATTATGTGATCCTTACTAGCTGGAAGTAAGGGAGATGGGGCATGAAGTTATTTCTAGGAGTTGGACACATACCAAGTTTAGCTCAGTTCTGGGCATCTTTGAAATACCTATACAAACTTGTTCCTACACAGTAACTTGCAACTTTGAATGAGAATGTGCTTGCTTACAGCAACGTGCTATATGTTCTGAATGCCCGAATTGGGAATCTGTGTCAAAACTTTGTTAGGAATTATGTGATCCTTACTAGCTGGAAGTAAGGGAGATGGGGCATGAAGTTATTTCTAGGAGTTGGAGACATAATACGTTTAGCTCAGTTCTGGGCATCTTTGAAATACCTAAACTAACTTGTTCCTACATAGTAACTTGCCACTTTGAATGAGAATGTGCTTGCTTGCAGCAACGTGCTATATGATATGAATGCCCGAATTGGGAATCTGTGTCAAATCTTTGTTCGGAATTATGTGATCCTTACTAGCTGGAAGTAAGGGAGATGGGGCATGAAGTTATTTTTAGGAGTTGGACACATACAACGTTTAGCTCAGTTCTGGGCATCTTTGAAATACCTATACAAACTTGTTCCTACATAGTAACTTGCCACTTTGAATGAGAATGTGCTTGCTTGCAGCAACGTGCTATATGTTCTGAATGCCCGAATTGGGAATCTGTGTCAAAAATTTGTTCGGAATTATGTGATCCTTACTAGCTGGAAGTAAGTGAGATGGGGCATGAAGTTATTTCTAGGAGTTGGACACATACCAAGTTTAGCTCAGTTCTGGGCATCGTTGAAATACCTATACAAACTTGTTCCTACATAGTAACTTGCCACTTTGAATGAGAATGTGCTTGCTTACAGCAACGTGCTATATGTTCTGAATGCCCGAATTGGGAATCTGTGTCAAAACTTTGTTAGGAATTATGTGATCCTTACTAGCTGGAAGTAAGGGAGATGGGGCATGAAGTTATTTCTAGGAGGTGGCGACATAAAACGTTTAGCTCAGTTCTGGGCATCTTTGAAATACCTAAACTAACTTGTTCCTACATAGTAGCTTGCCACTTTGAATGAGAATGTGCTTGCTTGCAGCAACGTGCTATATGTTCTGAATGCTCGAATTGGGAATCTGTGTCAAAACTTTGTTCGGAATTATGTGATCCTTATTAGCTGGAAGTAAGGGAGATGGGGTATGAAGTTATTTCTTGGAGTTGGACACATACCAAGTTTAGCTCAGTTCTGGGCATCTTTGAAATACCTATACAAACTTGTTCCTACATAGTAACTTGCAACTTTGAATGAGAATGTGCTTGCTTACAGCAACGTGCTATATGTTCTGAATGCCCGAATTGGGAATCTGTGTCAAAACTTTGTTCAGAATTATGTGATCCTTACTAGCTGGAAGTAAGGGAGATGGGGCATGAAGTGATTTCTAGGAGTTGGAGACATAAAACTTTTAGCTCAGTTCTGGGCATCTTTGAAATACCTAAACTAACTTGTTTCTACATAGTAACTTGCCACTTTGAATGAGAATGTGCTTGCTTACAGCAACGTGCTATATGATCTGAATGCCCTAATTGGGAAACTGTGTCAAAACTTTGTTAGGAATTATGTGATCCTTACTAGCTGGAAGTAAGGGAGATGGGGCATGAAGTTATTTCTAGGAGTTGGAGACATACAACGTTTAGCTCAGTTCTGGGCATCTTTGAAATACCTATACAAACTTGTTCCTACATAGTAACTTGCCACTTTGAATGAGAATGTGCTTGCTTGCAGCAACGTGCTATATGTTCTGAATGCCCGAATTGGGAATCTGTCTCAAAACTTTGTTCAGAATTATGTGATCCTTACTAGCTGGAAGTAAGGGAGATGGGGCATGAAGTTATTTCTAGGAGTTGGACACATACCAAGTTTAGCTCCGTTCTGGGCATCTTTGAAATACCTATACAAACTTGTTCCTACATAGTAACTTGCCACTTTGAATGAGAATGTGCTTGCTTACAGCAACGTGCTATATGTTCTGAATGCCCGAATTGGGAATCTGTGTCAAAACTTTGTTAGGAATTATGTGATCCTTACTAGCTGGAAGTAAGGGAGATGGGGCATGAAGTTATTTCTAGGAGTTGCAGACATACAACGTTTAGCTCAGTTCTGGGCATCTTTGAAATACCTATACAAACTTGTTCCTACATAGTAACTTGCAACTTTGAATGAGAATGTGCTTGCTTACAGCAACGTGCTATATGTTCTGAATGCCCGAATTGGGAATCTGTGTCAAAACCTTGTTCGGAATTATGTGATCCTTATTAGCTGGAAGTAAGGGAGATGGGGCATGAAGTTATTTCTGGGAGTTGGACACATACCAAGTTTAGCTCAGTTCTGGGCATCTTTGAAAGACCTATACAAACTTGTTCCTACATAGTAACTTGCAAATTTGAATGAGAATGTGCTTGCTTACAGCAACGTGCTATATGTTCTGAATGCCCGAATTGGGAATCTGTGTCAAAACTTTGTTAGGAATTATGTGATCCTTACTAGCTGGAAGTAAGGGAGATGGGGCATGAAGTTATTTCTAGGAGTTGGAGACATAAAACGTTTAGCTCAGTTCTGGGCATCTTTGAAATACCTATACAAACTTGTTCCTACATAGTAACTTGCCACTTTGAATGAGAATGTGCTTGCTTACAGCAACGTGCTATATGATCTGAATGCCCGAATTGGGAATCTGTGTCAAAACTTTGTTAGGAATTATGTGATCCTTACTAGCTGGAAGTAAGGGAGATGGGGCATGAAGTTATTTCTAGGAGTTGGAGACATACAACGTTTTGCTCAGTTCTGGGCATCTTTGAAATACCTATACAAACTTGTTCCTACATAGTAACTTGCCACTTTGAATGAGAATGTGCTTGCTTGCAGCAACGTGCTATATGTTCTGAATGCCCGAATTGGGAATCTGTGTCAAAACTTTGTTCGGAATTATGTGATCCTTACTAGCTGGAAGTAAGGGAGATGGGGCATGAAGTTATTTCTAGGAGTTGGACACATACCAAGTTTAGCTCAGTTCTGGGCATCTTTGAAATACCTATACAAACTTGTTCCTACATAGTAACTTGCCACTTTGAATGAGAAAGTGCTTGCTTGCAGCAACGTGCTATATGTTCTGAATGCCCGAATTGGGAATCTGTGTCAAAACTTTGTTCGGAATTATGTGATCCTTACTAGCTGGAAGTAAGGGAGATGGGGCATGAAGTTATTTCTAGGAGTTGGACACATACCAAGTTTAGCTCAGTTCTGGGCATCTTTGAAATACCTATACAAACTTGTTCCTACATAGTAACTTGCCACTTTGAATGAGAATGTGCTTGCTTGCAGCAACGTGCTATATGTTCTGAATGCCCGAATTGGGAATCTGTGTCAAAACTTTGTTCAGAATTATGTGATCCTTACTAGCTGGAAGTAAGGGAGATGGGGCATGAAGTTATTTCTAGGAGTTGGAGACATAAAACGTTTAGCTCAGTTCTGGGCATCTTTGAAATACCTAAACTAACTTGTTCCTACATAGTAACTTGCCACTTTGAATGAGAATGCGCTTGCTTACAGCAACGTGCTATATGATCTGAATGCCCGAATTGGGAATCTGTGTCAAAACTTTGTTAGGAATTATGTGATCCTTACTAGCTGGAAGTAAGGGAGATGGGGCATGAAGTTATTTCTAGGAGTTGGAGACATACAACGTTTAGCTCAGTTCTGGGCATCTTTGAAATACCTATACAAACTTGTTCCTACATAGTAACTTGCCACTTTGAATGAGAATGTGCTTGCTTGCAGCAACGTGCTATATGTTCTGAATGCCCGAATTGGGAATCTGTGTCAAAACTTTGTTCAGAATTATGTGATCCTTACTAGCTGGAAGTAAGGGAGATGGGGCATGAAGTTATTTCTAGGAGTTGGAGAAATAATACGTTTAGCTCAGTTCTGGGCATCTTTGAAATACCTAAACTAACTTGTTCCTACATAGTAACTTGCCACTTTGAATGAGAATGCGCTTGCTTACAGCAACGTGCTATATGATCTGAATGCCCGAATTGGGAATCTGTGTCAAAACTTTGTTAGGAATTATGTGATCCTTACTAGCTGGAAGTAAGGGGGATGGGGCATGAAGTTATTTCTAGGAGTTGGAGACATACAACGTTTAGCTCAGTTCTGGGCATCTTTGAAATACCTATACAAACTTGTTCCTACATAGTAACTTGCCACTTTCAATGAGAATGTGCTTGCTTGCAGCAACGTGCTATATGTTCTGAATGCCCGAATTGGGAATCTGTGTCAAAACTTTGTTCGGAATTATGTGATCCTTACTAGCTGGAAGTAAGGGAGATGGGGCATGAAGTTATTTCTAGGAGTTGGAGACATAAAACGTTTAGCTCAGTTCTGGGCATCTTTTAAATACCTAAACTAACTTGTTCCTACATAGTAACTTGCCACTTTGAATGAGAATGTGCTTGCTTACAGCAACGTGCTATATGATCTGAATGCCCGAATTGGGAATCTGTGTCAAAACTTTGTCAGGAATTATGTGATCCTTACTAGCTGGAAGTAAGGGAGATGGGGCATGAATTTATTTCTAGGAGTTGGAGACATACAACGTTTAGCTCAGTTCTAGGCATCTTTGAAATACCTATACAAACTTGTTCCTACATAGTAACTTGCCACTTTGAATGAGAATGTGCTTGCTTGCAGCAACGTGCTATATGTTCTGAATGCCTGAATTGGGAATCTGTGTCAAAACTTTGTTAGGAATTATGTGATCCTTACTAGCTGGAAGTAAGGGAGATGGGGCATGAAGTTATTTCTAGGAGTTGGAGACATACAACGTTTAGCTCAGTTCTGGGCATCTTTGAAATACCTATACAAACTTGTTCCTAACATAGTAACTTGCCACTTTGAATGAGAATGTGCTTGCTTGCAGCAACGTGCTATATGTTCTGAATGCCCGAATTGGGAATCTGTGTCAAAACTTTGTTCGGAATTATGTGATCCTTACTAGCTGGAAGTAAGGGAGATGGGGCATGAAGTTATTTCTAGGAGTTGGACACATACCAAGTTTAGCTCAGTTCTGGGCATCTTTGAAATACCTATACAAACTTGTTCCTACACAGTAACTTGCAACTTTGAATGAGAATGTGCTTGCTTACAGCAACGTCCTATATGTTCTGAATGCCCGAATTGGGAATCTGTGTCAAAACTTTGTTAGGAATTATGTGATCCTTACTAGCTGGAAGTAAGGGAGATGGGGCATGAAGTTATTTCTAGGAGTTGGAGACATAATACGTTTAGCTCAGTTCTGGGCATCTTTGAAATACCTAAACTAACTTGTTCCTACATAGTAACTTGCCACTTTGAATGAGAATGTGCTTGCTTGCAGCAACGTGCTATATGATATGAATGCCCGAATTGGGAATCTGTGTCAAATCTTTGTTCGGAATTATGTGATCCTTACTAGCTGGAAGTAAGGGAGATGGGGCATGAAGTTATTTCTAGGAGTTGGACACATACAACGTTTAGCTCAGTTCTGGGCATCTTTGAAATACCTATACAAACTTGTTCCTACATAGTAACTTGCAACTTTGAATGAGAATGTGCTTGCTTGCAGCAACGTGCTATATGTTCTGAATGCCCGAATTGGGAATCTGTGTCAAAACTTTGTTCGGAATTATGTGATCCTTACTAGCTGGAAGTAAGTGAGATGGGGCATGAAGTTATTTCTAGGAGTTGGACACATACCAAGTTTAGCTCAGTTCTGGGCATCGTTGAAATACCTATACAAACTTGTTCCTACATAGTAACTTGCCACTTTGAATGAGAATGTGCTTGCTTACAGCAACGTGCTATATGTTCTGAATGCCCGAATTGGGAATATGTGTCAAAACTTTGTTAGGAATTATGTGATCCTTACTAGCTGGAAGTAAGGGAGATGGGGCATGAAGTTATTTCTAGGAGGTGGCGACATAAAACGTTTAGCTCAGTTCTGGGCATCTTTGAAATACCTAAACTAACTTGTTCCTACATAGTAACTTGCCACTTTGAATGAGAATGTGCTTGCTTGCAGCAACGTGCTATATGTTCTGAATGCTCGAATTGGGAATCTGTGTCAAAACTTTGTTCGGAATTATGTGATCCTTATTAGCTGGAAGTAAGGGAGATGGGGCATGAAGTTATTTCTGGGAGTTGGACACATACCAAGTTTAGCTCAGTTCTGGGCATCTTTGAAATACCTATACAAACTTGTTCCTACATAGTAACTTGCAACTTTGAATGAGAATGTGCTTGCTTACAGCAACGTGCTATATGTTCTGAATGCCCGAATTGGGAATCTGTGTCAAAACTTTGTTAGGAATTTTGTGATCCTTACTAGATGGAAGTAAGGGAGATGGGGCATGAAGTGATTTCTAGGAGTTGGAGACATAAAACTTTTAGCTCAGTTCTGGGCATCTTTGAAATACCTAAACTAACTTGTTCCTACATAGTAACTTGCCACTTTGAATGAGAATGTGCTTGCTTACAGCAACGTGCTATAAGATCTGAATGCCCGAATTGGGAATCTGTGTCAAAACTTTGTCAGGAATTATGTGATCCTTACTAGCTGGAAGTAAGGGAGATGGGGCATGAATTTATTTCTAGGAGTTGGAGACATACAACGTTTAGCTCAGTTCTGGGCATCTTTGAAATACCTAAACTCACTTGTTCCTACATAGTAACTTGCCACTTTGAATGAGAATGTGCTTGCTTGCAGCAACGTGCTATATGTTCTGAATGCCCGAATTGGGAATCTGTGTCAAAACTTTGTTCGGAATTATGTGATCCTTATTAGCTGGAAGTAAGGGAGATGGGGCATGAAGTTATTTCTGGGAGTTGGACACATACCAAGTTTAGCTCAGTTCTGGGCATCTTTGAAATACCTATACAAACTTGTTCCTACATAGTAACTTGCAACTTTGAATGAGAATGTGCTTGCTTACAGCAACGTGCTATATGTTCTGAATGCCCGAATTGGGAATCTGTGTCAAAACTTTGTTAGGAATTTTGTGATCCTTACTAGATGGAAGTAAGGGAGATGGGGCATGAAGTGATTTCTAGGAGTTGGAGACATAAAACTTTTAGCTCAGTTCTGGGCATCTTTGAAATACCTAAACTAACTTGTTCCTACATAGTAACTTGCCACTTTGAATGAGAATGTGCTTGCTTACAGCAACGTGCTATATGATCTGAATGCCCGAATTGGGAATCTGTGTCAAAACTTTGTCAGGAATTATGTGATCCTTACTAGCTGGAAGTAAGGGAGATGGGGCATGATTTTATTTCTAGGAGTTGGAGACATACAACGTTTAGCTCAGTTCTGGGCATCTTTGAAATACCTATACGAACTTGTTCCTACATAGTAACTTGCCACTTTGAATGAGAATGTGCTGGCTTGCAGCAACGTGCTATATGTTGTGAATGCCCGAATTGGGAATCTGTGTCAAAACTTTGTTCGGAATTATGTGATCCTTACTAGCTGGAAGTAAGGGAGATGGGGCATGAAGTTATTTCTAGGAGTTGGACACATACCAAGTTTAGCTCAGTTCTGGGCATCTTTGAAATACCTATACAAACTTGTTCCTACATAGTAACTTGCAACTTTGAATGAGAATGTGCTTGCTTACAGCAACGTGCTATATGTTCTGAATGCCCGAATTGGGAATCTGTGTCAAAACTTTGTTCGGAATTATGTGATCCTTACTAGCTGGAAGTAAGGGAGATGGGGCATGAAGTTATTTCTAGGAGTTGGACACATACCAAGTGTAGCTCAGTTCTGGGCATCTTTGAAATACCTATACAAACTTGTTCCTACATAGTAACTTGCAACTTTGAATGAGAATGTGCTTGCTTGCAGCTACGTGCTATATGTTCTGAATGCCCGAATTGGGAATCTGTGTCAAAACTTTGTTCGGAATTATGTGATCCTTATTAGCTGGAAGTAAGGGAGATGGGGCATGAAGTTATTTCTGGGAGTTGGACACATACAACGTTTAGCTCAGTTCTGGGCATCTTTGAAATACCTATACAAACTTGTTCCTACATAGTAACTTGCAACTTTGAATGAGAATGTGCTTGCTTACAGCAACGTGCTATATGTTCTGAATGCCCGAATTGGGAATCTGTGTCAAAACTTTGTTCAGAATTATGTGATCCTTACTAGCAGGAAGTAAGGGAGATGGGGCATGAAGTTATTTCTAGGAGTTGGAGACATAAAACGTTTACCTCAGTTCTGGGCATCTTTGAAATACCTAAACTAACTTGTTCCTACATAGTAACTTGCCACTTTGAATGAGAATGTGCTTGCTTACAGCAACGTGCTATATGATCTGAATGCCCGAATTGGGAAACTGTGTCAAAACTTTGTTAGGAATTATGTGATCCTTACTAGCTGGAAGTAAGGGAGATGGGGCATGAAGTTATTTCTAGGAGTTGGAGACATACAACGTTTAGCTCAGTTCTGGGCATCTTTGAAATACCTATACAAACTTGTTCCTACATAGTAACTTGCCACTTTGAATGAGAATGTGCTTGCTTGCAGCAACGTGCTATATGTTCTGAATGCCCGAATTGGGAATCTGTGTCAAAACTTTGTTCAGAATTATGTGATCCTTACTAGCTGGAAGTAAGGGAGATGGGGCATGAAGTTATTTCTAGGAGTTGGACACATACCAAGTTTAGCTCCGTTCTGGGCATCTTTGAAATACCTATACAAACTTGTTCCTACATAGTAACTTGCCACTTTGAATGAGAATGTGCTTGCTTACAGCAACGTGCTATATGTTCTGAATGCCCGAATTGGGAATCTGTGTCAAAACTTTGTTAGGAATTATGTGATCCTTACTAGCTGGAAGTAAGGGAGATGGGGCATGAAGTTATTTCTAGGAGTTGCAGACATACAACGTTTAGCTCAGTTCTGGGCATCTTTGAAATACCTATACAAACTTGTTCCTACATAGTAACTTGCAACTTTGAATGAGAATGTGCTTGCTTGCAGCAACGTGCTATATGTTCTGAATGCCCGAATTGGGAATCTGTGTCAAAACTTTGTTCGGAATTATGTGATCCTTATTAGCTGGAAGTAAGGGAGATGGGGCATGAAGTTATTTCTGGGAGTTGGACACATACCAAGTTTAGCTCAGTTCTGGGCATCTTTGAAAGACCTATACAAACTTGTTCCTACATAGTAACTTGCAAGTTTGAATGAGAATGTGCTTGCTTACAGCAACGTGCTATATGTTCTGAATGCCCGAATTGGGAATCTGTGTCAAAACTATGTTAGGAATTATGTGATCCTTACTAGCTGGAAGTAAGGGAGATGGGGCATGAAGTTATTTCTAGGAGTTGGAGACATAAAACGTTTAGCTCAGTTCTGGGCATCTTTGAAATACCTATACAAACTTGTTCCTACATAGTAACTTGCCACTTTGAATGAGAATGTGCTTGCTTACAGCAACGTGCTATATGATCTGAATGCCCGAATTGGGAATCTGTGTCAAAACTTTGTTAGGAATTATGTGATCCTTACTAGCTGGAAGTAAGGGAGATGGGGCATGAAGTTATTTCTAGGAGTTGGAGACATACAACGTTTAGCTCAGTTCTGGGCATCTTTGAAATACCTATACAAACTTGTTCCTACATAGTAACTTGCCACTTTGAATGAGAATGTGCTTGCTTGCAGCAACGTGCTATATGTTCTGAATGCCCGAATTGGGAATCTGTGTCAAAACTTTGTTCGGAATTATGTGATCCTTACTAGCTGGAAGTAAGGGAGATGGGGCATGAAGTTATTTCTAGGAGTTGGACACATACCAAGTTTAGCTCAGTTCTGGGCATCTTTGAAATACCTATACAAACTTGTTCCTACATAGTAACTTGCCACTTTGAATGAGAAAGTGCTTGCTTGCAGCAACGTGCTATATGTTCTGAATGCCCGAATTGGGAATCTGTGTCAAAACTTTGTTCGGAATTATGTGATCCTTACTAGCTGGAAGTAAGGGAGATGGGGCATGAAGTTATTTCTAGGAGTTGGACACATACCAAGTTTAGCTCAGTTCTGGGCATCTTTGAAATACCTATACAAACTTGTTCCTACATAGTAACTTGCCACTTTGAATGAGAATGTGCTTGCTTGCAGCAACGTGCTATATGTTCTGAATGCCCGAATTGGGAATCTGTGTCAAAACTTTGTTCAGAATTATGTGATCCTTACTAGCTGGAAGTAAGGGAGATGGGGCATGAAGTTATTTCTAGGAGTTGGAGACATAAAACGTTTAGCTCAGTTCTGGGCATCTTTGAAATACCTAAACTAACTTGTTCCTACATAGTAACTTGCCACTTTGAATGAGAATGTGCTTGCTTACAGCAACGTGCTATATGATCTGAATGCCCGAATTGGGAATCTGTGTCAAAACTTTGTTAGGAATTATGTGATCCTTACTAGCTGGAAGTAAGGGAGATGGGGCATGAAGTTATTTCTAGGAGTTGGAGACATACAACGTTTAGCTCAGTTCTGGGCATCTTTGAAATACCTATACAAACTTGTTCCTACATAGTAACTTGCCACTTTGAATGAGAATGTGCTTGCTTGCAGCAACGTGCTATATGTTCTGAATGCCCGAATTGGGAATCTGTGTCAAAACTTTGTTCAGAATTATGTGATCCTTACTAGCTGGAAGTAAGGGAGATGGGGCATGAAGTTATTTCTAGGAGTTGGACACATACCAAGTTTAGCTCAGTTCCGGGCATCTTTGAAATACCTATACAAACTTGTTCCTACATAGTAACTTGCCACTTTGAATGAGAATGTGCTTGCTTACAGCAACGTGCTATATGTTCTGAATGCCCGAATTGGGAATCTGTGTCAAAACTTTGTTAGGAATTATGTGATCCTTACTAGCTGGAAGTAAGGGAGATGGGGCATGAAGTTATTTCTAGGAGTTGCAGACATACAACGTTTAGCTCAGTTCTGGGCATCTTTGAAATACCTATACAAACTTGTTCCTACATAGTAACTTGCAACTTTGAATGAGAATGTGCTTGGTTGCAGCAACGTGCTATATGTTCTGAATGCCCGAATTGGGAATCTGTGTCAAAACGTTGTTCGGAATTATGTGATCCTTATTAGCTGGAAGTAAGGGAGATGGGGCATGATGTTATTTCTGGGAGTTGGACACATACCAAGTTTAGCTCAGTTCTGGGCATCTTTGAAAGACCTATACAAACTTGTTCCTACATAGTAACTTGCAACTTTGAATGAGAATGTGCTTGCTTACAGCAACGTGCTATATGTTCTGAATGCCCGAATTGGGAATCTGTGTCAAAACTTTGTTAGGAATTATGTGATCCTTACTAGCTGGAAGTAAGGGAGATGGGGCATGAAGTTATTTCTAGGAGTTGGAGACATAAAACGTTTAGCTCAGTTCTGGGCATCTTTGAAATACCTATACAAACTTGTTCCTACATAGTAACTTGCCACTTTGAATGAGAATGTGCTTGCTTACAGCAACGTGCTATATGATCTGAATGCCCGAATTGGGAATCTGTGTCAAAACTTTGTTAGGAATTATGTGATCCTTACTAGCTGGAAGTAAGGGAGATGGGGCATGAAGTTATTTCTAGGAGTTGGAGACATACAACGTTTAGCTCAGTTCTGGGCATCTTTGAAATACCTATACAAACTTGTTCCTACATAGTAACTTGCCACTTTGAATGAGAATGTGCTTGCTTGCAGCAACGTGCTATATGTTCTGAATGCCCGAATTGGGAATCTGTGTCAAAACTTTGTTCGGAATTATGTGTTCCTTACTAGCTGGAAGTAAGGGAGATGGGGCATGAAGTTATTTCTAGGAGTTGGACACATACCAAGTTTAGCTCAGTTCTGGGCATCTTTGAAATACCTATACAAACTTGTTCCTACATAGTAACTTGCCACTTTGAATGAGAAAGTGCTTGCTTGCAGCAACGTGCTATATGTTCTGAATGCCCGAATTGGGAATCTGTGTCAAAACTTTGTTCGGAATTATGTGATCCTTACTAGCTGGAAGTAAGGGAGATGGGGCATGAAGTTATTTCTAGGAGTTGGACACATACCAAGTTTAGCTCAGTTCTGGGCATCTTTGAAATACCTATACAAACTTGTTCCTACATAGTAACTTGCCACTTTGAATGAGAATGTGCTTGCTTGCAGCAACGTGCTATATGTTCTGAATGCCCGAATTGGGAATCTGTGTCAAAACTTTGTTCGGAATTATGTGATCCTTACTAGCTGGAAGTAAGGGAGATGGGGCATGAAGTTATTTCTAGGAGTTGGACACATACCAAGTTTAGCTCAGTTCTGGGCATCTTTGAAATACCTATACAAACTTGTTCCTACACAGTAACTTGCAACTTTGAATGAGAATGTGCCTGCTTACAGCAACGTGCTATATGTTCTGAATGCCCGAATTGGGAATCTGTGTCAAAACTTTGTTAGGAATTATGTGATCCTTACTAGCTGGAAGTAAGGGAGATGGGGCATGAAGTTATTTCTAGGAGTTGGAGACATAAAACTTTTAGCTCAGTTCTGGGCATCTTTGAAATACCTAAACTAACTTGTTCCTACATAGTAACTTGCCACATTGAATGAGAATGTGCTTGCTTACAGCAACGTGCTATATGATCTGAATGCCCGAATTGGGAATCTGTGTCAAAACTTTGTTAGGAATTATGTGATCCTTACTAGCTGGAAGTAAGGGAGATGGGGCATGAAGTTATTTCTAGGAGTTGGAGACATACAACGTTTAGCTCAGTTCTGGGCATCTTTGAAATACCTATACAAACTTGTTCCTACATAGTAACTTGCCACTTTGAATGAGAATGTGCTTGCTTGCAGCAACGTGCTATATGTTCTGAATGCCCGAATTGGGAATCTGTGTCAAAACTTTGTTCGGAATTATGTGATCCTTACTAGCTGGAAGTAAGTGAGATGGGGCATGAAGTTATTTCTAGGAGTTGGACACATACCAAGTTTAGCTCAGTTCTGGGCATCGTTGAAATACCTATACAAACTTGTTCCTACATAGTAACTTGCCACTTTGAATGAGAATGTGCTTGCTTACAGCAACGTGCTATATGTTCTGAATGCCCGAATTGGGAATCTGTGTCAAAACTTTGTTAGGAATTATGTGATCCTTACTAGCTGGAAGTAAGGGAGATGGGGCATGAAGTTATTTCTAGGAGGTGGCGACATAAAACGTTTAGCTCAGTTCTGGGCATCTTTGAAATACCTAAACTAACTTGTTCCTACATAGTAACTTGCCACTTTGAATGAGAATGTGCTTGCTTGCAGCAACGTGCTATATGTTCTGAATGCTCGAATTGGGAATCTGTGTCAAAACTTTGTTCGGAATTATGTGATCCTTATTAGCTGGAAGTAAGGGAGATGGGGCATGAAGTTATTTCTGGGAGTTGGACACATACCAAGTTTAGCTCAGTTCTGGGCATCTTTGAAATACCTATACAAACTTGTTCCTACATAGTAACTTGCAACTTTGAATGAGAATGTGCTTGCTTACAGCAACGTGCTATATGTTCTGAATGCCCGAATTGGGAATCTGTGTCAAAACTTTGTTAGGAATTTTGTGATCCTTACTAGATGGAAGTAAGGGAGATGGGGCATGAAGTGATTTCTAGGAGTTGGAGACATAAAACTTTTAGCTCAGTTCTGGGCATCTTTGAAATACCTAAACTAACTTGTTCCTACATAGTAACTTGCCACTTTGAATGAGAATGTGCTTGCTTACAGCAACGTGCTATAAGATCTGAATGCCCGAATTGGGAATCTGTGTCAAAACTTTGTCAGGAATTATGTGATCCTTACTAGCTGGAAGTAAGGGAGATGGGGCATGAATTTATTTCTAGGAGTTGGAGACATACAACGTTTAGCTCAGTTCTGGGCATCTTTGAAATACCTAAACTAACTTGTTCCTACATAGTAACTTGCCACTTTGAATGAGAATGTGCTTGCTTGCAGCAACGTGCTATATGTTCTGAATGCCCGAATTGGGAATCTGTGTCAAAACTTTGTTCGGAATTATGTGATCCTTATTAGCTGGAAGTAAGGGAGATGGGGCATGATGTTATTTCTGGGAGTTGGACACATACCAAGTTTAGCTCAGTTCTGGGCATCTTTGAAATACCTATACAAACTTGTTCCTACATAGTAACTTGCAACTTTGAATGAGAATGTGCTTGCTTACAGCAACGTGCTATATGTTCTGAATGCCCGAATTGGGAAACTGTGTCAAAACTTTGTTAGGAATTTTGTGATCCTTACTAGATGGAAGTAAGGGAGATGGGGCATGAAGTGATTTCTAGGAGTTGGAGACATAAAACTTTTAGCTCAGTTCTGGGCATCTTTGAAATACCTAAACTAACTTGTTCCTACATAGTAACTTGCCACTTTGAATGAGAATGTGCTTGCTTACAGCAACGTGCTATATGATCTGAATGCCCGAATTGGGAATCTGTGTCAAAACTTTGTCAGGAATTATGTGATCCTTACTAGCTGGAAGTAAGGGAGATGGGGCATGAATTTATTTCTAGGAGTTGGAGACATACAACGTTTAGCTCAGTTCTGGGCATCTTTGAAATACCTATACGAACTTGTTCCTACATAGTAACTTGCCACTTTGAATGAGAATGTGCTGGCTTGCAGCAACGTGCTATATGTTCTGAATGCCCGAATTGGGAATCTGTGTCAAAACTTTGTTCGGAATTATGTGATCCTTACTAGCTGGAAGTAAGGGAGATGGGGCATGAAGTTATTTCTAGGAGTTGGACACATACCAAGTTTAGCTCAGTTCTGGGCATCTTTGAAATACCTATACAAACTTGTTCCTACATAGTAACTTGCAACTTTGAATGAGAATGTGCTTGCTTACAGCAACGTGCTATATGTTCTGAATGCCCGAATTGGGAATCTGTGTCAAAACTTTGTTCGGAATTATGTGATCCTTACTAGCTGGAAGTAAGGGAGATGGGGCATGAAGTTATTTCTAGGAGTTGGACACATACCAAGTGTAGGTCAGTTCTGGGCATCTTTGAAATACCTATACAAACTTGTTCCTACATAGTAACTTGCAACTTTGAATGAGAATGTGCTTGCTTGCAGCTACGTGCTATATGTTCTGAATGCCCGAATTGGGAATCTGTGTCAAAACTTTGTTCGGAATTATGTGATCCTTATTAGCTGGAAGTAAGGGAGATGGGGCATGAAGTTATTTCTGGGAGTTGGACACATACCAACTTTAGCTCAGTTCTGGGCATCTTTGAAATACCTATACAAACTTGTTCCTACATAGTAACTTGCAACTTTGAATGAGAATGTGCTTGCTTACAGCAACGTGCTATATGTTCTGAATGCCCGAATTGGGAATCTGTGTCAAAACTTTGTTCGGAATTATGTGATCCTTACTAGCTGGAAGTAAGGGAGATGGGGCATGAAGTTATTTCTAGGAGTTGGAGACATAAAACGTTTAGCTCAGTTCTGGGCATCTTTGAAATACCTAAACTAACTTGTTCCTACATAGTAACTTGCCACTTTGAATGAGAATGTGCTTGCTTACAGCAACGTGCTATATGATCTGAATGCCCGAATTGGGAAACTGTGTCAAAACTTTGTTAGGAATTATGTGATCCTTACTAGCTGGAAGTAAGGGAGATGGGGCATGAAGTTATTTCTAGGAGTTGGAGACATACAACGTTTAGCTCAGTTCTGGGCATCTTTGAAATACCTATACAAACTTGTTCCTACATAGTAACTTGCCACTTTGAATGAGAAAGTGCTTGCTTGCAGCAACGTGCTATATGTTCTGAATGCCCGAATTGGGAATCTGTGTCAAAACTTTGTTCGGAATTATGTGATCCTTACTAGCTGGAAGTAAGGGAGATGGGGCATGAAGTTATTTCTAGGAGTTGGACACATACCAAGTTTAGCTCAGTTCTGGGCATCTTTGAAATACCTATACAAACTTGTTCCTACATAGTAACTTGCCACTTTGAATTAGAATGTGCTTGCTTGCAGCAACGTGCTATATGTTCTGAATGCCCGAATTGGGAATCTGTGTCAAAACTTTGTTCAGAATTATGTGATCCTTACTAGCTGGAAGTAAGGGAGATGGGGCATGAAGTTATTTCTAGGAGTTGGAGACATAAAACGTTTAGCTCAGTTCTGGGCATCTTTGAAATACCTAAACTAACTTGTTCCTACATAGTAACTTGCCACTTTGAATGAGAATGTGCTTGCTTACAGCAACGTGCTATATGATCTGAATGCCCGAATTGGGAATCTGTGTCAAAACTTTGTTAGGAATTATGTTATCCTTACTAGCTGGAAGTAAGGGAGATGGGGCATGAAGTTATTTCTAGGAGTTGGAGACATACAACGTTTAGCTCAGTTCTGGGCATCTTTGAAATACCTATAAAAACTTGTTCCTACATAGTAACTTGCCACTTTGAATGAGAATGTGCTTGCTTGCAGCAACGTGCTATATGTTCTGAATGCCCGAATTGGGAATCTGTGTCAAAACTTTGTTCAGAATTATGTGATCCTTACTAGCTGGAAGTAAGGGAGATGGGGCATGAAGTTATTTCTAGGAGTTGGACACATACCAAGTTTAGCTCAGTTCTGGGCATCTTTGAAATACCTATACAAACTTGTTCCTACATAGTAACTTGCCACTTTGAATGAGAATGTGCTTGCTTACAGCAACGTGCTATATGTTCTGAATGCCCGAATTGGGAATCTGTGTCAAATCTTTGTTAGGAATTATGTGATCCTTACTAGCTGGAAGTAAGGGAGATGGGGCATGAAGTTATTTCTAGGAGTTGCAGACATACAACGTTTAGCTCAGTTCTGGGCATCTTTGAAATACCTATACAAACTTGTTCCTACATAGTAACTTGCAACTTTGAATGAGAATGTGCTTGCTTGCAGCAACGTGCTATATGTTCTGAATGCCCGAATTGGGAATCTGTGTCAAAACTTTGTTCGGAATTATGTGATCCTTATTAGCTGGAAGTAAGGGAGATGGGGCATGAAGTTATTTCTGGGAGTTGGACACATACCTAGTTTAGCTCAGTTCTGGGCATCTTTGAAATACCTATACAAACTTGTTCCTACATAGTAACTTGCCACTTTGAATGACAAAGTGCTTGCTTGCAGCAACGTGCTATATGTTCTGAATGCCCGAATTGGGAATCTGTGTCAAAACTTTGTTAGGAATTATGTGATCCTTACTAGCTGGAAGTAAGGGAGATGGGGCATGAAGTTATTTCTAGGAGTTGGAGACATAAAACGTTTAGCTCAGTTCTGGGCATCTTTGAAATACCTATACAAACTTGTTCCTACATAGTAACTTGCCACTTTGAATGAGAATGTGCTTGCTTACAGCAACGTGCTATATGATCTGAATGCCCGAATTGGGAATCTGTGTCAAAACTTTGTTAGGAATTATGTGATCCTTACTAGCTGGAAGTAAGGGAGATGGGGCATGAAGTTATTTCTAGGAGTTGGAGACATACAACGTTTAGCTCAGTTCTGGGCATCTTTGAAATACCTATACAAACTTGTTCCTACATAGTAACTTGCCACTTTGAATGAGAATGTGCTTGATTGCAGCAACGTGCTATATGTTCTGAATGCCCGAATTGGGAATCTGTGTCAAAACTTTGTTCGGAATTATGTGATCCTTACTAGCTGGAAGTAAGGGAGATGGGGCATGAAGTTATTTCTAGGAGTTGGACACATACCAAGTTTAGCTCAGTTCTGGGCATCTTTGAAATACCTATACAAACTTGTTCCTACATAGTAACTTGCCACTTTGAATGAGAAAGTGCTTGCTTGCAGCAACGTGCTATATGTTCTGAATGCCCGAATTGGGAATCTGTGTCAAAACTTTGTTCGGAATTATGTGATCCTTACTAGCTGGAAGTAAGGGAGATGGGGCATGAAGTTATTTCTAGGAGTTGGACACATACCAAGTTTAGCTCAGTTCTGGGCATCTTTGAAATACCTATACAAACTTGTTCCTACATAGTAACTTGCCACTTTGAATGAGAATGTGCTTGCTTGCAGCAACGTGCTATATGTTCTGAATGCCCGAATTGGGAATCTGTGTCAAAACTTTGTTCGGAATTATGTGATCCTTACTAGCTGGAAGTAAGGGAGATAGGGCATGAAGTTATTTCTAGGAGTTGGACACATACCAAGTTTAGCTCAGTTCTGGGCATCTTTGAAATACCTATACAAACTTGTTCCTACATAGTAACTTGCAACTTTGAATGAGAAGGTGCTTGCTTACAGCAACGTGCTATATGTTCTGAATGCCCGAATTGGGAATCTGTGTCAAAACTTTGTTAGGAATTATGTGATCCTTACTAGCTGGAAGTAAGGGAGATGGGGCATGAAGTTATTTCTAGGAGTTGGAGACATAAAACGTTTAGCTCAGTTCTGGGCATCTTTGAAATACCTAAACTAACTTGTTCCTACATAGTAACTTGCCACTTTGAATGAGAATGTGCTTGCTTACAGCAACGTGGTATATGTTCTGAATGCCCGAATGGGGAATCTGTGTCAAAACTTTGTTAGGAATTATGTGATCCTTACTAGCTGGAAGTAAGGGAGATGGGGCATGAAGTTATTTCTAGGAGTTGGAGACATAAAACGTTTAGCTCAGTTCTGGGCATCTTTGAAATACCTATACAAACTTGTTCCTACCTAGTAACTTGCCACTTTGAATGAGAATGTGCTTGCTTGCAGCAACGTGCTATATGTTCTGAATGCCCGAATTGGGAATCTGTGTCAAAACTTTGTTCGGAATTATGTGATCCTTACTAGCTGGAAGTAAGGGAGATGGGGCATGATGTTATTTCTAGGAGTTGGACACATACCAAGTTTAGCTTAGTTCTGGGCATCTTTGAAATACCTATACAAACTTGTTCCTACACAGTAACTTGCAACTTTGAATGAGAATGTGCTTGCTTGCAGCAACGTGCTATATGTTCTGAATGCCCGAATTGGGAATCTGTGTCAAAACTTTGTTCGGAATTATGTGATCCTTACTAGCTGGAAGTAAGGGAGATGGGGCATGAAGTTATTTCTAGGAGTTGGACACATACCAAGTTTAGCTAAGTTCTGGGCATCTTTGAAATACCTATACAAACTTGTTCCTACATAGTAACTTGCAACTTTGAATGAGAATGTGCTTGCTTACAGCAACGTGCTATATGTTCTGAATGCCCGAATTGGGAATCTGTGTCAAAACTTTGTTAGGAATTATGTGATCCTTACTAGCTGGAAGTAAGGGAGATGGGGCATGAAGTTATTTCTAGGAGTTGGAGAGATACAACTTTTAGCTCAGTTCTGGGCATCTTTGAAATACCTATACAAACTTGTTCCTACATAGTAACTTGCCACTTTGAATGGGAATGTGCTTGCTTGCAGCAACGTGCTATATGTTCTGAATGCCCGAATTGGGAATCTGTGTCAAAACTTTGTTCGGAATTATGTGATCCTTATTAGCTGGAAGTAAGGGAGATGGGGCATGAAGTTATTTCTGGGAGTTGGACACATACCAAGTTTAGCTCAGTTCTGGGCATCTTTGAAAGACCTATACAAACTTGTTCCTACATAGTAACTTGCAACTTTGAATGAGAATGTGCTTGCTTACACCAACGTGCTATATGTTCTGAATGCCCGAATTGGGAATCTGTGTCAAAGCTTTGTTAGGAATTATGTGATCCTTACTAGCTGGAAATAAGGGAGATGGGGCATGAAGTTATTTCTAGGAGTTGGAGACATAAAACGTTTAGCTCAGTTCTGGGCATCTTTGAAATACCTAAACTAACTTGTTCCTACATAGTAACTTGCCACTTTGAGTGAGAATGTGCTTGCTTATAGCAACGTGCTATATGATCTGAATGCCCGAATTGGGAATCTGTGTCAAAACTTTGTTAGGAATTATGTGATCCTTACTAGTAGGAAGTAAGGGAGATGGGGCATGAATTTATTTCTAGGAGTTGGAGACATACAACGTTTAGCTCAGTTCTGGGCATCTTTGAAATACCTATACAAACTTGTTCCTACATAGTAACTTGCCACTTTGAATGAGAATGTGCTTGCTTGCAGCAACGTGCTATATGTTCTGAATGCCCGAATTGGGAATCTGTGTCAAAACTTTGTTCGGAATTATGTGATCCTTACTAGCTGGAAGTAAGGGAGATGGGGCATGAAGTTATTTCTAGGAGTTGGACAAATACCAAGTTTAGCTCAGTTCTGGGCATCTTTGAAATACCTATACAAACTTGTTCCTACACAGTAACTTGCAACTATGAATGAGAATGTGCTTGCTTACAGCAACGTGCTATATGATCTGAATGCCCGAATTGGGAATCTGTGTCAAAACTTTGTTAGGAATTATGTGATCCTTACTAGCTGGAAGTAAGGGAGATGGGGCATGAAGTTATTTCTAGGAGTTGGAGACATAAAACGTTTAGCTCAGTTCTGGGCATCTTTGAAATACCTAAACTAACTTGTTCCTACATAGTAACTTGCCACTTTGAATGAGAATGTGCTTGCTTACAGCAACGTGCTATATGATCTGAATGCCCGAATTGGGAATCTGTGTCAAAACTTTGTCAGGAATTATGTGATCCTTACTAGCTGGAAGTAAGGGAGATGGGGCATGAATTTATTTCTAGGAGTTGGAGACATACAACGTTTAGCTCAGTTCTGGGCATCTTTGAAATACCTATACAAACTTGTTCCTACATAGTAACTTGCCACTTTGAATGAGAATGTGCTTGCTTGCAGCAACGTGCTATATGTTCTGAATGCCCGAATTGGGAATCTGTGTCAAAACTTTGTTAGGAATTATGTGATCCTTACTAGCTGGAAGTAAGGGAGATGGGGCATGAAGTTATTTCTAGGAGTTGGAGACATACAACGTTTAGCTCAGTTCTGGGCATCTTTGAAATACCTATACAAACTTGTTCCTACATAGTAACTTGCCACTTTGAATGAGAAAGTGCTTGCTTGCAACAACGTGCTATATGTTCTGAATGCCAGAATTGGGAATCTGTGTCAAAACTTTGTTCGGAATTATGTGATCCTTACTAGCTGGAAGTAAGGGAGATGGGGCATGAAGTTATTTCTAGGAGTTGGAACCATACCAAGTTTAGCTCAGTTCTGGGCATCTTTGAAATACCTATACAAACTTGTTCCTACATAGTAACTTGCCACTTTGAATGAGAATGTGCTTGCTTGCAGCAACGTGCTATATGTTCTGAATGCCCGAATTGGGAATCTGTGTCAAAACTTTGTTCGGAATTATGTGATCCTTACTAGCTGGAAGTAAGGGAGATGGGGCATGAAGTTATTTCTAGGAGTTGGACACATACCAAGTTTAGCTCAGTTCTGGGCATCTTTGAAATACCTATACAAACTTGTTCCTACATAGTAACTTGCAACTTTGAATGAGAAGGTGCTTGCTTACAGCAACGTGCTATATGTTCTGAATGCCCGAATTGGGAATCTGTGTCAAAACTTTGTCAGGAATTATGTGATCCTTACTAGCTGGAAGTAAGGGAGATGGGGCATGAATTTATTTCTAGGAGTTGGAGACATACAACGTTTAGCTCAGTTCTGGGCATCTTTGAAATACCTATACACACTTGTTCCTACATAGTAACTTGCCACTTTGAATGAGAATGTGCTTGCTTGCAGCAACGTGCTATATGTTCTGAATGCCCGAATTGGGAATCTGTGTCAAAACTTTGTTAGGTATTATGTGATCCTTACTAGCTGGAAGTAAGGGAGATGGGGCATGAAGTTATTTCTAGGAGTTGGAGACATACAACGTTTAGCTCAGTTCTGGGCATCTTTGAAATACCTATACAAACTTGTTCCTACCTAGTAACTTGCCACTTTGAATGAGAATGTGCTTGCTTGCAGCAACGTGCTATATGTTCTGAATGCCCGAATTGGGAATCTGTGTCAAAACTTTGTTCGGAATTATGTGATCCTTACTAGCTGGAAGTAAGGGAGATGGGGCATGATGTTATTTCTAGGAGTTGGACACATACCAAGTTTAGCTCAGTTCTGGGCATCTTTGAAATACCTATACAAACTTGTTCCTACACAGTAACTTGCAACTTTGAATGAGAATGTGCTTGCTTGCAGCAACGTGCTATATGTTCTGAATGCCCGAATTGGGAATCTGTGTCAAAACTTTGTTCGGAATTATGTGATCCTTACTAGCTGGAAGTAAGGGAGATGGGGCATGAAGTTATTTCTAGGAGTTGGAGAGATACAACTTTTAGCTCAGTTCTGGGCATCTTTGAAATACCTATACAAACTTGTTCCTACATAGTAACTTGCCACTTTGAATGAGAATGTGCTTGCTTGCAGCAACGTGCTATATGTTCTGAATGCCCGAATTGGGAATCTGTGTCAAAACTTTGTTCGGAATTATGTGATCCTTATTAGCTGGAAGTAAGGGAGATGGGGCATGAAGTTATTTCTGGGAGTTGGACACATACCAAGTTTAGCTCAGTTCTGGGCATCTTTGAAAGACCTATACAAACTTGTTCCTACATAGTAACTTGCAACTTTGAATGAGAATGTGCTTGCTTACACCAACGTGCTATGTGTTCTGAATGCCCGAATTGGGAATCTGTGTCAAAACTTTGTTAGGATTTATGTGATCCTTACTAGCTGGAAGTAAGGGAGATGGGGCATGAAGTTATTTCTAGGAGTTGGAGACATAAAACGTTTAGCTCAGTTCTGGGCATCTTTGAAATACCTAAACTAACTTGTTCCTACATAGTAACTTGCAACTTTGAATGAGAATGTGCTTGCTTATAGCAACGTGCTATATGATCTGAATGCCCGAATTGGGAATCTGTGTGAAAACTTTGTTAGGAATTATGTGATCCTTACTAGCTGGAAGTAAGGGAGATGGGGCATGAAGTTATTTCTAGGTGTTGGAGACATACAACGTTTAGCTCAGTTCTGGGCATCTTTGAAATACCTATACAAACTTGTTCCTACATAGTAACTTGCCACTTTGAATGAGAATGTGCTTGCTTGCAGCAACGTGCTATATGTTCTGAATGCCCGAATTGGGAATCTGTGTCAAAACTTTGTTCGGAATTATGTGATCATTATTAGCTGGAAGTAAGGGAGATGGGGCATGAAGTTATTTCTGGGAGTTTGACACATACCAAGTTTAGCTCAGTTCTGGGCATCTTTGAAAGACCTATACAAACTTGTTCCTACATAGTAACTTGCAACTTTGAATGAGAATGTGCTTGCTTACAGCAACGTGCTATATGTTCTGAATGCCCGAATTGGGAATCTGTGTCAAAACTTTGTTCGGAATTATGTGATCCTTACTAGCTGGAAGTAAGGGAGATGGGGCATGAAGTTATTTCTAGGAGTTGGACACATACCAAGTTTAGCTCAGTTCTGGGCATCTTTGAAATACCTATACAAACTTGTTCCTACATAGTAACTTGCAACATTGAATGAGAAGGTGCTTGCTTACAGCAACGTGCTATATGTTCTGAATGCCCGAATTGGGAATCTGTGTCAAAACTTTGTTAGGAATTATGTGATCCTTACTAGCTGGAAGTAAGGGAGATGGGGCATGAAGTTATTTCTAGGAGTTGGAGACATAAAACGTTTAGCTCAGTTCTGGGCATCTTTGAAATACCTAAACTAACTTGTTCCTACATAGTAACTTGCCACTTTGAATGAGAATGTGCTTGCTTACAGCAACGTGCTATATGATCTGAATGCCCGAATTGGGAATCTGTGTCAAAACTTTGTCAGGAATTATGTGATCCTTACTAGCTGGAAGTAAGGGAGATGGGGCATGAATTTATTTCCAGGAGTTGGAGACATACAACGTTTAGCTCAGTTCTGGGCATCTTTGAAATACCTATACAAACTTGTTCCTACATAGTAACTTGCCACTTTGAATGAGAATGTGCTTGCTTGCAGCAACGTGCTATATGTTCTGAATGCCCGAATTGGGAATCTGTGTCAAAACTTTGTTAGGAATTATGTGATCCTTACTAGCTGGAAGTAAGGGAGATGGGGCATGAAGTTATTTCTAGGAGTTGGAGACATACAACGTTTAGCTCAGTTCTGGGCATCTTTGAAATACCTATACAAACTTGTTCCTACATAGTAACTTGCCACTTTGAATGAGAATGTGCTTGCTTGCAGCAACGTGCTATATGTTCTGAATGCCCGAATTGGGAATCTGTGTCAAAACTTTGTTCGGAATTATGTGATCCTTACTAGCTGGAAGTAAGGGAGATGGGGCATGAAGTTATTTCTAGGAGTTGGACACATACCAAGTTTAGCTCAGTTCTGGGCATCTTTGAAATACCTATACAAACTTGTTCCTACATAGAAACTTGCCACTTTGAATGAGAAAGTGCTTGCTTGCAGCAACGTGCTATATGTTCTGAATGCCCGAATTGGGAATCTGTGTCAAAACTTTGTTCGGAATTATGTGATCCTTACTAGCTGGAAGTAAGGGAGATGGGGCATGAAGTTATTTCTAGGAGTTGGACACATACCAAGTTTAGCTCAGTTCTGGGCATCTTTGAAATACCTATACAAACTTGTTCCTACATAGTAACTTGCCACTTTGAATGAGAATGTGCTTGCTTGCAGCAACGTGCTATATGTTCTGAATGCCCGAATTGGGAATCTGTGTCAAAACTTTGTTCGGAATTATGTGATCCTTACTAGCTGGAAGTAAGGGAGATGGGGCATGAAGTTATTTCTAGGAGTTGGACACATACCAAGTTTAGCTCAGTTCTGGGCATCTTTGAAATACCTATACAAACTTGTTCCTACATAGTAACTTGCAACTTTGAATGAGAATGTGCTTGCTTACAGCAACGTGCTATATGTTCTGAATGCCCGAATTGGGAATCTGTGTCAAAACTTTGTTAGGAATTATGTGATCCTTACTAGCTGGAAGTAAGGGAGATGGGGCATGAAGTTATTTCTAGGAGTTGGAGACATAAAACGTTTAGCTCAGTTCTGGGCATCTTTGAAATACCTAAACTAACTTGTTCCTACATAGTAACTTGCCACTTTGAATGAGAATGTGCTTGCTTACAGCAACGTGCTATATGATCTGAATGCCCGAATTGGGAATCTGTGTCAAAACTTTGTTAGGAATTATGTGATCCTTACTAGCTGGAAGTAAGGGAGATGGGGCATGAAGTTATTTCTAGGAGTTGGAGACATACAACGTTTAGCTCAGTTCTGGGCATCTTTGAAATACCTATACAAACTTGTTCCTACCTAGTAACTTGCCACTTTGAATGAGAATGTGCTTGCTTGCAGCAACGTGCTATATGTTCTGAATGCCCGAATTGGAAAGCTGTGTCAAAACTTTGTTCGGAATTATGTGATCCTTACTAGCTGGAAGTAAGGGAGATGGGGCATGAAGTTATTTCTAGGAGTTGGACACATACCAAGTTTAGCTCAGTTCTGGGCATCTTTGAAATACCTATACAAACTTGTTCCTACACAGTAACTTGCAACTTTGAATGAGAATGTGCTTGCTTACAGCAACGTGCTATATGATCTGAATGCCCGAATTGGGAATCTGTGTCAAAACTTTGATAGGAATTATGTGATCCTTACTAGCTGGAAGTAAGGGAGATGGGGCATGAATTTATTTCTAGGAGTTGGAGACATACAACGTTTAGCTCAGTTCTGGGCATCTTTGAAATACCTATACAAACTTGTTCCTACATAGTAACTTGCAACTTTGAATGAGAATGTGCTTGCTTACAGCAACGTGCTATATGATCTGAATGCCCGAATTGGGAATCTGTGTCAAAACTTTGTTCGGAAGTATGTGATCCTTACTAGCTGGAAGTAAGGGAGATGGGGCATGAAGTTATTTCTAGGAGTTGGACACATACCAAGTTTAGCTCAGTTCTGGGCATCTTTGAAATACCTATACAAACTTGTTCCTACATAGTAACTTGCAACTTTGAATGAGAATGTGCTTGCTTACAGCAACGTGCTATATGTTCTGAATGCCCGAATTGGGAATCTGTGTCAAAACTTTGTTAGGAATTATGTGATCCTTACTAGCTGGAAGTAAGGGAGATGGGGCATGAAGTTATTTCTAGGAGTTGGAGACATACAACGTTTAGCTCAGTTCTGGGCATCTTTGAAATACCTATACAAACTTGTTCCTACATAGTAACTTGCAACTTTGAATGAGAATGTGCTTGCTTGCAGCAACGTGCTATATGTTCTGAATGCCCGAATTGGGAATCTGTGTCAAAACTTTGTTCGGAATTATGTGATCCTTATTAGCTGGAAGTAAGGGAGATGGGGCATGAAGTTATTTCTGGGAGTTGGACACATACCAAGTTTAGCTCAGTTCTGGGCATCTTTGAAATACCTATACAAACTTGTTCCTACATAGTAACTTGCAACTTTGAATGAGAATGTGCTTGCTTACAGTAACGTGCTATATGTTCTGAATGCCCGAATTGGGAATCTGTGTCAAAACTTTGTTAGGAATTATGTGATCCTTACTAGCTGGAAGTAAGGGAGATGGGGCATGAAGTTATTTCTAGGAGTTGGAGACAGAATACGTTTAGCTCAGTTCTGGGCATCTTTGAAATACCTATACAAACTTGTTCCTACATAGTAACTTGCCACTTTGAATGAGAATGTGCTTGCTTGCAGCAACGTGCTATATGTTCTGAATGCCCGAATTGGGAATCTGTGTCAAAACTTTGTTCGGAATTATGTGATCCTTACTAGCTGGAAGTAAGGGAGATGGGGCATGAAGTTATTTCTAGGAGTTGGACACATACCAAGTTTAGCTCAGTTCTGGGCATCTTTGAAATACCTATACAAACTTGTTCCTACATAGTAACTTGCAACTTTGAATGAGAATGTGCTTGCTTACAGCAACGTGCTATATGTTCTGAATGCCCGAATTGGGAATCTGTGTCAAAACTTTGTTAGGAATTATGTGATCCTTACTAGCTGGAAGTAAGGGAGATGGGGCTTGAAGTTATTTCTAGGAGTTGGAGACATAAAACGTTTAGCTCAGTTCTGGGCATCTTTGAAATACCTAAACTAACTTGTTCCTACATAGTAACTTGCCACTTTGAATGAGAATGTGCTTGCTTACAGCAACGTGCTATATGATCTGAATGCCCGAATTGGGAATCTGTGTCAAAACTTTGCTAGGAATTATGTGATCCTTACTAGCTGGAAGTAAGGGAGATGGGGCATGAAGTTATTTCTAGGAGTGGGAGACATACAACGTTTAGCTCAGTTCTGGGCATCTTTGAAATACCTATACAAACTTGTTCCTACATAGTAACTTGCCACTTTGAATGAGAATGTGCTTGCTTGCAGCAACGTGCTATATGTTCTGAATGCCCGAATTGGGAATCTGTGTCAAAACTTTGTTCGGAATTATGTGATCCTTACTAGCTGGAAGTAAGGGAGATGGGGCATGAAGTTATTTCTAGGAGTTGGACACATACCAAGTTTAGCTCAGTTCTGGGCATCTTTGAAATACCTATACAAACTTGTTCCTACACAGTAACTTGCAACTTTGAATGAGAATGTGCTTGCTTACAGCAACGTGCTATATGTTCTGAAGGCCCGAATTGGGAATCTGTGTCAAAACTTTGTTAGGAATTATGTGATCCTTACTAGCTGGAAGTAAGGGAGATGGGGCATGAAGTTATTTCTAGGAGTTGGAGACATACAACGTTTAGCTCAGTTCTGGGCATCTTTGAAATACCTAAACTAACTTGTTCCTACATAGTAACTTGCCACTTTGAATGAGAATGTGCTTGCTTGCAGCAACGTGCTATATGTTCTGAATGCCCGAATTGGGAATCTGTGTCAAAACTTTGTTCGGAATTATGTGATCCTTATTAGCTGGAAGTAAGGGAGATGGGGCATGAAGTTATTTCTGGGAGTTGGACACATACCAAGTTTAGCTCAGTTCTGGGCATCTTTGAAATACATATACAAACTTGTTCCTAGATAGTAACTTGCCACTTTGAATGAGAAAGTGCTTGCTTGCAGCAACGTGCTATATGTTCTGAATGCCAGAATAGGGAATGTGTGTCAAAACTTTGTTCGGAATTATGTGATCCTTACTAGCTTGAAGTAAGGGAGATGGGGCATGAAGTTATTTCTAGGAGTTGGACACATACCAAGTTTAGCTCAGTTCTGGGCATCTTTGAAATACCTATACAAACTTGTTCCTACATAGTAACTTGCAACTTTGAATGAGAATGTGCTTGCTTACAGTAACGTGCTATATGTTCTGAATGCCCGAATTGGGAATCTGTGTCAAAACTTTGTTAGGAATTATGTGATCCTTACTAGCTGGAAGTAAGGGAGATGGGGCATGAAGTTATTTCTAGGAGTTGGAGACAGAATACGTTTAGCTCAGTTCTGGGCATCTTTGAAATACCTATACAAACTTGTTCCTACATAGTAACTTGCCACTTTGAATGAGAATGTGCTTGCTTGCAGCAACGTGCTATATGTTCTGAATGCCCGAATTGGGAATCTGTGTCAAAACTTTGTTCGGAATTATGTGATCCTTACTAGCTGGAAGTAAGGGAGATGGGGCATGAAGTTATTTCTAGGAGTTGGACACATACCAAGTTTAGCTCAGTTCTGGGCATCTTTGAAATACCTATACAAACTTGTTCCTACATAGTAACTTGCAACTTTGAATGAGAATGTGCTTGCTTACAGCAACGTGCTATATGTTCTGAATGCCCGAATTGGGAATCTGTGTCAAAACTTTGTTAGGAATTATGTGATCCTTACTAGCTGGAAGTAAGGGAGATGGGGCATGAAGTTATTTCTAGGAGTTGGACACATACCAAGTTTAGCTCAGTTCTGGGCATCTTTGAAATACCTAAACTAACTTGTTCCTACATAGTAACTTGCCACTTTGAATGAGAATGTGCTTGCTTACCGCAACGTGCTATATGATCTGAATGCCCGAATTGGGAATCTGTGTGAAAACTTTGTTAGGAATTATGTGATCCTTACTAGCTGGAAGTAAGGGAGATGGGGCATGAAGTTATTTCTAGGAGTTGGAGACATACAACGTTTAGCTCAGTTCTGGGCATCTTTGAAATACCTATACAAACTTGTTCCTACATAGTAACTTGCCACTTTGAATGAGAATGTGCTTGCTTGCAGCAACGTGCTATATGTTCTGAATGCCCGAATTGGGAATCTGTGTCAAAACTTTGTTCGGAATTATGTGATCATTATTAGCTGGAAGTAAGGGAGATGGGGCATGAAGTTATTTCTGGGAGTTTGACACATACCAAGTTTAGCTCAGTTCTGGGCATCTTTGAAAGACCTATACAAACTTGTTCCTACATAGTAACTTGCAACTTTGAATGAGAATGTGCTTGCTTACAGCAACGTGCTATATGTTCTGAATGCCCGAATTGGGAATCTGTGTCAAAACTTTGTTAGGAATTATGTGATCCTTACTAGCTGGAAGTAAGGGAGATGGGGCATGAAGTTATTTCTAGGAGTTGGAGACATAAAACGTTTAGCTCAGTTCTGGGCATCTTTGAAATACCTATACAAACTTGTTCCTACATAGTAACTTGCCACTTTGAATGAGAATGTGCTTGCTTACAGCAACGTGCTATATGATCTGAATGTCCGAATTGGGAATCTGTGTCAAAACTTTGTTAGGAATTATGTGATCCTTACTAGCTGGAAGTAAGGGAGATGGGGCATGAAGTTATTTCTAGGAGTTGGAGACATACAACGTTTAGCTCAGTTCTGGGCATCTTTGAAATACCTATACAAACTTGTTCCTACATAGTAACTTGCCACTTTGAATGAGAATGTGCTTGCTTGCAGCAACGTGCTATATGTTCTGAATGCCCGAATTGGGAATCTGTGTCAAAACTTTGTTCGGAATTATGTGATCCTTACTAGCTGGAAGTAAGGGAGATGGGGCATGAAGTTATTTCTAGGAGTTGGACACATACCAAGTTTATCTCAGTTCTGGGCATCTTTGAAATACCTATACAAACTTGTTCCTACATAGTAACTTGCAACTTTGAATGAGAAGGTGCTTGCTTACAGCAACGTGCTATATGTTCTGAATGCCCGAATTGGGAATCTGTGTCAAAACTTTGTTAGGAATTATGTGATCCTTACTAGCTGGAAGTAAGGGAGATGGGGCATGAAGTTATTTCTAGGAGTTGGAGACATAAAACGTTTAGCTCAGTTCTGGGCATCTTTGAAATACCTAAACTAACTTGTTCCTACATAGTAACTTGCCACTTTGAATGAGAATGTGCTTGCTTACAGCAACGTGCTATATGATCTGAATGCCCGAATTGGGAATCTGTGTCAAAACTTTGTCAGGAATTATGTGATCCTTACTAGCTGGAAGTAAGGGAGATGGGGCATGAATTTATTTCCAGGAGTTGGAGACATACAACGTTTAGCTCAGTTCTGGGCATCTTTGAAATACCTATACAAACTTGTTCCTACATAGTAACTTGCCACTTTGAATGAGAATGTGCTTGCTTGCAGCAACGTGCTATATGTTCTGAATGCCCGAATTGGGAATCTGTGTCAAAACTTTGTTAGGAATTATGTGATCCTTACTAGCTGGAAGTAAGGGAGATGGGGCATGAAGTTATTTCTAGGAGTTGGAGACATACAACGTTTAGCTCAGTTCTGGGCATCTTTGAAATACCTATACAAACTTGTTCCTACATAGTAACTTGCCACTTTGAATGAGAATGTGCTTGCTTGCAGCAACGTGCTATATGTTCTGAATGCCCGAATTGGGAATCTGTGTCAAAACTTTGTTCGGAATTATGTGATCCTTACTAGCTGGAAGTAAGGGAGATGGGGCATGAAGTTATTTCTAGGAGTTGGACACATACCAAGTTTAGCTCAGTTCTGGGCATCTTTGAAATACCTATACAAACTTGTTCCTACATAGTAACTTGCCACTTTGAATGAGAAAGTGCTTGCTTGCAGCAACGTGCTATATGTTCTGAATGCCCGAATTGGGAATCTGTGTCAAAACTTTGTTCGGAATTATGTGATCCTTACTAGCTGGAAGTAAGGGAGATGGGGCATGAAGTTATTTCTAGGAGTTGGACACATACCAAGTTTAGCTCAGTTCTGGGCATCTTTGAAATACCTATACAAACTTGTTCCTACATAGTAACTTGCCACTTTGAATGAGAATGTGCTTGCTTGCAGCAACGTGCTATATGTTCTGAATGCCCGAATTGGGAATCTGTGTCAAAACTTTGTTCGGAATTATGTGATCCTTACTAGCTGGAAGTAAGGGAGATGGGGCATGAAGTTATTTCTAGGAGTTGGACACATACCAAGTTTAGCTCAGTCCTGGGCATCTTTGAAATACCTATACAAACTTGTTCCTACATAGTAACTTGCAACTTTGAATGAGAATGTGCTTGCTTACAGCAACGTGCTATATGTTCTGAATGCCCGAATTGGGAATCTGTGTCAAAACTTTGTTAGGAATTATGTGATCCTTACTAGCTGGAAGTAAGGGAGATGGGGCATGAAGTTATTTCTAGGAGTTGGAGACATAAAAAGTTTAGCTCAGTTCTGGGCATCTTTGAAATACCTAAACTAACTTGTTCCTACATAGTAACTTGCCACTTTGAATGAGAATGTGCTTGCTTACAGCAACGTGCTATATGATCTGAATGCCCGAATTGGGAATCTGTGTCAAAACTTTGTCAGGAATTATGTGATCCTTACTAGCTGGAAGTAAGGGAGATGGGGCATGAATTGATTTCTAGGAGTTGGAGACATACAACGTTTAGCTCAGTTCTGGGCATCTTTGAAATACCTATACAAACTTGTTCCTACATAGTAACTTGCCACTTTGAATGAGAATGTGCTTGCTTGCAGCAACGTGCTATATGTTCTGAATGCCCGAATTGGGAATCTGTGTCAAAACTTTGTTAGGAATTATGTGATCCTTACTAGCTGGAAGTAAGGGAGATGGGGCATGAAGTTATTTCTAGGAGTTGGAGACATACAACGTTTAGCTCAGTTCTGGGCATCTTTGAAATACCTATACAAACTTGTTCCTACCTAGTAACTTGCCACTTTGAATGAGAATGTGCTTGCTTGCAGCAACGTGCTATATGTTCTGAATGCCCGAATTGGAAAGCTGTGTCAAAACTTTGTTCGGAATTATGTGATCCTTACTAGCTGGAAGTAAGGGAGATGGGGCATGAAGTTATTTCTAGGAGTTGGACACATACCAAGTTTAGCTCAGTTCTGGGCATCTTTGAAATACCTATACAAACTTGTTCCTACACAGTAACTTGCAACTTTGAATGAGAATGTGCTTGCTTACAGCAACGTGCTATATGATCTGAATGCCCGAATTGGGAATCTGTGTCAAAACTTTGATAGGAATTATGTGATCCTTACCAGCTGGAAGTAAGGGAGATGGGGCATGAATTTATTTCTAGGAGTTGGAGACATACAACGTTTAGCTCAGTTCTGGGCATCTTTGAAATACCTATACAAACTTGTTCCTACATAGTAACTTGCAACTTTGAATGAGAATGTGCTTGCTTACAGCAACGTGCTATATGTTCTGAATGCCCGAATTGGGAATCTGTGTCAAAACTTTGTTAGGAATTATGTGATCCTTACTAGCTGGAAGTAAGGGAGATGGGGCATGAAGTTATTTCTAGGAGTTGGAGACATACAACGTTTAGCTCAGTTCTGGGCATCTTTGAAATACCTATACAAACTTGTTCCTACATAGTAACTTGCAACTTTGAATGAGAATGTGCTTGCTTGCAGCAACGTGCTATATGTTCTGAATGCCCGAATTGGGAATCTGTGTCAAAACTTTGTTCGGAATTATGTGATCCTTATTAGCTGGAAGTAAGGGAGATGGGGCATGAAGTTATTTCTGGGAGTTGGACACATACCAAGTTTAGCTCAGTTCTGGGCATCTTTGAAATACCTATACAAACTTGTTCCTACATAGTAACTTGCAACTTTGAATGAGAATGTGCTTGCTTACAGTAACGTGCTATATGTTCTGAATGCCCGAATTGGGAATCTGTGTCAAAACTTTGTTAGGAATTATGTGATCCTTACTAGCTGGAAGTAAGGGAGATGGGGCATGAAGTTATTTCTAGGAGTTGGAGACAGAATACGTTTAGCTCAGTTCTGGGCATCTTTGAAATACCTATACAAACTTGTTCCTACATAGTAACTTGCCACTTTGAATGAGAATGTGCTTGCTTGCAGCAACGTGCTATATGTTCTGAATGCCCGAATTGGGAATCTGTGTCAAAACTTTGTTCGGAATTATGTGATCTTTACTAGCTGGAAGTAAGGGAGATGGGGCATGAAGATATTTCTAGGAGTTGGACACATACCAAGTTTAGCTCAGTTCTGGGCATCTTTGAAATACCTATACAAACTTGTTCCTACATAGTAACTTGCAACTTTGAATGAGAATGTGCTTGCTTACAGCAACGTGCTATATGTTCTGAATGCCCGAATTGGGAATCTGTGTCAAAACTTTGTTAGGAATTATGTGATCCTTACTAGCTGGAAGTAAGGGAGATGGGGCTTGAAGTTATTTCTAGGAGTTGGAGACATAAAACGTTTAGCTCAGTTCTGGGCATCTTTGAAATACCTAAACTAACTTGTTCCTACATAGTAACTTGCCACTTTGAATGAGAATGTGCTTGCTTACAGCAACGTGCTATATGATCTGAATGCCCGAATTGGGAATCTGTGTCAAAACTTTGCTAGGAATTATGTGATCCTTACTAGCTGGAAGTAAGGGAGATGGGGCATGAAGTTATTTCTAGGAGTGGGAGACATACAACGTTTAGCTCAGTTCTGGGCATCTTTGAAATACCTATACAAACTTGTTCCTACATAGTAACTTGCCACTTTGAATGAGAATGTGCTTGCTTGCAGCAACGTGCTATATGTTCTGAATGCCCGAATTGGGAATCTGTGTCAAAACTTTGTTCGGAATTATGTGATCCTTACTAGCTGGAAGTAAGGGAGATGGGGCATGAAGTTATTTCTAGGAGTTGGACACATACCAAGTTTAGCTCAGTTCTGGGCATCTTTGAAATACCTATACAAACTTGTTCCTACACAGTAACTTGCAACTTTGAATGAGAATGTGCTTGCTTACAGCAACGTGCTATATGTTCTGAATGCCCGAATTGGGAATCTGTGTCAAAACTTTGTTAGGAATTATGTGATCCTTACTAGCTGGAAGTAAGGGAGATGGGGCATGAAGTTATTTCTAGGAGTTGGAGACATACAACGTTTAGCTCAGTTCTGGGCATCTTTGAAATACCTAAACTAACTTGTTCCTACATAGTAACTTGCCACTTTGAATGAGAATGTGCTTGCTTGCAGCAACGTGCTATATGTTCTGAATGCCCGAATTGGGAATCTGTGTCAAAACTTTGTTCGGAATTAGGTGATCCTTATTAGCTGGAAGTAAGGGAGATGGGGCATGAAGTTATTTCTGGGAGTTGGACACATACCAAGTTTAGCTGAGTTCTGGGCATCTTTGAAATACATATACAAACTTGTTCCTAGATAGTAACTTGCCACTTTGAATGAGAATGTGCTTGCTTACAGCAACGTGCTATATGATCTGAATGCCCGAATTGGGAATCTGTGTCAAAACTTTGTTAGGAATTATGTGATCCTTACTAGCTGGAAGTAAGGGAGATGGGGCATGAAGTTATTTCTAGGAGTTGGAGACATACAACGTTTAGCTCAGTTCTGGGCATCTTTGAAATACCTATACAAACTTGTTCCTACATAGTAACTTGCCACTTTGAATGAGAATGTGCTTGCTTGCAGCAACGTGCTATATGTTCTGAATGCCCGAATTGGGAATCTGTGTCAAAACTTTGTTCGGAATTATGTGATCCTTACTAGCTGGAAGTAAGGGAGATGGGGCATGAAGTTATTTCTAGGAGTTGGACACATACCAAGTTTAGCTCAGTTCTGGGCATCTTTGAAATACCTATACAAACTTGTTCCTACATAGTAACTTGCCACTTTGAATGAGAAAGTGCTTGCTTGCAGCAACGTGCTATATGTTCTGAATGCCCGAATTGGGAATCTGTGTCAAAACTTTGTTCGGAATTATGTGATCCTTACTAGCTGGAAGTAAGGGAGATGGGGCATGAAGTTATTTCTAGGAGTTGGACACATACCAAGTTTAGCTCAGTTCTGGGCATCTTTGAAATACCTATACAAACTTGTTCCTACATAGTAACTTGCCACTTTGAATGAGAATGTGCTTGCTTGCAGCAACGTGCTATATGTTCTGAATGCTCGAATTGGGAATCTGTGTCAAAACTTTGTTCAGAATTATGTGATCCTTACTAGCTGGAAGTAAGGGAGATGGGGCATGAAGTTATTTCTAGGAGTTGGAGACATAAAACGTTTAGCTCAGTTCTGGGCATCTTTGAAATACCTAAACTAACTTGTTCCTACATAGTAACTTGCCACTTTGAATGAGAATGTGCTTGCTTACAGCAACGTGCTATATGATCTGAATGCCCGAATTGGGAATCTGTGTCAAAACTTTGTTATGAATTATGTGATTCTTACTAGCTGGAAGTAAGGGAGATGGGGCATGAAGTTATTTCTAGGAGTTGGAGACATACAACGTTTAGCTCAGTTCTGGGCATCTTTGAAATACCTATACAAACTTGTTCCTACATAGTAACTTGCCACTTTGAATGAGAATGTGCTTGCTTGCAGCAACGTGCTATATGTTCTGAATGCCCGAATTGGGAATCTGTGTCAAAACTTTGTTCAGAATTATGTGATCCTTACTAGCTGGAAGTAAGGGAGATGGGGCATGAAGTTATTTCTAGGAGTTGGACACATACCAAGTTTAGCTCAGTTCTGGGCATCTTTGAAATACCTATACAAACTTGTTCCTACATAGTAACTTGCCACTTTGAATGAGAATGTGCTTGCTTACAGCAACGTGCTATATGTTCTGAATGCCCGAATTGGGAATCTGTGTCAAAACTTTGTTAGGAATTATGTGATCCTTACTAGCTGGAAGTAAGGGAGATGGGGCATGAAGTTATTTCTAGGAGTTGGACACATACCAAGTTTAGCTCAGTTCTGGGCATCTTTGAAATACCTATACAAACTTGTTCCTACATAGTAACTTGCCACTTTGAATGAGAATGTGCTTGCTTGCAGCAACGTGCTACATGTTCTGAATGCCCGAATTGGGAATCTGTGTCAAAACTTTGTTCGGAATTATGTGATCCTTATTAGCTGGAAGTAAGGGAGATGGGGCATGAAGTTATTTCTGGGAGTTGGACACATACCAAGTTTAGCTCAGTTCTGGGCATCTTTGAAAGACCTATACAAACTTGTTCCTACATAGTAACTTGCAACTTTGAATGAGAATGTGCTTGCTTACAGCAACGTGCTATATGTTCTGAATGCCCGAATTGGGAATCTGTGTCAAAACTTTGTTAGGAATTATGTGATCCTTACTAGCTGGAAGTAAGGGAGATGGGGCATGAAGTTATTTCTAGGAGTTGGAGACATAAAACGTTTAGCTCAGTTCTGGGCATCTTTGAAATACCTATACAAACTTATTCCTACATAGTAACTTGCCACTTTGAATGAGAATGTGCTTGCTTACAGCAACGTGCTATATGATCTGAATGCCCGAATTGGGAATCTGTGTCAAAACTTTGTTAGGAATTATGTGATCCTTACTAGCTGGAAGTAAGGGAGATGGGGCATGAAGTTATTTCTGGGAGTTGGAGACATACAACGTTTAGCTCAGTTCTGGGCATCTTTGAAATACCTATACAAACTTGTTCCTACATAGTAACTTGCCACTTTGAATGAGAATGTGCTTGCTTGCAGCAACGTGCTATATGTTCTGAATGCCCGAATTGGGAATCTGTGTCAAAACTTTGTTCGGAATTATGTGATCCTTACTAGCTGGAAGTAAGGGAGATGGGGCATGAAGTTATTTCTAGGAGTTGGACACATACCAAGTTTAGCTCAGTTCTGGGCATCTTTGAAATACCTATACAAACTTGTTCCTACATAGTAACTTGCCACTTTGAATGAGAAAGTGCTTGCTTGCAGCAACGTGCTATATGTTCTGAATGCCCGAATTGGGAATCTGTGTCAAAACTTTGTTCGGAATTATGTGATCCTTACTAGCTGGAAGTAAGGGAGATGGGGCATGAAGTTATTTCTAGGAGTTGGACACATACCAAGTTTAGCTCAGTTCTGGGCATCTTTGAAATACCTATACAAACTTGTTCCTACATAGTAACTTGCCACTTTGAATGAGAATGTGCTTGCTTGCAGCAACGTGCTATATGTTCTGAATGCCCGAATTGGGAATCTGTGTCAAAACTTTGTTCGGAATTATGTGATCCTTACTAGCTGGAAGTAAGGGAGATGGGGCATGAAGTTATTTCTAGGAGTTGGACACATACCAAGTTTAGCTCAGTTCTGGGCATCTTTGAAATACCTATACAAACTTGTTCCTACATAGTAACTTGCCACTTTGAATGAGAATGTGCTTGCTTGCAGCAACGTGCTACATGTTCTGAATGCCCGAATTGGGAATCTGTGTCAAAACTTTGTTCGGAATTATGTGATCCTTATTAGCTGGAAGTAAGGGAGATGGGGCATGAAGTTATTTCTGGGAGTTGGACACATACCAAGTTTAGCTCAGTTCTGGGCATCTTTGAAAGACCTATACAAACTTGTTCCTACATAGTAACTTGCAACTTTGAATGAGAATGTGCTTGCTTACAGCAACGTGCTATATGTTCTGAATGCCCGAATTGGGAATCTGTGTCAAAACTTTGTTAGGAATTATGTGATCCTTACTAGCTGGAAGTAAGGGAGATGGGGCATGAAGTTATTTCTAGGAGTTGGACACATACCAAGTTTAGCTCAGTTCTGGGCATCTTTGAAATACCTATACAAACTTGTTCCTACACAGTAACTTGCAACTTTGAATGAGAATGTGCCTGCTTACAGCAACGTGCTATATGTTCTGAATGCCCGAATTGGGAATCTGTGTCAAAACTTTGTTAGGAATTATGTGATCCTTACTAGCTGGAAGTAAGGGAGATGGGGCATGAAGTTATTTCTAGGAGTTGGAGACATAAAACTTTTAGCTCAGTTCTGGGCATCTTTGAAATACCTAAACTAACTTGTTCCTACATAGTAACTTGCCACATTGAATGAGAATGTGCTTGCTTACAGCAACGTGCTATATGATCTGAATGCCCGAATTGGGAATCTGTGTCAAAACTTTGTTAGGAATTATGTGATCCTTACTAGCTGGAAGTAAGGGAGATGGGGCATGAAGTTATTTCTAGGAGTTGGAGACATACTACGTTTAGCTCAGTTCTGGGCATCTTTGAAATACCTATACAAACTTGTTCCTACATAGTAACTTGCCACTTTGAATGAGAATGTGCTTGCTTGCAGCAACGTGCTATATGTTCTGAATGCCTGAATTGGGAATCTGTGTCAAAACTTTGTTCGGAATTATGTGATCCTTACTAGCTGGAAGTAAGGGAGATGGGGCATGAAGTTATTTCTAGGAGTTGGACACATACCAAGTTTAGCTCAGTTCTGGGCATCGTTGAAATACCTATACAAACTTGTTCCTACATAGTAACTTGCCACTTTGAATGAGAATGTGCTTGCTTACAGCAACGTGCTATATGTTCTGAATGCCCGAATTGGGAATCTGTGTCAAAACTTTGTTAGGAATTATGTGATCCTTACTAGCTGGAAGTAAGGGAGATGGGGCATGAAGTTATTTCTAGGAGGTGGCGACATAAAACGTTTAGCTCAGTTCTGGGCATCTTTGAAATACCTAAACTAACTTGTTCCTACATAGTAACTTGCCACTTTGAATGAGAATGTGCTTGCTTGCAGCAACGTGCTATATGTTCTGAATGCTCGAATTGGGAATCTGTGTCAAAACTTTGTTCGGAATTATGTGATCCTTATTAGCTGGAAGTAAGGGAGATGGGGCATGAAGTTATTTCTGGGAGTTGGACACATACCAAGTTTAGCTCAGTTCTGGGCATCTTTGAAATACCTATACAAACTTGTTCCTACATAGTAACTTGCAACTTTGAATGAGAATGTGCTTGCTTACAGCAACGTGCTATATGTTCTGAATGCCCGAATTGGGAATCTGTGTCAAAACTTTGTTAGGAATTTTGTGATCCTTACTAGATGGAAGTAAGGGAGATGGGGCATGAAGTGATTTCTCGGAGTTGGAGACATAAAACTTTTACCTCAGTTCTGGGCATCTTTGAAATACCTAAACTAACTTGTTCCTACATAGTAACTTGCCACTTTGAATGAGAATGTGCTTGCTTACAGCAACGTGCTATAAGATCTGAATGCCCGAATTGGGAATCTGTGTCAAAACTTTGTCAGGAATTATGTGATCCTTACTAGCTGGAAGTAAGGGAGATGGGGCATGAAGTTATTTCTAGGAGTTGGAGACATACAACGTTTAGCTCAGTTCTGGGCATCTTTGAAATACCTAAACTAACTTGTTCCTACATAGTAACTTGCCACTTTGAATGAGAATGTGCTTGCTTACAGCAACGTGCTATATGATCTGAATGCCCGAATTGGGAAACTGTGTCAAAACTTTGTTAGGAATTATGTGATCCTTACTAGCTGGAAGTAAGGGAGATGGGGCATGAAGTTATTTCTAGGAGTTGGAGACATACAACGTTTAGCTCAGTTCTGGGCATCTTTGAAATACCTATACAAACTTGTTCCTACATAGTAACTTGCCACTTTGAATGAGAATGTGCTTGCTTGCAGCAACGTGCTATATGTTCTGAATGCCCGAATTGGGAATCTGTGTCAAAACTTTGTTCGGAATTATGTGATCCTTACTAGCTGGAAGTAAGGGAGATGGGGCATGAAGTTATTTCTAGGAGTTGGACACATACCAAGTTTAGCTCAGTTCTGGGCATCTTTGAAATACCTATACAAACTTGTTCCTACATAGTAACTTGCCACTTTGAATGAGAATGTGCTTGCTTACAGCAACGTGCTATATGTTCTGAATGCCCGAATTGGGAATCTGTGTCAAAACTTTGTTAGGAATTATGTGATCCTTACTAGCTGGAAGTAAGGGAGATGGGGCATGAAGTTATTTCTAGGAGTTGCAGACATACAACGTTTAGCTCAGTTCTGGGCATCTTTGAAATACCTATACAAACTTGTTCCTACATAGTAACTTGCAACTTTGAATGAGAATGTGCTTGCTTGCAGCAACGTGCTATATGTTCTGAATGCCCGAATTGGGAATCTGTGTCAAAACTTTGTTCGGAATTATGTGATCCTTATTAGCTGGAAGTAAGGGAGATGGGGCATGAAGGTATTTCTGGGAGTTGGACACATACCAAGTTTAGCTCAGTTCTGGGCATCTTTGAAAGACCTATACAAACTTGTTCCTACATAGTAACTTGCAACTTTGAATGAGAATGTGCTTGCTTACAGCAACGTGCTATATGTTCTGAATGCCCGAATTGGGAATCTGTGTCAAAACTTTGTTAGGAATTATGTGATCCTTACTAGCTGGAAGTAAGGGAGATGGGGCATGAAGTTATTTCTAGGAGTTGGAGACATAAAACGTTTAGCTCAGTTCTGGGCATCTTTGAAATACCTATACAAACTTGTTCCTACATAGTAACTTGCCACTTTGAATGAGAATGTGCTTGCTTACAGCAACGTGCTATATGATCTGAATGCCCGAATTGGGAATCTGTGTCAAAACTTTGTTAGGAATTATGTGATCCTTACTAGCTGGAAGTAAGGGAGATGGGGCATGAAGTTATTTCTAGGAGTTGGAGACATACAACGTTTAGCTCAGTTCTGGGCATCTTTGAAATACCTATACAAACTTGTTCCTACATAGTAACTTGCCACTTTGAATGAGAATGTGCTTGCTTGCAGCAACGTGCTATATGTTCTGAATGCCCGAATTGGGAATCTGTGTCAAAACTTTGTTCGGAATTATGTGATCCTTACTAGCTGGAAGTAAGGGAGATGGGGCATGAAGTTATTTCTAGGAGTTGGACACATACCAAGTTTAGCTCAGTTCTGGGCATCTTTGAAATACCTATACAAACTTGTTCCTACATAGTAACTTGCCACTTTGAATGAGAAAGTGCTTGCTTGCAGCAACGTGCTATATGTTCTGAATGCCCGAATTGGGAATCTGTGTCAAAACTTTGTTCGGAATTATGTGATCCTTACTAGCTGGAAGTAAGGGAGATGGGGCATGAAGTTATTTCTAGGAGTTGGACACATACCAAGTTTAGCTCAGTTCTGGGCATCTTTGAAATACCTATACAAACTTGTTCCTACATAGTAACTTGCCACTTTGAATGAGAATGTGCTTGCTTGCAGCAACGTGCTATATGTTCTGAATGCCCGAATTGGGAATCTGTGTCAAAACTTTGTTCAGAATTATGTGATCCTTACTAGCTGGAAGTAAGGGAGATGGGGCATGAAGTTATTTCTAGGAGTTGGACACATACCAAGTTTAGCTCAGTTCTGGGCATCTTTGAAATACCTATACAAACTTGTTCCTACATAGTAACTTGCCACTTTGAATGAGAATGTGCTTGCTTACAGCAACGTGCTATATGTTCTGAATGCCCGAATTGGGAATCTGTGTCAAAACTTTGTTAGGAATTATGTGATCCTTACTAGCTGGAAGTAAGGGAGATGGGGCATGAAGTTATTTCTGGGAGTTGCAGACATACAACGTTTAGCTCAGTTCTGGGCATCTTTGAAATACCTATACAAACTTGTTCCTACATAGTAACTTGCAACTTTGAATGAGAATGTGCTTGCTTGCAGCAACGTGCTATATGTTCTGAATGCCCGAATTGGGAATCTGTGTCAAAACTTTGTTCGGAATTATGTGATCCTTATTAGCTGGAAGTAAGGGAGATGGGGCATGAAGTTATTTCTGGGAGTTGGACACATACCAAGTTTAGCTCAGTTCTGGGCATCTTTGAAAGACCTATACAAACTTGTTCCTACATAGTAACTTGCAACTTTGAATGAGAATGTGCTTGCTTACAGCAACGTGCTATATGTTCTGAATGCCCGAATTGGGAATCTGTGTCAAAACTTTGTTAGGAATTATGTGATCCTTACTAGCTGGAAGTAAGGGAGATGGGGCATGAAGTTATTTCTAGGAGTTGGAGACATAAAACGTTTAGCTCAGTTCTGGGCATCTTTGAAATACCTATACAAACTTGTTCCTACATAGTAACTTGCCACTTTGAATGAGAATGTGCTTGCTTACAGCAACGTGCTATATGATCTGAATGCCCGAATTGGGAATCTGTGTCAAAACTTTGTTAGGAATTATGTGATCCTTACTAGCTGGAAGTAAGGGAGATGGGGCATGAAGTTATTTCTAGGAGTTGGAGACATACAACGTTTAGCTCAGTTCTGGGCATCTTTGAAATACCTATACAAACTTGTTCCTACATAGTAACTTGCCACTTTGAATGAGAATGTGCTTGCTTGCAGCAACGTGCTATATGTTCTGAATGCCCGAATTGGGAATCTGTGTCAAAACTTTGTTCGGAATTATGTGATCCTTACTAGCTGGAAGTAAGGGAGATGGGGCATGAAGTTATTTCTAGGAGTTGGACACATACCAAGTTTAGCTCAGTTCTGGGCATCTTTGAAATACCTATACAAACTTGTTCCTACATAGTAACTTGCCACTTTGAATGAGAAAGTGCTTGCTTGCAGCAACGTGCTATATGTTCTGAATGCCCGAATTGGGAATCTGTGTCAAAACTTTGTTCGGAATTATGTGATCCTTACTAGCTGGAAGTAAGGGAGATGGGGCATGAAGTTATTTCTAGGAGTTGGACACATACCAAGTTTAGCTCAGTTCTGGGCATCTTTGAAATACCTATACAAACTTGTTCCTACATAGTAACTTGCCACTTTGAATGAGAATGTGCTTGCTTGCAGCAACGTGCTATATGTTCTGAATGCCCGAATTGGGAATCTGTGTCAAAACTTTGTTCGGAATTATGTGATCCTTACTAGCTGGAAGTAAGGGAGATGGGGCATGAAGTTATTTCTAGGAGTTGGACACATACCAAGTTTAGCTCAGTTCTGGGCATCTTTGAAATACCTATACAAACTTGTTCCTACATAGTAACTTGCAACTTTGAATGAGAAGGTGCTTGCTTACAGCAACGTGCTATATGTTCTGAATGCCCGAATTGGGAATCTGTGTCAAAACTTTGTTAGGAATTATGTGATCCTTACTAGCTGGAAGTAAGGGAGATGGGGCATGAAGTTATTTCTAGGAGTTGGAGACATAAAACGTTTAGCTCAGTTCTGGGCATCTTTGAAATACCTAAACTAACTTGTTCCTACATAGCAACTTGCCACTTTGAATGAGAATGTGCTTGCTTACAGCAACGTGGTATATGTTCTGAATGCCCGAATGGGGAATCTGTGTCAAAACTTTGTTAGGAATTATGTGATCCTTACTAGCTGGAAGTAAGGGAGATGGGGCATGAAGTTATTTCTAGGAGTTGGAGACATACAACGTTTAGCTCAGTTCTGGGCATCTTTGAAATACCTATACAAACTTGTTCCTACCTAGTAACTTGCCACTTTGAATGAGAATGTGCTTGCTTGCAGCAACGTGCTATATGTTCTGAATGCCCGAATTGGGAATCTGTGTCAAAACTTTGTTCGGAATTATGTGATCCTTACTAGCTGGAAGTAAGGGAGATGGGGCATGATGTTATTTCTAGGAGTTGGACACATACCAAGTTTAGCTTAGTTCTGGGCATCTTTGAAATACCTATACAAACTTGTTCCTACACAGTAACTTGCAACTTTGAATGAGAATGTGCTTGCTTGCAGCAACGTGCTATATGTTCTGAATGCCCGAATTGGGAATCTGTGTCAAAACTTTGTTCGGAATTATGTGATCCTTACTAGCTGGAAGTAAGGGAGATGGGGCATGAAGTTATTTCTAGGAGTTGGACACATACCAAGTTTAGCTAAGTTCTGGGCATCTTTGAAATACCTATACAAACTTGTTCCTACATAGTAACTTGCAACTTTGAATGAGAATGTGCTTGCTTACAGCAACGTGCTATATGTTCTGAATGCCCGAATTGGGAATCTGTGTCAAAACTTTGTTAGGAATTATGTGATCCTTACTAGCTGGAAGTAAGGGAGATGGGGCATGAAGTTATTTCTAGGAGTTGGAGAGATACAACTTTTAGCTCAGTTCTGGGCATCTTTGAAATACCTATACAAACTTGTTCCTACATAGTAACTTGCCACTTTGAATGAGAATGTGCTTGCTTGCAGCAACGTGCTATATGTTCTGAATGCCCGAATTGGGAATCTGTGTCAAAACTTTGTTCGGAATTATGTGATCCTTATTAGCTGGAAGTAAGGGAGATGGGGCATGAAGTTATTTCTGGGAGTTGGACACATACCAAGTTTAGCTCAGTTCTGGGCATCTTTGAAAGACCTATACAAACTTGTTCCTACATAGTAACTTGCAACTTTGAATGAGAATGTGCTTGCTTACACCAACGTGCTATATGTTCTGAATGCCCGAATTGGGAATCTGTGTCAAAGCTTTGTTAGGAATTATGTGATCCTTACTAGCTGGAAGTAAGGGAGATGGGGCTTGAAGTTATTTCTAGGAGTTGGAGACATAAAACGTTTAGCTCAGTTCTGGGCATCTTTGAAATACCTAAACTAACTTGTTCCTACATAGTAACTTGCCACTTTGAGTGAGAATGTGCTTGCTTATATCAACGTGCTATATGATCTGAATGCCCGAATTGGGAATCTGTGTCAAAACTTTGTTAGGAATTATGTGATCCTTACTAGCTGGAAGTAAGGGAGATGGGGCATGAAGTTATTTCTGGGAGTTGCAGACATACAACGTTTAGCTCAGTTCTGGGCATCTTTGAAATACCTATACAAACTTGTTCCTACATAGTAACTTGCAACTTTGAATGAGAATGTGCTTGCTTGCAGCAACGTGCTATATGTTCTGAATGCCCGAATTGGGAATCTGTGTCAAAACTTTGTTCGGAATTATGTGATCCTTATTAGCTGGAAGTAAGGGAGATGGGGCATGAAGTTATTTCTGGGAGTTGGACACATACCAAGTTTAGCTCAGTTCTGGGCATCTTTGAAAGACCTATACAAACTTGTTCCTACATAGTAACTTGCAACTTTGAATGAGAATGTGCTTGCTTACAGCAACGTGCTATATGTTCTGAATGCCCGAATTGGGAATCTGTGTCAAAACTTTGTTAGGAATTATGTGATCCTTACTAGCTGGAAGTAAGGGAGATGGGGCATGAAGTTATTTCTAGGAGTTGGAGACATAAAACGTTTAGCTCAGTTCTGGGCATCTTTGAAATACCTATACAAACTTGTTCCTACATAGTAACTTGCCACTTTGAATGAGAATGTGCTTGCTTACAGCAACGTGCTATATGATCTGAATGCCCGAATTGGGAATCTGTGTCAAAACTTTGTTAGGAATTATGTGATCCTTACTAGCTGGAAGTAAGGGAGATGGGGCATGAAGTTATTTCTAGGAGTTGGAGACATACAACGTTTAGCTCAGTTCTGGGCATCTTTGAAATACCTATACAAACTTGTTCCTACATAGTAACTTGCCACTTTGAATGAGAATGTGCTTGCTTGCAGCAACGTGCTATATGTTCTGAATGCCCGAATTGGGAATCTGTGTCAAAACTTTGTTCGGAATTATGTGATCCTTACTAGCTGGAAGTAAGGGAGATGGGGCATGAAGTTATTTCTAGGAGTTGGACACATACCAAGTTTAGCTCAGTTCTGGGCATCTTTGAAATACCTATACAAACTTGTTCCTACATAGTAACTTGCCACTTTGAATGAGAAAGTGCTTGCTTGCAGCAACGTGCTATATGTTCTGAATGCCCGAATTGGGAATCTGTGTCAAAACTTTGTTCGGAATTATGTGATCCTTACTAGCTGGAAGTAAGGGAGATGGGGCATGAAGTTATTTCTAGGAGTTGGACACATACCAAGTTTAGCTCAGTTCTGGGCATCTTTGAAATACCTATACAAACTTGTTCCTACATAGTAACTTGCCACTTTGAATGAGAATGTGCTTGCTTGCAGCAACGTGCTATATGTTCTGAATGCCCGAATTGGGAATCTGTGTCAAAACTTTGTTCGGAATTATGTGATCCTTACTAGCTGGAAGTAAGGGAGATGGGGCATGAAGTTATTTCTAGGAGTTGGACACATACCAAGTTTAGCTCAGTTCTGGGCATCTTTGAAATACCTATACAAACTTGTTCCTACATAGTAACTTGCAACTTTGAATGAGAAGGTGCTTGCTTACAGCAACGTGCTATATGTTCTGAATGCCCGAATTGGGAATCTGTGTCAAAACTTTGTTAGGAATTATGTGATCCTTACTAGCTGGAAGTAAGGGAGATGGGGCATGAAGTTATTTCTAGGAGTTGGAGACATAAAACGTTTAGCTCAGTTCTGGGCATCTTTGAAATACCTAAACTAACTTGTTCCTACATAGCAACTTGCCACTTTGAATGAGAATGTGCTTGCTTACAGCAACGTGGTATATGTTCTGAATGCCCGAATGGGGAATCTGTGTCAAAACTTTGTTAGGAATTATGTGATCCTTACTAGCTGGAAGTAAGGGAGATGGGGCATGAAGTTATTTCTAGGAGTTGGAGACATACAACGTTTAGCTCAGTTCTGGGCATCTTTGAAATACCTATACAAACTTGTTCCTACCTAGTAACTTGCCACTTTGAATGAGAATGTGCTTGCTTGCAGCAACGTGCTATATGTTCTGAATGCCCGAATTGGGAATCTGTGTCAAAACTTTGTTCGGAATTATGTGATCCTTACTAGCTGGAAGTAAGGGAGATGGGGCATGATGTTATTTCTAGGAGTTGGACACATACCAAGTTTAGCTTAGTTCTGGGCATCTTTGAAATACCTATACAAACTTGTTCCTACACAGTAACTTGCAACTTTGAATGAGAATGTGCTTGCTTGCAGCAACGTGCTATATGTTCTGAATGCCCGAATTGGGAATCTGTGTCAAAACTTTGTTCGGAATTATGTGATCCTTACTAGCTGGAAGTAAGGGAGATGGGGCATGAAGTTATTTCTAGGAGTTGGACACATACCAAGTTTAGCTAAGTTCTGGGCATCTTTGAAATACCTATACAAACTTGTTCCTACATAGTAACTTGCAACTTTGAATGAGAATGTGCTTGCTTACAGCAACGTGCTATATGTTCTGAATGCCCGAATTGGGAATCTGTGTCAAAACTTTGTTAGGAATTATGTGATCCTTACTAGCTGGAAGTAAGGGAGATGGGGCATGAAGTTATTTCTAGGAGTTGGAGAGATACAACTTTTAGCTCAGTTCTGGGCATCTTTGAAATACCTATACAAACTTGTTCCTACATAGTAACTTGCCACTTTGAATGAGAATGTGCTTGCTTGCAGCAACGTGCTATATGTTCTGAATGCCCGAATTGGGAATCTGTGTCAAAACTTTGTTCGGAATTATGTGATCCTTATTAGCTGGAAGTAAGGGAGATGGGGCATGAAGTTATTTCTGGGAGTTGGACACATACCAAGTTTAGCTCAGTTCTGGGCATCTTTGAAAGACCTATACAAACTTGTTCCTACATAGTAACTTGCAACTTTGAATGAGAATGTGCTTGCTTACACCAACGTGCTATATGTTCTGAATGCCCGAATTGGGAATCTGTGTCAAAGCTTTGTTAGGAATTATGTGATCCTTACTAGCTGGAAGTAAGGGAGATGGGGCTTGAAGTTATTTCTAGGAGTTGGAGACATAAAACGTTTAGCTCAGTTCTGGGCATCTTTGAAATACCTAAACTAACTTGTTCCTACATAGTAACTTGCCACTTTGAGTGAGAATGTGCTTGCTTATATCAACGTGCTATATGATCTGAATGCCCGAATTGGGAATCTGTGTGAAAACTTTGTTAGGAATTATGTGATCCTTACTAGCTGGAAGTAAGGGAGATGGGGCATGAATTTATTTCTAGGAGTTGGAGACATACAACGTTTAGCTCAGTTCTGGGCATCTTTGAAATACCTATACAAACTTGTTCCTACATAGTAACTTGCCACTTTGAATGAGAATGTGCTTGCTTGCAGCAACGTGCTATATGTTCTGAATGCCCGAATTGGGAATCTGTGTCAAAACTTTTTCGGAATTATGTGATCCTTACTAGCTGGAAGTAAGGGAGATGGGGCATGAAGTTATTTCTAGGAGTTGGACAAATACCAAGTTTAGCTCAGTTCTGGGCATCTTTGAAATACCTATACAAACTTGTTCCTACACAGTAACTTGCAACTATGAATGAGAATGTGCTTGCTTACAGCAACGTGCTATATGATCTGAATGCCCGAATTGGGAATCTGTGTCAAAACTTTGTTAGGAATTATGTGATCCTTACTAGCTGGAAGTAAGGGAGATGGGGCATGAAGTTATTTCTAGGAGTTGGAGACATAAAACGTTTAGCTCAGTTCTGGGCATCTTTGAAATACCTAAACTAACTTGTTCCTACATAGTAACTTGCCACTTTGAATGAGAATGTGCTTGCTTACAGCAACGTGCTATATGATCTGAATGCCCGAATTGGGAATCTGTGTCAAAACTTTGTCAGGAATTATGTGATCCTTACTAGCTGGAAGTAAGGGAGATGGGGCATGAATTTATTTCTAGGAGTTGGAGACATACAACGTTTAGCTCAGTTCTGGGCATCTTTGAAATACCTATACAAACTTGTTCCTACATAGTAACTTGCCACTTTGAATGAGAATGTGCTTGCTTGCAGCAACGTGCTATATGTTCTGAATGCCCGAATTGGGAATCTGTGTCAAAACTTTGTTCGGAATTATGTGATCCTTACTAGCTGGAAGTAAGGGAGATGGGGCATGAAGTTATTTCTAGGAGTTGGACACATACCAAGTTTAGCTCAGTTCTGGGCATCTTTGAAATACCTATACAAACTTGTTCCTACATAGTAACTTGCCACTTTGAATGAGAAAGTGCTTGCTTGCAACAACGTGCTATATGTTCTGAATGCCAGAATTGGGAATCTGTGTCAAAACATTGTTCGGAATTATGTGATCCTTACTAGCTGGAAGTAAGGGAGATGGGGCATGAAGTTATTTCTAGGAGTTGGACACATACCAAGTTTAGCTCAGTTCTGGGCATCTTTGAAATACCTATACAAACTTGTTCCTACATAGTAACTTGCCACTTTGAATGAGAATGTGCTTGCTTGCAGCAACGTACTATATGTTCTGAATGCCCGAATTGGGAATCTGTGTCAAAACTTTGTTCGGAATTATGTGATCCTTACTAGCTGGAAGTAAGGGAGATGGGGCATGAAGTTATTTCTAGGAGTTGGACACATACCAAGTTTAGCTCAGTTCTGGGCATCTTTGAAATACCTATACAAACTTGTTCCTACATAGTAACTTGCAACTTTGAATGAGAAGGTGCTTGCTTACAGCAACGTGCTATATGTTCTGAATGCCCGAATTGGGAATCTGTGTCAAAACTTTGTTAGGAATTATGTGATCCTTACTAGCTGGAAGTAAGGGAGATGGGGCATGAAGTTATTTCTAGGAGTTGGAGACATAAAACGTTTAGCTCAGTTCTGGGCATCTTTGAAATACCTAAACTAACTTGTTCCTACATAGTAACTTGCCACTTTGAAGGAGAATGTGCTTGCTTACAGCAACGTGCTATATGATCTGAATGCCCGAATTGGGAATCTGTGTCAAAACTTTGTCAGGAATTATGTGATCCTTACTAGCTGGAAGTAAGGGAGATGGGGCATGAATTTATTTCTAGGAGTTGGAGACATACAACGTTTAGCTCAGTTCTGGGCATCTTTGAAATACCTATGCACACTTGTTCCTACATAGTAACTTGCCACTTTGAATGAGAATGTGCTTGCTTGCAGCAACGTGCTATATGTTCTGAATGCCCGAATTGGGAATCTGTGTCAAAACTTTGTTAGGAATTATGTGATCCTTACTAGCTGGAAGTAAGGGAGATGGGGCATGAAGTTATTTCTAGGAGTTGGAGACATGAAACGTTTAGCTCAGTTCTGGGCATCTTTGAAATACCTATACAAACTTGTTCCTACCTAGTAACTTGCCACTTTGAATGAGAATGTGCTTGCTTGCAGCAACGTGCTATATGTTCTGAATGCCCGAATTGGGAATCTGTGTCAAAACTTTGTTCGGAATTATGTGATCCTTACTAGCTGGAAGTAAGGGAGATGGGGCATGATGTTATTTCTAGGAGTTGGACACATACCAAGTTTAGCTCAGTTCTGGGCATCTTTGAAATACCTATACAAACTTGTTCCTACACAGTAACTTGCAACTTTGAATGAGAATGTGCTGTCTTGCAGCAACGTGCTATATGTTCTGAATGCCCGAATTGGGAATCTGTGTAAAACTTTGTTCGGAATTATGTGATCCTTACTAGCTGGAAGAAAGGGAGATGGGGCATGAAGTTATTTCTAGGAGTTGGAGAGATACAACTTTTAGCTCAGTTCTGGGCATCTTTGAAATACCTATACAAACTTGTTCCTACATAGTAACTTGCCACTTTGAATGAGAATGTGCTTGCTTGCAGCAACGTGCTATATGTTCTGAATGCCCGAATTGGGAATCTGTGTCAAAACTTTGTTCGGAATTATGTGATCCTTATTAGCTGGAAGTAAGGGAGATGGGGCATGAAGTTATTTCTGGGAGTTGGACACATACCAAGTTTAGCTCAGTTCTGGGCATCTTTGAAAGACCTATACAAACTTGTTCCTACATAGTAACTTGCAACTTTGAATGAGAATGTGCTTGCTTACACCAACGTGCTATATGTTCTGAATGCCCGAATTGGGAATCTGTGTCAAAACTTTGTTAGGATTTATGTGATCCTTACTAGCTGGAAGTAAGGGAGATGGGGCATGAAGTTATTTCTAGGAGTTGGAGACATAAAACGTTTAGCTCAGTTCTGGGCATCTTTGAAATACCTAAACTAACTTGTTCCTACATAGTAACTTGCAACTTTGAATGAGAATGTGCTTGCTTATAGCAACGTGCTAATTGATCTGAATGCCCGAATTGGGAATCTGTTTGAAAACTTTGTTAGGAATTATGTGATCCTTACTAGCTGGAAGTAAGGGAGATGGGGCATGAATTTATTTCTAGGAGTTGGAGACATACAACGTTTAGCTCAGTTCTGGGCATCTTTGAAATACCTATACAAACTTGTTCCTACATAGTAACTTGCCACTTTGAATGAGAATGTGCTTGCTTGCAGCAACGTGCTATATGTTCTGAATGCCCGAATTGGGAATCTGTGTCAAAACCTTGTTCGGAATTATGTGATCCTTACTAGCTGGAAGTAAGGGAGATGGGGCATGAAGTTATTTCTAGGAGTTGGACACATACCAAGTTAAGCTCAGTTCTGGGCATCTTTGAAATACCTATACAAACTTGTTCCTACACAGTAACTTGCAACTATGAATGAGAATGTGCTTGCTTACAGCAACGTGCTATATGATCTGAATGCCCGAATTGGGAATCTGTGTCAAAACTTTGTTAGGAATTATATGATCCTTACTAGCTGGAAGTAAGGGAGATGGGGCATGAAGTTATTTCTAGGAGTTGGAGACATAAAACGTTTAGCTCAGTTCTGGGCATCTTTGAAATACCTAAACTAACTTGTTCCTACATAGTAACTTGCCACTTTGAATGAGAATGTGCTTGCTTACAGCAACGTGCTATATGATCTGAATCCCCGAATTGGGAATCTGTGTCAAAACTTTGATAGGAATTATGTGATCCTTACAAGCTGGAAGTAAGGGAGATGGGGCATGAAGTTATTTCTAGGAGTTGGAGACATACAACGTTTAGCTCAGTTCTGGGCATCTTTGAAATACCTATACAAACTTGTTCCTACATAGTAACTTGCCACTTTGAATGAGAAAGTGCTTGCTTGCAGCAACGTGCTATATGTTCTGAATGCCAGAATAGGGAATCTGTGTCAAAACTTTGTTCGGAATTATGTGATCCTTACTAGCTGGAAGTAAGGGAGATGGGGCATGAAGTTATTTCTAGGAGTTGGACACATACCAAGTTTAGCTCAGTTCTGGGCATCTTTGAAATACCTATACAAACTTGTTCCTACATAGTAACTTGCCACTTTGAATGAGAATGTGCTTGCTTGCAGCAACGTGCTATATGTTCTGAATGCCCGAATTGGGAATCTGTGTCAAAACTTTGTTAGGAATTATGTGATCCTTACTAGCTGGAAGTAAGGGAGATGGGGCATGAAGTTATTTCTAGGAGTTGGAGACATAAAACTTTTAGCTCAGTTCTGGGCATCTTTGAAATACCTAAACTAACTTGTTCCTACATAGTAACTTGCCACTTTGAATGAGAATGTGCTTGCTTAGAGCAACGTGCTGTATGATCTGAATGGCCGAATTGGGAATCTGTGTCAAAACTTTGTCAGGAATTATGTGATCCTTACTAGCTGGAAGTAAGGGAGATGGGGCATGAAGTTATTTCTAGGAGTTGCAGACATACAACGTTTAGCTCAGTTCTGGGCATCTTTGAAATACCTATACAAACTTGTTCCTACATAGTAACTTGCAACTTTGAATGAGAATGTGCTAGCTTGCAGCAACGTGCTATATGTTCTGAATGCCCGAATTGGGAATCTGTGTCAAAACTTTGTTCGGAATTATGTGATCATTATTAGCTGGAAGTAAGGGAGATGGGGCATGAAGTTATTTCTGGGAGTTTGACACATACCAAGTTTAGCTCAGTTCTGGGCATCTTTGAAAGACCTATACAAACTTGTTCCTACATAGTAACTTGCAACTTTGAATGAGAATGTGCTTGCTTACAGCAACGTGCTATATGTTCTGAATGCCCGAATTGGGAATCTGTGTCAAAACTTTGTTAGGAATTATGTGATCCTTACTAGCTGGAAGTAAGGGAGATGGGGCATGAAGTTATTTCTAGGAGTTGGAGACATAAAACGTTTAGCTCAGTTCTGGGCATCTTTGAAATACCTATACAAACTTGTTCCTACATAGTAACTTGCCACTTTGAATGAGAATGTGCTTGCTTACAGCAACGTGCTATATGATCTGAATGTCCGAATTGGGAATCTGTGTCAAAACTTTGTTAGGAATTATGTGATCCTTACTAGCTGGAAGTAAGGGAGATGGGGCATGAAGTTATTTCTAGGAGTTGGAGACATACAACGTTTAGCTCAGTTCTGGGCATCTTTGAAATACCTATACAAACTTGTTCCTACATAGTAACTTGCCACTTTGAATGAGAATGTGCTTGCTTGCAGCAACGTGCTATATGTTCTGAATGCCCGAATTGGGAATCTGTGTCAAAACTTTGTTCGGAATTATGTGATCCTTACTAGCTGGAAGTAAGGGAGATGGGGCATGAAGTTATTTCTAGGAGTTGGACACATACCAAGTTTAGCTCAGTTCTGGGCATCTTTGAAATACCTATACAAACTTGTTCCTACATAGTAACTTGCAACTTTGAATGAGAAGGTGCTTGCTTACAGCAACGTGCTATATGTTCTGAATGCCCGAATTGGGAATCTGTGTCAAAACTTTGTTAGGAATTATGTGATCCTTACTAGCTGGAAGTAAGGGAGATGGGGCATGAAGTTATTTCTAGGAGTTGGAGACATAAAACGTTTAGCTCAGTTCTGGGCATCTTTGAAATACCTATACAAACTTGTTCCTACATAGTAACTTGCCACTTTGAATGAGAATGTGCTTGCTTACAGCAACGTGCTATATGATCTGAATGTCCGAATTGGGAATCTGTGTCAAAACTTTGTTAGGAATTATGTGATCCTTACTAGCTGGAAGTAAGGGAGATGGGGCATGAAGTTATTTCTAGGAGTTGGAGACATACAACGTTTAGCTCAGTTCTGGGCATCTTTGAAATACCTATACAAACTTGTTCCTACATAGTAACTTGCCACTTTGAATGAGAATGTGCTTGCTTGCAGCAACGTGCTATATGTTCTGAATGCCCGAATTGGGAATCTGTGTCAAAACTTTGTTCGGAATTATGTGATCCTTACTAGCTGGAAGTAAGGGAGATGGGGCATGAAGTTATTTCTAGGAGTTGGACACATACCAAGTTTAGCTCAGTTCTGGGCATCTTTGAAATACCTATACAAACTTGTTCCTACATAGTAACTTGCAACTTTGAATGAGAAGGTGCTTGCTTACAGCAACGTGCTATATGTTCTGAATGCCCGAATTGGGAATCTGTGTCAAAACTTTGTTAGGAATTATGTGATCCTTACTAGCTGGAAGTAAGGGAGATGGGGCATGAAGTTATTTCTAGGAGTTGGAGACATAAAACGTTTAGCTCAGTTCTGGGCATCTTTGAAATACCTAAACTAACTTGTTCCTACATAGTAACTTGCCACTTTGAATGAGAATGTGCTTGCTTACAGCAACGTGCTATATGATCTGAATGCCCGAATTGGGAATCTGTGTCAAAACTTTGTCAGGAATTATGTGATCCTTACTAGCTGGAAGTAAGGGAGATGGGGCATGAATTTATTTCCAGGAGTTGGAGACATACAACGTTTAGCTCAGTTCTGGGCATCTTTGAAATACCTATACAAACTTGTTCCTACATAGTAACTTGCCACTTTGAATGAGAATGTGCTTGCTTGCAGCAACGTGCTATATGTTCTGAATGCCCGAATTGGGAATCTGTGTCAGAACTTTGTTAGGAATTATGTGATCCTTACTAGCTGGAAGTAAGGGAGATGGGGCATGAAGTTATTTCTAGGAGTTGGAGACATACAACGTTTAGCTCAGTTCTGGGCATCTTTGAAATACCTATACAAACTTGTTCCTACATAGTAACTTGCCACTTTGAATGAGAATGTGCTTGCTTGCAGCAACGTGCTATATGTTCTGAATGCCCGAATTGGGAATCTGTGTCAAAACTTTGTTCGGAATTATGTGATCCTTACTAGCTGGAAGTAAGGGAGATGGGGCATGAAGTTATTTCTAGGAGTTGGACACATACCAAGTTTAGCTCAGTTCTGGGCATCTTTGAAATACCTATACAAACTTGTTCCTACATAGTAACTTGCCACTTTGAATGAGAAAGTGCTTGCTTGCAGCAACGTGCTATATGTTCTGAATGCCCGAATTGGGAATCTGTGTCAAAACTTTGTTCGGAATTATGTGATCCTTACTAGCTGGAAGTAAGGGAGATGGGGCATGAAGTTATTTCTAGGAATTGGACACATACCAAGTTTAGCTCAGTTCTGGGCATCTTTGAAATACCTATACAAACTTGTTCCTACATAGTAACTTGCCACTTTGAATGAGAATGTGCTTGCTTGCAGCAACGTGCTATATGTTCTGAATGCCCGAATTGGGAATCTGTGTCAAAACTTTGTTCGGAATTATGTGATCCTTACTAGCTGGAAGTAAGGGAGATGGGGCATGAAGTTATTTCTAGGAGTTGGACACATACCAAGTTTAGCTCAGTTCTGGGCATCTTTGAAATACCTATACAAACTTGTTCCTACATAGTAACTTGCCACTTTGAATGAGAATGTGCTTGCTTACAGCAACGTGCTATATGATCTGAATGCCCGAATTGGGAATCTGTGTCAAAACTTTGTCAGGAATTATGTGATCCTTACTAGCTGGAAGTAAGGGAGATGGGGCATGAATTGATTTCTAGGAGTTGGAGACACACAACGTTTAGCTCAGTTCTGGGCATCTTTGAAATACCTATACAAACTTGTTCCTACATAGTAACTTGCCACTTTGAATGAGAATGTGCTTGCTTGCAGCAACGTGCTATATGTTCTGAATGCCCGAATTGGGAATCTGTGTCAAAACTTTGTTCGGAATTATGTGATCCTTACTAGCTGGAAGTAAGGGAGATGGGGCATGAAGTTATTTCTAGGAGTTGGACACATACCAAGTTTAGCTCAGTTCTGGGCATCTTTGAAATACCTATACAAACTTGTTCCTACATAGTAACTTGCCACTTTGAATGAGAAAGTGCTTGCTTGCAGCAACGTGCTATATGTTCTGAATGCCCGAATTGGGAATCTGTGTCAAAACTTTGTTCGGAATTATGTGATCCTTACTAGCTGGAAGTAAGGGAGATGGGGCATGAAGTTATTTCTAGGAGTTGGACACATACCAAGTTTAGCTCAGTTCTGGGCATCTTTGAAATACCTATACAAACTTGTTCCTACATAGTAACTTGCAACTTTGAATGAGAAGGTGCTTGCTTACAGCAACGTGCTATATGTTCTGAATGCCCGAATTGGGAATCTGTGTCAAAACTTTGTTAGGAATTATGTGATCCTTACTAGCTGGAAGTAAGGGAGATGGGGCATGAAGTTATTTCTAGGAGTTGGAGACATAAAACGTTTAGCTCAGTTCTGGGCATCTTTGAAATACCTATACAAACTTGTTCCTACATAGTAACTTGCCACTTTGAATGAGAAAGTGCTTGCTTGCAACAACGTGCTATATGTTCTGAATGCCAGAATTGGGAATCTGTGTCAAAACTTTGTTCGGAATTATGTGATCCTTACTAGCTGGAAGTAAGGGAGATGGGGCATGAAGTTATTTCTAGGAGTTGGACACATACCAAGTTTAGCTCAGTTCTGGGCATCTTTGAAATACCTATACAAACTTGTTACTACATAGTAACTTGCCACTTTGAATGAGAAAGTGCTTGCTTGCAGCAACGTGCTATATGTTCTGAATGCCCGAATTGGGAATCTGTGTCAAAACTTTGTTCGGAATTATGTGATCCTTACTAGCTGGAAGTAAGGGAGATGGGGCATGAAGTTATTTCTAGGAGTTGGACACATACCAAGTTTAGCTCAGTTCTGGGCATCTTTGAAATACCTATACAAACTTGTTCCTACATAGTAACTTGCAACTTTGAATGAGAAGGTGCTTGCTTACAGCAACGTGCTATATGTTCTGAATGCCCGAATTGGGAATCTGTGTCAAAACTTTGTTAGGAATTATGTGATCCTTACTAGCTGGAAGTAAGGGAGATGGGGCATGAAGTTATTTCTAGGAGTTGGAGACATAAAACGTTTAGCTCAGTTCTGGGCATCTTTGAAATACCTATACAAACTTGTTCCTACATAGTAACTTGCCACTTTGAATGAGAAAGTGCTTGCTTGCAACAACGTGCTATATGTTCTGAATGCCAGAATTGGGAATCTGTGTCAAAACTTTGTTCGGAATTATGTGATCCTTACTAGCTGGAAGTAAGGGAGATGGGGCATGAAGTTATTTCTAGGAGTTGGACACATACCAAGTTTAGCTCAGTTCTGGGCATCTTTGAAATACCTATACAAACTTGTTCCTACATAGTAACTTGCCACTTTGAATGAGAATGTGCTTGCTTGCAGCAACGTGCTATATGTTCTGAATGCCCGAATTGGGAATCTGTGTCAAAACTTTGTTCGGAATTATGTGATCCTTACTAGCTGGAAGTAAGGGAGATGGGGCATGAAGTTATTTCTAGGAGTTGGACACATACCAAGTTTAGCTCAGTTCTGGGCATCTTTGAAATACCTATACAAACTTGTTCCTACATAGTAACTTGCAACTTTGAATGAGAAGGTGCTTGCTTACAGCAACGTGCTATATGTTCTGAATGCCCGAATTGGGAATCTGTGTCAAAACTTTGTTAGGAATTATGTGATCCTTACTAGCTGGAAGTAAGGGAGATGGGGCATGAAGTTATTTCTAGGAGTTGGAGACATAAAACGTTTAGCTCAGTTCTGGGCATCTTTGAAATACCTAAACTAACTTGTTCCTACATAGTAACTTGCCACTTTGAATGAGAATGTGCTTGCTTACAGCAACGTGCTATATGATCTGAATGCCCGAATTGGGAATCTGTGTCAAAACTTTGTCAGGAATTATGTGATCCTTACTAGCTGGAAGTAAGGGAGATGGGGCATGAATTTATTTCTAGGAGTTGGAGACATACAACGTTTAGCTCAGTTCTGGGCATCTTTGAAATACCTATACACACTTGTTCCTACATAGTAACTTGCAACTTTGAATGAGAATGTGCTTGCTTGCAGCAACGTGCTATATGTTCTGAATGCCCGAATTGGGAATCTGTGTAAAACTTTGTTCGGAATTATGTGATCCTTACTAGCTGGAAGAAAGGGAGATGGGGCATGAAGTTATTTCTAGGAGTTGGAGAGATACAACTTTTAGCTCAGTTCTGGGCATCTTTGAAATACCTATACAAACTTGTTCCTACATAGTAACTTGCCACTTTGAATGAGAATGTGCTTGCTTGCAGCAACGTGCTATATGTTCTGAATGCCCGAATTGGGAATCTGTGTCAAAACTTTGTTCGGAATTATGTGATCCTTATTAGCTGGAAGTAAGGGAGATGGGGCATGAAGTTATTTCTGGGAGTTGGACACATACCAAGTTTAGCTCAGTTCTGGGCATCTTTGAAAGACCTATACAAACTTGTTCCTACATAGTAACTTGCAACTTTGAATGAGAATGTGCTTGCTTACACCAACGTGCTATATGTTCTGAATGCCCGAATTGGGAATCTGTGTCAAAACTTTGTTAGGATTTATGTGATCCTTACTAGCTGGAAGTAAGGGAGATGGGGCATGAAGTTATTTCTAGGAGTTGGAGACATAAAACGTTTAGCTCAGTTCTGGGCATCTTTGAAATACCTAAACTAACTTGTTCCTACATAGTAACTTGCAACTTTGAATGAGAATGTGCTTGCTTATAGCAACGTGCTATATGATCTGAATGCCCGAATTGGGAATCTGTTTGAAAACTTTGTTAGGAATTATGTGATCCTTACTAGCTGGAAGTAAGGGAGATGGGGCATGAATTTATTTCTAGGAGTTGGAGACATACAACGTTTAGCTCAGTTCTGGGCATCTTTGAAATACCTATACAAACTTGTTCCTACATAGTAACTTGCCACTTTGAATGAGAATGTGCTTGCTTGCAGCAACGTGCTATATGTTCTGAATGCCCGAATTGGGAATCTGTGTCAAAACTTTGTCAGGAATTATGTGATCCTTACTAGCTGGAAGTAAGGGAGATGGGGCATGAAGTTATTTCTAGGAGTTGGACACATACCAAGTTTAGCTCAGTTCTGGGCATCTTTGAAATACCTATACAAACTTGTTCCTACACAGTAACTTGCAACTATGAATGAGAATGTGCTTGCTTACAGCAACGTGCTATATGATCTGAATGCCCGAATTGGGAATCTGTGTCAAAACTTTGTTAGGAATTATGTGATCCTTACTAGCTGGAAGTAAGGGAGAAGGGGCATGAAGTTATTTCTAGGAGTTGGAGACATAAAACGTTTAGCTCAGTTCTGGGCATCTTTGAAATACCTAAACTAACTTGTTCCTACATAGTAACTTGCCACTTTGAATGAGAATGTGCTTGCTTACAGCAACGTGCTATATGATCTGAATCCCCGAATTGGGAATCTGTGTCAAAACTTTGATAGGAATTATGTGATCCTTACAAGCTGGAAGTAAGGGAGATGGGGCATGAAGTTATTTCTAGGAGTTGGAGACATACAACGTTTAGCTCAGTTCTGGGCATCTTTGAAATACCTATACAAACTTGTTCCTACACAGTAACTTGCCACTTTGAATGAGAATGTGCTTGCTTGCAGCAACGTGCTATATGTTCTGAATGCCCGAATTGGGAATCTGTGTCAAAACTTTGTTCGGAATTATGTGATCCTTACTAGCTGGAATTAAGGGAGATGGGGCATGAAGTTATTTCTAGGAGTTGGACACATACCAAGTTTAGCTCAGTTCTGGGCATCTTTGAAATACCTATACAAACTTGTTCCTACACAGTAACTTGCAACTTTGAATGAGAATGTGCTTGCTTACAGCAACGTGCTATATGTTCTGAATGCCCGAATTGGGAATCTGTGTCAAAACTTTGTTAGGAATTATGTGATCCTTACTAGCTGGAAGTAAGGGAGATGGGGCATGAAGTTATTTCTAGGAGTTGGAGACATACAACGTTTAGCTCAGTTCTGGGCATCTTTGAAATACCTATACAAACTTGTTCCTACATAGTAACTTGCCACTTTGAATGAGAAAGTGCTTGCTTGCAGCAACGTGCTATATGTTCTGAATGCCAGAATAGGGAATCTGTGTCAAAACTTTGTTCGGAATTATGTGATCCTTACTAGCTGGAAGTAAGGGAGATGGGGCATGAAGTTATTTCTAGGAGTTGGACACATACCAAGTTTAGCTCAGTTCTGGGCATCTTTGAAATACCTATACAAACTTGTTCCTACATAGTAACTTGCCACTTTGAATGAGAATGTGCTTGCTTGCAGCAACGTGCTATATGTTCTGAATGCCCGAATTGGGAATCTGTGTCAAAACTTTGTTCGGAATTATGTGATCCTTACTAGCTGGAAGTAAGGGAGATGGGGCATGAAGTTATTTCTAGGAGTTGGAGACATAAAACGTTTAGCTCAGTTCTGGGCATCTTTGAAATACCTAAACTAACTTGTTCCTACATAGTAACTTGCCACTTTGAATGAGAATGTGCTTGCTTACAGCAACGTGCTGTATGATCTGAATGGCCGAATTGGGAATCTGTGTCAAAACTTTGTCAGGAATTATGTGATCCTTACTAGCTGGAAGTAAGGGAGATGGGGCATGAAGTTATTTCTAGGAGTTGCAGACATACAACGTTTAGCTCAGTTCTGGGCATCTTTGAAATACCTATACAAACTTGTTCCTACATAGTAACTTGCAACTTTGAATGAGAATGTGCTAGCTTGCAGCAACGTGCTATATGTTCTGAATGCCGGAATTGGGAATCTGTGTCAAAACTTTGTTCGGAATTATGTGATCATTATTAGCTGGAAGTAAGGGAGATGGGGCATGAAGTTATTTCTGGGAGTTTGACACATACCAAGTTTAGCTCAGTTCTGGGCATCTTTGAAAGACCTATACAAACTTGTTCCTACATAGTAACTTGCAACTTTGAATGAGAATGTGCTTGCTTACAGCAACGTGCTATATGTTCTGAATGCCCGAATTGGGAATCTGTGTCAAAACTTTGTTAGGAATTATGTGATCCTTACTAGCTGGAAGTAAGGGAGATGGGGCATGAAGTTATTTCTAGGAGTTGGAGACATAAAACGTTTAGCTCAGTTCTGGGCATCTTTGAAATACCTATACAAACTTGTTCCTACATAGTAACTTGCCACTTTGAATGAGAATGTGCTTGCTTACAGCAACGTGCTATATGATCTGAATGTCCGAATTGGGAATCTGTGTCAAAACTTTGTTAGGAATTATGTGATCCTTACTAGCTGGAAGTAAGGGAGATGGGGCATGAAGTTATTTCTAGGAGTTGGAGACATACAACGTTTAGCTCAGTTCTGGGCATCTTTGAAATACCTATACAAACTTGTTCCTACATAGTAACTTGCCACTTTGAATGAGAATGTGCTTGCTTGCAGCAACGTGCTATATGTTCTGAATGCCCGAATTGGGAATCTGTGTCAAAACTTTGTTCGGAATTATGTGATCCTTACTAGCTGGAAGTAAGGGAGATGGGGCATGAAGTTATTTCTAGGAGTTGGACACATACCAAGTTTAGCTCAGTTCTGGGCATCTTTGAAATACCTATACAAACTTGTTCCTACATAGTAACTTGCAACTTTGAATGAGAAGGTGCTTGCTTACAGCAACGTGCTATATGTTCTGAATGCCCGAATTGGGAATCTGTGTCAAAACTTTGTTAGGAATTATGTGATCCTTACTAGCTGGAAGTAAGGGAGATGGGGCATGAAGTTATTTCTAGGAGTTGGAGACATAAAACGTTTAGCTCAGTTCTGGGCATCTTTGAAATACCTAAACTAACTTGTTCCTACATAGTAACTTGCCACTTTGAATGAGAATGTGCTTGCTTACAGCAACGTGCTATATGATCTGAATGCCCGAATTGGGAATCTGTGTCAAAACTTTGTCAGGAATTATGTGATCCTTACTAGCTGGAAGTAAGGGAGATGGGGCATGAATTTATTTCCAGGAGTTGGAGACATAAAACGTTTAGCTCAGTTCTGGGCATCTTTGAAATACCTATACAAACTTGTTCCTACATAGTAACTTGCCACTTTGAATGAGAATGTGCTTGCTTGCAGCAACGTGCTATATGTTCTGAATGCCCGAATTGGGAATCTGTGTCAAAACTTTGTTAGGAATTATGTGATCCTTACTAGCTGGAAGTAAGGGAGATGGGGCATGAAGTTATTTCTAGGAGTTGGAGACATACAACGTTTAGCTCAGTTCTGGGCATCTTTGAAATACCTATACAAACTTGTTCCTACATAGTAACTTGCCACTTTGAATGAGAATGTGCTTGCTTGCAGCAACGTGCTATATGTTCTGAATGCCCGAATTGGGAATCTGTGTCAAAACTTTGTTCGGAATTATGTGATCCTTACTAGCTGGAAGTAAGGGAGATGGGGCATGAAGTTATTTCTAGGAGTTGGACACATACCAAGTTTAGCTCAGTTCTTGGCATCTTTGAAATACCTATACAAACTTGTTCCTACATAGTAACTTGCCACTTTGAATGAGAAAGTGCTTGCTTGCAGCAACGTGCTATATGTTCTGAATGCCCGAATTGGGAATCTGTGTCAAAACTTTGTTCGGAATTATGTGATCCTTACTAGCTGGAAGTAAGGGAGATGGGGCATGAAGTTATTTCTAGGAGTTGGACACATACCAAGTTTAGCTCAGTTCTGGGCATCTTTGAAATACCTATACAAACTTGTTCCTACATAGTAACTTGCCACTTTGAATGAGAATGTGCTTGCTTGCAGCAACGTGCTATATGTTCTGAATGCCCGAATTGGGAATCTGTGTCAAAACTTTGTTCGGAATTATGTGATCCTTACTAGCTGGAAGTAAGGGAGATGGGGCATGAAGTTATTTCTAGGATTTGGACACATACCAAGTTTAGCTCAGTTCTGGGCATCTTTGAAATACCTATACAAACTTGTTCCTACATAGTAACTTGCAACTTTGAATGAGAATGTGCTTGCTTACAGCAACGTGCTATATGTTCTGAATGCCCGAATTGGGAATCTGTGTCAAAACTTTGTTAGGAATTATGTGATCCTTACTAGCTGGAAGTAAGGGAGATGGGGCATGAAGTTATTTCTAGGAGTTGGAGACATACAACGTTTAGCTCAGTTCTGGGCATCTTTGAAATACCTATACAAACTTGTTCCTACATAGTAACTTGCCACTTTGAATGAGAAAGTGCTTGCTTGCAGCAACGTGCTATATGTTCTGAATGCCAGAATAGGGAATCTGTGTCAAAACTTTGTTCGGAATTATGTGATCCTTACTAGCTGGAAGTAAGGGAGATGGGGCATGAAGTTATTTCTAGGAGTTGGACACATACCAAGTTTAGCTCAGTTCTGGGCATCTTTGAAATACCTATACAAACTTGTTCCTACATAGTAACTTGCCACTTTGAATGAGAATGTGCTTGCTTGCAGCAACGTGCTATATGTTCTGAATGCCCGAATTGGGAATCTGTGTCAAAACTTTGTTCGGAATTATGTGATCCTTACTAGCTGGAATTAAGGGAGATGGGGCATGAAGTTATTTCTAGGAGTTGGAGACATAAAACGTTTAGCTCAGTTCTGGGCATCTTTGAAATACCTAAACTAACTTGTTCCTACATAGTAACTTGCCACTTTGAATGAGAATGTGCTTGCTTACAGCAACGTGCTATATGATCTGAATGCCTGAATTGGGAATCTGTGTCAAAACTTTGTCAGGAATTATCTGATCCTTACTAGCTGGAAGTAAGGGAGATGGGGCATGAATTTATTTCTAGGAGTTGGAGACATACAACGTTTAGCTCATCCTGGGCATCTTTGAAATACCTATACAAACTTGTTCCTACATAGTAACTTGCCACTTTGAATGAGAAGGTGCTTGCTTGCAGCAAAGTGCTATATGTTCTGATGCCCGAATTGGGAATCTGTGTCAAAACTTTGTTAGGAATTATGTGATCCTTACTAGCTGGAAGTAAGGGAGATGGGGCATGAAGTTATTTCTAGGAGTTGGAGACATACAACGTTTAGCTCAGTTCTGGGCATCTTTGAAATACCTATACAAACTTGTTCCTACATAGTAACTTGCCACTTTGAATGAGAATGTGCTTGCTTGCAGCAACGTGCTATATGTTCTGAATGCCCGAATTGGAAATCTGTGTCAAAACTTTGTTCGGAATTATGTGATCCTTACTAGCTGGAAGTAAGGGAGATGGGGCATGAAGTTATTTCTAGGAGTTGGAGACATACAACGTTTAGCTCAGTTCTGGGCATCTTTGAAATACCTATACAAACTTGTTCCTACACAGTAACTTGCAACTTTGAATGAGAATGTGCTTGCTTACAGCAACGTGCTATATGTTCTGCATGCCCGAATTGGGAATCTGTGTCAAAACTTTGTTAGGAATTATGTGATCCTTACTAGCTGGAAGTAAGGGAGATGGGGCATGAAGTTATTTCTAGGAGTTGGAGACATAATACGTTTAGCTCAGTTCTGGGCATCTTTGAAATACCTAAACTAACTTGTTCCTACATAGTAAATTGCCACTTTGAATGAGAATGTGCTTGCTTACAGCAACGTGCTATATGATCTGAATGCCCGAATTGGGAATCTGTGTCAAAACTTTGTTATGAATTATGTGATCCTTACTAGCTGGAAGTAAGGGAGATGGGGCATGAATTTATTTCGAGGAGTTGGAGACATACAACGTTTAGCTCAGTTCTGGGCATCTTTGAAATACCTATACAAACTTGTTCCTACATAGTAACTTGCAACTTTGAATGAGAATGTGCTTGCTTACAGCAACGTGCTATATGATCTGAATGCCCGAATTGGGAATCTGTGTCAAAACTTTGTAGGGAAGTATGTGATCCTTACTAGCTGGAAGTAAGGGAGATGGGGCATGAAGTTATTTCTAGGAGTTGGAGACATACAACGTTTAGCTCAGTTCTGGGCATCTTTGAAATACCTATACAAACTTGTTCCTACATAGTAACTTGCAACTTTGAATGAGAATGTGCTTGCTTACAGCAACGTGCTATATGTTCTGAATGCCCGAATTGGGAATCTGTGTCAAAACTTTGTTAGGAATTATGTGATCCTTACTAGCTGGAAGTAAGGGAGATGGGGCATGAAGTTATTTCTAGGAGTTGGAGACATAATACGTTTAGCTCAGTTCTGGGCATCTTTGAAATACCTATACAAACTTGTTCCTACATAGGAACTTGCCACTTTGAATGAGAATGTGCTTGCTTGCAGCAACGTGCTATATGTTCTGAATGCCCGAATTGGGAATCTGTGTCAAAACTTTGTTCGGAATTATGTGATCCTTACTAGCTGGAAGTAAGGGAGATGGGGCATGAAGTTATTTCTAGGAGTTGGACACATACCAAGTTTAGCTCAGTTCTGGGCATCTTTGAAATACCTATACAAACTTGTTCCTACATAGTAACTTGCAACTTTGAATGAGAATGTGCTTGCTTACAGCAACGTGCTATATGTTCTGAATGCCCGAATTGGGAATCTGTGTCAAAACTTTGTTCGGAATTATGTGATCCTTACTAGCTGGAAGTAAGGGAGATGGGGCATGAAGTTATTTCTAGGAGTTGGAGACATAAAACGTTTAGCTCAGTTCTGGGCATCTTTGAAATACCTAAACTAACTTGTTCCTACATAGTAACTTGCCACTTTGAATGAGAATGTGCTTGCTTACAGCAACGTGCTATATGATCTGAATGCCCGAATTGGGAATCTGTGTCAAAACTTTGATAGGAATTATGTGATCCTTACTAGCTGGAAGTAAGGGAGATGGGGCATGAAGTTATTTCTAGGAGTTGGAGACATACAACGTTTAGCTCAGTTCTGGGCATCTTTGAAATACCTATACAAACTTGTTCCTACATAGTAACTTGCCACTTTGAATGAGAATGTGCTTGCTTGCAGCAACGTGCTATATGTTCTGAATGCCCGAATTGGGAATCTGTGTCAAAACGTTGTTCGGAATTATGTGATCCTTACTAGCTGGAAGTAAGGGAGATGGGGCATGAAGTTATTTCTAGGAGTTGGACACATACCAAGTTTAGCTCAGTTCTGGGCATCTTTGAAATACCTATACAAACTTGTTCCTACACAGTAACTTGCAACTTTGAATGAGAATGTGCTTGCTTACAGCAACGTGCTATATATTCTGAATGCCCGAATTGGGAATCTGTGTCAAAACTTTGTTAGGAATTATGTGATCCTTACTAGCTGGAAGTAAGGGAGATGGGGCATGAAGTTATTTCTAGGAGTTGGAGACATACAACGTTTAGCTCAGTTCTGGGCATCTTTGAAATACCTATACAAACTTGTTCCTACATAGTAACTTGCCACTTTGAATGAGAAAGTGCTTGCTTGCAGCAACGTGCTATATGTTCTGAATGCCAGAATAGGGAATCTGTGTCAAAACTTTGTTCGGAATTATGTGATCCTTACTAGCTGGAAGTAAGGGAGATGGGGCATGAAGTTATTTCTAGGAGTTGGACACATACCAAGTTTAGCTCAGTTCTGGGCATCTTTGAAATACCTATACAAACTTGTTCCTACATAGTAACTTGCCACTTTGAATGAGAATGTGCTTGCTTGCAGCAACGTGCTATATGTTCTGAATGCCCGAATTGGGAATCTGTGTCAAAACTTTGTTCGGAATTATGTGATCCTTACTAGCTGGAAGTAAGGGAGATGGGGCATGAAGTTATTTCTAGGAGTTGGAGACATAAAACGTTTAGCTCAGTTCTGGGCATCTTTGAAATACCTAAACTAACTTGTTCCTACATAGTAACTTGCCACTTTGAATGAGAATGTGCTTGCTTACAGCAACGTGCTATATGATCTGAATGCCCGAATTGGGAATCTGTGTCAAAACTTTGTTAGGAATTATGTGATCCTTACTAGCTGGAAGTAAGGGAGATGGGGCATGAATTTATTTCTAGGAGTTGGAGACATACAACGTTTAGCTCAGTTCAGGGAATCTTTGAAATACCTATACAAACTTGTTCCTACATAGTAACTTGCAACTTTGAATGAGAATGTGCTTGCTTACAGCAACGTGCTATATGTTCTGAATGCCCGAATTGGGAATCTGTGTCAAAACTTTGTTCGGAAGTATGTGATCCTTACTAGCTGGAAGTAAGGGAGATGGGGCATTAAGTTATTTCTAGGAGTTGGACACATACCAAGTTTAGCTCAGTTCTGGGCATCTTTGAAATACCTATACAAACTTGTTCCTACATAGTAACTTGCAACTTTGAATGAGAATGTGCTTGCTTACAGCAACGTGCTATATGTTCTGAATGCCCGAAATGGGAATCTGTGTCAAAACTTTGTTAGGAATTATGTGATCCTTACTAGCTGGAAGTAAGGGAGATGGGGCATGAAGTTATTTCTAGGAGTTGGAGACATACAACGTTTAGCTCAGTTCTGGGCATCTTTGAAATACCTATACAAACTTGTTCCTACATAGTAACTTGCAACTTTGAATGAGAATGTGCTTGCTTGCAGCAACGTGCTATATGTTCTGAATGCCCGAATTGGTAATCTGTGTCAAAACTTTGTTCGGAATTATGTGATCCTTATTAGCTGGAAGTAAAGGAGATGGGGCATGAAGTTATTTCTGGGAGTTGGACACATACCAAGTTTAGCTCAGTTCTGGGCATCTTTGAAATACCTATACAAACTTGTTCCTACATAGTAACTTGCAACTTTGAATGAGAATGTGCTTGCTTACAGTAACGTGCTATATGTTCTGAATGCCCGAATTGGGAATCTGTGTCAAAACTTTGTTAGGAATTATGTGATCCTTACTAGCTGGAAGTAAGGGAGATGGGGCATGAAGTTATTTCTAGGAGTTGGAGACATACAACGTTTAGCTCAGTTCTGGGCATCTTTGAAATACCTATACAAACTTGTTCCTACATAGTAACTTGCCACTTTGAATGAGAATGTGCTTGCTTGCAGCAACGTGCTATATGTTCTGAATGCCCGAATTGGGAATCTGTGTCAAAACTTTGTTCGGAATTATGTGATCCTTACTAGCTGGAAGTAAGGGAGATGGGGCATGAAGTTATTTCTAGGAGTTGGAGACATAATACGTTTAGCTCAGTTCTGGGCATCTTTGAAATACCTATACAAACTTGTTCCTACATAGTAACTTGCCACTTTGAATGAGAATGTGCTTGCTTGCAGCAACGTGCTATATGTTCTGAATGCCCGAATTGGGAATCTGTGTCAAAACTTTGTTCGGAATTATGTGATCCTTACTAGCTGGAAGTAAGGGAGATGGGGCATGAAGTTATTTCTAGGAGTTGGAGACATACAACGTTTAGCTCAGTTCTGGGCATCTTTGAAATACCTAAACTAACTTGTTCCTACATAGTAACTTGCCACTTTGAATGAGAATGTGCTTGCTTACAGCAACGTGCTATATGATCTGAATGCCCGAATTGGGAATCTGTGTCAAAACTTTGTTAGGAATTATGTGATCCTTACTAGCTGGAAGTAAGGGAGATGGGGCATGAAGTTCTTTCTAGGAGTTGGAGACATACAACGTTTAGCTCAGTTCTGGGCATCTTTGAATTACCTATACAAACTTGTTCCTACATAGTAACTTGCCACTTTGAATGAGAATGTGCTTGCTTGCAGCAACGTGCTATATGTTCTGAATGCCCGAATTGGGAATCTGTGTCAAAACTTTGTTCGGAATTATGTGATCCTTACTAGCTGGAGGTAAGGGAGATGGGGCATGAAGTTATTTCTAGTAGTTGGACACATACCAAGTTTAGCTCAGTTCTGGGCATCTTTGAAATACCTATACAAACTTGTTCCTACACAGTAACTTGCAACTTTGAATGAGAATGTGCTTGCTTACAGCAACGTGCTATATGTTCTGAATGCCCGAATTGGGAATCTGTGTCAAAACTTTGTTAGGAATTATGTGATCCTTACTAGCTGGAAGTAAGGGAGATGGGGCATGAAGTTATTTCTAGGAGTTGGAGACATACAACGTTTAGCTCAGTTCTGGGCATCTTTGAAATACCTATACAAACTTGTTCCTTCATAGTAACTTGTAACTTTGAATGAGAATGTGCTTGCTTGCAGCAACGTGCTATATGTTCTGAATGCCCGAATTGGGAATCTGTGTCAAAACTTTGTTCGGAATTATGTGATCCTTATTAGCTGGAAGTAAGGGAGATGGGGCATGAAGTTATTTCTGGGAGTTGGACACATACCTAGTTTAGCTCAGTTTTGGGCATCTTTGAAATACCTATACAAACTTGTTCCTACATAGTAACTTGCAACTTTGAATGAGAATGTGCTTGCTTACAGCAACGTGCTATATGTTCTGAATGCCCGAATTGGGAATCTGTGTCAAAACTTTGTTAGGAATTATGTGATCCTTACTAGCTGGAAGTAAGGGAGATGGGGCATGAAGTTATTTCTAGGAGTTGGAGACATAAAACGTTTAGCTCAGTTCTGGGCATCTTTGAAATACCTAAACTAACTTGTTCCTACATAGTAACTTGCCACTTTGAATGAGAATGTGCTTGCTTACAGCAACGTGCTATATGATCTGAATGCCCGAATTGGGAATCTGTGTCAAAACTTTGTTAGGAATTATGTGATCCTTACTAGCTGGAAGTAAGGGAGATGGGGCATGAAGTTATTTCTAGGAGTTGGAGACATACAACGTTTAGCTCAGTTCTGGGCATCTTTGAAATACCTAAACTAACTTGTTCCTACATAGTAACTTGCCACTTTGAATGAGAATGTGCTTGCTTACAGCAACGTGCTATATGATCTGAATGCCTGAATTGGGAATCTGTGTCAAAACTTTGTCAGGAATTATCTGATCCTTACTAGCTGGAAGTAAGGGAGATGGGGCATGAATTTATTTCTAGGAGTTGGAGACATACAACGTTTAGCTCATCCTGGGCATCTTTGAAATACCTATACAAACTTGTTCCTACATAGTAACTTGCCACTTTGAATGAGAAGGTGCTTGCTTGCAGCAACGTGCTATATGTTCTGAATGCCCGAATTGGGAATCTGTGTCAAAACTTTGTTAGGAATTATGTGATCCTTACTAGCTGGAAGTAAGGGAGATGGGGCATGAAGTTATTTCTAGGAGTTGGAGACATACAACGTTTAGCTCAGTTCTGGGCATCTTTGAAATACCTATACAAACTTGTTCCTACATAGTAACTTGCCACTTTGAATGAGAATGTGCTTGCTTGCAGCAACGTGCTATATGTTCTGAATGCCCGAATTGGAAATCTGTGTCAAAACTTTGTTCGGAATTATGTGATCCTTACTAGCTGGAAGTAAGGGAGATGGGGCATGAAGTTATTTCTAGGAGTTGGAGACATACAACGTTTAGCTCAGTTCTGGGCATCTTTGAAATACCTATACAAACTTGTTCCTACACAGTAACTTGCAACTTTGAATGAGAATGTGCTTGCTTACAGCAACGTGCTATATGTTCTGCATGCCCGAATTGGGAATCTGTGTCAAAACTTTGTTAGGAATTATGTGATCCTTACTAGCTGGAAGTAAGGGAGATGGGGCATGAAGTTATTTCTAGGAGTTGGAGACATAATACGTTTAGCTCAGTTCTGGGCATCTTTGAAATACCTAAACTAACTTGTTCCTACATAGTAAATTGCCACTTTGAATGAGAATGTGCTTGCTTACAGCAACGTGCTATATGATCTGAATGCCCGAATTGGGAATCTGTGTCAAAACTTTGTTATGAATTATGTGATCCTTACTAGCTGGAAGTAAGGGAGATGGGGCATGAATTTATTTCGAGGAGTTGGAGACATACAACGTTTAGCTCAGTTCTGGGCATCTTTGAAATACCTATACAAACTTGTTCCTACATAGTAACTTGCAACTTTGAATGAGAATGTGCTTGCTTACAGCAACGTGCTATATGATCTGAATGCCCGAATTGGGAATCTGTGTCAAAACTTTGTAGGGAAGTATGTGATCCTTACTAGCTGGAAGTAAGGGAGATGGGGCATGAAGTTATTTCTAGGAGTTGGACACATACCAAGTTTAGCTCAGTTCTGGGCATCTTTGAAATACCTATACAAACTTGTTCCTACATAGTAACTTGCAACTTTGAATGAGAATGTGCTTGCTTACAGCAACGTGCTATATGTTCTGAATGCCCGAATTGGGAATCTGTGTCAAAACTTTGTTAGGAATTATGTGATCCTTACTAGCTGGAAGTAAGGGAGATGGGGCATGAAGTTATTTCTAGGAGTTGGAGACATAATACGTTTAGCTCAGTTCTGGGCATCTTTGAAATACCTATACAAACTTGTTCCTACATAGGAACTTGCCACTTTGAATGAGAATGTGCTTGCTTGCAGCAACGTGCTATATGTTCTGAATGCCCGAATTGGGAATCTGTGTCAAAACTTTGTTCGGAATTATGTGATCCTTACTAGCTGGAAGTAAGGGAGATGGGGCATGAAGTTATTTCTAGGAGTTGGACACATACCAAGTTTAGCTCAGTTCTGGGCATCTTTGAAATACCTATACAAACTTGTTCCTACATAGTAACTTGCAACTTTGAATGAGAATGTGCTTGCTTACAGCAACGTGCTATATGTTCTGAATGCCCGAATTGGGAATCTGTGTCAAAACTTTGTTCGGAATTATGTGATCCTTACTAGCTGGAAGTAAGGGAGATGGGGCATGAAGTTATTTCTAGGAGTTGGAGACATAAAACGTTTAGCTCAGTTCTGGGCATCTTTGAAATACCTAAACTAACTTGTTCCTACATAGTAACTTGCCACTTTGAATGAGAATGTGCTTGCTTACAGCAACGTGCTATATGATCTGAATGCCCGAATTGGGAATCTGTGTCAAAACTTTGATAGGAATTATGTGATCCTTACTAGCTGGAAGTAAGGGAGATGGGGCATGAAGTTATTTCTAGGAGTTGGAGACATACAACGTTTAGCTCAGTTCTGGGCATCTTTGAAATACCTATACAAACTTGTTCCTACATAGTAACTTGCCACTTTGAATGAGAATGTGCTTGCTTGCAGCAACGTGCTATATGTTCTGAATGCCCGAATTGGGAATCTGTGTCAAAACGTTGTTCGGAATTATGTGATCCTTACTAGCTGGAAGTAAGGGAGATGGGGCATGAAGTTATTTCTAGGAGTTGGACACATACCAAGTTTAGCTCAGTTCTGGGCATCTTTGAAATACCTATACAAACTTGTTCCTACACAGTAACTTGCAACTTTGAATGAGAATGTGCTTGCTTACAGCAACGTGCTATATGTTCTGAATGCCCGAATTGGGAATCTGTGTCAAAACTTTGTTAGGAATTATGTGATCCTTACTAGCTGGAAGTAAGGGAGATGGGGCATGAAGTTATTTCTAGGAGTTGGAGACATACAACGTTTAGCTCAGTTCTGGGCATCTTTGAAATACCTATACAAACTTGTTCCTACATAGTAACTTGCCACTTTGAATGAGAAAGTGCTTGCTTGCAGCAACGTGCTATATGTTCTGAATGCCAGAATAGGGAATCTGTGTCAAAACTTTGTTCGGAATTATGTGATCCTTACTAGCTGGAAGTAAGGGAGATGGGGCATGAAGTTATTTCTAGGAGTTGGACACATACCAAGTTTAGCTCAGTTCTGGGCATCTTTGAAATACCTATACAAACTTGTTCCTACATAGTAACTTGCCACTTTGAATGAGAATGTGCTTGCTTGCAGCAACGTGCTATATGTTCTGAATGCCCGAATTGGGAATCTGTGTCAAAACTTTGTTCGGAATTATGTGATCCTTACTAGCTGGAAGTAAGGGAGATGGGGCATGAAGTTATTTCTAGGAGTTGGAGACATAAAACGTTTAGCTCAGTTCTGGGCATCTTTGAAATACCTAAACTAACTTGTTCCTACATAGTAACTTGCCACTTTGAATGAGAATGTGCTTGCTTACAGCAACGTGCTATATGATCTGAATGCCCGAATTGGGAATCTGTGTCAAAACTTTGTTAGGAATTATGTGATCCTTACTAGCTGGAAGTAAGGGAGATGGGGCATGAATTTATTTCTAGGAGTTGGAGACATACAACGTTTAGCTCAGTTCAGGGAATCTTTGAAATACCTATACAAACTTGTTCCTACATAGTAACTTGCAACTTTGAATGAGAATGTGCTTGCTTACAGCAACGTGCTATATGTTCTGAATGCCCGAATTGGGAATCTGTGTCAAAACTTTGTTCGGAAGTATGTGATCCTTACTAGCTGGAAGTAAGGGAGATGGGGCATTAAGTTATTTCTAGGAGTTGGACACATACCAAGTTTAGCTCAGTTCTGGGCATCTTTGAAATACCTATACAAACTTGTTCCTACATAGTAACTTGCAACTTTGAATGAGAATGTGCTTGCTTACAGCAACGTGCTATATGTTCTGAATGCCCGAAATGGGAATCTGTGTCAAAACTTTGTTAGGAATTATGTGATCCTTACTAGCTGGAAGTAAGGGAGATGGGGCATGAAGTTATTTCTAGGAGTTGGAGACATACAACGTTTAGCTCAGTTCTGGGCATCTTTGAAATACCTATACAAACTTGTTCCTACATAGTAACTTGCAACTTTGAATGAGATTGTGCTTGCTTGCAGCAACGTGCTATATGTTCTGAATGCCCGAATTGGTAATCTGTGTCAAAACTTTGTTCGGAATTATGTGATCCTTATTAGCTGGAAGTAAAGGAGATGGGGCATGAAGTTATTTCTGGGAGTTGGACACATACCAAGTTTAGCTCAGTTCTGGGCATCTTTGAAATACCTATACAAACTTGTTCCTACATAGTAACTTGCAACTTTGAATGAGAATGTGCTTGCTTACAGTAACGTGCTATATGTTCTGAATGCCCGAATTGGGAATCTGTGTCAAAACTTTGTTAGGAATTATGTGATCCTTACTAGCTGGAAGTAAGGGAGATGGGGCATGAAGTTATTTCTAGGAGTTGGAGACATACAACGTTTAGCTCAGTTCTGGGCATCTTTGAAATACCTATACAAACTTGTTCCTACATAGTAACTTGCCACTTTGAATGAGAATGTGCTTGCTTGCAGCAACGTGCTATATGTTCTGAATGCCCGAATTGGGAATCTGTGTCAAAACTTTGTTCGGAATTATGTGATCCTTACTAGCTGGAAGTAAGGGAGATGGGGCATGAAGTTATTTCTAGGAGTTGGAGACATAATACGTTTAGCTCAGTTCTGGGCATCTTTGAAATACCTATACAAACTTGTTCCTACATAGTAACTTGCCACTTTGAATGAGAATGTGCTTGCTTGCAGCAACGTGCTATATGTTCTGAATGCCCGAATTGGGAATCTGTGTCAAAACTTTGTTCGGAATTATGTGATCCTTACTAGCTGGAAGTAAGGGAGATGGGGCATGAAGTTATTTCTAGGAGTTGGAGACATACAACGTTTAGCTCAGTTCTGGGCATCTTTGAAATACCTAAACTAACTTGTTCCTACATAGTAACTTGCCACTTTGAATGAGAATGTGCTTGCTTACAGCAACGTGCTATATGATCTGAATGCCCGAATTGGGAATCTGTGTCAAAACTTTGTTAGGAATTATGTGATCCTTACTAGCTGGAAGTAAGGGAGATGGGGCATGAAGTTCTTTCTAGGAGTTGGAGACATACAACGTTTAGCTCAGTTCTGGGCATCTTTGAATTACCTATACAAACTTGTTCCTACATAGTAACTTGCCACTTTGAATGAGAATGTGCTTGCTTGCAGCAACGTGCTATATGTTCTGAATGCCCGAATTGGGAATCTGTGTCAAAACTTTGTTCGGAATTATGTGATCCTTACTAGCTGGAAGTAAGGGAGATGGGGCATGAAGTTATTTCTAGTAGTTGGACACATACCAAGTTTAGCTCAGTTCTGGGCATCTTTGAAATACCTATACAAACTTGTTCCTACACAGTAACTTGCAACTTTGAATGAGAATGTGCTTGCTTACAGCAACGTGCTATATGTTCTGAATGCCCGAATTGGGAATCTGTGTCAAAACTTTGTTAGGAATTATGTGATCCTTACTAGCTGGAAGTAAGGGAGATGGGCCATGAAGTTATTTCTAGGAGTTGGAGACATACAACGTTTAGCTCAGTTCTGGGCATCTTTGAAATACCTATACAAACTTGTTCCTTCATAGTAACTTGTAACTTTGAATGAGAATGTGCTTGCTTGCAGCAACGTGCTATATGTTCTGAATGCCCGAATTGGGAATCTGTGTCAAAACTTTGTTCGGAATTATGTGATCCTTATTAGCTGGAAGTAAGGGAGATGGGGCATGAAGTTATTTCTGGGAGTTGGACACATACCTAGTTTAGCTCAGTTTTGGGCATCTTTGAAATACCTATACAAACTTGTTCCTACATAGTAACTTGCAACTTTGAATGAGAATGTGCTTGCTTACAGCAACGTGCTATATGTTCTGAATGCCCGAATTGGGAATCTGTGTCAAAACTTTGTTAGGAATTATGTGATCCTTACTAGCTGGAAGTAAGGGAGATGGGGCATGAAGTTATTTCTAGGAGTTGGAGACATAAAACGTTTAGCTCAGTTCTGGGCATCTTTGAAATACCTAAACTAACTTGTTCCTACATAGTAACTTGCCACTTTGAATGAGAATGTGCTTGCTTACAGCAACGTGCTATATGATCTGAATGCCCGAATTGGGAATCTGTGTCAAAACTTTGTTAGGAATTATGTGATCCTTACTAGCTGGAAGTAAGGGAGATGGGGCATGAAGTTATTTCTAGGAGTTGGAGACATACAACGTTTAGCTCAGTTCTGGGCATCTTTGAAATACCTATACAAACTTGTTCCTACATAGTAACTTGCCACTTTGAATGAGAATGTGCTTGCTTGCAGCAACGTGCTATATGTTCTGAATGCCCGAATTGGGAATCTGTGTCAAAACGTTGTTCGGAATTATGTGATCCTTACTAGCTGGAAGTAAGGGAGATGGGGCATGAAGTTATTTCTAGGAGTTGGACACATACCAAGTTTAGCTCAGTTCTGGGCATCTTTGAAATACCTATACAAACTTGTTCCTACACAGTAACTTGCAACTTTGAATGAGAATGTGCTTGCTTACAGCAACGTGCTATATGTTCTGAATGCCCGAATTGGGAATCTGTGTCAAAACTTTGTTAGGAATTATGTGATCCTTACTAGCTGGAAGTAAGGGAGATGGGGCATGAAGTTATTTCTAGGAGTTGGAGACATACAACGTTTAGCTCAGTTCTGGGCATCTTTGAAATACCTATACAAACTTGTTCCTACATAGTAACTTGCCACTTTGAATGAGAAAGTGCTTGCTTGCAGCAACGTGCTATATGTTCTGAATGCCAGAATAGGGAATCTGTGTCAAAACTTTGTTCGGAATTATGTGATCCTTACTAGCTGGAAGTAAGGGAGATGGGGCATGAAGTTATTTCTAGGAGTTGGACACATACCAAGTTTAGCTCAGTTCTGGGCATCTTTGAAATACCTATACAAACTTGTTCCTACATAGTAACTTGCCACTTTGAATGAGAATGTGCTTGCTTGCAGCAACGTGCTATATGTTCTGAATGCCCGAATTGGGAATCTGTGTCAAAACTTTGTTCGGAATTATGTGATCCTTACTAGCTGGAAGTAAGGGAGATTGGGCATGAAGTTATTTCTAGGAGTTGGAGACATAAAACGTTTAGCTCAGTTCTGGGCATCTTTGAAATACCTAAACTAACTTGTTCCTACATAGTAACTTGCCACTTTGAATGAGAATGTGCTTGCTTACAGCAACGTGCTATATGATCTGAATGCCCGAATTGGGAATCTGTGTAAAACTTTGTTAGGAATTATGTGATCCTTACTAGCTGGAAGTAAGGGAGATGGGGCATGAATTTATTTCTAGGAGTTGGAGACATACAACGTTTAGCTCAGTTCAGGGAATCTTTGAAATACCTATACAAACTTGTTCCTACATAGTAACTTGCAACTTTGAATGAGAATGTGCTTGCTTACAGCAACGTGCTATATGTTCTGAATGCCCGAATTGGGAATCTGTGTCAAAACTTTGTTCGGAAGTATGTGATCCTTACTAGCTGGAAGTAAGGGAGATGGGGCATGAAGTTATTTCTAGGAGTTGGACACATACCAAGTTTAGCTCAGTTCTGGGCATCTTTGAAATACCTATACAAACTTGTTCCTACATAGTAACTTGCAACTTTGAATGAGAATGTGCTTGCTTACAGCAACGTGCTATATGTTCTGAATGCCCGAAATGGGAATCTGTGTCAAAACTTTGTTAGGAATTATGTGATCCTTACTAGCTGGAAGTAAGGGAGATGGGGCATGAAGTTATTTCTAGGAGTTGGAGACATACAACGTTTAGCTCAGTTCTGGGCATCTTTGAAATACCTATACAAACTTGTTCCTACATAGTAACTTGCCACTTTGAATGAGAATGTGCTTGCTTACAGCAACGTGCTATATGATCTGAATGCCCGAATTGGGAATCTGTGTCAAAACTTTGTTCGGAATTATGTGATCCTTACCAGCTGGAAGTAAGGGAGATGGGGCATGAAGTTATTTCTAGGAGTTGGAGACATACAGCGTTTAGCTCAGTTCTGGGCATCTTTGAAATACCTATACAAACTTGTTCCTACATAGTAACTTGCCACTTTGAATGAGAATGTGCTTGCTTGCAGCAACGTGCTATATGTTCTGAATGCCCGAATTGGGAATCTGTGTCAAAACTTTGTTCGGAATTATGTGATCCTTACTAGCTGGAAGTAAGGGAGATGGGGCATGAAGTTACTTCTAGGAGTTGGACACATACCAAGTTTAGCTCAGTTCTGGGCATCTTTGAAATACCTATACAAACTTGTTCCTACATAGTAACTTGCCACTTTGAATGAGAAGGTGCTTGCTTACAGCAACGTGCTATATGTTCTGAATGCCCGAATTGGGAATCTGTGCCAAAACTTTGTTAGGAATTATGTGATCCTTACTAGCTGGAAGTAAGGGAGATGGGGCATGAAGTTATTTCTAGGAGTTGGAGACATAAAACGTTTAGCTCAGTTCTGGGCATCTTTGAAATACCTAAACTAACTTGTTCCTACATAGTAACTTGCCACTTTGAGTGAGAATGTGCTTGCTTACAGCAACGTGCTATATGATCTGAATGCCCGAATTGGGAATCTGTGTCAAAACTTTGTCAGGAATTATGTGATCCTTACTAGCTGGAAGTAAGGGAGATGGGGCATGAATTTATTTCTAGGAGTTGGAGACATACAACGTTTAGCTCAGTTCTGGGCATCTTTGAAATACCTATACAAACTTGTTCCTACATAGTAACTTGCCACTTTGAATGAGAATGTGCTTGCTTGCAGCAACGTGCTATATGTTCTGAATGCCCGAATTGGGAATCTGTGTCAAAACTTTGTTAGGAATTATGTGATCCTTACTAGCTGGAAGTAAGGGAGATGGGGCATGAAGTTATTTCTAGGAGTTGGAGACATACAACGTTTAGCTCAGTTCTGGGCATCTTTGAAATACCTATACAAACTTGTTCCTACATAGTAACTTGCAACTTTGAATGAGAATGTGCCTGCTTGCAGCAACGTGCTATATGTTCTGAATGCCCGAATTGGGAATCTGTGTCAAAACTTTGTTCGGAATTATGTGATCCTTACTAGCTGGAAGTAAGGGAGATGCGGCATGAAGTTATTTCTAGGAGTTGGACACATACCAAGTTTAGCTCAGTTCTGGGCATCTTTGAAATACCTATACAAACTTGTTCCTACACAGTAACTTGCAACTTTGAATGAGAATGTGCTTGCTTACAGCAACGTGGTATATGTTCTGAATGCCCGAATTGGGAATCTGTGTCAAAACTTTGTTAGGAATTATGTGATCCTTACTAGCTGGAAGTAAGGGAGATGGGGCATGAAGTTATTTCTAGGAGTTGGAGATATACAACGTTTAGCTCAGTTCTGGGCATCTTTGAAATACCTAAACTAACTTGTTCCTACATAGTAACTTGCCACTTTGAATGAGAATGTGCTTGCTTACAGCAACGTGCTATATGATCTGAATGCCCGAATTGGGAATCTGTGTCAAAACTTTGTTAGGAATTATGTGATCCTTACTAGCTGGAAGTAAGGGAGATGGGGCATGAAGTTCTTTCTAGGAGTTGGAGACATACAACGTTTAGCTCAGTTCTGGGCATCTTTGAATTACCTATACAAACTTGTTCCTACATAGTAACTTGCCACTTTGAATGAGAATGTGCTTGCTTGCAGCAACGTGCTATATGTTCTGAATGCCCGAATTGGGAATCTGTGTCAAAACTTTGTTCGGAATTATGTGATCCTTATTAGCTGGAAGTAAGGGAGATGGGGCATGAAGTTATTTCTAGGAGTTGGACACATACCAAGTTTAGCTCAGTTCTGGGCATCTTTGAAATACCTATACAAACTTGTTCCTACACAGTAACTTGCAACTTTGAATGAGAATGTGCTTGCTTACAGCAACGTGCTATATGTTCTGAATGCCCGAATTGGGAATCTGTGTCAAAACTTTGTTAGGAATTATGTGATCCTTACTAGCTGGAAGTAAGGGAGATGGGGCATGAAGTTATTTCTAGGAGTTGGAGACATACAACGTTTAGCTCAGTTCTGGGCATCTTTGAAATACCTATACAAACTTGTTCCTTCATAGTAACTTGCCACTTTGAATGAGAATGTGCTTGCTTGCAGCAACGTGCTATATGTTCTGAATGCCCGAATTGGGAATCTGTGTCAAAACTTTGTTCGGAATTATGTGATCCTTATTAGCTGGAAGTAAGGGAGATGGGGCATGAAGTTATTTCTGGGAGTTGGACACATACCTAGTTTAGCTCAGTTTTGGGCATCTTTGAAATACCTATACAAACTTGTTCCTACATAGTAACTTGCAACTTTGAATGAGAATGTGCTTGCTTACAGCAACGTGCTATATGTTCTGAATGCCCGAATTGGGAATCTGTGTCAAAACTTTGTTAGGAATTATGTGATCCTTACTAGCTGGAAGTAAGGGAGATGGGGCATGAAGTTATTTCTAGGAGTTGGAGACATAAAACGTTTAGCTCAGTTCTGGGCATCTTTGAAATACCTAAACTAACTTGTTCCTACATAGTTACTTGCCACTTTGAATGAGAATGTGCTTGCTTACAGCAACGTGCTATATGATCTGAATGCCCGAATTGGGAATCTGTGTCAAAACTTTGTTAGGAATTATGTGATCCTTACTAGCTGGAAGTAAGGGAGATGGGGCATGAAGTTATTTCTAGGAGTTGGAGACATACAACGTTTAGCTCAGTTCTGGGCATCTTTGAAATACCTATACAAACTTGTTCCTACATAGTAACTTGCCACTTTGAATGAGAATGTGCTTGCTTGCAGCAACGTGCTATATGTTCTGAATGCCCGAATTGGGAATCTGTGTCAAAACTTTGTTCGGAATTATGTGATCCTTACTAGCTGGAAGTAAGGGAGATGGGGCATGAAGTTATTTCTAGGAGTTGGACACATACCAAGTTTAGCTCAGTTCTGGGCATCTTTGAAATACCTATACAAACTTGTTCCTACATAGTAACTTGCAACTTTGAATGAGAAGGTTCTTGCTTACAGCAACGTGCTATATGTTCTGAATGCCCGAATTGGAAATCTGTGTCAAAACTTTGTTAGGAATTATGTGATCCTTACTAGCTGGAAGTAAGGGAGATGGGGCATGAAGTTATTTCTAGGAGTTGGAGGCATAAAACGTTTAGCTCAGTTCTGGGCATCTTTGAAATACCTAAACTAACTTGTTCCTACATAGTAACTTGCCCCTTTGAATGAGAATGTGCTTGCTTACAGCAACGTGCTATATGATCTGAATGCGCGAATTGGGAATCTGTGTCAAAACTTTGTCAGGAATTATGTGATCCTTACTAGCTGGAAGTAAGGGAGATGGGGCATGAATTTATTTCTAGGAGTTGGAGACATACAACGTTTAGCTCAGTTCTGGGCATCTTTGAAATAGCTATACAAACTTGTTCCTACATAGTAACTTGCCACTTTGAATGAGAATGTGCTTGCTTGCAGCAACGTGCTATATGTTCTGAATGCCCGAATTGGGAATCTGTGTCAAAACTTTGTTAGGAATTATGTGATCCTTACTAGCTGGAAGTAAGGGAGATGGGGCATGAAGTTATTTCTAGGAGTTGGAGAGATACAACGTTTAGCTCAGTTCTGGGCATCTTTGAAATACCTATACAAACTTGTTCCTACATAGTAACTTGCCACTTTGAATGAGAATGTGCTTGCTTGCAGCAACGTGCTATATGTTCTGAATGCCCGAATTGGGAATCTGTGTCAAAACTTTGTTCGGAATTATGTGATCCTTACTAGCTGGAAGTAAGGGAGATGGGGCATGAAGTTATTTCTAGGAGTTGGACACATACCAAGTTTAGCTCAGTTCTGGGCATCTTTGAAATACCTATACAAACTTGTTCCTATACAGTAACTTGCAACTTTGAATGAGAATGTGCTTGCTTACAGCAACGTGGTATATGTTCTGAATGCCCGAATTGGGAATCTGTGTCAAAACTTTGTTAGGAATTATGTGATCCTTACTAGCTGGAAGTAAGGGAGATGGGGCATGAAGTTATTTCTAGGAGTTGGAGACATACAACGTTTAGCTCAGTTCTGGGCATCTTTGAAATACCTATACAAACTTGTTCCTACATAGTAACTTGCAACTTTGAATGAGAATGTGCCTGCTTGCAGCAACGTGCTATATGTTCTGAATGCCCGAATTGGGAATCTGTGTCAAAACTTTGTTCGGAATTATGTGATCCTTACTAGCTGGAAGTAAGGGAGATGCGGCATGAAGTTATTTCTAGGAGTTGGACACATACCAAGTTTAGCTCAGTTCTGGGCATCTTTGAAATACCTATACAAACTTGTTCCTACACAGTAACTTGCAACTTTGAATGAGAATGTGCTTGCTTACAGCAACGTGGTATATGTTCTGAATGCCCGAATTGGGAATCTGTGTCAAAACTTTGTTAGGAATTATGTGATCCTTACTAGCTGGAAGTAAGGGAGATGGGGCATGAAGTTATTTCTAGGAGTTGGAGATATACAACGTTTAGCTCAGTTCTGGGCATCTTTGAAATACCTAAACTAACTTGTTCCTACATAGTAACTTGCCACTTTGAATGAGAATGTGCTTGCTTACAGCAACGTGCTATATGATCTGAATGCCCGAATTGGGAATCTGTGTCAAAACTTTGTTAGGAATTATGTGATCCTTACTAGCTGGAAGTAAGGGAGATGGGGCATGAAGTTCTTTCTAGGAGTTGGAGACATACAACGTTTAGCTCAGTTCTGGGCATCTTTGAATTACCTATACAAACTTGTTCCTACATAGTAACTTGCCACTTTGAATGAGAATGTGCTTGCTTGCAGCAACGTGCTATATGTTCTGAATGCCCGAATTGGGAATCTGTGTCAAAACTTTGTTCGGAATTATGTGATCCTTACTAGCTGGAAGTAAGGGAGATGGGGCATGAAGTTATTTCTAGGAGTTGGACACATACCAAGTTTAGCTCAGTTCTGGGCATCTTTGAAATACCTATACAAACTTGTTCCTACACAGTAACTTGCAACTTTGAATGAGAATGTGCTTGCTTACAGCAACGTGCTATATGTTCTGAATGCCCGAATTGGGAATCTGTGTCAAAACTTTGTTAGGAATTATGTGATCCTTACTAGCTGGAAGTAAGGGAGATGGGGCATGAAGTTATTTCTAGGAGTTGGAGACATACAACGTTTAGCTCAGTTCTGGGCATCTTTGAAATACCTATACAAACTTGTTCCTTCATAGTAACTTGCAACTTTGAATGAGAATGTGCTTGCTTGCAGCAACGTGCTATATGTTCTGAATGCCCGAATTGGGAATCTGTGTCAAAACTTTGTTCGGAATTATGTGATCCTTATTAGCTGGAAGTAAGGGAGATGGGGCATGAAGTTATTTCTGGGAGTTGGACACATACCTAGTTTAGCTCAGTTTTGGGCATCTTTGAAATACCTATACAAACTTGTTCCTACATAGTAACTTGCAACTTTGAATGAGAATGTGCTTGCTTACAGCAACGTGCTATATGTTCTGAATGCCAGAATTGGGAATCTGTGTCAAAACTTTGTTAGGAATTATGTGATCCTTACTAGCTGGAAGTAAGGGAGATGGGGCATGAAGTTATTTCTAGGAGTTGGAGACATAAAACGTTTAGCTCAGTTCTGGGCATCTTTGAAATACCTAAACTAACTTGTTCCTACATAGTTACTTGCCACTTTGAATGAGAATGTGCTTGCTTACAGCAACGTGCTATATGATCTGAATGCCCGAATTGGGAATCTGTGTCAAAACTTTGTTAGGAATTATGTGATCCTTACTAGCTGGAAGTAAGGGAGATGGGGCATGAAGTTATTTCTAGGAGTTCGAGACATACAACGTTTAGCTCAGTTCTGGGCATCTTTGAAATACCTATACAAACTTGTTCCTACATAGTAACTTGCCACTTTGAATGAGAATGTGCTTGCTTGCAGCAACGTGCTATATGTTCTGAATGCCCGAATTGGGAATCTGTGTCAAAACTTTGTTCGGAATTATGTGATCCTTACTAGCTGGAAGTAAGGGAGATGGGGCATGAAGTTATTTCTAGGAGTTGGACACATACCAAGTTTAGCTCAGTTCTGGGCATCTTTGAAATACCTATACAAACTTGTTCCTACATAGTAACTTGCAACTTTGAATGAGAAGGTTCTTGCTTACAGCAACGTGCTATATGTTCTGAATGCCCGAATTGGGAATCTGTGTCAAAACTTTGTTAGGAATTATGTGATCCTTACTAGCTGGAAGTAAGGGAGATGGGGCATGAAGTTATTTCTAGGAGTTGGAGGCATAAAACGTTTAGCTCAGTTCTGGGCATCTTTGAAATACCTAAACTAACTTGTTCCTACATAGTAACTTGCCCCTTTGAATGAGAATGTGCTTGCTTACAGCAACGTGCTATATGATCTGAATGCGCGAATTGGGAATCTGTGTCAAAACTTTGTCAGGAATTATGTGATCCTTACTAGCTGGAAGTAAGGGAGATGGGGCATGAATTTATTTCTAGGAGTTGGAGACATACAACGTTTAGCTCAGTTCTGGGCATCTTTGAAATAGCTATACAAACTTGTTCCTACATAGTAACTTGCCACTTTGAATGAGTATGTGCTTGCTTGCAGCAACGTGCTATATGTTCTGAATGCCCGAATTGGGAATCTGTGTCAAATCTTTGTTAGGAATTATGTGATCCTTACTAGCTGGAAGTAAGGGAGATGGGGCATGAAGTTATTTCTAGGAGTTGGAGAGATACAACGTTTAGCTCAGTTCTGGGCATCTTTGAAATACCTATACAAACTTGTTCCTACATAGTAACTTGCCACTTTGAATGAGAATGTGCTTGCTTGCAGCAACGTGCTATATGTTCTGAATGCCCGAATTGGGAATCTGTGTCAAAACTTTGTTCGGAATTATGTGATCCTTACTAGCTGGAAGTAAGGGAGATGGGGCATGAAGTTATTTCTAGGAGTTGGACACATACCAAGTTTAGCTCAGTTCTGGGCATCTTTGAAATACCTATACAAACTTGTTCCTATACAGTAACTTGCAACTTTGAATGAGAATGTGCTTGCTTACAGCAACGTGGTATATGTTCTGAATGCCCGAATTAGGAATCTGTGTCAAAACTTTGTTAGGAATTATGTGATCCTTACTAGCTGGAAGTAAGGGAGATGGGGCATGAAGTTATTTCTAGGAGTTGGAGACATAATACGTTTAGCTCAGTTCTGGGCATCTTTGAAATACCTAAACTAACTTGTTCCTACATAGTAACTTGCCACTTTGAATGAGAATGTGCTTGCTTACAGCAACGTGCTATATGATCTGAATGCCCGAATTGGGAATCTGTGTCAAAATTTGTTAGGAATTATGTGATCCTTACTAGCTGGAAGTAAGGGAGATGGGGCATGAATTTATTTCTAGGAGTTGGAGACATGCAACGTTTAGCTCAGTTCTGGGCATCTTTGAAATACCTATACAAACTTGTTCCTACATAGTAACTTGCAACTTTGAATGAGAATGTGCTTGCTTACAGCAACGTGCTATATGATCTGAATGCCCGAATTGGGAATCTGTGTCAAAACTTTGTTCGGAATTATGTGATCCTTAATAGCTGGAAGTAAGGGAGATGGGGCATGAAGTTATTTCTAGGAGTTGGACACATACCAAGTTTAGCTCAGTTCTGGGCATCTTTGAAATACCTATACAAACTTGTTCCTACATAGTAACTTGCAACTTTGAATGAGAATGTGCTTGCTTACAGCAACGTGCTATATGTTCTGAATGCCCGAATTGGGAATCTGTGTGAAAACTTTGTTAGGAATTATGTGATCCTTACTAGCTGGAAGTAAGGGAGATGGGGCATGAAGTTCTTTCTAGGAGTTGGAGACATACAACGTTTAGCTAAGTTCTGGGCATCTTTGTAATACGTATACAAACTTGTTCCTACATAGTAACTTGCCACTTTGAATGAGAATGTGCTTGCTTGCAGCAACGTGCTATATGTTCTGAATGCCCGAATTGGGAATCTGTGTCAAAACTTTGTTCGGAATTATGTGATCCTTACTAGCTGGAAGTAAGGGAGATGGGGCATGAAGTTATTTCTAGGAGTTGGACACATAACAAGTTTAGCTCAGTTCTGGGCATCTTTGAAATACCTATACAACCTTGTTCCTACACAGTAACTTGCAACTTTGAATGAGAATGTGCTTGCTTACAGCAACGTGGTATATGTTCTGAATGCCCGAATTGGGAATCTGTGTCAAAACTTTGTTAGGAATTATGTGATCCTTACTAGCTGGAAGAAAGGGAGATGGGGCATGAAGTTATTTCTAGGAGTTGGAGACATAATACGTTTAGCTCAGTTCTGGGCATCTTTGAAATACCTAAACTAACTTGTTCCTACATAGTAACTTGCCACTTTGAATCAGAATGTGCTTCCTTACAGCAACGTGCTATATGATCTGAATGCCCGAATTGGGAATCTGTGTCAAAACTTTGTTAGGAATTATGTGATCCTTACTAGCTGGAAGTAAGGGAGATGGGGCATGAAGTTCTTTCTAGGAGTTGGAGACATACAACGTTTAGCTAAGTTCTGGGCATCTTTGAAATACCTATACAAACTTGTTCCTACATAGTAACTTGCCACTTTGAATGAGAATGTGCTTGCTTGCAGCAACGTGCTATATGTTCTGAATGCCCGAATTGGGAATCTGTGTCAAAACTTTGTTCGGAATTATGTGATCCTTACTAGCTGGAAGTAAGGGAGATGGGGCATGAAGTTATTTCTAGGAGTTGGACACATACCAAGTTTAGCTCAGTTCTGGGCATCTTTGAAATACCTATACAAACTTGTTCCTACACAGTAACTTGCAACTTTGAATGAGAATGTGCTTGCTTACAGCAACGTGCTATATGTTCTGAATGCCCGAATTGGGAATCTGTGTCAAAACTTTGTTAGGAATTATGTGATCCTTACTAGCTGGAAGTAAGGGAGATGGGGCATGAAGTTATTTCTAGGAGTTGGAGACATACAACGTTTAGCTCAGTTCTGGGCATCTTTGAAATACCTATAGAAACTTGTTCCTTCATAGTAACTTGCAACTTTGAATGAGAATGTGCTTGCTTGCAGCAACGTGCTATATGTTCTGAATGCCCGAATTGGGAATCTGTGTCAAAACTTTGTTCGGAATTATGTGATCCTTATTAGCTGGAAGTAAGGGAGATGTGGCATGAAGTTATTTCTGGGAGTTGGACACATACCTAGTTTAGCTCAGTTTTGGGCATCTTTGAAATACCTATACAAACTTGTTCCTACATAGTAACTTGCAACTTTGAATGAGAATGTGCTTGCTTACAGCAACGTGCTATATGTTCTGAATGCCCGAATTGGGAATCTGTGTCAAAACTTTGTTAGGAATTATGTGATCCTTACTAGCTGGAAGTAAGGGAGATGGGGCATGAAGTTATTTCTAGGAGTTGGAGACATAAAACGTTTAGCTCAGTTCTGGGCATCTTTGAAATACCTAAACTAACTTGTTCCTACATAGTAACTTGCCACTTTGAATGAGAATGTGCTTGCTTACAGCAACGTGCTATATGATCTGAATGCCCGAATTGGGAATCTGTGTCAAAACTTTGATAGGAATTATGTGATCCTTACTAGCTGGAAGTAAGGGAGATGGGGCATGAAGTTATTTCTAGGAGTTGGAGACATACAACGTTTAGCTCAGTTCTGGGCATCTTTGAAATACCTATACAAACTTGTTCCTATACAGTAACTTGCCACTTTGAATGAGAATGTGCTTGCTTGCAGCAACGTGCTATATGTTCTGAATGCCCGAATTGGGAATCTGTGTCAAAACGTTGTTCGGAATTATGTGATCCTTACTAGCTGGAAGTAAGGGAGATGGGGCATGAAGTTATTTCTAGGAGTTGGACACATACCAAGTTTAGCTCAGTTCTGGGCATCTTTGAAATACCTATACAAACTTGTTCCTACACAGTAACTTGCAACTTTGAATGAGAATGTGCTTGCTTACAGCAACGTGCTATATGTTCTGAATGCCCGAATTGGGAATCTGTGTCAAAACTTTGTTAGGAATGATGTGATCCTTACTAGCTGGAAGTAAGGGAGATGGGGCATGAAGTTATTTCTAGGAGTTGGAGACATACAACGTTTAGCTCAGTTCTGGGCATCTTTGAAATACCTATACAAACTTGTTCCTACATAGTAACTTGCCACTTTGAATGAGAAAGTGCTTGCTTGCAGCAACGTGCTATATGTTCTGAATGCCAGAATAGGGAATCTGTGTCAAAACTTTGTTCGGAATTATGTGATCCTTACTAGCTGGAAGTAAGGGAGATGGGGCATGAAGTTATTTCTAGGAGTTGGACACATACCAAGTTTAGCTCAGTTCTGGGCATCTTTGAAATACCTATACAAACTTGTTCCTACATAGTAACTTGCCACTTTGAATGAGAATGTGCTTGCTTGCAGCAACGTGCTATATGTTCTGAATGCCCGAATTGGGAATCTGTGTCAAAACTTTGTTCGGAATTATGTGATCCTTACTAGCTGGAAGTAAGGGAGATGGGGCATGAAGTTATTTCTAGGAGTTGGAGACATACAACGTTTAGCTCAGTTCTGGGCATCTTTGAAATACCTAAACTAACTTGTTCCTACATAGTAACTTGCCACTTTGAATGAGAATGTGCTTGCTTACAGCAACGTGCTATATGATCTGAATGCCCGAATTGGGAATCTGTGTCAAAACTTTGTTAGGAATTATGTGATACTTACTAGCTGGAAGTAAGGGAGATGGGGCATGAATTTATTTCTAGGAGTTGGAGACATACAACGTTTAGCTCAGTTCTGGGCATCTTTGAAATACCTATACAAACTTGTTCCTACATAGTAACTTGCAACTTTGAATGAGAATGTGCTTGCTTACAGCAACGTGCTATATGTTCTGAATGCCCGAATTGGGAATCTGTGTCAAAACTTTGTTCGGAAGTATGTGATCCTTACTAGCTGGAAGTAAGGGAGATGGGGCATGAAGTTATTTCTAGGAGTTGGACACATACCAAGTTTAGCTCAGTTCTGGGCATCTTTGAAATACCTATACAAACTTGTTCCTACATAGTAACTTGCAACTTTGAATGAGAATGTGCTTGCTTACAGTAACGTGCTATATGTTCTGAATGCCCGAATTGGGAATCTGTGTCAAAACTTTGTTAGGAATTATGTGATCCTTACTAGCTGGAAGTAAGGGAGATGGGGCATGAAGTTATTTCTAGGAGTTGGAGACATACAACGTTTAGCTCAGTTCTGGGCATCTTTGAAATACCTATACAAACTTGTTCCTACATAGTAACTTGCCACTTTGAATGAGAATGTGCTTGCTTGCAGCAACGTGCTATATGTTCTGAATGCCCGAATTGGGAATCTGTGTCAAAACTTTGTTCGGAATTATGTGATCCTTACTAGCTGGAAGTAAGGGAGATGGGGCATGAAGTTATTTCTAGGAGTTGGAGACATAATACGTTTAGCTCAGTTCTGGGCATCTTTGAAATACCTATACAAACTTGTTCCTACATATTAACTTGCCACTTTGAATGAGAATGTGCTTGCTTGCAGCAACGTGCTATATGTTCTGAATGCCCGAATTGGGAATCTGTGTCAAAACTTTGTTCGGAATTATGTGATCCTTACTAGCTGGAAGTAAGGGAGATGGGGCATGAAGTTATTTCTAGGAGTTGGAGACATACAACGTTTAGCTCAGTTCTGGGCATCTTTGAAATACCTAAACTAACTTGTTCCTACATAGTAACTTGCCACTTTGAATGAGAATGTGCTTGCTTACAGCAACGTGCTATATGATCTGAATGCCCGAATTGGGAATCTGTGTCAAAACTTTGTTAGGAATTATGTGATCCTTACCAGCTGGAAGTAAGGGAGATGGGGCATGAAGTTATTTCTAGGAGTTGGAGACATACAACGTTTAGCTCAGTTCTGGGCATCTTTGAAATACCTATACAAACTTGTTCCTACATAGTAACTTGCCACTTTGAATGAGAATGTGCTTGCTTGCAGCAACGTGCTATATGTTCTGAATGCCCGAATTGGGAATCTGTGTCAAAACTTTGTTCGGAATTATGTGATCCTTACTAGCTGGAAGTAAGGGAGATGGGGCATGAAGTTACTTCTAGGAGTTGGAGACATAAAACGTTTAGCTCAGTTCTGGGCATCTTTGAAATACCTATACAAACTTGTTCCTACATAGTAACTTGCCACTTTGAATGAGAATGTGCTTGCTTGCAGCAACGTGCTATATGTTCTGAATGCCCGAATTGGGAATCTGTGTCAAAACTTTGTTCGGAATTATGTGATCCTTACTAGCTGGAAGTAAGGGAGATGGGGCATGAAGTTACTTCTAGGAGTTGGAGACATAAAACGTTTAGCTCAGTTCTGGGCATCTTTGAAATACCTATACAAACTTGTTCCTACATAGTAACTTGCAACTTTGAATGAGAATGTGCTTGCTTACAGCAACGTGCTATATGTTCTGAATGCCCGAATTGGGAATCTGTGTCAAATCTTTGTTAGGAATTATGAGATCCTTACTAGCTGGAAGTAAGGGAGATGGGGCATGAAGTTATTTCTAGGAGTTGGAGACATACCAAGTTTAGCTCAGTTCTGGGCATCTTTGAAATACCTAAACTAACTTGTTCCTTCATAGTAACTTGCCACTTTGAATGAGAATGTGCTTGCTTACAGCAACGTGCTATATGATCTGAATGCCCGAATTGGGAATCTGTGTCAAAACTTTGTTAGGAATTATGTGATCCTTACTAGCTGGAAGTAAGGGAGATGGGGCATGAAGTTCTTTCTAGGAGTTTGAGACATACAACGTTTAGCTCAGTTCTGGGCATCTTTGAAATACCTATACAAACTTGTTCCTACATAGTAACTTGCCACTTTGAATGAGAATGTGCTTGCTTGCAGCAACGTGCTATATGTTCTGAATGCCCGAATTGGGAATCTGTGTCAAAACTTTGTTCGGAATTATGTGATCCTTACTACCTGGAAGTAAGGGAGATGGGGCATGAAGTTATTTCTAGGAGTTGGACACATACCAAGTTTAGCTCAGTTCTGGGCATCTTTGAAATACCTATACAAACTTGTTCCTACACAGTAACTTGCAACTTTGAATGAGAATGTGCTTGCTTACAGCAACGTGCTATATGTTCTGAATGCCCGAATTGGGAATCTGTGTCAAAACTTTGTTAGGAATTATGTGATCCTTACTAGCTGGAAGTAAGGGAGATGGGGCATGAAGTTATTTCTAGGAGTTGGAGACATAAAACGTTTAGCTCAGTTCTGGGCATCTTTGAAATACCTAAACTAACTTGTTCCTACATAGTTTCTTGCCACTTTGAATGAGAATGTGCTTGCTTGCAGCAACGTGCTATATGATCTGAATGCCCGAATTGGGAATCTGTGTCAAAACTTTGTTAGGAATTATGTGATCCTTACTAGCTGGAAGTAAGGGAGATGGGGCATGAAGTTATTTCTAGGAGTTGGAGACATACAACGTTTAGCTCAGTTCTGGGCATCTTTGAAATACCTATACAAACTTGTTCCTACATAGTAACTTGCCACTTTGAATGAGAATGTGCTTGCTTGCAGCAACGTGCTATATGTTCTGAATGCCCGAATTGGGAATCTGTGTCAAAACTTTGTTCGGAATTATGTGATCCTTACTAGCTGGAAGTAAGGGAGATGGGGCATGAAGTTATTTCTAGGAGTTGGACACATACCAAGTTTAGCTCAGTTCTGGGCATCTTTGAAATACCTATACAAACTTGTTCCTACATAGTAACTTGCCACTTTGAATGAGAAGGTGCTTGCTTACAGCAACGTGCTATATGTTCTGAATGCCCGAATTGGGAATCTGTGTCAAAACTTTGTTAGGAATTATGTGATCCTTACTAGCTGGAAGTAAGGGAGATGGGGCATGAAGTTATTTCTAGGAGTTGGAGACATAAAACGTTTAGCTCAGTTCTGGGCATCTTTGAAATACCTAAACTAACTTGTTCCTACATAGTAACTTGCCACTTTGAGTGAGAATGTGCTTGCTTACAGCAACGTGCTATATGATCTGAATGCCCGAATTGGGAATCTGTGTCAAAACTTTGTCAGGAATTATGAGATCCTTACTAGCTGGAAGTAAGGGAGATGGGGCATGAATTTATTTCTAGGAGTTGGAGACATACAACGTTTAGCTCAGTTCTGGGCATCTTTGAAATACCTATACAAACTTGTTCCTACATAGTAACTTGCCACTTTGAATGAGAATGTGCTTGCTTGCAGCAACGTGCTATATGTTCTGAATGCCCGAATTGGGAATCTGTGTCAAAACTTTGTTAGGAATTATGTGATCCTTACTAGCTGGAAGTAAGGGAGATGGGGCATGAAGTTATTTCTAGGAGTTGGAGACATACAACGTTTAGCTCAGTTCTGGGCATCTTTGAAATACCTATACAAACTTGTTCCTACATAGTAACTTGCAACTTTGAATGAGAATGTGCTTGCTTGCAGCAACGTGCTATATGTTCTGAATGCCCGAATTGGGAATCTGTGTCAAAACTTTGTTCGGAATTATGTGATCCTTACTAGCTGGAAGTAAGGGAGATGGGGCATGAAGTTATTTCTAGGAGTTGGACACATACCAAGTTTAGCTCAGTTCTGGGCATCTTTGAAATACCTATACAAACTTGTTCCTACACAGTAACTTGCAACTTTGAATGAGAATGTGCTTGCTTACAGCAACGTGGTATATGTTCTGAATGCCCGAATTGGGAATCTGTGTCAAAACTTTGTTAGGAATTATGTGATCCTTACTAGCTGGAAGTAAGGGAGATGGGGCATGAAGTTATTTCTAGGAGTTGGACACATACCAAGTTTAGCTCAGTTCTGGGCATCTTTGAAATACCTATACAAACTTGTTCCTACATAGTAACTTGCCACTTTGAATGAGAATGTGCTTGCTTGCAGCAACGTGCTATATGTTCTGAATGCCCGAATTGGGAATCTGTGTCAAAACTTTGTTCGGAATTATGTGATCCTTACTAGCTGGAAGTAAGGGAGATGGGGCATGAAGTTATTTCTAGGAGTTGGAGACATACAACGTTTAGCTCAGTTCTGGGCATCTTTGAAATACCTAAACTAACTTGTTCCTACATAGTAACTTGCCACTTTGAATGAGAATGTGCTTGCTTACAGCAACGTGCTATATGATCTGAATGCCCGAATTGGGAATCTGTGTCAAAACTTTGTTAGGAATTATGTGATACTTACTAGCTGGAAGTAAGGGAGATGGGGCATGAATTTATTTCTAGGAGTTGGAGACATACAACGTTTAGCTCAGTTCTGGGCATCTTTGAAATACCTATACAAACTTGTTCCTACATAGTAACTTGCAACTTTGAATGAGAATGTGCTTGCTTACAGCAACGTGCTATATGTTCTGAATGCCCGAATTGGGAATCTGTGTCAAAACTTTGTTCGGAAGTATGTGATCCTTACTAGCTGGAAGTAAGGGAGATGGGGCATGAAGTTATTTCTAGGAGTTGGACACATACCAAGTTTAGCTCAGTTCTGGGCATCTTTGAAATACCTATACAAACTTGTTCCTACATAGTAACTTGCAACTTTGAATGAGAATGTGCTTGCTTACAGTAACGTGCTATATGTTCTGAATGCCCGAATTGGGAATCTGTGTCAAAACTTTGTTAGGAATTATGTGATCCTTACTAGCTGGAAGTAAGGGAGATGGGGCATGAAGTTATTTCTAGGAGTTGGAGACATACAACGTTTAGCTCAGTTCTGGGCATCTTTGAAATACCTATACAAACTTGTTCCTACATAGTAACTTGCCACTTTGAATGAGAATGTGCTTGCTTGCAGCAACGTGCTATATGTTCTGAATGCCCGAATTGGGAATCTGTGTCAAAACTTTGTTCGGAATTATGTGATCCTTACTAGCTGGAAGTAAGGGAGATGGGGCATGAAGTTATTTCTAGGAGTTGGAGACATAATACGTTTAGCTCAGTTCTGGGCATCTTTGAAATACCTATACAAACTTGTTCCTACATATTAACTTGCCACTTTGAATGAGAATGTGCTTGCTTGCAGCAACGTGCTATATGTTCTGAATGCCCGAATTGGGAATCTGTGTCAAAACTTTGTTCGGAATTATGTGATCCTTACTAGCTGGAAGTAAGGGAGATGGGGCATGAAGTTATTTCTAGGAGTTGGAGACATACAACGTTTAGCTCAGTTCTGGGCATCTTTGAAATACCTAAACTAACTTGTTCCTACATAGTAACTTGCCACTTTGAATGAGAATGTGCTTGCTTACAGCAACGTGCTATATGATCTGAATGCCCGAATTGGGAATCTGTGTCAAAACTTTGTTAGGAATTATGTGATCCTTACCAGCTGGAAGTAAGGGAGATGGGGCATGAAGTTATTTCTAGGAGTTGGAGACATACAACGTTTAGCTCAGTTCTGGGCATCTTTGAAATACCTATACAAACTTGTTCCTACATAGTAACTTGCCACTTTGAATGAGAATGTGCTTGCTTGCAGCAACGTGCTATATGTTCTGAATGCCCGAATTGGGAATCTGTGTCAAAACTTTGTTCGGAATTATGTGATCCTTACTAGCTGGAAGTAAGGGAGTTGGGGCATGAAGTTACTTCTAGGAGTTGGAGACATAAAACGTTTAGCTCAGTTCTGGGCATCTTTGAAATACCTATACAAACTTGTTCCTACATAGTAACTTGCCACTTTGAATGAGAATGTGCTTGCTTGCAGCAACGTGCTATATGTTCTGAATGCCCGAATTGGGAATCTGTGTCAAAACTTTGTTCGGAATTATGTGATCCTTACTAGCTGGAAGTAAGGGAGATGGGGCATGAAGTTACTTCTAGGAGTTGGAGACATAAAACGTTTAGCTCAGTTCTGGGCATCTTTGAAATACCTATACAAACTTGTTCCTACATAGTAACTTGCAACTTTGAATGAGAATGTGCTTGCTTACAGCAACGTGCTATATGTTCTGAATGCCCGAATTGGGAATCTGTGTCAAATCTTTGTTAGGAATTATGAGATCCTTACTAGCTGGAAGTAAGGGAGATGGGGCATGAAGTTATTTCTAGGAGTTGGAGACATACCAAGTTTAGCTCAGTTCTGGGCATCTTTGAAATACCTAAACTAACTTGTTCCTTCATAGTAACTTGCCACTTTGAATGAGAATGTGCTTGCTTACAGCAACGTGCTATATGATCTGAATGCCCGAATTGGGAATCTGTGTCAAAACTTTGTTAGGAATTATGTGATCCTTACTAGCTGGAAGTAAGGGAGATGGGGCATGAAGTTCTTTCTAGGAGTTTGAGACATACAACGTTTAGCTCAGTTCTGGGCATCTTTGAAATACCTATACAAACTTGTTCCTACATAGTAACTTGCCACTTTGAATGAGAATGTGCTTGCTTGCAGCAACGTGCTATATGTTCTGAATGCCCGAATTGGGAATCTGTGTCAAAACTTTGTTCGGAATTATGTGATCCTTACTACCTGGAAGTAAGGGAGATGGGGCATGAAGTTATTTCTAGGAGTTGGACACATACCAAGTTTAGCTCAGTTCTGGGCATCTTTGAAATACCTATACAAACTTGTTCCTACACAGTAACTTGCAACTTTGAATGAGAATGTGCTTGCTTACAGCAACGTGCTATATGTTCTGAATGCCCGAATTGGGAATCTGTGTCAAAACTTTGTTAGGAATTATGTGATCCTTACTAGCTGGAAGTAAGGGAGATGGGGCATGAAGTTATTTCTAGGAGTTGGAGACATAAAACGTTTAGCTCAGTTCTGGGCATCTTTGAAATACCTAAACTAACTTGTTCCTACATAGTTTCTTGCCACTTTGAATGAGAATGTGCTTGCTTGCAGCAACGTGCTATATGATCTGAATGCCCGAATTGGGAATCTGTGTCAAAACTTTGTTAGGAATTATGTGATCCTTACTAGCTGGAAGTAAGGGAGATGGGGCATGAAGTTATTTCTAGGAGTTGGAGACATACAACGTTTAGCTCAGTTCTGGGCATCTTTGAAATACCTATACAAACTTGTTCCTACATAGTAACTTGCCACTTTGAATGAGAATGTGCTTGCTTGCAGCAACGTGCTATATGTTCTGAATGCCCGAATTGGGAATCTGTGTCAAAACTTTGTTCGGAATTATGTGATCCTTACTAGCTGGAAGTAAGGGAGATGGGGCATGAAGTTATTTCTAGGAGTTGGACACATACCAAGTTTAGCTCAGTTCTGGGCATCTTTGAAATACCTATACAAACTTGTTCCTACATAGTAACTTGCCACTTTGAATGAGAAGGTGCTTGCTTACAGCAACGTGCTATATGTTCTGAATGCCCGAATTGGGAATCTGTGTCAAAACTTTGTTAGGAATTATGTGATCCTTACTAGCTGGAAGTAAGGGAGATGGGGCATGAAGTTATTTCTAGGAGTTGGAGACATACAACGTTTAGCTCAGTTCTGGGCATCTTTGAAATACCTATACAAACTTGTTCCTACATAGTAACTTGCAACTTTGAATGAGAATGTGCTTGCTTGCAGCAACGTGCTATATGTTCTGAATGCCCGAATTGGGAATCTGTGTCAAAACTTTGTTCGGAATTATGTGATCCTTACTAGCTGGAAGTAAGGGAGATGGGGCATGAAGTTATTTCTAGGAGTTGGACACATACCAAGTTTAGCTCAGTTCTGGGCATCTTTGAAATACCTATACAAACTTGTTCCTACACAGTAACTTGCAACTTTGAATGAGAATGTGCTTGCTTACAGCAACGTGGTATATGTTCTGAATGCCCGAATTGGGAATCTGTGTCAAAACTTTGTTAGGAATTATGTGATCCTTACTAGCTGGAAGTAAGGGAGATGGGGCATGAAGTTATTTCTAGGAGTTGGAGATATACAACGTTTAGCTCAGTTCTGGGCATCTTTGAAATACCTAAACTAACTTGTTCCTACATAGTAACTTGCCACTTTGAATGAGAATGTGCTTGCTTACAGCAACGTGCTATATGATCTGAATGCCCGAATTGGGAATCTGTGTCAAAACTTTGTTAGGAATTATGTGATCCTTACTAGCTGGAAGTAAGGGAGATGGGGCATGAAGTTCTTTCTAGGAGTTGGAGACATACAACGTTTAGCTCAGTTCTGGGCATCTTTGAATTACCTATACAAACTTGTTCCTACATAGTAACTTGCCACTTTGAATGAGAATGTGCTTGCTTGCAGCAACGTGCTATATGTTCTGAATGCCCGAATTGGGAATCTGTGTCAAAACTTTGTTCGGAATTATGTGATCCTTACTAGCTGGAAGTAAGGGAGATGGGGCATGAAGTTATTTCTAGGAGTTGGACACATACCAAGTTTAGCTCAGTTCTGGGCATCTTTGAAATATCTATACAAACTTGTTCCTACACAGTAACTTGCAACTTTGAATGAGAATGTGCTTGCTTACAGCAACGTGCTATATGTTCTGAATGCCCGAATTGGGAATCTGTGTCAAAACTTTGTTAGGAATTATGTGATCCTTACTAGCTGGAAGTAAGGGAGATGGGGCATGAAGTTATTTCTAGGAGTTGGAGACATACAACGTTTAGCTCAGTTCTGGGCATCTTTGAAATACCTATACAAACTTGTTCCTTCATAGTAACTTGCAACTTTGAATGAGAATGTGCTTGCTTGCAGCAACGTGCTATATGTTCTGAATGCCCGAATTGGGAATCTGTGTCAAAACTTTGTTCGGAATTATGTGATCCTTATTAGCTGGAAGTAAGGGAGATGGGGCATGAAGTTATTTCTGGGAGTTGGACACATACCTAGTTTAGCTCAGTTTTGGGCATCTTTGAAATACCTATACAAACTTGTTCCTACATAGTAACTTGCAACTTTGAATGAGAATGTGCTTGCTTACAGCAACGTGCTATATGTTCTGAATGCCCGAATTGGGAATCTGTGTCAAAACTTTGTTAGGAATTATGTGATCCTTACTAGCTGGAAGTAAGGGAGATGGGGCATGAAGTTATTTCTAGGAGTTGGAGACATAAAACGTTTAGCTCAGTTCTGGGCATCTTTGAAATACCTAAACTAACTTGTTCCTACATAGTTACTTGCCACTTTGAATGAGAATGTGCTTGCTTACAGCAACGTGCTATATGATCTGAATGCCCGAATTGGGAATCTGTGTCAAAACTTTGTTAGGAATTATGTGATCCTTACTAGCTGGAAGTAAGGGAGATGGGGCATGAAGTTATTTCTAGGAGTTGGAGACATACAACGTTTAGCTCAGTTCAGGGCATCTTTGAAATACCTATACAAACTTGTTCCTACATAGTAACTTGCCACTTTGAATGAGAATGTGCTTGCTTGCAGCAACGTGCTATATGTTCTGAATGCCCGAATTGGGAATCTGTGTCAAAACTTTGTTCGGAATTATGTGATCCTTACTAGCTGGAAGTAAGGGAGATGGGGCATGAAGTTATTTCTAGGAGTTGGACACATACCAAGTTTAGCTCAGTTCTGGGCATCTTTGAAATACCTATACAAACTTGTTCCTACATAGTAACTTGCCACTTTGAATGAGAAGGTGCTTGCTTACAGCAACGTGCTATATGTTCTGAATGCCCGAATTGGGAATCTGTGTCAAAACTTTGTTAGGAATTATGTGATCCTTACTAGCTGGAAGTAAGGGAGATGGGGCATGAAGTTATTTCTAGGAGTTGGAGACATACAACGTTTAGCTCAGTTCTGGGCATCTTTGAAATACCTATACAAACTTGTTCCTACATAGTAACTTGCAACTTTGAATGAGAATGTGCTTGCTTGCAGCAACGTGCTATATGTTCTGAATGCCCGAATTGGGAATCTGTGTCAAAACTTTGTTCGGAATTATGTGATCCTTACTAGCTGGAAGTAAGGGAGATGGGGCATGAAGTTATTTCTAGGAGTTGGACACATACCAAGTTTAGCTCAGTTCTGGGCATCTTTGAAATACCTATACAAACTTGTTCCTACACAGTAACTTGCAACTTTGAATGAGAATGTGCTTGCTTACAGCAACGTGGTATATGTTCTGAATGCCCGAATTGGGAATCTGTGTCAAAACTTTGTTAGGAATTATGTGATCCTTACTAGCTGGAAGTAAGGGAGATGGGGCATGAAGTTATTTCTAGGAGTTGGAGATATACAACGTTTAGCTCAGTTCTGGGCATCTTTGAAATACCTAAACTAACTTGTTCCTACATAGTAACTTGCCACTTTGAATGAGAATGTGCTTGCTTACAGCAACGTGCTATATGATCTGAATGCCCGAATTGGGAATCTGTGTCAAAACTTTGTTAGGAATTATGTGATCCTTACTAGCTGGAAGTAAGGGAGATGGGGCATGAAGTTCTTTCTAGGAGTTGGAGACATACAACGTTTAGCTCAGTTCTGGGCATCTTTGAATTACCTATACAAACTTGTTCCTACATAGTAACTTGCCACTTTGAATGAGAATGTGCTTGCTTGCAGCAACGTGCTATATGTTCTGAATGCCCGAATTGGGAATCTGTGTCAAAACTTTGTTCGGAATTATGTGATCCTTACTAGCTGGAAGTAAGGGAGATGGGGCATGAAGTTATTTCTAGGAGTTGGACACATACCAAGTTTAGCTCAGTTCTGGGCATCTTTGAAATATCTATACAAACTTGTTCCTACACAGTAACTTGCAACTTTGAATGAGAATGTGCTTGCTTACAGCAACGTGCTATATGTTCTGAATGCCCGAATTGGGAATCTGTGTCAAAACTTTGTTAGGAATTATGTGATCCTTACTAGCTGGAAGTAAGGGAGATGGGGCATGAAGTTATTTCTAGGAGTTGGAGACATACAACGTTTAGCTCAGTTCTGGGCATCTTTGAAATACCTATACAAACTTGTTCCTTCATAGTAACTTGCAACTTTGAATGAGAATGTGCTTGCTTGCAGCAACGTGCTATATGTTCTGAATGCCCGAATTGGGAATCTGTGTCAAAACTTTGTTCGGAATTATGTGATCCTTATTAGCTGGAAGTAAGGGAGATGGGGCATGAAGTTATTTCTGGGAGTTGGACACATACCTAGTTTAGCTCAGTTTTGGGCATCTTTGAAATACCTATACAAACTTGTTCCTACATAGTAACTTGCAACTTTGAATGAGAATGTGCTTGCTTACAGCAACGTGCTATATGTTCTGAATGCCCGAATTGGGAATCTGTGTCAAAACTTTGTTAGGAATTATGTGATCCTTACTAGCTGGAAGTAAGGGAGATGGGGCATGAAGTTATTTCTAGGAGTTGGAGACATAAAACGTTTAGCTCAGTTCTGGGCATCTTTGAAATACCTAAACTAACTTGTTCCTACATAGTTACTTGCCACTTTGAATGAGAATGTGCTTGCTTACAGCAACGTGCTATATGATCTGAATGCCCGAATTGGGAATCTGTGTCAAAACTTTGTTAGGAATTATGTGATCCTTACTAGCTGGAAGTAAGGGAGATGGGGCATGAAGTTATTTCTAGGAGTTGGAGACATACAACGTTTAGCTCAGTTCAGGGCATCTTTGAAATACCTATACAAACTTGTTCCTACATAGTAACTTGCCACTTTGAATGAGAATGTGCTTGCTTGCAGCAACGTGCTATATGTTCTGAATGCCCGAATTGGGAATCTGTGTCAAAACTTTGTTCGGAATTATGTGATCCTTACTAGCTGGAAGTAAGGGAGATGGGGCATGAAGTTATTTCTAGGAGTTGGACACATACCAAGTTTAGCTCAGTTCTGGGCATCTTTGAAATACCTATACAAACTTGTTCCTACATAGTAACTTGCAACTTTGAATGAGAAGGTTCTTGCTTACAGCAACGTGCTATATGTTCTGAATGCCCGAATTGGGAATCTGTGTCAAAACTTTGTTAGGAATTATGTGATCCTTACTAGCTGGAAGTAAGGGAGATGGGGCATGAAGTTATTTCTAGGAGTTGGAGGCATAAAACGTTTAGCTCAGTTCTGGGCATCTTTGAAATACCTAAACTAACTTGTTCCTACATAGTAACTTGCCCCTTTGAATGAGAATGTGCTTGCTTACAGCAACGTGCTATATGATCTGAATGCGCGAATTGGGAATCTGTGTCAAAACTTTGTCAGGAATTATGTGATCCTTACTAGCTGGAAGTAAGGGAGATGGGGCATGAATTTATTTCTAGGAGTTGGAGACATACAACGTTTAGCTCAGTTCTGGGCATCTTTGAAATAGCTATACAAACTTGTTCCTACATAGTAACTTGCCACTTTGAATGAGAATGTGCTTGCTTGCAGCAACGTGCTATATGTTCTGAATGCCCGAATTGGGAATCTGTGTCAAAACTTTGTTAGGAATTATGTGATCCTTACTAGCTGGAAGTAAGGGAGATGGGGCATGAAGTTATTTCTAGGAGTTGGAGAGATACAACGTTTAGCTCAGTTCTGGGCATCTTTGAAATACCTATACAAACTTGTTCCTACATAGTAACTTGCCACTTTGAATGAGAATGTGCTTGCTTGCAGCAACGTGCTATATGTTCTGAATGCCCGAATTGGGAATCTGTGTCAAAACTTTGTTCGGAATTATGTGATCCTTACTAGCTGGAAGTAAGGGAGATGGGGCATGAAGTTATTTCTAGGAGTTGGACACATACCAAGTTTAGCTCAGTTCTGGGCATCTTTGAAATACCTATACAAACTTGTTCCTACACAGTAACTTGCAACTTTGAATGAGAATGTGCTTGCTTACAGCAACGTGGTATATGTTCTGAATGCCCGAATTGGGAATCTGTGTCAAAACTTTGTTAGGAATTATGTGATCCTTACTAGCTGGAAGTAAGGGAGATGGGGCATGAAGTTATTTCTAGGAGTTGGAGACATAATACGTTTAGCTCAGTTCTGGGCATCTTTGAAATACCTAAACTAACTTGTTCCTACATAGTAACTTGCCACTTTGAATGAGAATGTGCTTGCTTACAGCAACGTGCTATATGATCTGAATGCCCGAATTGGGAATCTGTGTCAAAACTTTGTTAGGAATTATGTGATCCTTACTAGCTGGAAGTAAGGGAGATGGGGCATGAATTTATTTCTAGGAGTTGGAGACATGCAACGTTTAGCTCAGTTCTGGGCATCTTTGAAATACCTATACAAACTTGTTCCTACATAGTAACTTGCAACTTTGAATGAGAATGTGCTTGCTTACAGCAACGTGCTATATGATCTGAATGCCCGAATTGGGAATCTGTGTCAAAACTTTGTTCGGAATTATGTGATCCTTAATAGGTGGAAGTAAGGGAGATGGGGCATGAAGTTATTTCTAGGAGTTGGACACATACCAAGTTTAGCTCAGTTCTGGGCATCTTTGAAATACCTATACAAACTTGTTCCTACATAGTAACTTGCAACTTTGAATGAGAATGTGCTTGCTTACAGCAACGTGCTATATGTTCTGAATGCGCGAATTGGGAATCTGTGTCAAAACTTTGTCAGGAATTATGTGATCCTTACTAGCTGGAAGTAAGGGAGATGGGGCATGAATTTATTTCTAGGAGTTGGAGACATACAACGTTTAGCTCAGTTCTGGGCATCTTTGAAATAGCTATACAAACTTGTTCCTACATAGTAACTTGCCACTTTGAATGAGAATGTGCTTGCTTGCAGCAACGTGCTATATGTTCTGAATGCCCGAATTGGGAATCTGTGTCAAAACTTTGTTAGGAATTATGTGATCCTTACTAGCTGGAAGTAAGGGAGATGGGGCATGAAGTTATTTCTAGGAGTTGGAGAGATACAACGTTTAGCTCAGTTCTGGGCATCTTTGAAATACCTATACAAACTTGTTCCTACATAGTAACTTGCCACTTTGAATGAGAATGTGCTTGCTTGCAGCAACGTGCTATATGTTCTGAATGCCCGAATTGGGAATCTGTGTCAAAACTTTGTTCGGAATTATGTGATCCTTACTAGCTGGAAGTAAGGGAGATGGGGCATGAAGTTATTTCTAGGAGTTGGACACATACCAAGTTTAGCTCAGTTCTGGGCATTTTTGAAATACCTATACAAACTTGTTCCTACATAGTAACTTGCAACTTTGAATGAGAATGTGCTTGCTTACAGCAACGTGGTATATGTTCTGAATGCCCGAATTGGGAATCTGTGTCAAAACTTTGTTAGGAATTATGTTATCCTTACTAGCTGGAAGTAAGGGAGATGGGGCATGAAGTGATTTCTAGGAGTTGGAGACATAATACGTTTAGCTCAGTTCTGGGCATCTTTGAAATACCTAAACTAACTTGTTCCTACATAGTAACTTGCCACTTTGAATGAGAATGTGCTTGCTTACAGCAACGTGCTATATGTTCTGAATGCCCGAATTGGGAATCTGTGTCAAAACTTTGTTAGGAATTATGTGATCCTTACTAGCTGGAAGTAAGGGAGATGGGGCATGAATTTATTTCTAGGAGAAGGAGACATACAACGTTTAGCTCAGTTCTGGGCATCTTTGAAATACCTATACAAACTTGTTCCTACATAGTAACTTGCAACTTTGAATGAGAATGTGCTTGCTTACAGCAACGTGCTATATGATCTGAATGCCCGAATTGGGAATCTGTGTCAAAACTTTGTTCGGAATTATGTGATCCTTAATAGCTGGATGTAAGGGAGATGGGGCATGAAGTTATTTCTAGGAGTTGGACACATACCAAGTTTAGCTCAGTTCTGGGCATCTTTGAAATACCTATACAAACTTGTTCCTACATAGTAACTTGCAACTTTGAATGAGAATGTGCTTGCTTACAGCAACGTGCTATATGTTCTGAATGCCCGAATTGGGAATCTGTGTCAAAACTTTGTTAGGAATTATGTGATCCTTACTAGCTGGAAGTAAGGGAGATGGGGCATGAAGTTATTTCTAGGAGTTGGAGACATAAAACGTTTAGCTCAGTTCTGGGCATCTTTGAAATACCTAAACTAACTTGTTCCTACATAGTAACTTGCCACTTTGAATGAGAATGTGCTTGCTTGCAGAAACGTGCTATATGTTCTGAATGCCCGAATTGGGAATCTGTGTCAAAACTTTGTTCGGAATTATGTGATCCTTATTAGCTGGAAGTAAGGGAGATGGGGCATGAAGTTATTTCTGGGAGTTGGACACATACCAAGTTTAGCTCAGTTCTGGGCATCTTTGAAATACCTATACAAACTTGTTCCTACATAGTAACTTGCCACTTTGAATGAGAATGTGCTTGCTTACAGCAACGTGCTATATGTTCTGAATGCCCGAATTGGGAATCTGTGTCAAAACTTTGTTAGGAATTATGTGATCCTTACTAGCTGGAAGTAAGGGAGATGGGGCATGAAGTTATTTCTAGGAGTTGGAGACATAAAAGGTTTAGCTCAGTTCTGGGCATCTTTGAAATACCTAAACTAACGTGTTCCTACATAGTAACTTGCCACTTTGAATGAGAATGTGCTTGCTTACAGCAACGTGCTATATGATTGAATGCCCGAATTGGGAATCTGTGTCAAAACTTTGTTAGGAATTATGTGATCCTTACTACCTGGAAGTAAGGGAGATGGGGCATGAAGTTATTTCTAGGAGTTGGAGACATACAACGTTTAGCTCAGTTCTGGGCATCTTTGAAATACCTATACAAACTTGTTCCTACATAGTAACTTGCCACTTTGAATGAGAATGTGCTTGCTTGCAGCAACGTGCTATATGTTCTGAATGCCCGAATTGGGAATCTGTGTCAAAACTTTGTTCGGAATTATGTGATCCTTACTAGCTGGAAGTAAGGGAGATGGGGCATGAAGTTATTTCTAGGAGTTGGACACATACCAAGTTTAGCTCAGTTCTGGGCATCTTTGAAATACCTATACAAACTTGTTCCTACGCAGTAACTTGCAACTTTGAATGAGAATGTGCTTGCTTACAGCAACGTGCTATATGTTCTGAATGCCCGAATTGGGAATCTGTGTCAAAACTTTGTTAGGAATTATGTGATCCTTACTAGCTGGAAGTAAGGGAGATGGGGCATGAAGTTATTTCTAGGAGTTGGAGACATACAACGTTTAGCTCAGTTCTGGGCATCTTTGAAATACCTATACAAACTTGTTCCTACACAGTAACTTGCAACTTTGAATGAGAATGTGCTTGCTTGCAGCAACGTGCTATATGTTCTGAATGCCCGAATTGGGAATCTGTGTCAAAACTTTGTTAGGAATTATGTGATCCTTACTAGCTGGAAGTAAGGGAGATGGGGCATGAAGTTATTTCTAGGAGTTGGAGACATACAACGTTTAGCTCAGTTCTGGGCATCTTTGAAATACCTATACAAACTTGTTCCTACATAGTAACTTGCAACTTTGAATGAGAATGTGCTTGCTTGCAGCAACGTGCTATATGTTCTGAATGCCCGAATTGGGAATCTGTGTCAAAACTTTGTTCGGAATTATGTGATCCTTATTAGCTGGAAGTAAGGGAGATGGGGCATGAAGTTATTTCTGGGAGTTGGACACATACCTAGTTTAGCTCAGTTCTGGGCATCTTTGAAATACCTATACAAACTTGTTCCTACATAGTAACTTGCAACTTTGAATGAGAATGTGCTTGCTTACAGCAACGTGCTATATGTTCTGAATGCCCGAATTGGGAATCTGTGTCAAAACTTTGTTAGGAATTATGTGATCCTTACTAGCTGGAAGTAAGGGAGATGGGGCATGAAGTTATTTCTAGGAGTTGGAGACATACAACGTTTAGCTCAGTTCTGGGCATCTTTGAAATACCTATAGAAACTTGTTCCTTCATAGTAACTTGCAACTTTGAATGAGAATGTGCTTGCTTGCAGCAACGTGCTATATGTTCTGAATGCCCGAATTGGGAATCTGTGTCAAAACTTTGTTCGGAATTATGTGATCCTTATTAGCTGGAAGTAAGGGAGATGGGGCATGAAGTTATTTCTGGGAGTTGGACACATACCTAGTTTAGCTCAGTTTTGGGCATCTTTGAAATACCTATACAAACTTGTTCCTACATAGTAACTTGCAACTTTGAATGAGAATGTGCTTGCTTACAGCAACGTGCTATATGTTCTGAATGCCCGAATTGGGAATCTGTGTCAAAACTTTGTTAGGAATTATGTGATCCTTACTAGCTGGAAGTAAGGGAGATGGGGCATGAAGTTATTTCTAGGAGTTGGAGACATAAAACGTTTAGCTCAGTTCTGGGCATCTTTGAAATACCTAAACTAACTTGTTCCTACATAGTAACTTGCCACTTTGAATGAGAATGTGCTTGCTTACAGCAACGTGCTATATGATCTGAATGCCCGAATTGGGCATCTGTGTCAAAACTTTGATAGGAATTATGTGATCCTTACTAGCTGGAAGTAAGGGAGATGGGGCATGAAGTTATTTCTAGGAGTTGGAGACATACAACGTTTAGCTCAGTTCTGGGCATCTTTGAAATACCTATACAAACTTGTTCCTACATAGTAACTTGCCACTTTGAATGAGAATGTGCTTGCTTGCAGCAACGTGCTATATGTTCTGAATGCCCGAATTGGGAATCTGTGTCAAAACGTTGTTCGGAATTATGTGATCCTTACTAGCTGGAAGTAAGGGAGATGGGGCATGAAGTTATTTCTAGGAGTTGGACACATACCAAGTTTAGCTCAGTTCTGGGCATCTTTGAAATACCTATACAAACTTGTTCGTACACAGTAACTTGCAACTTTGAATGAGAATGTGCTTGCTTACAGCAACGTGCTATATGTTCTGAATGCCCGAATTGGGAATCTGTGTCAAAACTTTGTTAGGAATTATGTGATCCTTACTAGCTGGAAGTAAGGGAGATGGGGCATGAAGTTATTTCTAGGAGTTGGAGACATACAACGTTTAGCTCAGTTCTGGGCATCTTTGAAATACCTATACAAACTTGTTCCTACATAGTAACTTGCCACTTTGAATGAGAAAGTGCTTGCTTGCAGCAACGTGCTATATGTTCTGAATGCCAGAATAGGGAATCTGTGTCAAAACTTTGTTCGGAATTATGTGATCCTTACTAGCTGGAAGTAAGGGAGATGGGGCATGAAGTTATTTCTAGGAGTTGGACACATACCAAGTTTAGCTCAGTTCTGGGCATCTTTGAAATACCTATACAAACTTGTTCCTACATAGTAACTTGCCACTTTGAATGAGAATGTGCTTGCTTGCAGCAACGTGCTATATGTTCTGAATGCCCGAATTGGGAATCTGTGTCAAAACTTTGCTCGGAATTATGTGATCCTTACTAGCTGGAAGTAAGGGAGATGGGGCATGAAGTTATTTCTAGGAGTTGGAGACATAAAACGTTTAGCTCAGTTCTGGGCATCTTTGAAATACCTAAACTAACTTGTTCCTACATAGTAACTTGCCACTTTGAATGAGAATGTGCTTGCTTACAGCAACGTGCTATATGATCTGAATGCCCGAATTGGGAATCTGTGTCAAAACTTTGTTAGGAATTATGTGATCCTTACTAGCTGGAAGTAAGGGAGATGGGGCATGAATTTATTTCTAGGAGTTGGAGACATACAACGTTTAGCTCAGTTCTGGGCATCTTTGAAATACCTATACAAACTTGTTCCTACATAGTAACTTGCAACTTTGAATGAGAATGTGCTTGCTTACAGCAACGTGCTATATGTTCTGAATGCCCGAATTGGGAATCTGTGTCAAAACTTTGTTCGGAAGTATGTGATCCTTACTAGCTGGAAGTAAGGGAGATGGGGCATGAAGTTATTTCTAGGAGTTGGACACATACCAAGTTTAGCTCAGTTCTGGGCATCTTTGAAATACCTATACAAACTTGTTCCTACATAGTAACTTGCAACTTTGAATGAGAATGTGCTTGCTTACAGCAAGGTGCTATATGTTCTGAATGCCCGAAATGGGAATCTGTATCAAAACTTTGTTAGGAATTATGTGATCCTTACTAGCTGGAAGTAAGGGAGATGGGGCATGAAGTTATTTCTAGGAGTTGGAGACATACAACGTTTAGCTCAGTTCTGGGCATCTTTGAAATACCTATACAAACTTGTTCCTACATTGTACCTTGCAACTTTGAATGAGAATGTGCTTGCTTGCAGCCACGTGCTATATGTTCTGAATGCCCGAATTGGGAATCTGTGTCAAAACTTTGTTAGGAATTATGTGATCCTTACTAGCTGGAAGTAAGGGAGATGGGGCATGAAGTTATTTCTAGGAGTTGGAGACATAAAAGGTTTAGCTCAGTTCTGGGCATCTTTGAAATACCTAAACTAACGTGTTCCTACATAGTAACTTGCCACTTTGAATGAGAATGTGCTTGCTTACAGCAACGTGCTATATGATCTGAATGCCCGAATTGGGAATCTGTGTCAAAACTTTGTTAGGAATTATGTGATCCTTACTACCTGGAAGTAAGGGAGATGGGGCATGAAGTTATTTCTAGGAGTTGGAGACATACAACGTTTAGCTCAGTTCTGGGCATCTTTGAAATACCTATACAAACTTGTTCCTACATAGTAACTTGCCACTTTGAATGAGAATGTGCTTGCTTGCAGCAACGTGCTATATGTTCTGAATGCCCGAATTGGGAATCTGTGTCAAAACTTTGTTCGGAATTATGTGATCCTTACTAGCTGGAAGTAAGGGAGATGGGGCATGAAGTTATTTCTAGGAGTTGGACACATACCAAGTTTAGCTCAGTTCTGGGCATCTTTGAAATACCTATACAAACTTGTTCCTACACAGTAACTTGCAACTTTGAATGAGAATGTGCTTGCTTGCAGCAACGTGCTATATGTTCTGAATGCCCGAATTGGGAATCTGTGTCAAAACTTTGTTCGGTATTATGTGATCCTTACTAGCTGGAAGTAAGGGAGATGGGGCATGAAGTTATTTCTAGGAGTTGGAGACATACAACGTTTAGCTCAGTTCTGGGCATCTTTGAAATACCTATACAAACTTGTTCCTACACAGTAACTTGCCACTTTGAATGAGAATGTGCTTGCTTGCAGCAACGTGCTATATGTTCTGAATGCCCGAATTGGGAATCTGTGTCAAAACGTTGTTCGGAATTATGTGATGCTTACTAGCTGGAAGTAAGGGAGATGGGGCATGAAGTTATTTCTAGGAGTTGGACACATACCAAGTTTAGCTCAGTTCTGGGCATCTTTGAAATACCTATACAAACTTGTTCCTACACAGTAACTTGCAACTTTGAATGAGAATGTGCTTGCTTGCAGCAACGTGCTATATGTTCTGAATGCCCGAATTGGGAATCTGTGTCAAAACTTTGTTAGGAATTATGTGATCCTTACTAGCTGGAAGTAAGGGAGATGGGGCATGAAGTTATTTCTAGGAGTTGGAGACATACAACGTTTAGCTCAGTTCTGGGCATCTTTGAAATACCTATACAAACTTGTTCCTACATAGTAACTTGCCACTTTGAATGAGAAAGTGCTTGCTTGCAGCAACGTGCTATATGTTCTGAATGCCAGAATAGGGAATCTGTGTCAAAACTTTGTTCGGAATTATGTGATCCTTACTAGCTGGAAGTAAGGGAGATGGGGCATGAAGTTATTTCTAGGAGTTGGACACATACCAAGTTTAGCTCAGTTCTGGGCATCTTTGAAATACCTATACAAACTTGTTCCTACATAGTAACTTGCCACTTTGAATGAGAATGTGCTTGCTTGCAGCAACGTGCTATATGTTCTGAATGCCCGAATTGGGAATCTGTGTCAAAACTTTGTTCGGAATTATGTGATCCTTACTAGCTGGAAGTAAGGGAGATGGGGCATGAAGTTATATCTAGGAGTTGGAGACATAAAACGTTTAGCTCAGTTCTGGGCATCTTTGAAATACCTAAACTAACTTGTTCCTACATAGTAACTTGCCACTTTGAATGAGAATGTGCTTGCTTACAGCAACGTGCTATATGATCTGAATGCCCGAATTGGGAATCTGTGTCAAAACTTTGTTAGGAATTATGTGATCCTTACTAGCTGGAAGTAAGGGAGATGGGGCATGAATTTATTTCTAGGAGTTGGAGACATACAACGTTTAGCTCAGTTCTGGGCATCTTTGAAATACCTATACAAACTTGTTCCTACATAGTAACTTGCAACTTTGAATGAGAATGTGCTTGCTTACAGCAACGTGCTATATGTTCTGAATGCCCGAATTGGGAATCTGTGTCAAAACTTTGTTCGGAAGTATGTGATCCTTACTAGCTGGAAGTAAGGGAGATGGGGCATGAAGTTATTTCTAGGAGTTGGACACATACCAAGTTTAGCTCAGTTCTGGGCATCTTTGAAATACCTATACAAACTTGTTCCTACATAGTAACTTGCAACTTTGAATGAGAATGTGCTTGCTTACAGCAACGTGCTATATGTTCTGAATGCCCGAAATGGGAATCTGTGTCAAAACTTTGTTAGGAATTATGTGATCCTTACTAGCTGGAAGTAAGGGAGATGGGGCATGAAGTTATTTCTAGGAGTTGGAGACATACAACGTTTAGCTCAGTTCTGGGCATCTTTGAAATACCTATACAAACTTGTTCCTACATAGTAACTTGCAACTTTGAATGAGAATGTGCTTGCTTGCAGCAACGTGCTATATGTTCTGAATGCCCGAATTGGGAATCTGTGTCAAAACTTTGTTCGGAATTATGTGATCCTTATTAGCTGGAAGTAAAGGAGATGGGGCATGAAGTTATTTCTGGGAGTTGGACACATACCAAGTTTAGCTCAGTTCTGGGCATCTTTGAAATACCTATACAAACTTGTTCCTACATAGTAACTTGCAACTTTGAATGAGAATGTGCTTGCTTACAGTAACGTGCTATATGTTCTGAATGCCCGAATTGGGAATCTGTGTCAAAACTTTGTTAGGAATTATGTGATCCTTACTAGCTGGAAGTAAGGGAGATGGGGCATGAAGTTATTTCTAGGAGTTGGAGACATACCAAGTTAAGCTCAGTTCTGGGCATCTTTGAAATACCTATACAAACTTGTTCCTACATAGTAACTTGCCACTTTGAATGAGAATGTGCTTGCTTGCAGCAACGTGCTATATGTTCTGAATGCCCGAATTGGGAATCTGTGTCAAAACTTTGTTCGGAATTATGTGATCCTTACTAGCTGGAAGTAAGGGAGATGGGGCATGAAGTTATTTCTAGGAGTTGGAGACATAATACGTTTAGCTCAGTTCTGGGCATCTTTGAAATACCTATACAAACTTGTTCCTACATAGTAACTTGCCACTTTGAATGAGAATGTGCTTGCTTGCAGCAACGTGCTATATGTTCTGAATGCCCGAATTGGGAATCTGTGTCAAAACTTTGTTCGGAATTATGTGATCCTTACTAGCTGGAAGTAAGGGAGATGGGGCATGAAGTTATTTCTAGGAGTTGGAGAGATACAACGTTTAGCTCAGTTCTGGGCATCTTTGAAATACCTATACAAACTTGTTCCTACATAGTAACTTGCCACTTTGAATGAGAATGTGCTTGCTTGCAGCAACGTGCTATATGTTCTGAATGCCCGAATTGGGAATCTGTGTCAAAACTTTGTTCGGAATTATGTGATCCTTACTAGCTGGAAGTAAGGGAGATGGGGCATGAAGTTATTTCTAGGAGTTGGACACATACCAAGTTTAGCTCAGTTCTGGGCATCTTTGAAATACCTATACAAACTTGTTCCTACACAGTAACTTGCAACTTTGAATGAGAATGTGCTTGCTTACAGCAACGTGGTATATGTTCTGAATGCCCGAATTGGGAATCTGTGTCAAAACTTTGTTAGGAATTATGTGATCCTTACTAGCTGGAAGTAAGGGAGATGGGGCATGAAGTTATTTCTAGGAGTTGGAGACATAATACGTTTAGCTCAGTTCTGGGCATCTTTGAAATACCTAAACTAACTTGTTCCTACATAGTAACTTGCCACTTTGAATGAGAATGTGCTTGCTTACAGCAACGTGCTATATGATCTGAATGCCCGAATTGGGAATCTGTGTCAAAACTTTGTTAGGAATTATGTGATCCTTACTAGCTGGAAGTAAGGGAGATGGGGCATGAATTTATTTCTAGGAGTTGGAGACATGCAACGTTTAGCTCAGTTCTGGGCATCTTTGAAATACCTATACAAAATTGTTCCTACATAGTAACTTGCAACTTTGAATGAGAATGTGCTTGCTTACAGCAACGTGCTATATGATCTGAATGCCCGAATTGGGAATCTGTGTCAAAACTTTGTTCGGAATTATGTGATCCTTAATAGCTGGAAGTAAGGGAGATGGGGCATGAAGTTATTTCTAGGAGTTGGACACATACCAAGTTTAGCTCAGTTCTGGGCATCTTTGAAATACCTATACAAACTTGTTCCTACATAGTAACTTGCAACTTTGAATGAGAATGTGCTTGCTTACAGCAACGTGCTATATGTTCTGAATGCCCGAATTGGGAATCTGTGTCAAAACTTTGTTAGGAATTATGTGATCCTTACTAGCTGGAAGTAAGGGAGATGGGGCATGAAGTTCTTTCTAGGAGTTGGAGACATACAACGTTTAGCTAAGTTCTGGGCATCTTTGAAATACGTATACAAACTTGTTCCTACATAGTAACTTGCCACTTTGAATGAGAATGTGCTTGCTTGCAGCAACGTGCTATATGTTCTGAATGCCCGAATTGGGAATCTGTGTCAAAACTTTGTTCGGAATTATGTGATCCTTACTAGCTGGAAGTAAGGGAGATGGGGCATGAAGTTATTTCTAGGAGTTGGACACATAACAAGTTTAGCTCAGTTCTGGGCATCTTTGAAATACCTATACAAACTTGTTCCTACACAGTAACTTGCAACTTTGAATGAGAATGTGCTTGCTTACAGCAACGTGGTATATGTTCTGAATGCCCGAATTGGGAATCTGTGTCAAAACTTTTTTAGGAATTATGTGATCCTTACTAGCGGGAAGAAAGGGAGATGGGGCATGAAGTTATTTCTAGGAGTTGGAGACATACAACGTTTAGCTCAGTTCTGGGCATCTTTGAAATACCTAAACTAACTTGTTCCTACATAGTAACTTGCCACTTTGAATGAGAATGTGCTTCCTTACAGCAACGTGCTATATGATCTGAATGCCCGAATTGGGAATCTGTGTCAAAACTTTGTTAGGAATTATGTGATCCTTACTAGCTGGAAGTAAGGGAGATGGGGCATGAAGTTCTTTCTAGGATTGGAGACATACAACGTTTAGCTAAGTTCTGGGCATCTTTGAAATACCTATACAAACTTGTTCCTACATAGTAACTTGCCACTTTGAATGAGAATGTGCTTGCTTGCAGCAACGTGCTATATGTTCTGAATGCCCGAATTGGGAATCTGTGTCAAAACGTTGTTCGGAATTATGTGATCCTTACTAGCTGGAAGTAAGGGAGATGGGGCATGAAGTTATTTCTAGGAGTTGGACACATACCAAGTTTAGCTCAGTTCTGGGCATCTTTGAAATACCTATACAAACTTGTTCCTACACAGTAACTTGCAACTTTGAATGAGAATGTGCTTGCTTACAGCAACGTGCTATATGTTCTGAATGCCCGAATTGGGAATCTGTGTCAAAACTTTGTTAGGAATTATGTGATCCTTACTAGCTGGAAGTAAGGGAGATGGGGCATGAAGTTATTTCTAGGAGTTGGAGACATACAACGTTTAGCTCAGTTCTGGGCATCTTTGAAATACCTATACAAACTTGTTCCTACATAGTAACTTGCCACTTTGAATGAGAAAGTGCTTGCTTGCAGCAACGTGCTATATGTTCTGAATGCCAGAATAGGGAATCTGTGTCAAAACTTTGTTCGGAATTATGTGATCCTTACTAGCTGGAAGTAAGGGAGATGGGGCATGAAGTTATTTCTAGGAGTTGGACACATACCAAGTTTAGCTCAGTTCTGGGCATCTTTGAAATACCTATACAAACTTGTTCCTACATAGTAACTTGCCACTTTGAATGAGAATGTGCTTGCTTGCAGCAACGTGCTATATGTTCTGAATGCCCGAATTGGGAATCTGTGTCAAAACTTTGTTCGGAATTATGTGATCCTTACTAGCTGGAAGTAAGGGAGATGGGGCATGAAGTTATTTCTAGGAGTTGGAGACATACAACGTTTAGCTCAGTTCTGGGCATCTTTGAAATACCTAAACTAACTTGTTCCTACATAGTAACTTGCCACTTTGAATGAGAATGTGCTTGCTTACAGCAACGTGCTATATGATCTGAATGCCCGAATTGGGAATCTGTGTCAAAACTTTGTTAGGAATTATGTGATCCTTACTAGCTGGAAGTAAGGGAGATGGGGCATGAATTTATTTCTAGGAGTTGGAGACATACAACGTTTAGCTCAGTTCTGGGCATCTTTGAAATACCTATACAAACTTGTTCCTACATAGTAACTTGCAACTTTGAATGAGAATGTGCTTGCTTACAGCAACGTGCTATATGTTCTGAATGCCCGAATTGGGAATCTGTGTCAAAACTTTGTTCGGAAGTATGTGATCCTTACTAGCTGGAAGTAAGGGAGATGGGGCATGAAGTTATTTCTAGGAGTTGGACACATACCAAGTTTAGCTCAGTTCTGGGCATCTTTGAAATACCTATACAAACTTGTTCCTACATAGTAACTTGCAACTTTGAATGAGAATGTGCTTGCTTACAGCAACGTGCTATATGTTCTGAATGCCCGAAATGGGAATCTGTGTCAAAACTTTGTTAGGAATTATGTGATCCTTACTAGCTGGAAGTAAGGGAGATGGGGCATGAAGTTATTTCTAGGAGTTGGAGACATACAACGTTTAGCTCAGTTCTGGGCATCTTTGAAATACCTATACAAACTTGTTCCTACATAGTAACTTGCAACTTTGAATGAGAATGTGCTTGCTTGCAGCAACGTGCTATATGTTCTGAATGCCCGAATTGGGAATCTGTGTCAAAACTTTGTTCGGAATTATGTGATCCTTATTAGCTGGAAGTAAAGGAGATGGGGCATGAAGTTATTTCTGGGAGTTGGACACATACCAAGTTTAGCTCAGTTCTGGGCATCTTTGAAATACCTATACAAACTTGTTCCTACATAATAACTTGCAACTTTGAATGAGAATGTGCTTGCTTACAGTAACGTGCTATATGTTCTGAATGCCCGAATTGGGAATCTGTGTCAAAACTTTGTTAGGAATTATGTGATCCTTACTAGCTGGAAGTAAGGGAGATGGGGCATGAAGTTATTTCTAGGAGTTGGAGACATACCAAGTTAAGCTCAGTTCTGGGCATCTTTGAAATACCTATACAAACTTGTTCCTACATAGTAACTTGCCACTTTGAATGAGAATGTGCTTGCTTGCAGCAACGTGCTATATGTTCTGAATGCCCGAATTGGGAATCTGTGTCAAAACTTTGTTCGGAATTATGTGATCCTTACTAGCTGGAAGTAAGGGAGATGGGGCATGAAGTTATTTCTAGGAGTTGGAGACATAATACGTTTAGCTCAGTTCTGGGCATCTTTGAAATACCTATACAAACTTGTTCCTACATAGTAACTTGCCACTTTGAATGAGAATGTGCTTGCTTGCAGCAACGTGCTATATGTTCTGAATGCCCGAATTGGGAATCTGTGTCAAAACTTTGTTCGGAATTATGTGATCCTTACTAGCTGGAAGTAAGGGAGATGGGGCATGAAGTTATTTCTAGGAGTTGGAGACATACAACGTTTAGCTCAGTTCTGGGCATCTTTGAAATACCTAAACTAACTTGTTCCTACATAGTAACTTGCCACTTTGAATGAGAATGTGCTTGCTTACAGCAACGTGCTATATGATCTGAATGCCCGAATTGGGAATCTGTGTCAAAACTTTGTTAGGAATTATGTGATCCTTACCAGCTGGAAGTAAGGGAGATGGGGCATGAAGTTATTTCTAGGAGTTGGAGACATACAACGTTTAGCTCAGTTCTGGGCATCTTTGAAATACCTATACAAACTTGTTCCTACATAGTAACTTGCCACTTTGAATGAGAATGTGCTTGCTTGCAGCAGCGTGCTATATGTTCTGAATGCCCGAATTGGGAATCTGTGTCAAAACTTTGTTCGGAATTATGTGATCCTTACTAGCTGGAAGTAAGGGAGATGGGGCATGAAGTTACTTCTAGGAGTTGGAGACATAAAACGTTTAGCTCAGTTCTGGGCATCTTTGAAATACCTATACAAACTTGTTCCTACATAGTAACTTGCAACTTTGAATGAGAATGTGCTTGCTTACAGCAACGTGCTATATGTTCTGAATGCCCGAATTGGGAATCTGTGTCAAAACTTTGTTAGGAATTATGTGATCCTTACTAGCTGGAAGTAAGGGAGATGGGGCATGAAGTTATTTCTAGGAGTTGGAGAGATACAACGTTTAACTCAGTTCTGGGCATCTTTGAAATACCTATACAAACTTGTTCCTACATAGTAACTTGCCACTTTGAATGAGAATGTGCTTGCTTGCAGCAACGTGCTATATGTTCTGAATGCCCGAATTGGGAATCTGTGTCAAAACTTTGTTCGGAATTATGTGATCCTTACTAGCTGGAAGTAAGGGAGATGGGGCATGAAGTTATTTCTAGGAGTTGGACACATACCAAGTTTAGCTCAGTTCTGGGCATCTTTGAAATACCTATACAAACTTGTTCCTACACAGTAACTTGCAACTTTGAATGAGAATGTGCTTGCTTACAGCAACGTGGTATATGTTCTGAATGCCCGAATTGGGAATCTGTGTCAAAACTTTGTTAGGAATTATGTGATCCTTACTAGCTGGAAGTAAGGGAGATGGGGCATGAATTTATTTCTAGGAGTTGGAGACATGCAACGTTTAGCTCAGTTCTGGGCATCTTTGAAATACCTATACAAAATTGTTCCTACATAGTAACTTGCAACTTTGAATGAGAATGTGCTTGCTTACAGCAACGTGCTATATGATCTGAATGCCCGAATTGGGAATCTGTGTCAAAACTTTGTTCGGAAATATGTGATCCTTAATAGCTGGAAGTAAGGGAGATGGGGCATGAAGTTATTTCTAGGAGTTGGACACATACCAAGTTTAGCTCAGTTCTGGGCATCTTTGAAATACCTATACAAACTTGTTCCTACATAGTAACTTGCAACTTTGAATGAGAATGTGCTTGCTTACAGCAACGTGCTATATGTTCTGAATGCCCGAATTGGGAATCTGTGTCAAAACTTTGTTGGGAATTATGTGATCCTTACTAGCTGGAAGTAAGGGAGATGGGGCATGAAGTTCTTTCTAGGAGTTGGAGACATACAACGTTTAGCTAAGTTCTGGGCATCTTTGAAATACGTATACAAACTTGTTCCTACATAGTAACTTGCCACTTTGAATGAGAATGTGCTTGCTTGCAGCAACGTGCTATATGTTCTGAATGCCCGAATTGGGAATCTGTGTCAAAACTTTGTTCGGAATTATGTGATCCTTACTAGCTGGAAGTAAGGGAGATGGGGCATGAAGTTATTTCTAGGAGTTGGACACATAACAAGTTTAGCTCAGTTCTGGGCATCTTTGAAATACCTATACAAACTTGTTCCTACACAGTAACTTGCAACTTTGAATGAGAATGTGCTTGCTTACAGCAACGTGGTATATGTTCTGAATGCCCGAATTGGGAATCTGTGTCAAAACTTTGTTAGGAATTATGTGATCCTTACTAGCGGGAAGAAAGGGAGATGGGGCATGAAGTTATTTCTAGGAGTTGGAGACATAATACGTTTAGCTCAGTTCTGGGCATCTTTGAAATACCTAAACTAACTTGTTCCTACATAGTAACTTGCCACTTTGAATGAGAATGTGCTTCCTTACAGCAACGTGCTATATGATCTGAATGCCCGAATTGGGAATCTGTGTCAAAACTTTGTTAGGAATTATGTGATCCTTACTAGCTGGAAGTAAGGGAGATGGGGCATGAAGTTCTTTCTAGGAGTTGGAGACATACAACGTTTAGCTAAGTTCTGGGCATCTTTGAAATACCTATACAAACTTGTTCCTACATAGTAACTTGCCACTTTGAATGAGAATGTGCTTGCTTGCAGCAACGTGCTATATGTTCTGAATGCCCGAATTGGGAATCTGTGTCAAAACTTTGTTCGGAATTATGTGATCCTTACTAGCTGGAAGTAAGGGAGATGGGGCATGAAGTTATTTCTAGGAGTTGGACACATACCAAGTTTAGCTCAGTTCTGGGCATCTTTGAAATACCTATACAAACTTGTTCCTACACAGTAACTTGCAACTTTGAATGAGAATGTGCTTGCTTACAGCAACGTGCTATATGTTCTGAATGCCCGAATTGGGAATCTGTGTCAAAACTTTGTTAGGAATTATGTGATCCTTACTAGCTGGAAGTAAGGGAGATGGGGCATGAAGTTATTTCTAGGAGTTGGAGACATACAACGTTTAGCTCAGTTCTGGGCATCTTTGAAATACCTATAGAAACTTGTTCCTTCATAGTAACTTGCCACTTTGAATGAGAATGTGCTTGCTTGCAGCAACGTGCTATATGTTCTGAATGCCCGAATTGGGAATCTGTGTCAAAACTTTGTTCGGAATTATGTGATCCTTATTAGCTGGAAGTAAGGGAGATGGGGTATGAAGTTATTTCTGGGAGTTGGACACTAACCTAGTTTAGCTCAGTTTTGGGCATCTTTGAAATACCTATACAAACTTGTTCCTACATAGTAACTTGCAACTTTGAATGAGAATGTGCTTGCTTACAGCAACGTGCTATATGTTCTGAATGCCCGAATTGGGAATCTGTGTCAAAACTTTGTTAGGAATTATGTGATCCTTACTAGCTGGAAGTAAGGGAGATGGGGCATGAAGTTATTTCTAGGAGTTGGAGACATAAAACGTTTAGCTCAGTTCTGGGCATCTTTGAAATACCTAAACTAACTTGTTCCTATATAGTAACTTGCCACTTTGAATGAGAATGTGCTTGCTTACAGCAACGTGCTATATGATCTGAATGCGCGAATTGGGAATCTGTGTCAAAACTTTGTCAGGAATTATGTGATCCTTACTAGCTGGAAGTAAGGGAGATGGGGCATGAATTTATTTCTAGGAGTTGGAGACATACAACGTTTAGCTCAGTTCTGGGCATCTTTGAAATAGCTATACAAACTTGTTCCTACATAGTAACTTGCCACTTTGAATGAGAATGTGCTTGCTTGCAGCAACGTGCTATATGTTCTGAATGCCCGAATTGGGAATCTGTGTCAAAACTTTGTTAGGAATTATGTGATCCTTACTAGCTGGAAGTAAGGGAGATGGGGCATGAAGTTATTTCTAGGAGTTGGAGAGATACAACGTTTAGCTCAGTTCTGGGCATCTTTGAAATACCTATACAAACTTGTTCCTACATAGTAACTTGCCACTTTGAATGAGAATGTGCTTGCTTGCAGCAACGTGCTATATGTTCTGAATGCCCGAATTGGGAATCTGTGTCAAAACTTTGTTCGGAATTATGTGATCCTTACTAGCTGGAAGTAAGGGAGATGGGGCATGAAGTTATTTCTAGGAGTTGGACACATACCAAGTTTAGCTCAGTTCTGGGCATCTTTGAAATACCTATACAAACTTGTTCCTACATAGTAACTTGCAACTTTGAATGAGAATGTGCTTGCTTACAGCAACGTGGTATATGTTCTGAATGCCCGAATTGGGAATCTGTGTCAAAACTTTGTTAGGAATTATGTGATCCTTACTAGCTGGAAGTAAGGGAGATGGGGCATGAAGTTATTTCTAGGAGTTGGAGACATAATACGTTTAGCTCAGTTCTGGGCATCTTTGAAATACCTAAACTAACTTGTTCCTACATAGTAACTTGCCACTTTGAATGAGAATGTGCTTGCTTACAGCAACGTGCTATATGATCTGAATGCCCGAATTGGGAATCTCTGTCAAAACTTTGTTCGGAATTATGTGATCCTTAATAGCTGGATGTAAGGGAGATGGGGCATGAAGTTATTTCTAGGAGTTGGACACATACCAAGTTTAGCTCAGTTCTGGGCACCTTTGAAATACCTATACAAACTTGTTCCTACATAGTAACTTGCAACTTTGAATGAGAATGTGCTTGCTTACAGCAACGTGCTATATGTTCTGAATGCCCGAATTGGGAATCTGTGTCAAAACTTTGTTAGGAATTATGTGATCCTTACTAGCTGGAAGTAAGGGAGATGGGGCATGAAGTTATTTCTAGGAGTTGGAGAGATACAACGTTTAGCTCAGTTCTGGGCATCTTTGAAATACCTATACAAACTTGTTCCTACATAGTAACTTGCCACTTTGAATGAAAATGTGCTTGCTTGCAGCAACGTGCTATATGTTCTCAATGCCCGAATTGGGAATCTGTGTCAAAACTTTGTTCGGAATTATGTGATCCTTACTAGCTGGAAGTAAGGGAGATGGGGCATGAAGTTATTTCTAGGAGTTGGACACATACCAAGTTTAGCTCAGTTCTGGGCATCTTTGAAATACCTATACAAACTTGTTCCTACACAGTAACTTGCAACTTTGAATGAGAATGTGCTTGCTTACAGCAACGTGGTATATGTTCTGAATGCCCGAATTGGGAATCTGTGTCAAAACTTTGTTAGGAATTATGTGATCCTTACTAGCTGGAAATAAGGGAGATGGGGCATGAAGTTATTTCTAGGAGTTGGAGACATGCAACGTTTAGCTCAGTTCTGGGCATCTTTGAAATACCTATACAAAATTGTTCCTACATAGTAACTTGCAACTTTGAATGAGAATGTGCTTGCTTACAGCAACGTGCTATATGATCTGAATGCCCGAATTGGGAATCTGTGTCAAAACTTTGTTCGGAAATATGTGATCCTTAATAGCTGGAAGTAAGGGAGATGGGGCATGAAGTTATTTCTAGGAGTTGGACACATACCAAGTTTAGCTCAGTTCTGGGCATCTTTGAAATACCTATACAAACTTGTTCCTACATAGTAACTTGCAACTTTGAATGAGAATGTGCTTGCTTACAGCAACGTGCTATATGTTCTGAATGCCCGAATTGGGAATCTGTGTCAAAACTTTGTTGGGAATTATGTGATCCTTACTAGCTGGAAGTAAGGGAGATGGGGCATGAAGTTCTTTCTAGGAGTTGGAGACATACAACGTTTAGCTAAGTTCTGGGCATCTTTGAAATACGTATACAAACTTGTTCCTACATAGTAACTTGCCACTTTGAATGAGAATGTGCTTGCTTGCAGCAACGTGCTATATGTTCTGAATGCCCGAATTGGGAATCTGTGTCAAAACTTTGTTCGGAATTATGTGATCCTTACTAGCTGGAAGTAAGGGAGATGGGGCATGAAGTTATTTCTAGGAGTTGGACACATAACAAGTTTAGCTCAGTTCTGGGCATCTTTGAAATACCTATACAAACTTGTTCCTACACAGTAACTTGCAACTTTGAATGAGAATGTGCTTGCTTACAGCAACGTGGTATATGTTCTGAATGCCCGAATTGGGAATCTGTGTCAAAACTTTTTTAGGAATTATGTGATCCTTACTAGCGGGAAGAAAGGGAGATGGGGCATGAAGTTATTTCTAGGAGTTGGAGACATAATACGTTTAGCTCAGTTCTGGGCATCTTTGAAATACCTAAACTAACTTGTTCCTACATAGTAACTTGCCACTTTGAATGAGAATGTGCTTCCTTACAGCAACGTGCTATATGATCTGAATGCCCGAATTGGGAATCTGTCAAAACTTTGTTCGGAATTATGTGATCCTTACTAGCTGGAAGTAAGGGAGATGGGGCATGAAGTTCTTTCTAGGAGTTGGAGACATACAACGTTTAGCTAAGTTCTGGGCATCTTTGAAATACCTATACAAACTTGTTCCTACATAGTAACTTGCCACTTTGAATGAGAATGTGCTTGCTTGCAGCAACGTGCTATATGTTCTGAATGCCCGAATTGGGAATCTGTGTCAAAACTTTGTTCGGAATTATGTGATCCTTACTAGCTGGAAGTAAGGGAGATGGGGCATGAAGTTATTTCTAGGAGTTGGACACATACCAAGTTTAGCTCAGTTCTGGGCATCTTTGAAATACCTATACAAACTTGTTCCTACACAGTAACTTGCAACTTTGAATGAGAATGTGCTTGCTTACAGCAACGTGCTATATGTTCTGAATGCCCGAATTGGGAATCTGTGTCAAAACTTTGTTAGGAATTATGTGATCCTTACTAGCTGGAAGTAAGGGAGATGGGGCATGAAGTTATTTCTAGGAGTTGGAGACATACAACGTTTAGCTCAGTTCTGGGCATCTTTGAAATACCTATAGAAACTTGTTCCTTCATAGTAACTTGCCACTTTGAATGAGAATGTGCTTGCTTGCAGCAACGTGCTATATGTTCTGAATGCCCGAATTGGGAATCTGTGTCAAAACTTTGTTCGGAATTATGTGATCCTTATTAGCTGGAAGTAAGGGAGATGGGGTATGAAGTTATTTCTGGGAGTTGGACACATACCTAGTTTAGCTCAGTTTTGGGCATCTTTGAAATACCTATACAAACTTGTTCCTACATAGTAACTTGCAACTTTGAATGAGAATGTGCTTGCTTACAGCAACGTGCTATATGTTCTGAATGCCCGAATTGGGAATCTGTGTCAAAACTTTGTTAGGAATTATGTGATCCTTACTAGCTGGAAGTAAGGGAGATGGGGCATGAAGTTATTTCTAGGAGTTGGAGACATAAAACGTTTAGCTCAGTTCTGGGCATCTTTGAAATACCTAAACTAACTTGTTCCTATATAGTAACTTGCCACTTTGAATGAGAATGTGCTTGCTTACAGCAACGTGCTATATGATCTGAATGCGCGAATTGGGAATCTGTGTCAAAACTTTGTCAGGAATTATGTGATCCTTACTAGCTGGAAGTAAGGGAGATGGGGCATGAATTTATTTCTAGGAGTTGGAGACATACAACGTTTAGCTCAGTTCTGGGCATCTTTGAAATAGCTATACAAACTTGTTCCTACATAGTAACTTGCCACTTTGAATGAGAATGTGCTTGCTTGCAGCAACGTGCTATATGTTCTGAATGCCCGAATTGGGAATCTGTGTCAAAACTTTGTTAGGAATTATGTGATCCTTACTAGCTGGAAGTAAGGGAGATGGGGCATGAAGTTATTTCTAGGAGTTGGAGAGATACAACGTTTAGCTCAGTTCTGGGCATCTTTGAAATACCTATACAAACTTGTTCCTACATAGTAACTTGCCACTTTGAATGAGAATGTGCTTGCTTGCAGCAACGTGCTATATGTTCTGAATGCCCGAATTGGGAATCTGTGTCAAAACTTTGTTCGGAATTATGTGATCCTTACTAGCTGGAAGTAAGGGAGATGGGGCATGAAGTTATTTCTAGGAGTTGGACACATACCAAGTTTAGCTCAGTTCTGGGCATCTTTGAAATACCTATACAAACTTGTTCCTACATAGTAACTTGCAACTTTGAATGAGAATGTGCTTGCTTACAGCAACGTGGTATATGTTCTGAATGCCCGAATTGGGAATCTGTGTCAAAACTTTGTTAGGAATTATGTGATCCTTACTAGCTGGAAGTAAGGGAGATGGGGCATGAAGTTATTTCTAGGAGTTGGAGACATAATACGTTTAGCTCAGTTCTGGGCATCTTTGAAATACCTAAACTAACTTGTTCCTACATAGTAACTTGCCACTTTGAATGAGAATGTGCTTGCTTACAGCAACGTGCTATATGATCTGAATGCCCGAATTGGGAATCTCTGTCAAAACTTTGTTCGGAATTATGTGATCCTTAATAGCTGGATGTAAGGGAGATGGGGCATGAAGTTATTTCTAGGAGTTGGACACATACCAAGTTTAGCTCAGTTCTGGGCATCTTTGAAATACCTATACAAACTTGTTCCTACATAGTAACTTGCAACTTTGAATGAGAATGTGCTTGCTTACAGCAACGTGCTATATGTTCTGAATGCCCGAATTGGGAATCTGTGTCAAAACTTTGTTAGGAATTATGTGATCCTTACTAGCTGGAAGTAAGGGAGATGGGGCATGAAGTTATTTCTAGGAGTTGGAGACATACAACGTTTAGCTCAGTTCTGGGCATCTTTGAAATACCTATACAAACTTGTTCCTACATAGTAACTTGCCACTTTGAATGAAAATGTGCTTGCTTGCAGCAACGTGCTATATGTTCTCAATGCCCGAATTGGGAATCTGTGTCAAAACTTTGTTCGGAATTATGTGATCCTTACTAGCTGGAAGTAAGGGAGATGGGGCATGAAGTTATTTCTAGGAGTTGGACACATACCAAGTTTAGCTCAGTTCTGGGCATCTTTGAAATACCTATACAAACTTGTTCCTACACAGTAACTTGCAACTTTGAATGAGAATGTGCTTGCTTACAGCAACGTGGTATATGTTCTAAATGCCCGAATTGGGAATCTGTGTCAAAACTTTGTTAGGAATTATGTGATCCTTACTAGCTGGAAGAAAGGGAGATGGGGCATGAAGTTATTTCTAGGAGTTGGAGACATAATACGTTTAGCTCAGTTCTGGGCATCTTTGAAATACCTAAACTAACTTGTTCCTACATAGTAACTTGCCACTTTGAATGAGAATGTGCTTGCTTACAGCAACGTGCTATATGATCTGAATGCCCGAATTGGGAATCTGTGTCAAAACTTTGTTAGGAATTATGTGATCCTTACCATCTGGAAGTAAGGGAGATGGGGCATGAATTTATTTCTAGGAGTTGGAGACATACAACGTTTAGCTCAGTTCTGGGCATCTTTGAAATACCTATACAAACTTGTTCCTACATAGTAACTTGCAACTTTGAATGAGAATGTGCTTGCTTACAGCAACGTGCTATATGATCTGAATGCCCGAATTGGGAATCTGTGTCAAAACTTTGTTCGGAATTATGTGATCCTTACTAGCTGGAAGTAAGGGAGATGGGGCATGAAGTTATTTCTAGGAGTTGGACACATACCAAGTTTAGCTCAGTTCTGGGCATCTTTGAAATACCTATACAAACTTGTTCCTACATAGTAACTTGCAACTTTGAATGAGAATGTGCTTGCTTACAGCAACGTGCTATATGTTCTGAATGCCCGAATTGGGAATCTGTGTCAAAACTTTGTTAGGAATTATGTGATCCTTACTAGCTGGAAGTAAGGGAGATGGGGCATGAAGTTATTTCTAGGAGTTGGAGACATACAACGTTTAGCTCAGTTCTGGGCATCTTTGAAATACCTATACAAACTTGTTCCTACATAGTAACTTGACACTTTGAATGAGAATGTGCTTGCTTGCAGCAACGTGCTATATGTTCTGAATGCCCGAATTGGGAATCTGTGTCAAAACTTTGTTCGGAATTATGTGATCCTTATTAGCTGGAAGTAAGGGAGATGGGGCATGAAGTTATTTCTGGGAGTTGGACACATACCAAGTTTAGCTCAGTTCTGGGCATCTTTGAAATACCTATACAAACTTGTTCCTACATAGTAACTTGCAACTTTGAATGAGAATGTGCTTGCTTACAGCAACGTGCTATATGTTCTGAATGCCCGAATTGGGAATCTGTGTCAAAACTTTGTTAGGCATTATGTGATCCTTACTAGCTGGAAGTAAGGGAGATGGGGCATGAAGTTATTTCTAGGAGTTGGAGACATAATACGTTTAGCTCAGTTCTGGGCATCTTTGAAATACCTATACAAACTTGTTCCTACATAGTAACTTGCCACTTTGAATGAGAATGTGCTTGCTTGCAGCAACGTGCTATATGTTCTGAATGCCCGAATTGGGAATCTGTGTCAAAACTTTGTTCGGAATTATGTGATCCTTACTAGCTGGAAGTAAGGGTGATGGGGCATGAAGTTATTTCTAGGAGTTGGAGACATACAACGTTTAGCTCAGTTCTGGGCATCTTTGAAATACCTAAACTAACTTGTTCCTACATAGTAACTTGCCACTTTGAATGAGAATGTGCTTGCTTACAGCAACGTGCTATATGATCTGAATGCCCGAATTGGGAATCTGTGTCAAAACTTTGATAGGAATTATGTGATCCTTACTAGCTGGAAGTAAGGGAGATGGGGCATGAAGTTATTTCTAGGAGTTGGAGACATACAACGTTTAGCTCAGTTCTGGGCATCTTTGAAATACCTATACAAACTTGTTCCTACATAGTAACTTGCCACTTTGAATGAGAATGTGCTTGCTTACAGCAACGTGCTATATGTTCTGAATGCCCGAATTGGGAATCTGTGTCAAAACTTTGTTCGGAATTATGTGATCCTTACTAGCTGGAAGTAAGGGAGATGGGGCATGAAGTTATTTCTAGGAGTTGGACACATACCAAGTTTAGCTCAGTTCTGGGCATCTTTGAAATACCTATAGAAACTTGTTCCTACATAGTAACTTGCAACTTTGAATGAGAAGGTGCTTGCTTACAGCAACGTGCTATATGTTCTGAATGCCCGAATTGGGAATCTGTGTCAAAACTTTGTTAGGAATTATGTGATCCTTACTAGCTGGAAGTAAGGGAGATGGGGCATGAAGTTATTTCTAGGAGTTGGAGACATAAAACGTTTAGCTCAGTTCTGGGCATCTTTGAAATACCTAAACTAACTTGTTCCTACATAGTAACTTGCCACTTTGAATGAGAATGTGCTTGCTTACAGCAACGTGCTATATGATCTGAATGCCCGAATTGGGAATCTGTGTCAAAACTTTGTTAGGAATTATGTGATCCTTACTAGCTGGAAGTAAGGGAGAAGGGGCATGAAGTTATTTCTAGGAGTTGGAGACATACAACGTTTAGCTCAGTTCTGGGCATCTTTCAAATAACTATACAAACTTGTTCCTACATAGTAACTTGCCACTTTGAATGAGAATGTGCTTGCTTGCAGCAACGTGCTATATGTTCTGAATGCCCGAATTGGGATTCTGTGTCAAAACTTTGTTCGGAATTATGTGATCCTTACTAGCTGGAAGTAAGTGAGATGGGGCATGAAGTTATTTCTAGGAGTTGGACACATACCAAGTTTAGCTCAGTTCTGGGCATCTTTGAAATACCTATACAAACTTGTTCCTACATAGTAACTTGCCACTTTGAATGAGAATGTGCTTGCTTACAGCAACGTGCTATATGTTCTGAATGCCCGAATTGGGAATCTGTGTCAAAACTTTGTTAGGAATTATGTGATCCTTACTAGCTGGAAGTAAGGGAGATGGGGCATGAAGTTATTTCTAGGAGTTGGAGACATAAAACGTTTAGCTCAGTTCTGGGCATCTTTGAAATACCTAAACTAACTTGTTCCTACATAGTAACTTGCCACTTTGAATGAGAATGTGCTTGCTTGCAGCAACGTGCTATATGTTCTGAATGCCCGAATTGGGAATCTGTGTCAAAACTTTGTTCGGAATTATGTGATCCTTACTAGCTGGAAGTAAGTGAGATGGGGCATGAAGTTATTTCTAGGAGTTGGAGACATACAACGTTTAGCTCAGTTCTGGGCATCTTTGAAATACCTATACAAACTTGTTCCTACATAGTAACTTGCAACTTTGAATGAGAATGTGCTTGCTTGCAGCAACGTGCTATATGTTCTGAATGCCCGAATTGGGAATCTGTGTCAAAACTTTGTTAGGAATTATGTGATCCTTATTAGCTGGAAGTAAGGGAGATGGGGCATGAAGTTATTTCTGGGAGTTGGACACATACGAAGTTTAGCTCAGTTCTGGGCATCTTTGAAATACCTATACAAACTTGTTCCTACATAGTAACTTGCAACTTTGAATGAGAAGGTGCTTGCTTACAGCAACGTGCTATATGTTCTGAATGCCCGAATTGGGAATCTGTGTCAAAACTTTGTTAGGAATTATGTGATCCTTACTAGCTGGAAGTAAGGGAGATGGGGCATGAAGTTATTTCTAGGAGTTGGAGACATACAACGTTTAGCTCAGTTCTGGGCATCTTTGAAATACCTATACAAACTTGTTCCTACATAGTAACTTGCCACTTTGAATGAGAATGTGCTTGCTTGCAGCAACGTGCTATATGATCTGAATGCCCGAATTGGGAATCTGTGTCAAAACTTTGTTAGGAATTATGTGATCCTTACTAGCTGGAAGTAAGGGAGATGGGGCATGAATTTATTTCTAGGAGTTGGAGACATACAACGTTTAGCTCAGTTCTGGGCATCTTTGAAATACCTATACAAACTTGTTCCTACATAGTAACTTGCAACTTTGAATGAGAATGTGCTTGCTTACAGCAACGTGCTATATGATCTGAATGCCCGAATTGGGAATCTGTGTCAAAACTTTGTTAGGAATTATGTGATCCTTACTAGCTGGAAGTAAGTGAGATGGGGCATGAAGTTATTTCTAGGAGTTGGAGACATACAACGTTTAGCTCAGTTCTGGGCATCTTTGAAATACCTATACAAACTTGTTCCTACATAGTAACTTGCAACTTTGAATGAGAATGTGCTTGCTTGCAGCAACGTGCTATATGTTCTGAATGCCCGAATTGGGAATCTGTGTCAAAACTTTGTTCGGAATTATGTGATCCTTATTAGCTGGAAGTAAGGGAGATGGGGCATGAAGTTATTTCTGGGAGTTGGACACATACCAAGTTTAGCTCAGTTCTGGGCATCTTTGAAATACCTATACAAACTTGTTCCTACATAGTAACTTGCACTTTGAATGAGAATGTGCTTGCTTACAGCAACGTGCTATATGTTCTGAATGCCCGAATTGGGAATCTGTGTCAAAACTTTGTTAGGAATTATGTGATCCTTACTAGCTGGAAGTAAGGGAGATGGGGCATGAAGTTATTTCTAGGAGTTGGAGACATAAAACGTTTAGCTCAGTTCTGGGCATCTTTGAAATACCTAAACTAACTTGTTCCTACATAGTAACTTGCCACTTTGAATGAGAATGTGCTTGCTTACAGCAACGTGCTATATGATCTGAATGCCCGAATTGGGAATCTGTGTCAAAACTTTGATAGGAATTATGTGATCCTTACTAGCTGGAAGTAAGGGAGATGGGGCATGAAGTTATTTCTAGGAGTTGGAGACATACAACGTTTAGCTCAGTTCTGGGCATCTTTGAAATACCTATACAAACTTGTTCCTACATAGTAACTTGCCACTTTGAATGAGAATGTGCTTGCTTACAGCAACGTGCTATATGTTCTGAATGCCCGAATTGGGAATCTGTGTCAAAACTTTGTTAGGAATTATGTGATCCTTACTAGCTGGAAGTAAGGGAGATGGGGCATGAAGTTATTTCTAGGAGTTGGAGACATAAAACGTTTAGCTCAGTTCTGGGCATCTTTGAAATACCTAAACTAACTTGTTCCTACATAGTAACTTGCCACTTTGAATGAGAATGTGCTTGCTTACAGCAACGTGCTATATGATCTGAATGCCCGAATTGGGCATCTGTGTCAAAACTTTGTTAGGAATTATGTGATCCTTACTAGCTGGAAGTAAGGGAGATGGGGCATGAAGTTATTTCTAGGAGTTGGAGACATACAACGTTTAGCTCAGTTCTGGGCATCTTTGAAATAACTATACAAACTTGTTCCTACATAGTAACTTGCCACTTTGAATGAGAATGTGCTTGCTTGCAGCAACGTGCTCTATGTTCTGAATGCCCGAATTGGGAATCTGTGTCAAAACTTTGTTCGGAATTATGTGATCCTTACTAGCTGGAAGTAAGTGAGATGGGGCATGAAGTTATTTCCAGGAGTTGGACACATACCAAGTTTAGCTCAGTTCTGGGCATCTTTGAAATACCTATACAAACTTGTTCCTACATAGTAACTTGCCACTTTGAATGAGAATGTGCTTGCTTACAGCAACGTGCTATATGTTCTGAATGCACGAATTGGGAATCTGTGTCAAAACTTTGTTAGGAATTATGTGATCCTTACTAGCTGTAAGTAAGGGAGATGGGGCATGAAGTTATTTCTAGGAGTTGGAGACATAAAACTTTTAGCTCAGTTCTGGGCATCTTTGAAATACCTAAACTAACTTGTTCCTACATAGTAACTTGCCACTTTGAATGAGAATGTGCTTGCTTGCAGCAACGTGCTATATGTTCTGAATGCCCGAATTGGGAATCTGTGTCAAAACTTTGTTAGGAATTATGTGATCCTTACTAGCTGGAAGTAAGGGAGATGGGGCATGAAGTTATTTCTAGGAGTTGGACACATACCAAGTTTAGCTCAGTTCTGGGCATCTTTGAAATACCTATACAAACTTGTTCCTACATAGTAACTTGCAACTTTGAATGAGAATGTGCTTGCTTACAGCAACGTGCTATATGTTCTGAATGCCCGAATTGGGAATCTGTGTCAAAACTTTGTTAGGAATTATGTGATCCTTACTAGCTGGAAGTAAGTGAGATGGGGCATGAAGTTATTTCTAGGAGTTGGAGACATACAACGTTTAGCTCAGTTCTGGGCATCTTTGAAATACCTATACAAACTTGTTCCTACATAGTAACTTGCAACTTTGAATGAGAATGTGCTTGCTTGCAGCAACGTGCTATATGTTCTGAATGCCCGAATTGGGAATCTGTGTCAAAACTTTGTTCGGAATTATGTGATCCTTATTAGCTGGAAGTAAGGGAGATGGGGCATGAAGTTATTTCTGGGAGTTGGACACATACGAAGTTTAGCTCAGTTCTCGGCATCTTTGAAATACCTATACAAACTTGTTCCTACATAGTAACTTGCAACTTTGAATGAGAATGTGCTTGCTTACAGCAACGTGCTATATGTTCTGAATGCCCGAATTGGGAATCTGTGTCAAAACTTTGTTAGGAATTATGTGATCCTTACTAGCTGGAAGTAAGGGAGATGGGGCATGAAGTTATTTCTAGGAGTTGAGACATAATACGTTTAGCTCAGTTCTGGGCATCTTTGAAATACCTATACAAACTTGTTCCTACATAGTAACTTGCCACTTTGAATGAGAATGTGCTTGCTTACAGCAACGTGCTATATGTTCTGAATGCCCGAATTGGGAATCTGTGTCAAAACTTTGTTCGGAATTATGTGATCCTTACTAGCTGGAAGTAAGGGAGATGGGGCATGTATTTAGTTCTAGGAGTTGGACACATACCAAGTTTAGCTCAGTTCTGGGCATCTTTGAAATACCTATACAAACTTGTTCCTACATAGTAACTTGCAACTTTGAATGAGAATGTGCTTGCTTACAGCAACGTGCTATATGTTCTGAATGCCCGAATTGGGAATCTGTGTCAAAACTTTGTTAGGAATTATGTGATCCTTACTAGCTGGAAGTAAGGGAGATGGGGCATGAAGTTATTTCTAGGAGTTGGAGACATACAACGTTTAGCTCAGTTCTGGGCATCTTTGAAATACCTATACAAACTTGTTCCTACATAGTAACTTGCCACTTTGAATGAGAATGTGCTTGCTTGCAGCAACGTGCTATATGTTCTGAATGCCCGAATTGGGAATCTTTGTCAAAACTTTGTTCGGAATTATGTGATCCTTACTAGCTGGAAGTAAGGGAGATGGGGCATGAAGTTATTTCTAGGAGTTGGACACATACCAAGATTAGATCAGTTCTGGGCATCTTTGAAATACCTATACAAACTTGTTCCTACACAGTAACTTGCAACTTTGAATGAGAATGTGCTTGCTTACAGCAACGTGCTATATGTTCTGAATGCCCGAATTGGGAATCTGTGTCAAAACTTTGTTCGGAATTATGTGATCCTTACTAGCTTGAAGTAAGGGAGATGGGACATGAAGTTATTTCTAGGAGTTGGAGACATACAACGTTTAGCTCAGTTCTGGGCATCTTTGAAATACCTATACAAACTTGTTCCTACATAGTAACTTGCCACTTTGAATGAGAATGTGCTTGCTTGCAGCAACGTGCTATATGTTCTGAATGCCCGAATTGGGAATCTGTGTCAAAACTTTGTTCGGAATTATGTGATCCTTATTAGCTGGAAGTAAGGGAGATGGGGCATGAAGTTATTTCTGGGAGTTGGACACATACCTAGTTTAGCTCAGTTCTGGGCATCTTTGAAATACCTATACAAACTTGTTCCTACATAGTAACTTGCAACTTTGAATGAGAATGTGCTTGCTTACAGCAACGTGCTATATGTTCTGAATGCCCGAGTTGGGAATCTGTGTCAAATCTTTGTTAGGAATTATGTGATCCTTACTAGCTGGAAGTAAGGGAGATGGGGCATGAAGTTATTTCTAGGAGTTGGAGACATAAAACGTTTAGCTCAGTTCTGGGCATCTTTAAAATACCTAAACTAACTTGTTCCTACATAGTAACTTGCCACTTTGAATGAGAATGTGCTTGCTTACAGCAACGTGCTATATGATCTGAATGCCCGAATTGGGAATCTGTGTCAAAACTTTGTCAGGAATTATGTGATCCTTACTAGCTGGAAGTAAGGGAGATGGGGCATGAATTTATTTCTAGGAGTTGGAGACATACAACGTTTAGCTCAGTTCTGGGCATCTTTGAAATACCTATACAAACTTGTTCCTACATAGTAACTTGCCAATTTGAATGAGAATGTGCTTGCTTACAGCAACGTGCTATATGTTCTGAATGCCCGAATTGGGAATCTGTGTCAAAACTTTGTTAGGAATTATGTGATCCTTACTAGCTGGAAGTAAGGGAGATGGGGCATGAAGTTATTTCTAGGAGTTGGACACATACCAAGTTTAGCTCAGTTCTGGGCATCTTTGAAATACCTAAACTAACTTGTTCCTACATAGTAACTTGCCACTTTGAATGAGAATGTGCTTGCTTACAGCAACGTGCTATATGATCTGAATGCCCGAATTGGGAATCTGTGTCAAAACTTTGTCAGGAATTATGTGATCCTTACTAGCTGGAAGTAAGGGAGATGGGGCATGAATTTATTTCTAGGAGTTGGAGACATACAACGTTTAGCTCAGTTCTGGGCATCTTTGAAATACCTATACAAACTTGTTCCTACATAGTAACTTGCAACTTTGAATGAGAATGTGCTTGCTTACAGCAACGTGCTATATGTTCTGAATGCCCGAATTGGGAATCTGTGTCAAAACTTTGTTAGGAATTATGTGATCCTTACTAGCTGGAAGTAAGGGAGATGGGGCATGAAGTTATTTCTAGGAGTTGGAGACATAATACGTTTAGCTCAGTTCTGGGCATCTTTGAAATACCTATACAAACTTGTTCCTACATAGTAACTTGCCACTTTGAATGAGAATGTGCTTGCTTACAGCAACGTGCTATATGTTCTGAATGCCCGAATTGGGAATCTGTGTCAAAACTTTGTTCGGAATTATGTGATCCTTACTAGCTGGAAGTAAGGGAGATGGGGCATGAATTTATTTCTAGGAGTTGGACACATACCAAGTTTAGCTCAGTTCTGGGCATCTTTGAAATACCTATACAAACTTGTTCCTACATAGTAACTTGCAACTTTGAATGAGAATGTGCTTGCTTACAGCAACGTGCTATATGTTCTGAATGCCCGAATTGGGAATCTGTGTCAAAACTTTGTTAGGAATTATGTGATCCTTACTAGCTGGAAGTAAGGGAGATGGGGCATGAAGTTATTTCTAGGAGTTGGAGACATACAACGTTTAGCTCAGTTCTGGGCATCTTTGAAATACCTATACAAACTTGTTCCTACATAGTAACTTGCAACTTTGAATGAGAATGTGCTTGCTTGCAGCAACGTGCTATATGTTCTGAATGCCCGAATGGGGAATCTGTGTCAAAACTTTGTTCGGAATTATGTGATCCTTACTAGCTGGAAGTAAGGGAGATGGGGCATGAAGTTATTTCTGGGAGTTGGACACATACCTAGTTTAGCTCAGTTCTGGGCATCTTTGAAATACCTATACAAACTTGTTCCTACATAGTAACTTGCCACTTTGAATGAGAATGTGCTTGCTTACAGCAACGTGCTATATGTTCTGAATGCCCGAATTGGGAATCTGTGTCAAAATTTTGTTAGGAATTATGTGATCCTTACTAGCTGGAAGTAAGGGAGATGGGGCATGAAGTTATTTCTAGGAGTTGGAGACATACAACGTTTAGCTCAGTTCTGGGCATCTTTGAAATACCTATACAAACTTGTTCCTACATAGTAACTTGCCACTTTGAATGAGAATGTGCTTGCTTGCAGCAACGTGCTATATGTTCTGAATGCCCGAATTGGGAATCTTTGTCAAAACTTTGTTCGGAATTATGTGATCCTTACTAGCTGGAAGTAAGGGAGATGGGGCATGAAGTTATTTCTAGGAGTTGGACACATACCAAGATTAGATCAGTTCTGGGCATCTTTGAAATACCTATACAAACTTGTTCCTACACAGTAACTTGCAACTTTGAATGAGAATGTGCTTGCTTACAGCAACGTGCTATATGTTCTGAATGCCCGAATTGGGAATCTGTGTCAAAACTTTGTTAGGAATTATGTGATCCTTACTAGCTTGAAGTAAGGGAGATGGGGCATGAAGTTATTTCTAGGAGTTGGAGACATACAACGTTTAGCTCAGTTCTGGGCATCTTTGAAATACCTATACAAACTTGTTCCTACATAGTAACTTGCCACTTTGAATGAGAATGTGCTTGCTTGCAGCAACGTGCTATATGTTCTGAATGCCCGAATTGGGAATCTGTGTCAAAACTTTGTTCGGAATTACGTGATCCTTATTAGCTGGAAGTAAGGGAGATGGGGCATGAAGTTATTTCTGGGAGTTGGACACATACCTAGTTTAGCTCAGTTCTGGGCATCTTTGAAATACCTATACAAACTTGTTCCTACATAGTAACTTGCAACTTTGAATGAGAATGTGCTTGCTTACAGCAACGTGCTATATGTTCTGAATGCCCGAGTTGGGAATCTGTGTCAAAACTTTGTTAGGAATTATGTGATCCTTACTAGCTGGAAGTAAGGGAGATGGGGCATGAAGTTATTTCTAGGAGTTGGAGACATAAAACGTTTAGCTCAGTTCTGGGCATCTTTAAAATACCTAAACTAACTTGTTCCTACATAGTAACTTGCCACTTTGAATGAGAATGTGCTTGCTTACAGCAACGTGCTATATGATCTGAATGCCCGAATTGGGAATCTGTGTCAAAACTTTGTCAGGAATTATGTGATCCTTACTAGCTGGAAGTAAGGGAGATGGGGCATGAATTTATTTCTAGGAGTTGGAGACATACAACGTTTAGCTCAGTTCTGGGCATCTTTGAAATACCTATACAAACTTGTTCCTACATAGTAACTTGCCAATTTGAATGAGAATGTGCTTGCTTACAGCAACGTGCTATATGTTCTGAATGCCCGAATTGGGAATCTGTGTCAAAACTTTGTTAGGAATTATGTGATCCTTACTAGCTGGAAGTAAGGGAGATGGGGCATGAAGTTATTTCTAGGAGTTGGACACATACCAAGTTTAGCTCCGTTCTGGGCATCTTTGAAATACCTAAACTAACTTGTTCCTACATAGTAACTTGCCACTTTGAATGAGAATGTGCTTGCTTACAGCAACGTGCTATATGATCTGAATGCCCGAATTGGGAATCTGTGTCAAAACTTTGTCAGGAATTATGTGATCCTTACTAGCTGGAAGTAAGGGAGATGGGGCATGAATTTATTTCTAGGAGTTGGAGACATACAACGTTTAGCTCAGTTCTGGGCATCTTTGAAATACCTATACAAACTTGTTCCTACATAGTAACTTGCAACTTTGAATGAGAATGTGCTTGCTTACAGCAACGTGCTATATGTTCTGAATGCCCGAATTGGGAATCTGTGTCAAAACTTTGTTAGGAATTATGTGATCCTTACTAGCTGGAAGTAAGGGAGATGGGGCATGAAGTTATTTCTAGGAGTTGGAGACATAATACGTTTAGCTCAGTTCTGGGCATCTTTGAAATACCTATACAAACTTGTTCCTACATAGTAACTTGCCACTTTGAATGAGAATGTGCTTGCTTACAGCAACGTGCTATATGTTCTGAATGCCCGAATTGGGAATCTGTGTCAAAACTTTGTTAGGAATTATGTGATCCTTACTAGCTGGAAGTAAGGGAGATGGGGCATGAAGTTATTTCTAGGAGTTGGAGACATAATACGTTTAGCTCAGTTCTGGGCATCTTTGAAATACCTATACAAACTTGTTCCTACATAGTAACTTGCCACTTTGAATGAGAATGTGCTTGCTTACAGCAACGTGCTATATGTTCTGAATGCCCGAATTGGGAATCTGTGTCAAAACTTTGTTCGGAATTATGTGATCCTTACTAGCTGGAAGTAAGGGAGATGGGGCATGAATTTATTTCTAGGAGTTGGACACATACCAAGTTTAGCTCAGTTCTGGGCATCTTTGAAATACCTATACAAACTTGTTCCTACATAGTAACTTGCAACTTTGAATGAGAATGTGCTTGCTTACAGCAACGTGCTATATGTTCTGAATGCCCGAATTGGGAATCTGTGTCAAAACTTTGTTAGGAATTATGTGATCCTTACTAGCTGGAAGTAAGGGAGATGGGGCATGAAGTTATTTCTAGGAGTTGGAGACATACAACGTTTAGCTCAGTTCTGGGCATCTTTGAAATACCTATACAAACTTGTTCCTACATAGTAACTTGCAACTTTGAATGAGAATGTGCTTGCTTGCAGCAACGTGCTATATGTTCTGAATGCCCGAATGGGGAATCTGTGTCAAAACTTTGTTCGGAATTATGTGATCCTTACTAGCTGGAAGTAAGGGAGATGGGGCATGAAGTTATTTCTGGGAGTTGGACACATACCTAGTTTAGCTCAGTTCTGGGCATCTTTGAAATACCTATACAAACTTGTTCCTACATAGTAACTTGCCACTTTGAATGAGAATGTGCTTGCTTACAGCAACGTGCTATATGTTCTGAATGCCCGAATTGGGAATCTGTGTCAAAACTTTGTTAGGAATTATGTGATCCTTACTAGCTGGAAGTAAGGGAGATGGGGCATGAAGTTATTTCTAGGAGTTGGAGAAATAAAACGTTTAGCTCAGTTCTGGGCATCTTTAAAATACCTAAACTAACTTGTTCCTACATAGTAACTTGCCACTTTGAATGAGAATGTGCTTGCTTACAGCAACGTGCTATATGATCTGAATGCCCGAATTGGGAATCTGTGTCAAAACTTTGTCAGGAATTATGTGATCCTTACTAGCTGGAAGTAAGGGAGATGGGGCATGAATTTATTTCTAGGAGTTGGAGACATACAACGTTTAGCTCAGTTCTGGGCATCTTTGAAATACCTATACAAACTTGTTCCTACATAGTAACTTGCCAATTTGAATGAGAATGTGCTTGCTTACAGCAACGTGCTATATGTTCTGAATGCCCGAATTGGGAATCTGTGTCAAAACTTTGTTAGGAATTATGTGATCCTTACTAGCTGGAAGTAAGGGAGATGGGGCATGAAGTTATTTCTAGGAGTTGGACACATACCAAGTTTAGCTCCGTTCTGGGCATCTTTGAAATACCTAAACTAACTTGTTCCTACATAGTAACTTGCCACTTTGAATGAGAATGTGCTTGCTTACAGCAACGTGCTATATGATCTGAATGCCCGAATTGGGAATCTGTGTCAAAACTTTGTCAGGAATTATGTGATCCTTACTAGCTGGAAGTAAGGGAGATGGGGCATGAATTTATTTCTAGGAGTTGGAGACATACAACGTTTAGCTCAGTTCTGGGCATCTTTGAAATACCTATACAAACTTGTTCCTACATAGTAACTTGCAACTTTGAATGAGAATGTGCTTGCTTACAGCAACGTGCTATATGTTCTGAATGCCCGAATTGGGAATCTGTGTCAAAACTTTGTTAGGAATTATGTGATCCTTACTAGCTGGAAGTAAGGGAGATGGGGCATGAAGTTATTTCTAGGAGTTGGAGACATAATACGTTTAGCTCAGTTCTGGGCATCTTTGAAATACCTATACAAACTTGTTCCTACATAGTAACTTGCCACTTTGAATGAGAATGTGCTTGCTTACAGCAACGTGCTATATGTTCTGAATGCCCGAATTGGGAATCTGTGTCAAAACTTTGTTAGGAATTATGTGATCCTTACTAGCTGGAAGTAAGGGAGATGGGGCATGAAGTTATTTCTAGGAGTTGGAGACATAATACGTTTAGCTCAGTTCTGGGCATCTTTGAAATACCTATACAAACTTGTTCCTACATAGTAACTTGCCACTTTGAATGAGAATGTGCTTGCTTACAGCAACGTGCTATATGTTCTGAATGCCCGAATTGGGAATCTGTGTCAAAACTTTGTTCGGAATTATGTGATCCTTACTAGCTGGAAGTAAGGGAGATGGGGCATGAATTTATTTCTAGGAGTTGGACACATACCAAGTTTAGCTCAGTTCTGGGCATCTTTGAAATACCTATACAAACTTGTTCCTACATAGTAACTTGCAACTTTGAATGAGAATGTGCTTGCTTACAGCAACGTGCTATATGTTCTGAATGCCCGAATTGGGAATCTGTGTCAAAACTTTGTTAGGAATTATGTGATCCTTACTAGCTGGAAGTAAGGGAGATGGGGCATGAAGTTATTTCTAGGAGTTGGAGACATACAACGTTTAGCTCAGTTCTGGGCATCTTTGAAATACCTATACAAACTTGTTCCTACATAGTAACTTGCAACTTTGAATGAGAATGTGCTTGCTTGCAGCAACGTGCTATATGTTCTGAATGCCCGAATGGGGAATCTGTGTCAAAACTTTGTTCGGAATTATGTGATCCTTACTAGCTGGAAGTAAGGGAGATGGGGCATGAAGTTATTTCTGGGAGTTGGACACATACCTAGTTTAGCTCAGTTCTGGGCATCTTTGAAATACCTATACAAACTTGTTCCTACATAGTAACTTGCCACTTTGAATGAGAATGTGCTTGCTTACAGCAACGTGCTATATGTTCTGAATGCCCGAATTGGGAATCTGTGTCAAAACTTTGTTAGGAATTATGTGATCCTTACTAGCTGGAAGTAAGGGAGATGGGGCATGAAGTTATTTCTAGGAGTTGGAGAAATAAAACGTTTAGCTCAGTTCTGGGCATCTTTGAAATACCTATACAAACTTGTTCCTACATAGTAACTTGCCACTTTGAATGAGAATGTGCTTGCTTACAGCAACGTGCTATATGTTCTGAATGCCCGAATTGGGAATCTGTGTCAAAACTTTGTTAGGAATTATGTGATCCTTACTAGCTGGAAGTAAGGGAGATGGGGCATGAAGTTATTTCTAGGAGTTGGAGACATAAAACGTTTAGCTCAGTTCTGGGCATCTTTGAAATACCTAAACTAACTTGTTCCTACATAGTAACTTGCCACTTTGAATGAGAATGTGCTTGCTTACAGCAACGTGCTATATGATCTGAATGCCCGAATTGGGAATCTGTGTCAAAACTTTGTTAGGAATTATGTGATCCTTACTAGCTGGAAGTAAGGGAGATGGGGCATGAAGTTATTTCTAGGAGTTGGAGACATACAACGTTTAGCTCAGTTCTGGGCATCTTTGAAATAACTATACAAACTTGTTCCTACATAGTAACTTGCCACTTTGAATGAGAATGTGCTTGCTTGCAGCAACGTGCTCTATGTTCTGAATGCCCGAATTGGGAATCTGTGTCAAAACTTTGTTCGGAATTATGTGATCCTTACTAGCTGGAAGTAAGTGAGATGGGGCATGAAGTTATTTCCAGGAGTTGGACACATACCAAGTTTAGCTCAGTTCTGGGCATCTTTGAAATACCTATACAAACTTGTTCCTACATAGTAACTTGCCACTTTGAATGAGAATGTGCTTGCTTACAGCAACGTGCTATATGTTCTGAATGCACGAATTGGGAATCTGTGTCAAAACTTTGTTAGGAATTATGTGATCCTTACTAGCTGTAAGTAAGGGAGATGGGGCATGAAGTTATTTCTAGGAGTTGGAGACATAAAACGTTTAGCTCAGTTCTGGGCATCTTTGAAATACCTATACACACTTGTTCCTACATAGTAACTTGCCACTTTGAATGAGAATGTGCTTGCTTGCAGCAACGTGCTATATGTTCTGAATGCCCGAATTGGGAATCTGTGTCAAAACTTTGTTAGGAATTATGTGATCCTTACTAGCTGGAAGTAAGGGAGATGGGGCATGAAGTTATTTCTAGGAGTTGGACACATACCAAGTTTAGCTCAGTTCTGGGCATCTTTGAAATACCTATACAAACTTGTTCCTACATAGTAACTTGCAACTTTGAATGAGAATGTGCTTGCTTACAGCAACGTGCTATATGTTCTGAATGCCCGAATTGGGAATCTGTGTCAAAACTTTGTTAGGAATTATGTGATCCTTACTAGCTGGAAGTAAGTGAGATGGGGCATGAAGTTATTTCTAGGAGTTGGAGACATACAACGTTTAGCTCAGTTCTGGGCATCTTTGAAATACCTATACAAACTTGTTCCTACATAGTAACTTGCAACTTTGAATGAGAATGTGCTTGCTTGCAGCAACGTGCTATATGTTCTGAATGCCCGAATTGGGAATCTGTGTCAAAACTTTGTTCGGAATTATGTGATCCTTACTAGCTGGAAGTAAGGGAGATGGGGCATGTATTTATTTCTAGGAGTTGGACACATACCAAGTTTAGCTCAGTTCTGGGCATCTTTGAAATACCTATACAAACTTGTTCCTACATAGTAACTTGCAACTTTGAATGAGAATGTGCTTGCTTACAGCAACGTGCTATATGTTCTGAATGCCCGAATTGGGAATCTGTGTCAAAACTTTGTTAGGAATTATGTGATCCTTACTAGCTGGAAGTAAGGGAGATGGGGCATGAAGTTATTTCTAGGAGTTGGAGACATAAAACGTTTAGCTCAGTTCTGGGCATCTTTGAAATACCTAAACTAACTTGTTCCTACATAGTAACTTGCCACTTTGAATGAGAATGTGCTTGCTTACAGCAACGTGCTATATGATCTGAATGCCCGAATTGGGAATCTGTGTCAAAACTTTGTTAGGAATTATGTGATCCTTACTAGCTGGAAGTAAGGGAGATGGGGCATGAAGTTATTTCTAGGAGTTGGAGACATACAACGTTTAGCTCAGTTCTGGGCATCTTTGAAATACCTATACAAACTTGTTCCTACATAGTAACTTGCCACTTTGAATGAGAATGTGCTTGCTTGCAGCAACGTGCTATATGTTCTGAATGCCCGAATTGGGAATCTGTGTCAAAACGTTGTTCGGAATTATGTGATCCTTACTAGCTGGAAGTAAGGGAGATGGGGCATGAAGTTATTTCTAGGAGTTGGACACATACCAAGATTAGATCAGTTCTGGGCATCTTTGAAATACCTATACAAACTTGTTCCTACACAGTAACTTGCAACTTTGAATGAGAATGTGCTTGCTTACAGCAACGTGCTATATGTTCTGAATGCCCGAATTGGGAATCTGTGTCAAAACTTTGTTAGGAATTATGTGATCCTTACTAGCTTGAAGTAAGGGAGATGGGGCATGAAGTTATTTCTAGGAGTTGGAGACATACAACGTTTAGCTCAGTTCTGGGCATCTTTGAAATACCTATACAAACTTGTTCCTACATAGTAACTTGCCACTTTGAATGAGAATGTGCTTGCTTGCAGCAACGTGCTATATGTTCTGAATGCCCGAATTGGGAATCTGTGTCAAAACTTTGTTCGGAATTATGTGATCCTTATTAGCTGGAAGTAAGGGAGATGGGGCATGAAGTTATTTCTGGGAGTTGGACACATACCTAGTTTAGCTCAGTTCTGGGCATCTTTGAAATACCTATACAAACTTGTTCCTACATAGTAACTTGCAACTTTGAATGAGAATGTGCTTGCTTACAGCAACGTGCTATATGTTCTGAATGCCCGAGTTGGGAATCTGTGTCAAAACTTTGTTAGGAATTATGTGATCCTTACTAGCTGGAAGTAAGGGAGATGGGGCATGAAGTTATTTCTAGGAGTTGGAGACATAAAACGTTTAGCTCAGTTCTGGGCATCTTTGAAATACCTAAACTAACTTGTTCCTACATAGTAACTTGCCACTTTGAATGAGAATGTGCTTGCTTACAGCAACGTGCTATATGATCTGAATGCCCGAATTGGGAATCTGTGTCAAAACTTTGTCAGGAATTATGTGATCCTTACTAGCTGGAAGTAAGGGAGATGGGGCATGAATTTATTTCTAGGAGTTGGAGACATACAACGTTTAGCTCAGTTCTGGGCATCTTTGAAATACCTATACAAACTTGTTCCTACATAGTAACTTGCAACTTTGAATGAGAATGTGCTTGCTTACAGCAACGTGCTATATGTTCTGAATGCCCGAATTGGGAATCTGTGTCAAAACTTTGTTAGGAATTATGTGATCCTTACTAGCTGGAAGTAAGGGAGATGGGGCATGAAGTTATTTCTAGGAGTTGGACACATACCAAGTTTAGCTCAGTTCTGGGCATCTTTGAAATACCTAAACTAACTTGTTCCTACATAGTAACTTGCCACTTTGAATGAGAATGTGCTTGCTTACAGCAACGTGCTATATGATCTGAATGCCCGAATTGGGAATCTGTGTCAAAACTTTGTCAGGAATTATGTGATCCTTACTAGCTGGAAGTAAGGGAGATGGGGCATGAATTTATTTCTAGGAGTTGGAGACATACAACGTTTAGCTCAGTTCTGGGCATCTTTGAAATACCTATACAAACTTGTTCCTACATAGTAACTTGCCACTTTGAATGAGAATGTGCTTGCTTACAGCAACGTGCTATATGTTCTGAATGCCCGAATTGGGAATCTGTGTCAAAACTTTGTTAGGAATTATGTGATCCTTACTAGCTGGAAGTAAGGGAGATGGGGCATGAAGTTATTTCTAGGAGTTGGAGACATAATACGTTTAGCTCAGTTCTGGGCATCTTTGAAATACCTATACAAACTTGTTCCTACATAGTAACTTGCCACTTTGAATGAGAATGTGCTTGCTTGCAGCAACGTGCTATATGTTCTGAATGCCCGAATTGGGAATCTGTGTCAAAACTTTGTTCGGAATTATGTGATCCTTATTAGCTGGAAGTAAGGGAGATGGGGCATGAAGTTATTTCTGGGAGTTGGACACATACCTAGTTTAGCTCAGTTCTGGGCATCTTTGAAATACCTATACAAACTTGTTCCTACATAGTAACTTGCAACTTTGAATGAGAATGTGCTTGCTTACAGCAACGTGCTATATGTTCTGAATGCCCGAGTTGGGAATCTGTGTCAAAACTTTGTTAGGAATTATGTGATCCTTACTAGCTGGAAGTAAGGGAGATGGGGCATGAAGTTATTTCTAGGAGTTGGAGACATAAAACGTTTAGCTCAGTTCTGGGCATCTTTGAAATACCTAAACTAACTTGTTCCTACATAGTAACTTGCCACTTTGAATGAGAATGTGCTTGCTTACAGCAACGTGCTATATGATCTGAATGCCCGAATTGGGAATCTGTGTCAAAACTTTGTCAGGAATTATGTGATCCTTACTAGCTGGAAGTAAGGGAGATGGGGCATGAATTTATTTCTAGGAGTTGGAGACATACAACGTTTAGCTCAGTTCTGGGCATCTTTGAAATACCTATACAAACTTGTTCCTACATAGTAACTTGCCAATTTGAATGAGAATGTGCTTGCTTACAGCAACGTGCTATATGTTCTGAATGCCCGAATTGGGAATCTGTGTCAAAACTTTGTTAGGAATTATGTGATCCTTACTAGCTGGAAGTAAGGGAGATGGGGCATGAAGTTATTTCTAGGAGTTGGACACATACCAAGTTTAGCTCAGTTCTGGGCATCTTTGAAATACCTAAACTAACTTGTTCCTACATAGTAACTTGCCACTTTGAATGAGAATGTGCTTGCTTACAGCAACGTGCTATATGATCTGAATGCCCGAATTGGGAATCTGTGTCAAAACTTTGTCAGGAATTATGTGATCCTTACTAGCTGGAAGTAAGGGAGATGGGGCATGAATTTATTTCTAGGAGTTGGAGACATACAACGTTTAGCTCAGTTCTGGGCATCTTTGAAATACCTATACAAACTTGTTCCTACATAGTAACTTGCAACTTTGAATGAGAATGTGCTTGCTTACAGCAACGTGCTATATGTTCTGAATGCCCGAATTGGGAATCTGTGTCAAAACTTTGTTAGGAATTATGTGATCCTTACTAGCTGGAAGTAAGGGAGATGGGGCATGAAATTATTTCTAGGAGTTGGAGACATAATACGTTTAGCTCAGTTCTGGGCATCTTTGAAATACCTATACAAACTTGTTCCTACATAGTAACTTGCCACTTTGAATGAGAATGTGCTTGCTTACAGCAACGTGCTATATGTTCTGAATGCCCGAATTGGGAATCTGTGTCAAAACTTTGTTCGGAATTATGTGATCCTTACTAGCTGGAAGTAAGGGAGATGGGGCATGAAGTTATTTCTAGGAGTTAGACACATACCAAGTTTAGCTCAATTCTGGGCATCTTTGCAATACCTATACAAACTTGTTCCTACATAGTAACTTGCAACTATGAATGAGAATGTGCTTGCTTACAGCAACGTGCTATATGTTCTGAATGCCCGAATTGGGAATCTGTGTCAAAACTTTGTTAGGAATTATGTGATCCTTACTAGCTGGAAGTAAGGGAGATGGGGCATGAAGTTATTTCCAGAAGTTGGAGACATAAAACGTTTAGCTCAGTTCTGGGCATCTTTGAAATACCTAAACTAACTTGTTCCTACATAGTAACTTGCCACTTTGAATGAGAATGTGCTTGCTTACAGCAACGTGCTATATGATCTGAATGCCCGAATTGGGAATCTGTGTCAAAACTTTGATAGGAATTATGTGATCCTTACTAGCTGGAAGTAAGGGAGATGGGGCATGAAGTTATTTCTAGGAGTTGGAGACATACAACGTTTAGCTCAGTTCTGGGCATCTTTGAAATACCTATACAAACTTGTTCCTACATAGTAACTTGCAACTTTGAATGAGAATGTGCTTGCTTACAGCAACGTGCTATATGTTCTGAATGCCCGAATTGGGAATCTGTGTCAAAACTTTGTTAGGAATTATGTGATCCTTACTAGCTGGAAGTAAGGGTGATGGGGCATGAAGTTATTTCTAGGAGTTGGAGACATAAAACGTTTAGCTCAGTTCTGGGCATCTTTGAAATACCTAAACTAACTTGTTCCTACATAGTAACTTGCCACTTTGAATGAGAATGTGCTTGCTTACAGCAACGTGCTATATGATCTGAATGCCCGAATTGGGAATCTGTGTCAAAACTTTGTTAGGAATTATGTGATCCTTACTAGCTGGAAGTAAGGGAGATGGGGCATGAAGTTATTTCTAGGAGTTGGAGACATACAACGTTTAGCTCAGTTCTGGGCATCTTTGAAATAACTATACAAACTTGTTCCTACATAGTAACTTGCAACTTTGAATGAGAATGTGCTTGCTTACAGCAACGTGCTATATGTTCTGAATGCCCGAATTGGGAATCTGTGTCAAAACTTTGTTAGGAATTATGTGATCCTTACTAGCTGGAAGTAAGGGTGATGGGGCATGAAGTTATTTCTAGGAGTTGGAGACATAAAACGTTTAGCTCAGTTCTGGGCATCTTTGAAATACCTATACAAACTTGTTCCTACATAGTAACTTGCAACTTTGAATGAGAATGTGCTTGCTTACAGCAACGTGCTATATGTTCTGAATGCCCGAATTGGGAATCTGTGTCAAAACTTTGTTAGGAATTATGTGATCCTTACTAGCTGGAAGTAAGGGAGATGGGGCATGAAGTTATTTCTAGGAGTTGGAGACATAAAACGTTTAGCTCAGTTCTGGGCATCTTTGAAATACCTAAACTAACTTGTTCCTACATAGTAACTTGCCACTTTGAATGAGAATGTGCTTGCTTACAGCAACGTGCTATATGATCTGAATGCCCGAATTGGGAATCTGTGTCAAAACTTTGATAGGAATTATGTGATCCTTACTAGCTGGAAGTAAGGGAGATGGGGCATGAAGTTATTTCTAGGAGTTGGAGACATACAACGTTTAGCTCAGTTCTGGGCATCTTTGAAATACCTATACAAACTTGTTCCTACATAGTAACTTGCAACTTTGAATGAGAATGTGCTTGCTTACAGCAACGAGCTATATGATCTGAATGCCCGAATTGGGAATCTGTGTCAAAACTTTGTCAGGAATTATGTGATCCTTACTAGCTGGAAGTAAGGGAGATGGGGCATGAATTTATTTCTAGGAGTTGGAGACATACAACGTTTAGCTCAGTTCTGGGCATCTTTGAAATACCTATACAAACTTGTTCCTACATAGTAACTTGCCACTTTGAATGAGAATGTGCTTGCTTACAGCAACGTGCTATATGATCTGAATGCCCGAATTGGGAATCTGTGTCAAAACTTTGTCAGGAATTATGTGATCCTTACTAGCTGGAAGTAAGGGAGATGGGGCATGAATTTATTTCTAGGAGTTGGAGACATACAACGTTTAGCTCAGTTCTGGGCATCTTTGAAATACCTATACAAACTTGTTCCTACATAGTAACTTGCCACTTTGAATGAGAATGTGCTTGCTTACAGCAACGTGCTATATGATCTGAATGCCCGAATTGGGAATGTGTGTCAAAACTTTGTCAGGAATTATGTGATCCTTACTAGCTGGAAGTAAGGGAGATGGGGCATGAATTTATTTCTAGGAGTTGGAGACATACAACGTTTAGCTCAGTTCTGGGCATCTTTGAAATACCTATACAAACTTGTTCCTACATAGTAACTTGCCAATTTGAATGAGAATGTGCTTGCTTACAGCAACGTGCTATATGTTCTGAATGCCCGAATTGGGAATCTGTGTCAAAACTTTGTTAGGAATTATGTGATCCTTACTAGCTGGAAGTAAGGGAGATGGGGCATGAAGTTATTTCTAGGAGTTGGACACATACCAAGTTTAGCTCAGTTCTGGGCATCTTTGAAATACCTAAACTAACTTGTTCCTACATAGTAACTTGCCACTTTGAATGAGAATGTGCTTGCTTACAGCAACGTGCTATATGATCTGAATGCCCGAATTGGGAATCTGTGTCAAAACTTTGTCAGGAATTATGTGATCCTTACTAGCTGGAAGTAAGGGAGATGGGGCATGAATTTATTTCTAGGAGTTGGAGACATACAACGTTTAGCTCAGTTCTGGGCATCTTTGAAATACCTATACAAACTTGTTCCTACATAGTAACTTGCAACTTTGAATGAGAATGTGCTTGCTTACAGCAACGTGCTATATGTTCTGAATGCCCGAATTGGGAATCTGTGTCAAAACTTTGTTAGGAATTATGTGATCCTTACTAGCTGGAAGTAAGGGAGATGGGGCATGAAGTTATTTCTAGGAGTTGGAGACATAATACGTTTAGCTCAGTTCTGGGCATCTTTGAAATACCTATACAAACTTGTTCCTACATAGTAACTTGCCACTTTGAATGAGAATGTGCTTGCTTACAGCAACGTGCTATATGTTCTGAATGCCCGAATTGGGAATCTGTGTCAAAACTTTGTTCGGAATTATGTGATCCTTACTAGCTGGAAGTAAGGGAGATGGAGCATGAATTTATTTCTAGGAGTTGGACACATACCAAGTTTAGCTCAGTTCTGGGCATCTTTGAAATACCTATACAAACTTGTTCCTACATAGTAACTTGCAACTTTGAATGAGAATGTGCTTGCTTACAGCAACGTGCTATATGTTCTGAATGCCCGAATTGGGAATCTGTGTCAAAACTTTGTTAGGAATTATGTGATCCTTACTAGCTGGAAGTAAGGGAGATGGGGCATGAAGTTATTTCTAGGAGTTGGAGACATAAAACGTTTAGCTCAGTTCTGGGCATCTTTGAAATACCTAAACTAACTTGTTCCTACATAGTAACTTGCCACTTTGAATGAGAATGTGCTTGCTTACAGCAACGTGCTATATGATCTGAATGCCCGAATTGGGAATCTGTGTCAAAACTTTGATAGGAATTATGTGATCCTTACTAGCTGGAAGTAAGGGAGATGGGGCATGAAGTTATTTCTAGGAGTTGGAGACATACAACGTTTAGCTCAGTTCTGGGCATCTTTGAAATAACTATACAAACTTGTTCCTACATAGTAACTTGCAACTTTGAATGAGAATGTGCTTGCTTACAGCAACGTGCTATATGTTCTGAATGCCCGAATTGGGAATCTGTGTCAAAACTTTGTTAGGAATTATGTGATCCTTACTAGCTGGAAGTAAGGGTGATGGGGCATGAAGTTATTTCTAGGAGTTGGAGACATAAAACGTTTAGCTCAGTTCTGGGCATCTTTGAAATACCTATACAAACTTGTTCCTACATAGTAACTTGCAACTTTGAATGAGAATGTGCTTGCTTACAGCAACGTGCTATATGTTCTGAATGCCCGAATTGGGAATCTGTGTCAAAACTTTGTTAGGAATTATGTGATCCTTACTAGCTGGAAGTAAGGGAGATGGGGCATGAAGTTATTTCTAGGAGTTGGAGACATAAAACGTTTAGCTCAGTTCTGGGCATCTTTGAAATACCTAAACTAACTTGTTCCTACATAGTAACTTGCCACTTTGAATGAGAATGTGCTTGCTTACAGCAACGTGCTATATGATCTGAATGCCCGAATTGGGAATCTGTGTCAAAACTTTGATAGGAATTATGTGATCCTTACTAGCTGGAAGTAAGGGAGATGGGGCATGAAGTTATTTCTAGGAGTTGGAGACATACAACGTTTAGCTCAGTTCTGGGCATCTTTGAAATACCTATACAAACTTGTTCCTACATAGTAACTTGCAACTTTGAATGAGAATGTGCTTGCTTACAGCAACGAGCTATATGATCTGAATGCCCGAATTGGGAATCTGTGTCAAAACTTTGTCAGGAATTATGTGATCCTTACTAGCTGGAAGTAAGGGAGATGGGGCATGAATTTATTTCTAGGAGTTGGAGACATACAACGTTTAGCTCAGTTCTGGGCATCTTTGAAATACCTATACAAACTTGTTCCTACATAGTAACTTGCCACTTTGAATGAGAATGTGCTTGCTTACAGCAACGTGCTATATGATCTGAATGCCCGAATTGGGAATCTGTGTCAAAACTTTGTCAGGAATTATGTGATCCTTACTAGCTGGAAGTAAGGGAGATGGGGCATGAATTTATTTCTAGGAGTTGGAGACATACAACGTTTAGCTCAGTTCTGGGCATCTTTGAAATACCTATACAAACTTGTTCCTACATAGTAACTTGCCACTTTGAATGAGAATGTGCTTGCTTACAGCAACGTGCTATATGATCTGAATGCCCGAATTGGGAATGTGTGTCAAAACTTTGTCAGGAATTATGTGATCCTTACTAGCTGGAAGTAAGGGAGATGGGGCATGAATTTATTTCTAGGAGTTGGAGACATACAACGTTTAGCTCAGTTCTGGGCATCTTTGAAATACCTATACAAACTTGTTCCTACATAGTAACTTGCCAATTTGAATGAGAATGTGCTTGCTTACAGCAACGTGCTATATGTTCTGAATGCCCGAATTGGGAATCTGTGTCAAAACTTTGTTAGGAATTATGTGATCCTTACTAGCTGGAAGTAAGGGAGATGGGGCATGAAGTTATTTCTAGGAGTTGGACACATACCAAGTTTAGCTCAGTTCTGGGCATCTTTGAAATACCTAAACTAACTTGTTCCTACATAGTAACTTGCCACTTTGAATGAGAATGTGCTTGCTTACAGCAACGTGCTATATGATCTGAATGCCCGAATTGGGAATCTGTGTCAAAACTTTGTCAGGAATTATGTGATCCTTACTAGCTGGAAGTAAGGGAGATGGGGCATGAATTTATTTCTAGGAGTTGGAGACATACAACGTTTAGCTCAGTTCTGGGCATCTTTGAAATACCTATACAAACTTGTTCCTACATAGTAACTTGCAACTTTGAATGAGAATGTGCTTGCTTACAGCAACGTGCTATATGTTCTGAATGCCCGAATTGGGAATCTGTGTCAAAACTTTGTTAGGAATTATGTGATCCTTACTAGCTGGAAGTAAGGGAGATGGGGCATGAAGTTATTTCTAGGAGTTGGAGACATAATACGTTTAGCTCAGTTCTGGGCATCTTTGAAATACCTATACAAACTTGTTCCTACATAGTAACTTGCCACTTTGAATGAGAATGTGCTTGCTTACAGCAACGTGCTATATGTTCTGAATGCCCGAATTGGGAATCTGTGTCAAAACTTTGTTCGGAATTATGTGATCCTTACTAGCTGGAAGTAAGGGAGATGGAGCATGAATTTATTTCTAGGAGTTGGACACATACCAAGTTTAGCTCAGTTCTGGGCATCTTTGAAATACCTATACAAACTTGTTCCTACATAGTAACTTGCAACTTTGAATGAGAATGTGCTTGCTTACAGCAACGTGCTATATGTTCTGAATGCCCGAATTGGGAATCTGTGTCAAAACTTTGTTAGGAATTATGTGATCCTTACTAGCTGGAAGTAAGGGAGATGGGGCATGAAGTTATTTCTAGGAGTTGGAGACATAAAACGTTTAGCTCAGTTCTGGGCATCTTTGAAATACCTAAACTAACTTGTTCCTACATAGTAACTTGCCACTTTGAATGAGAATGTGCTTGCTTACAGCAACGTGCTATATGATCTGAATGCCCGAATTGGGAATCTGTGTCAAAACTTTGATAGGAATTATGTGATCCTTACTAGCTGGAAGTAAGGGAGATGGGGCATGAAGTTATTTCTAGGAGTTGGAGACATACAACGTTTAGCTCAGTTCTGGGCATCTTTGAAATACCTATACAAACTTGTTCCTACATAGTAACTTGCAACTTTGAATGAGAATGTGCTTGCTTACAGCAACGTGCTATATGTTCTGAATGCCCGAATTGGGAATCTGTGTCAAAACTTTGTTAGGAATTATGTGATCCTTACTAGCTGGAAGTAAGGGTGATGGGGCATGAAGTTATTTCTAGGAGTTGGAGACATAAAACGTTTAGCTCAGTTCTGGGCATCTTTGAAATACCTAAACTAACTTGTTCCTACATAGTAACTTGCCACTTTGAATGAGAATGTGCTTGCTTACAGCAACGTGCTATATGATCTGAATGCCCGAATTGGGAATCTGTGTCAAAACTTTGTTAGGAATTATGTGATCCTTACTAGCTGGAAGTAAGGGTGATGGGGCATGAAGTTATTTCTAGGAGTTGGAGACATACAACGTTTAGCTCAGTTCTGGGCATCTTTGAAATAACTATACAAACTTGTTCCTACATAGTAACTTGCAACTTTGAATGAGAATGTGCTTGCTTACAGCAACGTGCTATATGTTCTGAATGCCCGAATTGGGAATCTGTGTCAAAACTTTGTTAGGAATTATGTGATCCTTACTAGCTGGAAGTAAGGGTGATGGGGCATGAAGTTATTTCTAGGAGTTGGAGACATAAAACGTTTAGCTCAGTTCTGGGCATCTTTGAAATACCTATACAAACTTGTTCCTACATAGTAACTTGCAACTTTGAATGAGAATGTGCTTGCTTACAGCAACGTGCTATATGTTCTGAATGCCCGAATTGGGAATCTGTGTCAAAACTTTGTTAGGAATTATGTGATCCTTACTAGCTGGAAGTAAGGGAGATGGGGCATGAAGTTATTTCTAGGAGTTGGAGACATAAAACGTTTAGCTCAGTTCTGGGCATCTTTGAAATACCTAAACTAACTTGTTCCTACATAGTAACTTGCCACTTTGAATGAGAATGTGCTTGCTTACAGCAACGTGCTATATGATCTGAATGCCCGAATTGGGAATCTGTGTCAAAACTTTGATAGGAATTATGTGATCCTTACTAGCTGGAAGTAAGGGAGATGGGGCATGAAGTTATTTCTAGGAGTTGGAGACATACAACGTTTAGCTCAGTTCTGGGCATCTTTGAAATACCTATACAAACTTGTTCCTACATAGTAACTTGCAACTTTGAATGAGAATGTGCTTGCTTACAGCAACGTGCTATATGTTCTGAATGCCCGAATTGGGAATCTGTGTCAAAACTTTGTTAGGAATTATGTGATCCTTACTAGCTGGAAGTAAGGGTGATGGGGCATGAAGTTATTTCTAGGAGTTGGAGACATAAAACGTTTAGCTCAGTTCTGGGCATCTTTGAAATACCTAAACTAACTTGTTCCTACATAGTAACTTGCCACTTTGAATGAGAATGTGCTTGCTTACAGCAACGTGCTATATGATCTGAATGCCCGAATTGGGAATCTGTGTCAAAACTTTGTTAGGAATTATGTGATCCTTACTAGCTGGAAGTAAGGGAGATGGGGCATGAAGTTATTTCTAGGAGTTGGAGACATACAACGTTTAGCTCAGTTCTGGGCATCTTTGAAATAACTATACAAACTTGTTCCTACATAGTAACTTGCCACTTTGAATGAGAATGTGCTTGCTTGCAGCAACGTGCTCTATGTTCTGAATGCCCGAATTGGGATTCTGTGTCAAAACTTTGTTCGGAATTATGTGATCCTTACTAGCTGGAAGTAAGTGAGATGGGGCATGAAGTTATTTCCAGGAGTTGGACACATACCAAGTTTAGCTCAGTTCTGGGCATCTTTGAAATACCTATACAAACTTGTTCCTACATAGTAACTTGCCACTTTGAATGAGAATGTGCTTGCTTACAGCAACGTGCTATATGTTCTGAATGCCCGAATTGGGAATCTGTGTCAAAACTTTGTTAGGAATTATGTGATCCTTACTAGCTGGAAGTAAGGGAGATGGGGCATGAAGTTATTTCTAGGAGTTGGAGACATAAAACGTTTAGCTCAGTTCTGGGCATCTTTGAAATACCTAAACTAACTTGTTCCTACATAGTAACTTGCCACTTTGAATGAGAATGTGCTTGCTTGCAGCAACGTGCTATATGTTCTGAATGCCCGAATTGGGAATCTGTGTCAAAACTTTGTTAGGAATTATGTGATCCTTACTAGCTGGAAGTAAGGGAGATGGGGCATGAATTTATTTCTAGGAGTTGGAGACATACAATGTTTAGCTCAGTTCTGGGCATCTTTGAAATACCTATACAAACTTGTTCCTACATAGTAACTTGCAACTTTGAATGAGAATGTGCTTGCTTACAGCAACGTGCTATATGTTCTGAATGCCCGAATTGGGAATCTGTGTCAAAACTTTGTTAGGAATTATGTGATCCTTACTAGCTGGAAGTAAGGGAGATGGGGCATGAAGTTATTTCTAGGAGTTGGAGACATAATACGTTTAGCTCAGTTCTGGGCATCTTTGAAATACCTATACAAACTTGTTCCTACATAGTAACTTGCCACTTTGAATGAGAATGTGCTTGCTTGCAGCAACGTGCTATATGTTCTGAATGCCCGAATTGGGAATCTGTGTCAAAACTTTGTTCGGAATTATGTGATCCTTATTAGCTGGAAGTAAGGGAGATGGGGCATGAAGTTATTTCTGGGAGTTGGACACATACCTAGTTTAGCTCAGTTCTGGGCATCTTTGAAATACCTATACAAACTTGTTCCTACATAGTAACTTGCAACTTTGAATGAGAATGTGCTTGCTTACAGCAACGTGCTATATGTTCTGAATGCCCGAGTTGGGAATCTGTGTCAAAACTTTGTTAGGAATTATGTGATCCTTACTAGCTGGAAGTAAGGGAGATGGGGCATGAAGTTATTTCTAGGAGTTGGAGACATAAAACGTTTAGCTCAGTTCTGGGCATCTTTGAAATACCTAAACTAACTTGTTCCTACATAGTAACTTGCCACTTTGAATGAGAATGTGCTTGCTTACAGCAACGTGCTATATGATCTGAATGCCCGAGTTGGGAATCTGTGTCAAAACTTTGTCAGGAATTATGTGATCCTTACTAGCTGGAAGTAAGGGAGATGGGGCATGAATTTATTTCTAGGAGTTGGAGACATACAACGTTTAGCTCAGTTCTGGGCATCTTTGAAATACCTATACAAACTTGTTCCTACATAGTAACTTGCCAATTTGAATGAGAATGTGCTTGCTTACAGCAACGTGCTATATGTTCTGAATGCCCGAATTGGGAATCTGTGTCAAAACTTTGTTAGGAATTATGTGATCCTTACTAGCTGGAAGTAAGGGAGATGGGGCATGAAGTTATTTCTAGGAGTTGGACACATACCAAGTTTAGCTCAGTTCTGGGCATCTTTGAAATACCTAAACTAACTTGTTCCTACATAGTAACTTGCCACTTTGAACGAGAATGTGCTTGCTTTCAGCAACGTGCTATATGATCTGAATGCCCGAATTGGGAATCTGTGTCAAAACTTTGTCAGGAATTATGTGATCCTTACTAGCTGGAAGTAAGGGAGATGGGGCATGAATTTATTTCTAGGAGTTGGAGACATACAACGTTTAGCTCAGTTCTGGGCATCTTTGAAATACCTATACAAACTTGTTCCTACATAGTAACTTGCAACTTTGAATGAGAATGTGCTTGCTTACAGCAACGTGCTATATGTTCTGAATGCCCGAATTGGGAATCTGTGTCAAAACTTTGTTAGGAATTATGTGATCCTTACTAGCTGGAAGTAAGGGAGATGGGGCATGAAGTTATTTCTAGGAGTTGGAGACATAATACGTTTAGCTGAGTTCTGGGCATCTTTGAAATACCTATACAAACTTGTTCCTACATAGTAACTTGCCACTTTGAATGAGAATGTGCTTGCTTGCAGCAACGTGCTATATGTTCTGAATGCCCGAATTGGGAATCTGTGTCAAAATTTGTTCGGAATTATGTGATCCTTATTAGCTGGAAGTAAGGGAGATGGGGCATGAAGTTATTTCTGGGAGTTGGACACATACCTAGTTTAGCTCAGTTCTGGGCATCTTTGAAATACCTATACAAACTTGTTCCTACATAGTAACTTGCAACTTTGAATGAGAATGTGCTTGCTTACAGCAACGTGCTATATGTTCTGAATGCCCGAGTTGGGAATCTGTGTCAAAACTTTGTTAGGAATTATGTGATCCTTACTAGCTGGAAGTAAGGGAGATGGGGCATGAAGTTATTTCTAGGAGTTGGAGACATAAAACGTTTAGCTCAGTTCTGGGCATCTTTGAAATACCTAAACTAACTTGTTCCTACATAGTAACTTGCCACTTTGAATGAGAATGTGCTTGCTTACAGCAACGTGCTATATGATCTGAATGCCCGAATTGGGAATCTGTGTCAAAACTTTGTCAGGAATTATGTGATCCTTACTAGCTGGAAGTAAGGGAGATGGGGCATGAAGTTATTTCTAGGAGTTGGAGACATAATACGTTTAGCTCAGTTCTGGGCATCTTTGAAATACCTATACAAACTTGTTCCTACATAGTAACTTGCCACTTTGAATGAGAATGTGCTTGCTTACAGCAACGTGCTATATGTTCTGAATGCCCGAATTGGGAATCTGTGTCAAAACTTTGTTCGGAATTATGTGATCCTTACTAGCTGGAAGTAAGGGAGATGGGGCATGAATTTATTTCTAGGAGTTGGACACATACCAAGTTTAGCTCAGTTCTGGGCATCTTTGAAATACCTATACAAACTTGTTCCTACATAGTAACTTGCAACTTTGAATGAGAATGTGCTTGCTTACAGCAACGTGCTATATGTTCTGAATGCCCGAATTGGGAATCTGTGTCAAAACTTTGTTAGGAATTATGTGATCCTTACTAGCTGGAAGTAAGGGAGATGGGGCATGAAGTTATTTCTAGGAGTTGGAGACATAAAACGTTTTGCTCAGTTCTGGGCATCTTTGAAATACCTAAACTAACTTGTTCCTACATAGTAACTTGCCACTTTGAATGAGAATGTGCTTGCTTACAGCAACGTGCTATATGATCTGAATGCCCGAATTGGGAATCTGTGTCAAAACTTTGATAGGAATTATGTGATCCTTACTAGCTGGAAGTAAGGGAGATGGGGCATGAAGTTATTTCTAGGAGTTGGAGACATACAACGTTTAGCTCAGTTCTGGGCATCTTTGAAATACCTATACAAACTTGTTCCTACATAGTAACTTGCCACTTTGAATGAGAATGTGCTTGCTTACAGCAACGTGCTATATGTTCTGAATGCCCGAATTGGGAATCTGTGTCAAAACTTTGTTAGGAATTATGTGATCCTTACTAGCTGGAAGTAAGGGAGATGGGGCATGAAGTTATTTCTAGGAGTTGGAGACATAAAACGTTTAGCTCAGTTCTGGGCATCTTTGAAATACCTAAACTAACTTGTTCCTACATAGTAACTTGCCACTTTGAATGAGAATGTGCTTGCTTACAGCAACGTGCTATATGATCTGAATGCCCGAATTGGGAATCTGTGTCAAAACTTTGTTAGGAATTATGTGATCCTTACTAGCTGGAAGTAAGGGAGATGGGGCATGAAGTTATTTCTAGGAGTTGGAGACATACAACGTTTAGCTCAGTTCTGGGCATCTTTGAAATACCTATACAAACTTGTTCCTACATAGTAACTTGCCACTTTGAATGAGAATGTGCTTGCTTGCAGCAACGTGCTCTATGTTCTGAATGCCCGAATTGGGATTCTGTGTCAAAACTTTGTTCGGAATTATGTGATCCTTACTAGCTGGAAGTAAGTGAGATGGGGCATGAAGTTATTTCCAGGAGTTGGACACATACCAAGTTTAGCTCAGTTCTGGGCATCTTTGAAATACCTATACAAACTTGTTCCTACATAGTAACTTGCCACTTTGAATGAGAATGTGCTTGCTTACAGCAACGTGCTATATGTTCTGAATGCCCGAATTGGGAATCTGTGTCAAAACTTTGTTAGGAATTATGTGATCCTTACTAGCTGGAAGTAAGGGAGATGGGGCATGAAGTTATTTCTAGGAGTTGGAGACATAAAACGTTTAGCTCAGTTCTGGGCATCTTTGAAATACCTAAACTAACTTGTTCCTACATAGTAACTTGCCACTTTGAATGAGAATGTGCTTGCTTGCAGCAACGTGCTATATGTTCTGAATGCCCGAATTGGGAATCTGTGTCAAAACTTTGTTAGGAATTATGTGATCCTTACTAGCTGGAAGTAAGGGAGATGGGGCATGAAGTTATTTCTAGGAGTTGGACACATACCAAGTTTAGCTCAGTTCTGGGCATCTTTGAAATACCTATACAAACTTGTTCCTACATAGTAACTTGCAACTTTGAATGAGAATGTGCTTGCTTACAGCAACGTGCTATATGTTCTGAATGCCCGAATTGGGAATCTGTGTCAAAACTTTGTTCGGAATTATGTGATCCTTACTAGCTGGAAGTAAGGGAGATGGGGCATGTATTTATTTCTAGGAGTTGGACACATACCAAGTTTAGCTCAGTTCTGGGCATCTTTGAAATACCTATACAAACTTGTTCCTACATAGTAACTTGCAACTTTGAATGAGAATGTGCTTGCTTACAGCAACGTGCTATATGTTCTGAATGCCCGAATTGGGAATCTGTGTCAAAACTTTGTTAGGAATTATGTGATCCTTACTAGCTGGAAGTAAGGGAGATGGGGCATGAAGTTATTTCTAGGAGTTGGAGACATAAAACGTTTAGCTCAGTTCTGGGCATCTTTGAAATACCTAAACTAACTTGTTCCTACATAGTAACTTGCCACTTTGAATGAGAATGTGCTTGCTTACAGCAACGTGCTATATGATCTGAATGCCCGAATTGGGAATCTGTGTCAAAACTTTGTTAGGAATTATGTGATCCTTACTAGCTGGAAGTAAGGGAGATGGGGCATGAAGTTATTTCTAGGAGTTGGAGACATACAACGTTTAGCTCAGTTCTGGGCATCTTTGAAATACCTATACAAACTTGTTCCTACATAGTAACTTGCCACTTTGAATGAGAATGTGCTTGCTTGCAGCAACGTGCTATATGTTCTGAATGCCCGAATTGGGAATCTGTGTCAAAACTTTGTTCGGAATTATGTGATCCTTACTAGCTGGAAGTAAGGGAGATGGGGCATGAAGTTATTTCTAGGAGTTGGACACATACCAAGATTAGCTCAGTTCTGGGCATCTTTGAAATACCTATACAAACTTGTTCCTACACAGTAACTTGCAACTTTGAATGAGAATGTGCTTGCTTACAGCAACGTGCTATATGTTCTGAATGCCCGAATTGGGAATCTGTGTCAAAACTTTGTTAGGAATTATGTGATCCTTACTAGCTTGAAGTAAGGGAGATGGGGCATGAAGTTATTTCTAGGAGTTGGAGACATACAACGTTTAGCTCAGTTCTGGGCATCTTTGAAATACCTATACAAACTTGTTCCTACATAGTAACTTGCCAATTTGAATGAGAATGTGCTTGCTTGCAGCAACGTGCTATATGTTCTGAATGCCCGAATTGGGAATCTGTGTCAAAACTTTGTTAGGAATTATGTGATCCTTACTAGCTGGAAGTAAGGGAGATGGGACATGAAGTTATTTCTAGGAGTTGGACACATACCAAGTTTAGCTCAGTTCTGGGCATCTTTGAAATACCTAAACTAACTTGTTCCTACATAGTAACTTGCCACTTTGAATGAGAATGTGCTTGCTTACAGCAACGTGCTATATGATCTGAATGCCCGAATTGGGAATCTGTGTCAAAACTTTGTCAGGAATTATGTGATCCTTACTAGCTGGAAGTAAGGGAGATGGGGCATGAATTTATTTCTAGGAGTTGGAGACATACAACGTTTAGCTCAGTTCTGGGCATCTTTGAAATACCTATACAAACTTGTTCCTACATAGTAACTTGCCACTTTGAATGAGAATGTGCTTGCTTGCAGCAACGTGCTATATGTTATGAATGCCCGAATTGGGAATCTGTGTCAAAACTTTGTTAGGAATTATGTGATCCTTACTAGCTGGAAGTAAGGGAGATGGGGCATGAAGTTATTTCTAGGAGTTGGAGACATACAACGTTTAGCTCAGTTCTGGGCATCTTTGAAATACCTATACAAACTTGTTCCTACATAGTAACTTGCCACTTTGAATGAGAATGTGCTTGCTTGCAGCAACGTGCTATATGTTCTGAATGCCCGAATTGGGAATCTGTGTCAAAACTTTGTTCGGAATTATGTGATCCTTACTAGCTGGAAGTAAGGGAGATGGGGCATGAAGTTATTTCTAGGAGTTGGACACATACCAAGATTCGCTCAGTTCTGGGCATCTTTGAAATACCTATACAAACTTGTTCCTACACTGTAACTTGCAACTTTGAATGAGAATGTGCTTGCTTACAGCAACGTGCTATATGTTCTGAATGCCCGAATTGGGAATCTGTGTCAAAACTTTGTTAGGAATTATGTGATCCTTACTAGCTGGAAGTAAGGGAGATGGGTCATGAAGTTATTTCTAGGAGTTGGAGACATACAACGTTTAGCTCAGTTCTGGGCATCTTTGAAATACCTATACAAACATGTTCCTACATAGTAACTTGCAACTTTGAATGAGAATGTGCTTGCTTGCAGCAACGTGCTATATGTTCTGAATGCCCGAATTGGGAATCTGTGTCAAAACTTTGTTCGGAATTATGTGATCCTTATTAGCTGGAAGTAAGGGAGATGGGGCATGAAGTTATTTCTGGGAGTTGGACACATACAACGTTTAGCTCAGTTCTGGGCATCTTTGAAATACCTATACAAACTTGTTCCTACATAGTAACTTGCAACTTTGAATGAGAATGTGCTTGCTTACAGCAACGTGCTATATGTTCTGAATGCCCGAATTGGGAATCTGTGTCAAAACTTTGTTAGGAATTATGTGATCCTTACTAGCTGGAAGTAAGGGAGATGGGGCATGAAGTTATTTCTAGGAGTTGGAGACATAAAACGTTTAGCTCAGTTCTGGGCATCTTTGAAATACCTAAACTAACTTGTTCCTACATAGTAACTTGCCACTTTGAATGAGAATGTGCTTGCTTACAGCAACGTGCTATATGATCTGAATGCCCGAATTGGGAATCTGTGTCAAAACTTTGATAGGAATTATGTGATCCTTACTAGCTGGAAGTAAGGGAGATGGGGCATGAAGTTATTTCTAGGAGTTGGAGACATACAACGTTTAGCTCAGTTCTGGGCATCTTTGAAATACCTATACAAACTTGTTCCTACATAGTAACTTGCAACTTTGAATGAGAATGTGCTTGCTTACAGCAACGTGCTATATGTTCTGAATGCCCGAATTGGGAATCTGTGTCAAAACTTTGTTCGGAATTATGTGATCCTTACTAGCTGGAAGTAAGGGAGATGGGGCATGAAGTTATTTCTAGGAGTTGGACACATACCAAGTTTAGCTCAGTTCTGGGCATCTTTGAAATACCTATACAAACTTGTTCCTACATAGTATCTTGCAACTTTGAATGAGAAGGTGCTTGCTTACAGCAACGTGCTATATGTTCTGAATGCCCGAATTGGGAATCTGTGTCAAAACTTTGTTAGGAATTATGTGATCCTTACTAGCTGGAAGTAAGGGAGATGGGGCATGAAGTTATTTCTAGGAGTTGGAGACATAAAACGTTTAGCTCAGTTCTGGGCATCTTTGAAATACCTAAACTAACTTGTTCCTACATAGTAACTTGCCACTTTGAATGAGAATGTGCTTGCTTACAGCAACGTGCTATATGATCTGAACGCCCGAATTGGGAATCTGTGTCAAAACTTTGTTAGGAATTATGTGATCCTTACTAGCTGGAGGTAAGGGAGATGGGGCATGAAGTTATTTCTAGGAGTTGGAGACATACAACGTTTAGCTCAGTTCTGGGCATCTTTGAAATAACTATACAAACTTGTTCCTACATAGTAACTTGCCACTTTGAATGAGAATGTGCTTGCTTGCAGCAACGTGCTCTATGTTCTGAATGCCCGAATTGGGATTCTGTGTCAAAACTTTGTTCGGGATTATGTGATCCTTACTAGCTGGAAGTAAGTGAGATGGGGCATAAAGTTATTTATAGGAGTTGGACACATACCAAGTTTAGCTCAGTTCTGGGCATCTTTGAAATACCTATACAAACTTGTTCCTACATAGTAACTTGCCACTTGGAATGAGAATGTGCTTGCTTACAGCAACGTGCTATATGTTCTGAATGCCCGAATTGGGAATCTGTGTCAAAACTTTGTTAGGAATTATGTGATCCTTACTAGCTGGAAGTAAGGGAGATGGGGCATGAAGTTATTTCTAGGAGTTGGAGACATAAAACGTTTAGCTCAGTTCTGGGCATCTTTGAAATACCTAAACTAACTTGTTCCTACATAGTAACTTGCCACTTTGAATGAGAATGTGCTTGCTTGCAGCAACGTGCTATATGTTCTGAATGCCCGAATTGGGAATCTTTGTCAAAACTTTGTTAGGAATTATGTGATCCTTACTAGCTGGAAGTAAGGGAGATGGGGCATGAAGTTATTTCTAGGAGTTGGACACATACCAAGTTTAGCTCAGTTCTGGGCATCTTTGAAATACCTATACAAACTTGTTCCTACATAGTAAGTTCCAACTTTGAATGAGAATGTGCTTGCTTACAGCAACGTGCTATATGTTCTGAATGCCCGAATTGGGAATCTGTGTCAAAACTTTGTTAGGAATTATGTGATCCTTACTAGCTGGAAGTAAGTGAGATGGGGCATGAAGTTATTTCTAGGAGTTGGAGACATACAACGTTTAGCTCAGTTCTGGGCATCTTTGAAATACCTATACAAACTTGTTCCTACATAGTAACTTGCAACTTTGAATGAGAATGTGCTTGCTTGCAGCAACGTGCTATATGTTCTGAATGCCCGAATTGGGAATCTGTGTCAAAACTTTGTTCGGAATTATGTGATCCTTATTAGCTGGAAGTAAGGGAGATGGGGCATGAAGTTATTTCTGGGTGTTGGACACATACGAAGTTTAGCTCAGTTCTGGGCATCTTTGAAATACCTATACAAACTTGTTCCTACATAGTAACTTGCAACTTTGAATGAGAATGTGCTTGCTTACAGCAACGTGCTATATGTTCTGAATGCCCGAATTGGGAATCTGTGTCAAAACTTTTTTAGGAATTATGTGATCCTTACTAGCTGGAAGTAAGGGAGATGGGGCATGAAGTTATTTCTAGGAGTTGGAGACATAATACGTTTTGCTCAGTTCTGGGCATCTTTGAAATACCTATACAAGCTTGTTCCTACATAGTAACTTGCCACTTTGAATGAGAATGTGCTTGCTTACAGCAACGTGCTATATGTTCTGAATGCCCGAATTGGGAATCTGTGTCAAAACTTTGTTCGGAATTATGTGATCCTTACTAGCTGGAAGTAAGGGAGATGGGGCATGAATTTATTTCTAGGAGTTGGACACATACCAAGTTTAGCTCAGTTCTGGGCATCTTTGAAATACCTATACAAACTTGTTCCTACATAGTAACTTGCAACTTTGAATGAGAATGTGCTTGCTTACAGCAACGTGCTATATGTTCTGAATGCCCGAATTGGGAATCTGTGTCAAAACTTTGTTAGGAATTATGTGATCCTTACTAGCTGGAAGTAAGGGAGATGGGGCATGAAGTTATTTCTAGGAGTTGGAGACATGAAACGTTTAGCTCAGTTCTGGGCATCTTTGAAATACCTAAACTAACTTGTTCCTACATAGTAACTTGCCACTTTGAATGAGAATGTGCTTGCTTGCAGCAACGTGCTATATGATCTGAATGCCCGAATTGGGAATCTGTGTCAAAACTTTGTTAGGAATTATGTGATCCTTACTAGCTGGAAGTAAGGGAGATGGGGCATGAAGTTATTTCTAGGAGTTGGAGACATACAACGTTTAGCTCAGTTCTGGGCATCTTTGAAATACCTATACAAACTTGTTCCTACATAGTAACTTGCCACTTTGAATGAGAATGTGCTTGCTTGCAGCAACGTGCTATATGTTCTGAATGCCCGAATTGGGAATCTGTGTCAAAACTTTGTTCGGAATTATGTGATCCTTACTAGCTGGAAGTAAGGGAGATGGGGCATGAAGTTATTTCTAGGAGTTGGACACATACCAAGATTAGCTCAGTTCTGGGCATCTTTGAAATACCTATACAAACTTGTTCCTACATAGTAACTTGCAACTTTGAATGAGAATGTGCTTGCTTGCAGCAACGTGCTATATGTTCTGAATGCCCGAATTGGGAATCTGTGTCAAAACTTTGTTCGGAATTATGTGATCCTTATTAGCTGGAAGTAAGGGAGATGGGGCATGAAGTTATTTCTGGGAGTTGGACACATACCTAGTTTAGCTCAGTTCTGGGCATCTTTGAAATACCTATACAAACTTGTTCCTACATAGTAACTTGCCACTTTGAATGAGAATGTGCTTGCTTACAGCAACGTGCTATATGTTCTGAATGCCCGAATTGGGAATCTGTGTCAAAACTTTGTTAGGAATTATGTGATCCTTACTAGCTGGAAGTAAGGGAGATGGGGCATGAAGTTATTTCCAGGAGTTGGAGACATACAACGTTTAGCTCAGTTCTGGGCATCTTTGAAATACCTATACAAACTTGTTCCTACATAGTAACTTGCCACTTTGAATGAGAATGTGCTTGCTTGCAGCAACGTGCTATATGTTCTGAATGCCCGAATTGGGAATCTGTGTCAAAACTTTGTTCGGAATTATGTGATCCTTACTAGCTGGAAGTAAGGGAGATGGGGCATGAAGTTATTTCTAGGAGTTGGACACATACCAAGTTTAGCTCAGTTCTGGGCATCTTTGAAATACCTATACAAACATGTTCCTACATAGTAACTTGCAACTTTGAATGAGAAGGTGCTTGCTTACAGCAACGTGCTATATGTTCTGAATGTCCGAATTGGGAATCTGTGTCAAAACTTTGTTAGGAATTATGTGATCCTTACTAGCTGGAAGTAAGGGAGATGGGGCATGAAGTTATTTCTAGGAGTTGGAGACATAAAACGTTTAGCTCAGTTCTGGGCATCTTTGAAATACCTAAACTAACTTGTTCCTACATAGTAACTTGCCACTTTGAATGAGAATGTGCTTGCTTGCAGCAACGTGCTATATGTTCTGAATGCCCGAATTGGGAATCTGTGTCAAAACTTTGTTCGGAATTATGTGATCCTTATTAGCTGGAAGTAAGGGAGATGGGGCATGAAGTTATTTCTGGGAGTTGGACACATACCAAGTTTAGCTCAGCTCTGGGCATCTTTGAAATACCTATACAAACTTGTTCCTACATAGTAACTTGCCACTTTGAATGAGAATGTGCTTGCTTGCAGCAACGTGCTATATGTTCTGAATGCCCGAATTGGGAATCTGTGTCAAAACTTTGTTCGGAATTATGTGATCCTTACTAGCTGGAAGTAAGGGAGATGGGGCATGAAGTTATTTCTAGGAGTTGGACACATACCAAGTTTAGCTCAGTTCTGGGCATCTTTGAAATACCTATACAAACTTGTTCCTACGCAGTAACTTGCAACTTTGAATGAGAATGTGCTTGCTTACAGCAACGTGCTATATGTTCTGAATGCCCGAATTGGGAATCTGTGTCAAAACTTTGTTAGGAATTATGTGATCCTTACTAGCTGGAAGTAAGGGAGATGGGGCATGAAGTTATTTCTAGGAGTTGGAGACATACAACGTTTAGCTCAGTTCTGGGCATCTTTGAAATACCTATACAAACTTGTTCCTACATAGTAACTTGCAACTTTGAATGAGAATGTGCTTGCTTGCAGCAACGTGCTATATGTTCTGAATGCCCGAATTGGGAATCTGTGTCAAAACTTTGTTAGGAATTATGTGATCCTTACTAGCTGGAAGTAAGGGAGATGGGGCATGAAGTTATTTCTAGGAGTTGGAGACATAAAACTTTTAGCTCAGTTCTGGGCATCTTTGAAATACCTAAACTAACTTGTTCCTACATAGTAACTTGCCACTTTGAATGAGAATGTGCTTGCTTACAGCAACGTGCTATATGATCTGAATGCCCGAATTGGGAATCTGTGTCAAAATTTTGTTAGGAATTATGTGATCCTTACTAGCTGGAAGTAAGGGAGATGGGGCATGAAGTTATTTCTAGGAGTTGGAGACATACAACGTTTAGCTCAGTTCTGGGCATCTTTGAAATACCTATACAAACTTGTTCCTACATAGTAACTTGCCACTTTGAATGAGAATGTGCTTGCTTGCAGCAACGTGCTATATGTTCTGAATGCCCGAATTGGGAATCTGTGTCAAAACTTTGTTCGGAATTATGTGATCCTTACTAGCTGGAAGTAAGGGAGATGGGGCATGAAGTTATTTCTAGGAGTTGGACACATACCAAGTTTAGCTCAATTCTGGGCATCTTTGCAATACCTATACAAACTTGTTCCTACATAGTAACTTGCAACTATGAATGAGAATGTGCTTGCTTACAGCAACGTGCTATATGTTCTGAATGCCCGAATTGGGAATCTGTGTCAAAACTTTGTTAGGAATTATGTGATCCTTACTAGCTGGAAGTAAGGGAGATGGGGCATGAAGTTATTTCCAGGAGTTGGAGACATAAAACGTTTAGCTCAGTTCTGGGCATCTTTGAAATACCTAAACTAACTTGTTCCTACATAGTAACTTGCCACTTTGAATGAGAATGTGCTTGCTTACAGCAACGTGCTATATGATCTGAATGCCCGAATTGGGAATCTGTGTCAAAACTTTGTTAGGAATTATGTGATCCTTACTAGCTGGAAGTAAGGGAGATGGGGCATGAAGTTATTTCTAGGAGTTGGAGACATACAACGTTTAGCTCAGTTCTGGGCATCTTTGAAATACCTATACAAACTTGTTCCTAGATAGTAACTTGCAACTTTGAATGAGAATGTGCTTGCTTGCAGCAACGTGCTATATGTTCTGAATGCCCGAATTGGGATTCTGTGTCAAAACTTTGTTCGGAATTATGTGATCCTTACTAGCTGGAAGTAAGTGAGATGGGGCATGAAGTTATTTCTAGGAGTTGGACACATACCTAGTTTAGCTCAGTTCTGGGCATCTTTGAAATACCTATACAAACTTGTTCCTACATAGTAACTTGCCACTTTGAATGAGAATGTGCTTGCTTACAGCAACGTGCTATATGATCTGAATGCCCGAATTGGGAATCTGTGTCAAAACTTTGTTAGGAATTATGTGATCCTTACTACCTGGAAGTAAGGGAGATGGGGCATGAAGTTATTTCTAGGAGTTGGAGACATACAACGTTTAGCTCAGTTCTGGGCATCTTTGAAATACCTATACAAACTTGTTCCTACATAGTAACTTGCCACTTTGAATGAGAATGTGCTTGCTTGCAGCAACGTGCTATATGTTCTGAATGCCCGAATTGGGAATCTGTGTCAAAACTTTGTTCGGAATTATGTGATCCTTACTAGCTGGAAGTAAGGGAGATGGGGCATGAAGTTATTTCTAGGAGTTGGACACATACCAAGTTTAGCTCAGTTCTGGGCATCTTTGAAATACCTATACAAACTTGTTCCTACGCAGTAACTTGCAACTTTGAATGAGAATGTGCTTGCTTACAGCAACGTGCTATATGTTCTGAATGCCCGAATTGGGAATCTGTGTCAAAACTTTGTTAGGAATTATGTGATCCTTACTAGCTGGAAGTAAGGGAGATGGGGCATGAAGTTATTTCTAGGAGTTGGAGACATACAACGTTTAGCTCAGTTCTGGGCATCTTTGAAATACCTATACAAACTTGTTCCTACATAGTAACTTGCAACTTTGAATGAGAATGTGCTTGCTTGCAGCAACGTGCTATATGTTCTGAATGCCCGAATTGGGAATCTGTGTCAAAACTTTGTTCGGAATTATGTGATCCTTATTAGCTGGAAGTAAGGGAGATGGGGCATGAAGTTATTTCTGGGAGTTGGACACATACCGAGTTTAGCTCAGTTCTGGGCATCTTTGAAATACCTATACAAACTTGTTCCTACATAGTAACTTGCAACTTTGAATGAGAATGTGCTTGCTTACAGCAACGTGCTATATGTTCTGAATGCCCGAATTGGGAATCTGTGTCAAAACTTTGTTAGGAATTATGTGATCCTTACTAGCTGGAAGTAAGGGAGATGGGGCATGAAGCTATTTCTAGGAGTTGGAGACATAAAACGTTTAGCTCAGTTCTGGGCATCTTTGAAATACCTAAACTAACTTGTTCCTACATAGTAACTTGCCACTTTGAATGAGAATGTGCTTGCTTACAGCAACGTGCTATATGATCTGAATGCCCGAATTGGGAATCTGTGTCAAAACTTTGTTAGGAATTATGTGATCCTTACTAGCTGGAAGTAAGGGAGATGGGGCATGAAGTTATTTCTAGGAGTTGGAGACATACAACGTTTAGCTCAGTTCTGGGCATCTTTGAAATACCTATACAAACTTGTTCCTACATAGTAACTTGCCACTTTGAATGAGAATGTGCTTGCTTGCAGCAACGTGCTATATGTTCTGAATGCCCGAATTGGGAATCTGTGTCAAAACTTTGTTCGGAATTATGTGATCCTTACTAGCTGGAAGTAAGGGAGATGGGGCATGAAGTTATTTCTAGGAGTTGGACACATACCAAGTTTAGCTCAGTTCTGGGCATCTTGAAATACCTATACAAACTTGTTCCTACATAGTAACTTGCCACTTTGAATGAGAATGTGCTTGCTTACAGCAACGTGCTATATGTTCTGAATGCCCGAATTGGGAATCTGTGTCAAAACTTTGTTAGGAATTATGTGATCCTTACTAGCTGGAAGTAAGGGAGATGGGGCATGAAGTTATTTCTAGGAGTTGGAGACATAAAACGTTTAGCTCAGTTCTGGGCATCTTTGAAATACCTAAACTAACTTGTTCCTACATAGTAACTTGCCACTTTGAATGAGAATGTGCTTGCTTGCACCAACGTGCTATATGTTCTGAATGCCCGAATTGGGAATCTGTGTCAAAACTTTGTTCGGAATTATGTGATCCTTATTAGCTGGAAGTAAGGGAGATGGGGCATGAAGTTATTTCTGGGAGTTGGACACATACCAAGTTTAGCTCAGTTCTGGGCATCTTTGAAATACCTATACAAACTTGTTCCTACATAGTAACTTGCCACTTTGAATGAGAATGTGCTTGCTTACAGCAACGTGCTATATGTTCTGAATGCCCGAATTGGGAATCTGTGTCAAAACTTTGTTAGGAATTATGTGATCCTTACTAGCTGGAAGTAAGGGAGATGGGGCATGAAGTTATTTCTAGGAGTTGGAGACATAAAAGGTTTAGCTCAGTTCTGGGCATCTTTGAAATACCTAAACTAACGTGTTCCTACATAGTAACTTGCCACTTTGAATGAGAATGTGCTTGCTTACAGCAACGTGCTATATGATCTGAATGCCCGAATTGGGAATCTGTGTCAAAACTTTGTTAGGAATTATGTGATCCTTACTACCTGGAAGTAAGGGAAATGGGGCATGAAGTTATTTCTAGGAGTTGGAGACATACAACGTTTAGCTCAGTTCTGGGCATCTTTGAAATACCTATACAAACTTGTTCCTACATAGTAACTTGCCACTTTGAATGAGAATGTGCTTACTTGCAGCAACGTGCTATATGTTCTGAATGCCCGAATTGGGAATCTGTGTCAAAACTTTGTTCGGAATTATGTGATCCTTACTAGCTGGAAGTAAGGGAGATGGGGCATGAAGTTATTTCTAGGAGTTGGACACATACCAAGTTTAGCTCAGTTCTGGGCATCTTTGAAATACCTATACAAACTTGTTCCTACACAGTAACTTGCAACTTTGAATGAGAATGTGCTTGCTTGCAGCAACGTGCTATATGTTCTGAATGCCCGAATTGGGAATCTGTGTCAAAACTTTGTTAGGAATTATGTGATCCTTACTAGCTGGAAGTAAGGGAGATGGGGCATGAAGTTATTTCTAGGAGTTGGAGACATACAACGTTTAGCTCAGTTCTGGGCATCTTTGAAATACCTATACAAACTTGTTCCTACATAGTAACTTGCAACTTTGAATGAGAATGTGCTTGCTTGCAGCAACGTGCTATATGTTCTGAATGCCCGAATTGGGAATCTGTGTCAAAACTTTGTTCGGAATTATGTGATCCTTATTAGCTGGAAGTAAGGGAGATGGGGCATGAAGTTATTTCTGGGAGTTGGACACATACCTAGTTTAGCTCAGTTCTGGGCATCTTTGAAATACCTATACAAACTTGTTCCTACATAGTAACTTGCAACTTTGAATGAGAATGTGCTTGCTTACAGCAACGTGCTATATGTTCTGAATGCCCGAATTGGGAATCTGTGTCAAAACTTTGTTAGGAATTATGTGATCCTTACTAGCTGGAAGTAAGGGAGATGGGGCATGAAGTTATTTCTAGGATTTGGAGACATAAAACGTTTAGCTCAGTTCTGGGCATCTTGAAATACCTAAACTAACTTGTTCCTACATAGTAACTTGCCACTTTGAATGAGAATGTGCTTGCTTACAGCAACGTGCTATATGATCTGAATGCCCGAATTGGGAATCTGTGTCAAAACTTTGTTAGGAATTATGTGATCCTTACTAGCTGGAAGTAAGGGAGATGGGGCATGAAGTTATTTCTAGGAGTTGGAGACATACAACGTTTAGCTCAGTTCTGGGCATCTTTGAAATACCTATACAAACTTGTTCCTACACAGTAACTTGCAACTTTGAATGAGAATGTGCTTGCTTACAGCAACGTGCTATATGTTCTGAATGCCCGAATTGGGAATCTCTGTCAAAACTTTGTTCGGAATTATGTGATCCTTACTAGCTGGAAGTAAGGGAGATGGGGCATGAAGTTATTTCTAGGAGTTGGACACATACCAAGTTTAGCTCAGTTCTGGGCATCTTTGAAATACCTATACAAACTTGTTCCTACACAGTAACTTGCAACTTTGAATTAGAATGTGCTTGCTTGCAGCAACGTGCTATATGTTCTGAATGCCCGAATTGGGCATCTGTGTCAAAACTTTGTTAGGAATTATGTGATCCTTACTAGCTGGAAGTAAGGGAGATGGGGCATGAAGTTATTTCTAGGAGTTGGACACATACAACGTTTAGCTCAGTTCTGGGCATCTTTGAAATACCTATACAAACTTGTTCCTACATAGTAACTTGCCACTTTGAATGAGAATGTGCTTGCTTGCAGCAACGTGCTATATGTTCTGAATGCCCGAATTGGGAATCTGTGTCAAAACTTTGTTCGGAATTATGTGATCCTTACTAGCTGGAAGTAAGGGAGATGGGGCATGAAGTTATTTCTAGGAGTTGGACACATACCAAGTTTAGCTCAGTTCTGGGCATCTTTGAAATACCTATACAAACTTGTTCCTACACAGTACCTTGCCACTTTGAATGAGAATGTGCTTGCTTACAGCAACGTGCTATATGTTCTGAATGCCCGAATTGGGAATCTGTGTCAAAACTTTGTTAGGAATTATGTGATCCTTACTAGCTGGAAGTAAGGGAGATGGGGCATGAAGTTATTTCTAGGAGTTGGAGACATAAAACGTTTAGCTCAGTTCTGGGCATCTTTGAAATACCTAAACTAACTTGTTCCTACATAGTAACTTGCCACTTTGAATGAGAATGTGCTTGCTTACAGCAACGTGCTATATGATCTGCATGCCCGAATTGGGAATCTGTGTCAAATCTTTGTTAGGAATTATGTGATCCTTACTAGCTGGAAGTAAGGGAGATGGGGCATGAAGTTATTTCTAGGAGTTGGGACATACAACGTTTAGCTCAGTTCTGGGCATCTTTGAAATACCTATACAAACTTGTTCCTACATAGTAACTTGCCACTTTGAATGAGAATGTGCTTGCTTGCAACAACGTGCTATATGTTCTGAATGCCCGAATTGGGAATCTGTGTCAAAACTTTGTTCGGAATTATGTGATCCTTACTAGCTGGAAGTAAGGGAGATGGGGCATGAAGTTATTTCTAGGAGTTGGACACATACCAAGTTTAGCTAAGTTCTGGGCATCTTTGAAATACCTATACAAACTTGTTCCTACATAGTAACTTGCAACTTTGAATGAGAATGTGCTTGCTTACAGCAACGTGCTATATGTTCTGAATGCCCGAATTGGGAATCTGTGTCAAAACTTTGTTAGAAATTATGTGATCCTTACTAGCTGGAAGTAAGGGAGATGGGGCATGAAGTTATTTCTAGGAGTTGGAGACATAAAACGTTTAGCTCAGTTCTGGGCATCTTTGAAATACCTAAACTAACTTGTTCCTACATACTAACTTGCCACTTTGAATGAGAAAGTGCTTGCTTACAGCAACGTGCTATATGATCTGAATGCCCGAATTGGGAATCTGTGTCAAAACTTTGTTCGGAATTATGTGATCCTTACTAGCTGGAAGTAAGGGAGATGGGGCATGAAGTTATTTCTAGGAGTTGGACACATACAACGTTTAGCTCAGTTCTGGGCATCTTTGAAATACCTATACAAACTTGTTCCTACATAGTAACTTGCCACTTTGAATGAGAATGTGCTTGCTTGCAGCAACGTGCTATATGTTCTGAATGCCCGAATTGGGAATCTGTGTCAAAACTTTGTTCGGAATTATGTGATCCTTACTAGCTGGAAGTAAGGGAGATGGGGCATGAAGTTATTTCTAGGAGTTGGACACATACCAAGTTTAGCTCAGTTCTGGGCATCTTTGAAATACCTATACAAACTTGTTCCTACATAGTAACTTGCCACTTTGAATGAGAATGTGCTTGCTTACAGCAACGTGCTATATGTTCTGAATGCCCGAATTGGGAATCTGTGTCAAAACTTTGTTAGGAATTATGTGATCCTTACTAGCTGGAAGTAAGGGAGATGGGGCATGAAGTTATTTCTAGGAGTTGGAGAGATACAACGTTTAGCTCAGTTCTGGGCATCTTTGAAATACCTATACAAACTTGTTCCTACATAGTAACTTGCCACTTTGAATGAGAATGTGCTTGCTTGCAGCAACGTGCTATATGTTCTGAATGCCCGAATTGGGAATCTGTGTCAAAACTTTGTTCGGAATTATGTGATCCTTATTAGCTGGAAGTAAGGGAGATGGGGCATGAAGTTATTTCTGGGAGTTGGACACATACCAAGTTTAGCTCAGTTCTGGGCATCTTTGAAATACCTATACAAACTTGTTCCTACATAGTAACTTGCAACTTTGAATGAGAATGTGCTTGCTTACAGCAACGTGCTATATGTTCTGAATGCCCGAATTGGGAATCTGTGTCAAAACTTTGTTAGGAATTATGTGATCCTTACTAGCTGGTAGTAAGGGAGATGGGGCATGAAGTTATTTCTAGGAGTTGGAGACATAAAACGTTTAGCTCAGTTCTGGGCATCTTTGAAATACCTAAACTAACTTGTTCCTACATAGTAACTTGCCACTTTGAATGAGAATGTGCTTGCTTACAGCAACGTGCTATATGATCTGAATGCCCGAATTGGGAATCTGTGTGAAAAATTTGTTAGGAATTATGTGATCCTTACTAGCTGGAAGTAAGGGAGATGGGGCATGAATTTATTTCTAGGAGTTGGAGACATACAACGTTTAGCTCAGTTCTGGGCATCTTTGAAATACCTATACAAACTTGTTCCTACATAGTAACTTGCCACTTTGAATGAGAATGTGCTTGCTTGCAGCAACGTGCTATATGTTCTGAATGCCCGAATTAGGAATCTGTGTCAAAACTTTGTTCGGAATAATGTGATCCTTACTAGCTGGAAGTAAGGGAAATGGGGCATGAAGTTATTTCTGGGAGTTGGACACATACCAAGTTTAGCTCAGTTCTGGGCATCTTTGAAATACCTATACAAACTTGTTCCTACATAGTAACTTGCAACTTTGAATGAGAATGTGCTTGCTTACAGCAACGTACTATATGTTCTGAATGCCCGAATTGGGAATCTGTGTCAAAACTTTGTTAGGAATTATGTGATCCTTATTAGATGGAAGTAAGGGAGATGGCGCATGAAGTGATTTCTAGGAGTTGGAGACATAAAACGTTTAGCTCAGTTCTGGGCATCTTTGAAATACCTAAACTAACTTGTTCCTACATAGTAACTTGCCACTTTGAATGAGAATGTGCTTGCTTACAGCAACGTGCTATATGATCTGAATGCCCGAATTGGGAATCTGTGTCAAAACTTTGTTAGGAATTATGTGATCCTTACTAGCTGGAAGTAAGGGAGATGGGGCATGAATTTATTTCTTGGAGTTGGAGACATACAACGTTTAGCTCAGTTCTGGGCATCTTTGAAATACCTATACAAACTTGTTCCTACATAGTAACTTGCAACTTTGAATGAGAATGTGCTTGCTTACAGCAACGTGCTATATGTTCTGAATGCCCGAATTGGGAATCTGTGTCAAAACTTTGTTCGGAATTATGTGATCCTTGCTAGCTGGAAGTAAGGGAGATGGGGCATGGAGTTATTTCTAGGAGTTGGACACATACCAAGTTTAGCTCAGTTCTGGGCATCTTTGAAATACCTATACAAACTTGTTCCTACATAGTAACTTGCAACTTTGAATGAGAATGTGCTTGCTTACAGCAACGTGCTATATGTTCTGAATGCCCGAATTGGGAATCTGTGTCAAAACTTTGTTAGGAATTATGTGATCCTTACTAGCTGGAAGTAAGGGAGATGGGGTATGAAGTTATTTCTAGGAGTTGGAGAGATACAACGTTTAGCTCAGTTCTGGGCATCTTTGAAATACCTATACAAACTTGTTCCTACATAGTAACTTGCCACTTTGAATGAGAATGTGCTTGCTTGCAGCAACGTGCTATAGGTTCTGAATGCCCGAATTGGGAATCTGTGTCAAAACTTTGTTCGGAATTATGTGATCCTTATTAGCTGGAAGTAAGGGAGATGGGGCATGAAGTTATTTCTGGGAGTTGGACACATACCAAGTTTAGCTCAGTTCTGGGCATCTTTGAAATACCTATACAAACTTGTTCCTACATAGTAACTTGCAACTTTGAATGAGAATGTGCTTGCTTACAGCAACGTGCTATATGATCTGAATGCCCGAATTGGGAATCTGTGTCAAAACTTTGTTAGGAATTATGTGATCCTTAATAGCTGGAAGTAAGGGAGATGGGGCATGAAGTTATTTCTAGGAGTTGGAGACATACAACGTTTAGCTCAGTTCTGGGCATCTTTGAAATACCTATACAAACTTGTTCCTACATAGTAACTTCCAACTTTGAATGAGAATGTGCTTGCTTGCAGCAACGTGCTATATGTTCTGAATGCCCGAATTGGGAATCTGTGTCAAAACTTTGTTCGTAATTATGTGATCCTTACTAGCTGAAAGTAAGGGAGATGGGCCATAAGTTATTTCTAGGAGTTGGACACATACCAAGTTTAGCTCAGTTCTGGGCATCTTTGAAATACCTATACAAACTTGTTCCTACACAGTAACTTGCAACTTTGAATGAGAATGTGCTTGCTTACAGCAACGTGCTATAGGTTCTGAATTTCCGAATTGGGAATCTGTGTCAAAACTTTGTTAGGAATTATGTGATCCTTACTAGCTGGAAGTAAGGGAGATGGGGCATGAAGTTATTTCTAGGAGTTGGAGAGATACAACGTTTAGCTCAGTTCTGGGCATCTTTGAAATACCTATACAAACTTGTTCCTACATAGTAACTTGCCACTTTGAATGAGAATGTGCTTGCTTGCAGCAACGTGCTATATGTTTTGAATGCCCGAATTGGGAATCTGTGTCAAAACTTTGTTCGGAATTATGTGATCCTTATTAGCTGGAAGTAAGGGAGATGGGGCATGAAGTTATTTCTGGGAGTTGGACACATACCAAGTTTAGCTCAATTCTGGGCATCTTTGAAATACCTATACAAACTTGTTCCTACATAGTAACTTGCAACTTTGAATGAGAATGTGCTTGCTTACAGCAACGACCTATATGATCTGAATGCCCGAATTGGGAATCTGTGTCAAAACTTTGTTAGGAATTATGTGATCCTTACTAGCTGGAAGTAAGGGAGATGGGGCATGAAGTTATTTCTAGGAGTTGGAGACATACAACGTTTAGCTCAGTTCTGGGCATCTTTGAAATACCTATACAAACTTGTTCCTACATAGTAACTTGCCACTTTGAATGAGAATGTGCTTGCTTGCAGCAACGTGCTATATGTTCTGAATGCCCGAATTGGGAATCTGTGTCAAAACTTTGTTCGTAATTATGTGATCCTTACTAGCTGGAAGTAAGGGAGATGGGCCATGAAGTTATTTCTAGGAGTTGGACACACACCAAGTTTAGCTCAGTTCTGGGCATCTTTGAAATACCTATACAAACTTGTTCCTACACAGTAACTTGCAACTTTGAATGAGAATGTGCTTGCTTACAGCAACGTGCTATATGTTCTGAATGCCCGAATTGGGAATCTGTGTCAAAACTTTGTTAGGAATTATGTTATCCTTACTAGCTGGAAGTAAGGGAGATGTGGCATGAAGTTATTTCTGGGAGTTGGACACATACGAAGTTTAGCTCAGTTCTGGGCATCTTTGAAAGACCTATACAAACTTGTTCCTACATAGTAACTTGCAACTTTGAATGAGAATGTGCTTGCTTACAGTAACGTTCTATATGTTCTGAATGCCCGAATTGGGAATCTGTGTCAAAACTTTGTTAGGAATTATGTGATCATTACTAGCTGGAAGTAAGGGAGATGGGGCATGAAGTTATTTCTAGGAGTTGGACACATACCAAGTTTAGCTCAGTTCTGGGCATCTTTGAAATACCTAAACTAACTTGTTCCTACATAGTAACTTGCCACTTTGAATGAGAATGTGCTTGCTTACAGCAACGTGCTATATGATCTGAATGCCCGAATTGGGAATCTGTGTGAAAACTTTGTTAGGAATTATGTGATCCTTACTAGCTGGAAGTAAGGGAGATGGGGCATGAAGTTATTTCTAGGAGTTGGAGACATACAACGTTTAGCTCAGTTCTGGGCATCTTTGAAATACCTATACAAACTTGTTCCTACATAGTAACTTGCCACTTTGAATGAGAATGTGCTTGCTTGCAGCAACGTGCTATATGTTTTGAATGCCCGAATTGGGAATCTGTGTCAAAACTTTGTTCGGAATTATGTGATCCTTACTAGCTGGAAGTAAGGGAGATGGGGCATGAAGTTATTTCTAGGAGTTGGACACATACCAAGTTTAGCTCAGTTCTGGGCATCTTTGAAATACCTATACAAACTTGTTCCTACATAGTAACTTGCAACTATGAATGAGAATGTGCTTGCTTACAGCAACGTGCTATATGTTCTGAATGCCCGAATTGGGAATCTGTGTCAAAACTTTGTTAGGAATTATGTGATCCTTACTAGCTGGAAGTAAGGGAGATGGGGCATGAAGTTATTTCTAGGAGTTGGAGACATAAAACGTTTAGCTCAGTTCTGGGCATCTTTGAAATACCTAAACTAACTTGTTCCTACATAGTAACTTGCAACTTTGAATGAGAATGTGCTTGCTTACAGCAACGTGCTATATGATCTGAAGGCCCGAATTGGGAATCTGTGTCAAAACTTTGTTAGGAATTATGTGATCCTTTCTAGCTGGAAGTAAGGGAGATGGGGCATGAAGTTATTTCTAGGAGTTGGAGACATACAACGTTTAGCTCAGTTCTGGGAATCTTTGAGATACCTATACAAACTTGTTCCTACATAGTAACTTGCCACTTTGAATGAGAATGTGCCTGCTTGCAGCAACGTGCTATATGTTCTGAATGCCCGAATTGGGAATCTGTGTCAAAACTTTGTTCGTAATTATGTGATCCTTACTAGCTGGAAGTAAGGGAGATGGGGCATGAAGTTATTTCTAGGAGTTGGACACGTACCAAGTTTAGCTCAGTTCTGGGCATCATTGAAATACCTATACAAACTTGTTCCTACACAGTAACTTGCAACTTTGAATGAGAATGTGCTTGCTTACAGCAACGTGCTATATGTTCTGAATGCCCGAATTGGGAATCTGTGTCAAAACTTTGTTAGGAATTATGTGATCCTTACTAGCTGGAAGTAAGGGAGATGGGGCATGAAGTTATTTCTAGGAGTTGGAGACATACAACGTTTAGCTCAGTTCTGGGCATCTTTGAAATACCTATACAAACTTGTTCCTACACAGTAACTTGCCACTTTCAATGAGAAAGTGCTTGCTTGCAGCAACGTGCTATATGTTCTGAATGCCAGAAAAGGGAATCTGTGTCAAAACTTTGTTCGGAATTATGTAATCCTTACTAGCTGGAAGTAAGGGAGATGGGGCATGAAGTTATTTCTAGGAGTTGGACACACACCAAGTTTAGCTCAGTTCTGGGCATCTTTGAAATACCTATACAAACTTGTTCCTACACAGTAACTTGCAACTTTGAATGAGAATGTGCTTGCTTACAGCAACGTGCTATATGTTCTGAATGCCCGAATTGGGAATCTGTGTCAAAACTTTGTTCGGAATTATGTGATCCTTACTAGCTGGAAGTAAGGGAGATGGGGCATGAAGTTATTTCTGGGAGTTGGACACATACCAAGTTTAGCTCAGTTCTGGGCATCTTTGAAATACCTATACAAACTTGTTCCTACATAGTAACTTGCCACTTTGAATGAGAATGTGCTTGCTTGCAGCAACGTGCTATATGTTCTGAATGCCCGAATTGGGAATCTGTGTCAAAACTTTGTTCGGAATTATGTGATCCTTACTAGCTGGAAGTAAGGGAGATGGGGCATGAAGTTATTTCTAGGAGTTGGACACATAGCAAGTTTAGCTCAGTTCTGGGCATCTTTGGAAATACCTATACAAACTTGTTCCTACATAGTAACTTGCAACTTTGAATGAGAATGTGCTTGCTTACAGCAACGTGCTATATGTTCTGAATGCCCGAATTGGGAATCTGTGTCAAAACTTTGTTAGGAATTATGTGATCCTTACTAGCTGGAAGTAAGGGAGATGGGGCATGAAGTTATTTCTAGGAGTTGGAGACATAAAACGTTTAGCTCAGTTCTGGGCATCTTTGAAATACCTAAACTAACTTGTTCTTACATAGTAACTTGCCACTTTGAATGAGAATGTGCTTGCTTACAGCAACGTGCTATATGATCTGCATGCCCGAATTGGGAATCTGTGTCAAAACTTTGTTAGGAATTATGTGATCCTTACTAGCTGGAAGTAAGGGAGATGGGGCATGAAGTTATTTCTAGGAGTTGGAGACATACAACGTTTAACTCAGTTCTGGGCATCTTTGAAATACCTATACAAACTTGTTCCTACATAGTAACTTGCCACATTGAATGAGAATGTGCTTGCTTGCAGCAACGTGCTATATGTTCTGAATGCCCGAATTGGGAATCTGTGTCAAAACTTTGTTCGGAATTATGTGATCCTTACTAGCTGGAAGTAAGGGAGATGGGGCATGAAGTTATTTCTAGGAGTTGGACACATACCAAGTTTAGCTCAGTTCTGGGCATCTTTGAAATACGTATACAAACTTGTTCCTACACAGTAACTTGCAACTTTGAATGAGAATGTGCTTGCTTACAGCAACGTGCTATATGTTCTGAATGCCCGAATTGGGAATCTGTGTCAAAACTTTGGTAGGAATTATGTGATCCTTACTAACTGGAAGTAAGGGAGATGGGGCATGAAGTTATTTCTAGGAGTTGGAGACATACAACGTTTAGCTCAGTTCTGGGCATCTTTGAAATACCTATACAAACTTGTTCCTACACAGTAACTTGCCACTTTGAATGAGAAAGTGCTTGCTTGCAGCAACGTGCTATATGTTCTGAATGCCAGAATAGGGAATCTGTGTCAAAACTTTGTTCGGAATTATGTGATCCTTACTAGCTGGAAGTAAGGGAGATGGGGCATGAAGTTATTTCTAGGAGTTGGACACACACCAAGTTTGCTCAGTTCTGGGCATCTTTGAAATACCTATACAAACTTGTTCCTACACAGTAACTTGCAACTTTGAATGAGAATGTGCTTGCTTACAGCAACGTGCTATATGTTCTGAATGCCCGAATTGGGAATCTGTGTCAAAACTTTGTTAGGAATTATGTGATCCTTACTAGCTGGAAGTAAGGGAGATGGGGCATGAAGTTATTTCTGGGAGTTGGACACATACCAAGTTTAGCTCAGTTCTGGGCATCTTTGAAATACCTATACAAACTTGTTCCTACATAGTAACTTGCAACTTTGAATGAGAATGTGCTTGCTTACAGCAACGTGCTATATGTTCTGAATGCCCGAATTGGGAATCTGTGTCAAAACTTTGTTCGGAATTATGTGATCCTTACTAGCTGGAAGTAAGGGAGATGGGGCATGAAGTTATTTCTAGGAGTTGGAGACATAAAACGTTTAGCTCAGTTCTGGGCATCTTTGAAATACCTAAACTAACTTGTTCCTACATTGTAACTTGCCACTTTGAATGAGAATGTGCTTGCTTACAGCAACGTGCTATATGATCTGAATGCCCGAATTGGGAATCTGTGTCAAAACTTTGTCAGGAATTATGTGATCCTTACTAGATGGAAGTAAGGGAGATGGGGCATGAAGTTATTTCTGGGAGTTGGACACACACCAAGTTTAGCTCAGTTCTGGGCATCTTTGAAATACCTACACTAACTTGTTCCTACATAGTAACTTGCCACTTTGAATGAGAATGTGCTTGCTTGCAGCAACGTGCTATATGTTCTGAATGCCCGAATTGGGAATCTGTGTCAAAACTTTGTTCGGAATTATGTGATCCTTACTAGCTGGAAGTAAGGGAGATGGGGCATGAAGTTATTTCTAGGAGTTGGACACATACCAAGTTTAGCTCAGTTCTGGGCATCTTTGAAATACCTATACAAACTTGTTCCTACATAGTAACTTGCAACTTTGAATGAGAATGTGCTTGCTTACAGCAACGTGCTATATGTTCTGAATGCCCGAATTGGGAATCTGTGTGAAAACTTTGTTAGTAATTATGTGATCCTTACTAGCTGGAAGTAAGGGAGATGGGGCATGAAGTTATTTCTAGGAGTTGGATACATAATACGTTTAGCTCAGTTCTGGGCATCTTTGAAATACCTAAACTAACTTGTTCCTACATACTAACTTGCCACTTTGAATGAGAATGTGCTTGCTTACAGCAACGTGCTATATGATCTGAATGCCCGAATTGGGAATCTGTGTCAAAACTTTGTTCGGAATTATGTGATCCTCACTAGCTGGAAGTAAGGGAGATGGGGCATGAAGTTATTTCTAGGAGTTGGACACATACCAAGTTTAGCTCAGTTCTGGGCATCTTTGAAATACCTATACAAACTTGTTCCTACATAGTAACTTGCAACTTTGAATGAGAATGTGCTTGCTTACAGCAACGTGCTATATGTTCTGAATGCCCGAATTGGGAATCTGTGTCAAAACTTTGTTAGGAATTATGTGATCCTTACTAGCTGGAAGTAAGGGAGATGGGGCATGAAGTTATTTCTAGGAGCTGGAGACATAATACGTTTAGCTCAGTTCTGGGCATCTTTGAAATACCTAAACTAACTTGTTCCTACATACAAACTTGCCACTTTGAATGAGAATGTGCTTGCTTACAGCAACGTGCTATATGATCTGAATGCCCGAATTGGGAATCTGTGTCAAAACTTTGTTAGGAATTATGTGATCCTTACTAGCTGGAAGTAAGGGAGATGGGGCATGAAGTTATTTCTAGGAGTTGGAGACATACAACGTTTAGCTCAGTTCTGGGCATCTTTGAAATACCTATACAAACTTGTTCCTACATAGTAACTTGCCACTTTGAATGAGAATGTGCTTGCTTGCAGCAACGTGCTATATGTTCTGAATGCCCGAATTGGGAATCTGTGTCAAAACTTTGTTCGGAATTATGTGATCCTTACTAGCTGGAAGTAAGGGAGATGGGGCATGAAGTTATTTCTAGGAGTTGGACACATACCAAGTTTAGCTCAGTTCTGGGCATCTTTGAAATACCTATACAAACTTGTTCCTACATAGTAACTTGCAACTTTGAATGAGAAGGTGCTTGCTTACAGCAACGTGCTATATGTTCTGAATGCCCGAATTGGGAATCTGTGCCAAAACTTTGTTAGGAATTATGTGATCCTTACTAGCTGGAAGTAAGGGAGATGGGGCATGAAGTTATTTCTAGGAGTTGGAGACATAAAACGTTTAGCTCAGCTCTGGGCATCTTTGAAATACCTAAACTAACTTGTTCCTACATAGTAACTTGCCACTTTGAATGAGAATGTGCTTGCTTACAGCAACGTGCTATATGATCTGAATGCCCGAATTGGGAATCTGTGTCAAAACTTTGTTAGGAATTATGAGATCCTTACTAGCTGGAAGTAAGGGAGATGGGGCATGAAGTTATTTCTAGGAGTTGGAGACATACAACGTTTAGCTCAGTTCTGGGCATCTTTGAAATACCTATACAAACTTGTTCCTACATAGTAACTTGCCACTTTGAATGAGAATGTGCTTGCTTGCAGCAACGTGCTATATGTTCTGAATGCCCGAATTGGGAATCTGTGTCAAAACTTTGTTCGGAATTATGTGATCCTTACTAGCTGGAAGTAAGGGAGATGGGGCATGAAGTTATTTCTAGGAGTTGGACACATACCAAGTTTAGCTCAGTTCTGGGCATCTTTGAAATACCTATACAAACTTGTTCCTACATAGTAACTTGCCACTTTGAATGAGAATGAGCTTGCTTGCAGCAACGTGCTATATGTTCTGAATGCCCGAATTGGGAATCTGTGTCAAAACTTTGTTCGTAATTATGTGATCCTTACTAGCTGGAAGTAAGTGAGATGGGGCATGAAGTTATTTCTAGGAGTTGGACACATACCAAGTTTAGCTCAGTTCTGGGCATCTTTGAAATACCTATACAAACTTGTTCCTACACAGTAACTTGCAACTTTGAATGAGAATGTGCTTGCTTACAGCAACGTGCTATATGTTCTGAATGCCCGAATTGGGAATCTGTGTCAAAACTTTGTTAGGAATTATGTGATCCTTACTAGCTGGAAGTAAGGGAGATGGGGCATGAAGTTATTTCTAGGAGTTGGAGACATAATACGTTTAGCTCAGTTCTGGGCATCTTTGAAATACCTAAACTAACTTGTTCCTACATACTAACTTGCCACTTTGAATGAGAATGTGCTTGCTTACAGCAACGTGCTATATGATCTGAATGCCCGAATTGGGAATCTGTGTCAAAACTTTGTTAGGAATTATGTGATCCTTACTAGCTGGAAGTAAGGGAGATGGGGCATGAAGTTATTTCTAGGAGTTGGAGACATACAACGTTTAGCTCAGTTCTGGGCATCTTTGAAATACCTATACAAACTTGTTCCTACATAGTAACTTGCCACTTTGAATGAGAATGTGCTTGCTTGCAGCAACGTGCTATATGTTCTGAATGCCCGAATTGGGAATCTGTGTCAAAACTTTGTTCGGAATTATGTGATCCTTACTAGCTGGAAGTAAGGGAGATGGGGCATGAAGTTATTTCTAGGAGTTGGACACATACCAAGTTTAGCTCAGTTCTGGGCATCTTTGAAATACCTATACAAACTTGTTCCTACATAGTAACTTGCAACTTTGAATGAGAAGGTGCTTGCTTACAGCAACGTGCTATATGTTCTGAATGCCCGAATTGGGAATCTGTGCCAAAACTTTGTTAGGAATTATGTGATCCTTACTAGCTGGAAGTAAGGGAGATGGGGCATGAAGTTATTTCTAGGAGTTGGAGACATAAAACGTTTAGCTCAGCTCTGGGCATCTTTGAAATACCTAAACTAACTTGTTCCTACATAGTAACTTGCCACTTTGAATGAGAATGTGCTTGCTTACAGCAACGTGCTATATGATCTGAATGCCCGAATTGGGAATCTGTGTCAAAACTTTGTTAGGAATTATGAGATCCTTACTAGCTGGAAGTAAGGGAGATGGGGCATGAAGTTATTTCTAGGAGTTGGAGACATACAACGTTTAGCTCAGTTCTGGGCATCTTTGAAATACCTATACAAACTTGTTCCTACATAGTAACTTGCCACTTTGAATGAGAATGTGCTTGCTTGCAGCAACGTGCTATATGTTCTGAATGCCCGAATTGGGAATCTGTGTCAAAACTTTGTTCGGAATTATGTGATCCTTACTAGCTGGAAGTAAGGGAGATGGGGCATGAAGTTATTTCTAGGAGTTGGACACATACCAAGTTTAGCTCAGTTCTGGGCATCTTTGAAATACCTATACAAACTTGTTCCTACATAGTAACTTGCCACTTTGAATGAGAATGAGCTTGCTTGCAGCAACGTGCTATATGTTCTGAATGCCCGAATTGGGAATCTGTGTCAAAACTTTGTTCGTAATTATGTGATCCTTACTAGCTGGAAGTAAGTGAGATGGGGCATGAAGTTATTTCTAGGAGTTGGACACATACCAAGTTTAGCTCAGTTCTGGGCATCTTTGAAATACCTATACAAACTTGTTCCTACACAGTAACTTGCAACTTTGAATGAGAATGTGCTTGCTTACAGCAACGTGCTATATGTTCTGAATGCCCGAATTGGGAATCTGTGTCAAAACTTTGTTAGGAATTATGTGATCCTTACTAGCTGGAAGTAAGGGAGATGGGGCATGAAGTTATTTCTAGGAGTTGGAGACATACAACGTTTAGCTCAGTTCTGGGCATCTTTGAAATACCTATACAAACTTGTTCCTACACAGTAACTTGCCACTTTGAATGAGAAAGTGCTTGCTTGCAGCAACGTGCTATATGTTCTGAACGCCAGAATAGGGAATCTGTGTCAAAACTTTGTTCGGAATAATGTGATCCTTACTAGCTGGAAGTAAGGGAGATGGGGCATGAAGTTATTTCTAGGAGTTGGACACACACCAAGTTTAGCTCAGTTCTGGGCATCTTTGAAATACCTATACAAACTTGTTCCTTCACAGTAACTTGCAACTTTGAATGAGAATGTGCTTGCTTACAGCAACGTGCTATATGTTCTGAATGCCCGAATTGGGAATCTGTGTCAAAACTTTGTTAGGAATTATGTGATCCTTACTAGCTGGAAGTAAGGGAGATGGGGCATGAAGTTATTGCTGGGAGTTGGACACATACCAAGTATAGCTCAGTTCTGGGCATCTTTGAAATACCTATACAAACTTGTTCCTACATAGTAACTTGCAACTTTGAATGAGAATGTGCTTGCTTACAGCAACGTGCTATATGTTCTGAATGCCCGAATTGGGAATCTGTGTCAAAACTTTGTTAGGAATTATGTGATCCTTACTAGATGGAAGTAAGGGAGCTGGGGCATGAAGTGATTTCTAGGAGTTGGAGACATAAAACGTTTAGCTCAGTTCTGGGCATCTTTGAAATACCTAAACTAACTTGTTCCTACATAGTAACTTGCCACTTTGAATGAGAATGTGCTTGCTTACAGCAACGTGCTATATGATCTGAATGCCCGAATTGGGAATCTGTGTCAAAACTTTGTCAGGAATTATGTGATCCTTACTAGCTGGAAGTAAGGGAGATGGGGCATGAAGTTATTTCTGGGAGTTGGACACACACCAAGTTTAGCTCAGTTCTGGGCATCTTTGAAATACCTAAACTAACATGTTCCTACATAGTAACTTGCCACTTTGAATGAGAATGTGCTTGCTTGCAGCAACGTGCTATATGTTCTGAATGCCCGAATTGGGAATCTGTGTCAAAACTTTGTTCGGAATTATGTGATCCTTACTAGCTGGAAGTAAGGGAGTTGGGGCATGAAGTTATTTCTAGGAGTTGGACACATACCAAGTTTAGCTCAGTTCTGGGCATCTTTGAAATACCTATACAAACTTGTTCCTACATAGTAACTTGCAACTTTGAATGAGAATGTGCTTGCTTACAGCAACGTGCTATATGTTCTGAATGCCCGAATTGGGAATCTGTGTCAAAACTTTGTTAGGAATTATGTGATCCTTACTAGCTGGAAGTAAGGGAGATGGGGCATTAAGTTATTTCTAGGAGTTGGATACATAATACGTTTAGCTCAGTTCTGGGCATCTTTGAAATACCTAAACTAACTTGTTCCTACATACTAACTTGCCACTTTGAATGAGAATGTGCTTGCTTACAGCAACGTGCTATATGATCTGAATGCCCGAATTGGGAATCTGTGTCAAAACTTTGTTCGGAATTATGTGATCCTTACTAGCTGGAAGTAAGGGAGATGGGGCATGAAGTTATTTCTAGGAGTTGGACACATACCAAGTTTAGCTCAGTTCTGGGCATCTTTGAAATACCTATACAAACTTGTTCCTACATAGTAACTTGCAACTTTGAACGAGAATGTGCTTGCTTACAGCAACGTGCTATATGTTCTGAATGCCCGAATTGGGAATCTGTGTCAAAACTTTGTTAGGAATTATGTGATCCTTACTATCTGGAAGTAAGGGAGATGGGGCATGAAGTTATTTCTAGGAGTTGGAGACATACAACGTTTAGCTCAGTTCTGGGCATCTTTGAAATACCTATACAAACTTGTTCCTACACAGTAACTTGCCACTTTGAATGAGAAAGTGCTTGCTTGCAGCAACGTGCTATATGTTCTGAACGCCAGAATAGGTAATCTGTGTCAAAACTTTGTTCGGAATTATGTGATCCTTACTAGCTGGAAGTAAGGGAGATGGGGCATGAAGTTATTTCTAGGAGTTGGACACACACCAAGTTTAGCTCAGTTCTGGGCATCTTTGAAATACCTATACAAACTTGTTCCTACACAGTAACTTGCAACTTTGAATGAGAATGTGCTTGCTTACAGCAACGTGCTATATGTTCTGAATGTCCGAATTGGGAATCTGTGTCAAAACTTTGTTAGGAATTATGTGATCCTTACTAGCTGGAAGTAAGGGAGATGGGGCATGAAGTTATTTCTGGGAGTTGGACACATACCAAGTTTAGCTCAGTTCTGGGCATCTTTGAAATACCTATACAAACTTGTTCCTACATAGTAACTTGCAACTTTGAATGAGAATGTGCTTGCTTACAGCAACGTGCTATATGTTCTGAATGCCCGAATTGGGAATCTGTGTCAAAACTTTGTTAGGAATTATGTGATCCTTACTAGATGGAAGTAAGGGAGCTGGGGCATGAAGTGATTTCTAGGAGTTGGAGACATAAAACGTTTAGCTCAGTTCTGGGCATCTTTGAAATACCTAAACTAACTTGTTCCTACATAGTAACTTGCCACTTTGAATGAGAATGTGCATGCTTACAGCAACGTGCTATATGATCTGAATGCCCGAATTGGGAATCTGTGTCAAAACTTTGTCAGGAATTATGTGATCCTTACTAGCTGGAAGTAAGGGAGATGGGGCATGAAGTTATTTCTGGGAGTTGGACACACACCAAGTTTAGCTCAGTTCTGGGCATCTTTGAAATACCTAAACTAACTTGTTCCTACATAGTAACTTGCCACTTTGAATGAGAATGTGCTTGCTTGCAGCAACGTGCTATATGTTCTGAATGCCCGAATTGGGAATCTGTGTCAAAACTTTGTTCGGAATTATGTGATCCTTACTAGCTGGAAGTAAGGGAGTTGGGGCATGAAGTTATTTCTAGGAGTTGGACACATACCAAGTTTAGCTCAGTTCTGGGCATCTTTGAAATACCTATACAAACTTGTTCCTACATAGTAACTTGCAACTTTGAATGAGAATGTGCTTGCTTACAGCAACGTGCTATATGTTCTGAATGCCCGAATTGGGAATCTGTGTCAAAACTTTGTTAGGAATTATGTGATCCTTACTAGCTGGAAGTAAGGGAGATGGGGCATGAAGTTATTTCTAGGAGTTGGATACATAATACGTTTAGCTCAGTTCTGGGCATCTTTGAAATACCTAAACTAACTTGTTCCTACATACTAACTTGCCACTTTGAATGAGAATGTGCTTGCTTACAGCAACGTGCTATATGATCTGAATGCCCGAATTGGGAATCTGTGTCAAAACTTTGTTCGGAATTATGTGATCCTTACTAGCTGGAAGTAAGGGAGATGGGGCATGAAGTTATTTCTAGGAGTTGGACACTTACCAAGTTTAGCTCAGTTAAGGGCATCTTTGAAATACCTATACAAACTTGTTCCTACATAGTAACTTGCCACTTTGAATGAGAATGTGCTTGCTTGCAGCAACGTGCTATATGTTCTGAATGCCCGAATTGGGAATCTGTGTCAAAACTTTGTTCGGAATTATGTGATCCTTATTAGCTGGAAGTAAGGGAGATGGGGCATGAAGTTATTTCTGGGAGTTGGACACATACCAAGTTTAGCTCAGTTCTGGGCATCTTTGAAATACCTATACAAACTTGTTCCTACATAGTAACTTGCAACTTTGAATGAGAATGTGCTTGCTTACAGCAACGTGCTATATGTTCTGAATGCCCGAATTGGGAATCTGTGTCAAAACTTTGTTCGGAATTATGTGATCCTTACTAGATGGAAGTAAGGGAGATGGCGCATGAAGTTATTTCTAGGAGTTGGAGACATAAAACGTTTAGCTCAGTTCTGGGCATCTTTGAAATACCTATACAAACTTGTTCCTACACAGTAACTTGCAACTTTGAATGAGAATGTGCTTGCTTACAGCAACGTGCTATATGTTCTGAATGCCCGAATTGGGAATCTGTGTCAAAACTTTGTTAGGAATTATGTGATCCTTACTAGCTGGAAGTAAGGGAGATGGGGCATGAAGTTATTTCTAGGAGTTGGAGACATACAACTTTTAGCTCAGTTCTGGGCATCTTTGAAATACCTATACAAACTTGTTCCTACATAGTAACTTGCCACTTTGAATGAGAATGTGCTTGCTTACAGCAACGTGCTATATGTTCTGAATGTCCGAATTGGGAATCTGTGTCAAAACTTTGTTAGGAATTATGTGATTCTTACCAGCTGGAAGTAAGGGAGATGGGGCATGAAGTTATTTCTAGGAGTTGGAGACATAAAACGTTTAGCTCAGTTCTGGGCATCTTTAAAATACCTAAACTAACTTGTTCCTACATAGTAACTTGCCACTTTGAATGAGAATGTGCTTGCTTACAGCAACGTGCTATATGATCTGAATGCCCGAATTGGGAATCTGTGTCAAAACTTTGTTAGGAATTATGTGATCCTTACTAGCTGGAAGTAAGGGTGATGGGGCATGAAGTTATTTCTAGGAGTTGGAGACATAAAACGTTTAGCTCAGTTCTGGGCATCTTTGAAATACCTATACAAACTTGTTCCTACATAGTAACTTGCCACTTTGAATGAGAATGTGCTTGCTTGCAGCAACGTGCTATATGTTCTGAATGCCCGAATTGGGAATCTGTGTCAAAACTTTGTTCGGAATTATGTGATCCTTAGTAGCTGGAAGTAAGGGAGATGGGGCATGAAGTTATTTCTGGGAGTTGGACACACACCAAGTTTAGCTCAGTTCTGGGCATCTTTGAAATACCTATACAAACTTGTTCCTACATAGTAACTTGCCACTTTGAATGAGAATGTGCTTGCTTGCAGCAACGTGCTATATGTTCTGAATGCCCGAATTGGGAATCTGTGTCAAAACTTTGTTCGGAATTATGTGATCCTTACTAGCTGGAAGTAAGGGAGATGGGGCATGAAGTTATTTCTAGGAGTTGGACACATACCAAGTTTAGCTCAGTTCTGGGCATCTTTGAAATACCTATACAAACTTGTTCCTACATAGTAACTTGCAACTTTGAATGAGAATGTGCTTGCTTACAGCAACGTGCTATATGTTCTGAATGCCCGAATTGGGAATCTGTGTCAAAACTTTGTTCGGAATTATGTGATCCTTACTAGCTGGAAGTAAGGGAGATGGGGCATGAAGTTATTTCTAGGAGTTGGAGACATAAAACGTTTAGCTCAGTTCTGGGCATCTTTGAAATACCTAAACTAACTTGTTCCTACATACTAACTTGCCACTTTGAATGAGAATGTGCTTGCTTACAGCAACGTGCTATATGATCTGAATGCCCGAATTGGGAATCTGTGTCAAAACTTTGTTAGGAATTATGTGATCCTTACTAGCTGGAAGTAAGGGAGATGGGGCATGAATTTATTTCTAGGAGTTGGAGACATACAACGTTTAGCTCAGTTCTGGGCATCTTTGAAATACCTATACAAACTTGTTCCTACATAGTAACTTGCCACTTTGAATGAGAATGTGCTTGCTTGCAGCAACGTGCTATATGTTCTGAATGCCCGAATTGGGAATCTGTGTCAAAACTTTGTTCGGAATTATGTGATCCTTACTAGCTGGAAGTAAGTGAGATGGGGCATGAAGTTATTTCTAGGAGTTGGAGACATAAAACGTTTAGCTCAGTTCTGGGCATCTTTGAAATACCTAAACTAACTTGTTCCTACATAGTAACTTGCCACTTTGAATGAGAATGTGCTTGCTTACAGCAACGTGCTATATGATCTGAATGCCCGAATTGGGAATCTGTGTCAAAACTTTGTTAGGAATTATGTGATCCTTACTAGCTGGAAGTAAGGGAGATGGGGCATGAAGTTATTTCTAGGAGTTGGAGACATAGAACGTTTAGCTCAGTTCTGGGCATCTTTGAAATACCTATACAAACTTGTTCCTACATAGTAACTTGCCACTTTGAATGATAATGTGCTTGCTTGCAGCAACGTGCTATATGTTCTGAATGCCCGAATTGGGAATCTGTGTCAAAACTTTGTTCGGAATTATGTGATCCTTACTAGCTGGAAGTAAGGGAGATGGGGCATGAAGTTATTTCTAGGAGTTGGACACATACCAAGTTTAGCTCAGTTCTGGGCATCTTTGAAATACCTATACAAACTTGTTCCTACATAGTAACTTGCAACTTTGAATGAGAATGTGCTTGCTTACAGCAACGTGCTATATGTTCTGAATGCCCGAATTGGGAATCTGTGTCAAAACTTTGTTAGGAATTATGTGATCCTTACTATCTGGAAGTAAGGGAGATGGGGCATGAAGTTATTTCTAGGAGTTGGAGACATACAACGTTTAGCTCAGTTCTGGGCATCTTTGAAATACCTATACAAACTTGTTCCTACACAGTAACTTGCCACTTTGAATGAGAAAGTGCTTGCTTGCAGCAACGTGCTATATGTTCTGAACGCCAGAATAGGTAATCTGTGTCAAAACTTTGTTCGGAATTATGTGATCCTTACTAGCTGGAAGTAAGGGAGATGGGGCATGAAGTTATTTCTAGGAGTTGGACACACACCAAGTTTAGCTCAGTTCTGGGCATCTTTGAAATACCTATACAAACTTGCTCCTACACAGTAACTTGCAACTTTGAATGAGAATGTGCTTGCTTACAGCAACGTGCTATATGTTCTGAATGTCCGACTTGGGAATCTGTGTCAAAACTTTGTTAGGAATTATGTGATCCTTACTAGCTGGAAGTAAGGGAGATGGGGCATGAAGTTATTTCTTGGAGTTGGAGACATACAACGTTTAGCTCAGTTCTGGGCATCTTTGAAATACCTATACAAACTTGTTCCTACATAGTAACTTGCCACTTTGAATGAGAATGTGCTTGCTTGCAGCAACGTGCTATATGTTCTGAATGCCCGAATTGGGAATCTGTGTCAAAACTTTGTTCGGAATTATGTGATCCTTACTAGCTGGAAGTAAGGGAGATGGGGCATGAAGTTATTTCTAGGAGTTGGAGATATACAACGTTTAGCTCAGTTCTGGGCATCTTTGAAATACCTATACAAACTTGTTCCTACACAGTAACTTGCAACTTTGAATGAGAATGTGCTTGCTTACAGCAACGTGCTATATGTTCTGAATGCCCGAATTGGGAATCTGTGTCAAAACTTTGTTAGGAATTATGTGATCCTTACTAGCTGGAAGTAAGGGAGATGGGGCATGAAGTTATTTCTAGGAGTTGGAGACATAATACGTTTAGCTCAGTTCTGGGCATCTTTGAAATACCTAAACTAACTTGTTCCTACATAGTAACTTGCCACTTTGAATGAGAATGTGCTTGCTTACAGCAACGTGCTATATGATCTGAATGCCCGAATTGGGAATCTGTGTCAAAACTTTGTTAGGAATTATGTGATCCTTACTAGCTGGAAGTAAGGGAGATGGGGCATGAATTTATTTCTAGGAGTTGGAGACATACAACGTTTAGCTCAGTTCTGGGCATCTTTGAAATACCTATACAAACTTGTTCCTACATAGTAACTTGCCACTTTGAATGAGAATGTGCTTGCTTGCAGCAACGTGCTATATGTTCTGAATGCCCGAATTGGGAATCTGTGTCAAAACTTTGTTAGGAATTATGTGATCCTTACTAGCTGGAAGTAAGGGAGATGGGGCATGAAGTTATTTCTAGGAGTTGGACACATACCAGGTTAAGCTCAGTTCTGGGCGTCTTTGAAATACCTATACAAACTTGTTCCTACATAGTAACTTGCAACTTTGAATGAGAATGTGCTTGCTTACAGCAACGTGCTATATGTTCTGAATGCCCGAATTGGGAATCTGTGTCAAAACTTTGTTAGGAATTATGTGATCCTTACTAGCTGGAAGTAAGGGAGATGGGGCATGAAGTTATTTCTAGGAGTTGGAGACATAAAACGTTTAGCTCAGTTCTGGGCATCTTTAAAATACCTAAACTAACTTGTTCCTACATAGTAACTTGCCACTTTGAATGAGAATGTGCTTGCTTACAGCAACGTGCTATATGATCTGAATGCCCGAATTGGGAATCTGTGTCAAAACTTTGTTAGGAATTATGTGATCCTTACTAGCTGGAAGTAAGGGTGATGGGGCATGAAGTTATTTCTAGGAGTTGGAGACATACAACGTTTAGCTCAGTTCTGGGCATCTTTGAAATACCTATACAAACTTGTTCCTACATAGTAACTTGCCACTTTGAATGAGAATGTGCTTGCTTGCAGCAACGTGCTATATGTTCTGAATGCCCGAATTGGGAATCTGTGTCAAAACTTTGTTCGGAATTATGTGATCCTTACTAGCTGGAAGTAAGGGAGATGGGGCATGAAGTTATTTCTAGGAGTTGGACACATACCAAGTTTAGCTCAGTTCTGGGCATCTTTGAAATACCTATACAAACTTGTTCCTACACAGTAACTTGCAACTTTGAATGAGAATGTGCTTGCTTACAGCAACGTGCTATATGATCTGAATGCCCGAATTGGGAATCTGTGTCAAAACTTTGTTAGGAATTATGTGATCCTTACTAGCTGAAAGTAAGGGTGATGGGGCATGAAGTTATTTCTATGAGTTGGAGACATACAACGTTTAGCTCAGTTCTGGGCATCTTTGAAATACCTATACAAACTTGTTCCTACACAGTAACTTGCAACTTTGAATGAGAATGTGCTTGCTTACAGCAACGTGCTATATGATCTGAATGCCCGAATTGGGAATCTGTGTCAAAACTTTGTTAGGAATTATGTGATCCTTACTAGCTGAAAGTAAGGGTGATGGGGCATGAAGTTATTTCTATGAGTTGGAGACATACAACGTTTAGCTCAGTTCTGGGCATCTTTGAAATACCTATACAAACTTGTTCCTACATAGTAACTTGCTACTTTGAATGAGAATGTGCTTGCTTGCAGCAACGTGCTATATGTTCTGAATGCCCGAATTGGGAATCTGTGTCAAAACTTTGTTCGGAATTATGTGATCCTTACTAGCTGGAAGTAAGGGAGATGGGGCATGAAGTTATTTCTAGGAGTTGGACACATACCAAGTTTAGCTCAGTTCTGGGCATCTTTGAAATACCTATACAAACTTGTTCCTACACAGTAACTTGCAACTTTGAATGAGAATGTGCTTGCTTACAGCAACGTGCTATATGTTCTGAATGCCCGAATTGGGAATCTGTGTCAAAACTTTGTTAGGAATTATGTGATCCTTACTAGCTGGAAGTAAGGGAGATGGGGCATGAAGTTATTTCTAGGAGTTGGAGACATACAACGTTTAGCTCAGTTCTGGGCATCTTTGAAATACCTATACAAACTTGTTCCTACATAGTAACTTGCCACTTTGAATGAGAATGTGCTTGCTTGCAGCAACGTGCTATATGATCTGAGTGCCCAAATTGGGAATCTGTGTCAAAACTTTGTCAGGAATTATGTGATCCTTACTAGCTGGAAGTAAGGGAGATGGGGCATGAAGTTATTTCTAGGAGTTGGACACACACCAAGTTTAGCTCAGTTCTGGGCATCTTTGAAATACCTATACAAACTTGTTCCTACATAGTAACTTGCCACTTTGAATGAGAATGTGCTTGCTTGCAGCAACGTGCTATATGTTCTGAATGCCCGAATTGGGAATCTGTGTCAAAACTTTGTTCGGAATTATGTGATCCTTACTAGCTGGAAGTAAGGGAGATGGGGCATGAAGTTATTTCTAGGAGTTGGACACATACCAAGTTTAGCTCAGTTCTGAGCATCTTTGAAATACCTATACAAACTTGTTCCTACATAGTAACTTGCAACTTTGAATGAGAATGTGCTTGCTTACAGCAACGTGCTATATGTTCTGAATGCCCGAATTGGGAATCTGTGTCAAAACTTTGTTAGGAATTATGTGATCCTTACTAGCTGGAAGTAAGGGAGATGGGGCATGAAGTTATTTCTAGGAGTTGGAGACATACAACGTTTAGCTCAGTTCTGGGCATCTTTGAAATACCTATACAAACTTGTTCCTACATAGTAACTTGCCACTTTGAATGAGAATGTGCTTGCTTGCAGCAACGTGCTATATGTTCTGAATGCCAGAATTGGGAATCTGTGTCAAAACTTTGTTCGGAATTATGTGATCCTTACTAGCTGGAAGTAAGGGAGATGGGGCATGAAGTTATTTCTAGGAGTTGGACACATACCAAGTTTAGCTCAGTTCTGGGCATCTTTGAAATACCTATACAAACTTATTCCTACACAGTAACTTGCAACTTTGAATGAGAATGTGCTTGCTTACAGCAACGTGCTATATGTTCTGAATGCCCGAATTGGGAATCTGTGTCAAAACTTTGTTCGGAATTATGTGATCCTTACTAGCTGGAAGTAAGGGAGATGGGGCATGAAGTTATTTCTAGGAGTTGGACACATACCAAGTTTAGCTCAGTTCTGGGCATCTTTGAAATACCTATACAAACTTGTTCCTACACAGTAACTTGCAACTTTGAATGAGAATGTGCTTGCTTATAGCAACGTGCTATATGTTCTGAATGCCCGAATTGGGAATCTGTGTCAAAACTTTGTTAGGAATTACGTGATCCTTACTAGCTGGAAGTAAGGGAGATGGGGCATGAAGTTATTTCTAGGAGTTGGAGACATACAACGTTTAGTTCAGTTCTGGGCATCTTTGAAATACCTATACAAACTTGTTCCTACATAGTAACTTGCCACTTTGAATGAGAATGTGCTTGCTTGCAGCAACGTGCTATATGCTCTGAATGCCAGAATTGGGAATCTGTGTCAAAACTTTGTTCGGAATTATGTGATCCTTACTAGCTGGAAGTAAGGGAGATGGGGCATGAAGTTATTTCTAGGAGTTGGACACATACCAAGTTTAGCTCAGTTCTGGGCATCTTTGAAATACCTATACAAACTTGTTCCTACACAGTAACTTGCAACTTTGAATGAGAATGTGCTTGCTTACAGCAACGTGCTATATGTTCTGAATGCCCGAATTGGGAATCTGTGTCAAAACTTTGTTAGGAATTATGTGATCCTTACTAGCTGGAAGTAAGGGAGATGGGGCATGAAGTTATTTCTAGGAGTTGGAGACATACAACGTTTTGCTCAGTTCTGGGCATCTTTGAAATACCTATACAAACTTGTTCCTACATAGTAACTTGCCACTTTGAATGAGAATGTGCTTGCTTGCAGCAACGTGCTATATGTTCTGAATGCCCGAATTGTGAATCTGTGTCAAAACTTTGTTCGGAATTATGTGATCCTTACTAGCTGGAAGTAAGGGAGATGGGGCATGAAGTTATTTCTAGGAGTTGGACACATACCAAGTTTAGCTCAGTTCTGGGCATCTTTGAAATACCTATACAAACTTGTTCCTACATAGTAACTTGCAACTTTGAATGAGAATGTGCTTGCTTACAGCAACGTGCTATATGTTCTGATTGCCCGAATTGGGAATCTGTGTCAAAACTTTGTTAGGAATTATGTGATCCTTACTAGCTGGAAGTAAGGGAGATGGGGCATGAAGTTATTTCTAGGAGTTGGACACATACAACGTTTAGCTCAGTTCTGGGCATCTTTGAAATACCTATACAAACTTGTTCCTACACAGTAACTTGCAACTTTGAATGAGAATGTGCTTGCTTGCAGCAACATGCTATATGATCTAAATGCCCGAATTGGGAATCTGTGTCAAAACTTTGTCAGGAATTATGTGATCCTTACTAGCTGGAAGTAAGGGAGATGGGGCATGAAGTTATTTCTGGGAGTTGGACACACACCAAGTTTAGCTCAGTTCTGGGCATCTTTGAAATACCTATACAAACTTGTTCCTACATAATAACTTGCCACTTTGAATGAGAATGTGCTTGCTTGCAGCAACGTGCTATATGTTCTGAATGCCCGAATTGGGAATCTGTGTCAAAACTTTGTTCGGAATTATGTGATCCTTACTAGCTGGAAGTAAGGGAGATGGGGCATGAAGTTATTTCTAGGAGTTGGACACATACCAAGTTTAGCTCAGTTCTGGGCATCTTTGAAATACCTATACAAACTTGTTCCTACATAGTAACTTGCAACTTTGAATGAGAATGTGCTTGCTTACAGCAACGTGCTATATGTTCTGAATGCCCGAATTGGGAATCTGTGTCAAAACTTTGTCAGGAATTATGTGATCCTTACTAGCTGGAAGTAAGGGAGATGGGGCATGAAGTTATTTCTAGGAGTTGGAGACATAATACGTTTAGCTCAGTTCTGGGCATCTTTGAAATACCTAAACTAACTTGTTCCTACATAGTAACTTGCAACTTTGAATGAGAATGTGCTTGCTTACAGCAACGTGGTATATGATCTGAATGCCCGAATTGGGAATCTGTGTCAAAACTTTGTTAGGAATTATGTGATCCTTACTAGCTGGAAGTAAGGGAGATGGGGCATGAATTTATTTCTAGGAGTTGGAGACATACAACGTTTAGCTCAGTTCTGGGCATCTTTGAAATACCTATACAAACTTGTTCCTACATAGTAACTTGCCACTTTGAATGAGAATGTGCTTGCTTGCAGCAACGTGCTATATGTTCTGAACGCCCGAATTGGGAATCTGTGTCAAAACTTTGTTAGGAATTATGTGATCCTTACTAGCTGGAAGTAAGGGAGATGGGGCATGAAGTTATTTCTAGGAGTTGGACACATACCAAGTTTAGCTCAGTTCTGGGCTTCTTTGAAATACCTATACAAACTTGTTCCTACATAGTAACTTGCAACTTTGAATGAGAATGTGCTTGCTTACAGCAACGTGCTATATGTTCTGAATGCCCGAATTGGGAATCTGTGTCAAAACTTTGTTAGGAATTATGTGATCCTTACTAGCTGGAAGTAAGGGAGATGGGGCATGAAGTTATTTCTAGGAGTTGGACACATACCAAGTTTAGCTCAGTTCTGGGCATCTTTGAAATACCTATACAAACTTGTTCCTACACAGTAACTTGCAACTTTGAATGAGAATGTGCTTGCTTACAGCAACGTGCTATATGTTCTGAATGCCCGAATTGGGAATCTGTGTCAAAACTTTGTTAGGAATTATGTGATCCTTACTAGCTGGAAGTAAGGGAGATGGGGCATGAAGTTATTTCTAGGAGTTGGACACATACCAAGTTTAGCTCAGTTCTGGGCATCTTTGAAATACCTATACAAACTTGTTCCTACATAGTAACTTGCAACTTTGAATGAGAATGTGCTTGCTTACAGCAACGTGCTATATGTTCTGAATGCCCGAATTGGGAATCTGTGTCAAAACTTTGTTAGGAATTATGTGATCCTTACTAGCTGGAAGTAAGGGAGATGGGGCATGAAGTTATTTCTAGGAGTTGGACACATACCAAGTTTAGCTCAGTTCTGGGCATCTTTGAAATACCTATACAAACTTGTTCCTACACAGTAACTTGCAACTTTGAATGAGAATGTGCTTGCTTACAGCAACGTGCTATATGTTCTGAATGCCCGAATTGGGAATCTGTGTCAAAACTTTGTTCGGAATAATGTGATCCTTACTAGCTGGAAGTAAGGGAGATGGGGCATGAAGTTATTTCTAGGAGTTGGACACATACCAAGTTTAGCTCAGTTCTGGGCATCTTTGAAATACCTATACAAACTTGTTCCTACACAGTAACTTGCAACTTTGAATGAGAATGTGCTTGCTTACAGCAACGTGCTATATGATCTGAATGCCCGAATTGGGAATCTGTGTCAAAACTTTGTTCGGAATTATGTGATCCTTACTAGCTGGAAGTAAGGGTGATGGGGCATGAAGTTATTTCTAGGAGTTGGAGACATACAACGTTTAGCTCAGTTCTGGGCATCTTTGAAATACCTATACAAACTTGTTCCTACATAGTAACTTGCCACTTTGAATGAGAATGTGCTTGCTTGCAGCAACGTGCTATATGTTCTGAATGCCCGAATTGGGAATCTGTGTCAAAACTTTGTTCGGAATTATGTGATCCTTTCTAGCTGGAAGTAAGGGAGATGGGGCATGAAGTTATTTCTAGGAGTTGGAGACATACAACGTTTAGCTCAGTTCTGGGCATCTTTGAAATACCTATACAAACTTGTTCCTACACAGTAACTTGCTACTTTGAATGAGAATGTGCTTGCTTGCAGCAACGTGCTATATGTTCTGAATGCCCGAATTGGGAATCTGTGTCAAAACTTTGTTCGGAATTATGTGATCCTTACTAGCTGGAAGTAAGGGAGATGGGGCATGAAGTTATTTCTAGGAGTTGGACACATACCAAGTTTAGCTCAGTTCTGGGCATCTTTGAAATACCTATACAAACTTGTTCCTACACAGTAACTTGCAACTTTGAATGAGAATGTGCTTGCTTACAGCAACGTGCTATATGTTCTGAATGCCCGAATTGGGAATCTGTGTCAAAACTTTGTTAGGAATTATGTGATCCTTACTAGCTGGAAGTAAGGGAGATGGGGCATGAAGTTATTTCTAGGAGTTGGAGACATACAACGTTTAGCTCAGTTCTGGGCATCTTTGAAATACCTATACAAACTTGTTCCTACATAGTAACTTGCCACTTTGAATGAGAATGTGCTTGCTTGCAGCAACGGGCTATATGATCTGAATGACCAAATTGGGAATCTGTGTCAAAACTTTGTCAAGAATTATGTGATCCTTACTAGCTGGAAGTAAGGGAGATGGGGCATGAAGTTATTTCTGGGAGTTGGACACACACCAAGTTTAGCTCAGTTCTGGGCATCTTTGAAATACCTATACAAACTTGTTCCTACATAGTAACTTGCCACTTTGAATGAGAATGTGCTTGCTTGCAGCAACGTGCTATATGTTCTGAATGCCCGAATTGGGAATCTGTGTCAAAACTTTGTTCGGAATTATGTCATCCTTACTAGCTGGAAGTAAGGGAGATGGGGCATGAAGTTATTTCTAGGAGTTGGACACATACCAAGTTTAGCTCAGTTCTGGGCATCTTTGAAATACCTATACAAACTTGTTCCTACATAGTAACTTGCAACTTTGAATGAGAATGTGCTTGCTTACAGCAACGTGGTATATGTTCTGAATGCCCGAATTGGGAATCTGTGTCAAAACTTTGTTAGGAATTATGTGATCCTTACTAGCTGGAAGTAAGGGAGATGGGGCATGAAGTTATTTCTAGGAGTTGGAGACATAATACGTTTAGCTCAGTTCTGGGCATCTTTGAAATACCTAAACTAACTTGTTCCTACATAGTAACTTGCCACTTTGAATGAGAATGTGCTTGCTTACAGCAACGTGCTATATGATCTGAATGCCCGAATTGGGAATCTGTGTCAAAACTTTGTTAGGAATTATGTGATCCTTACTAGCTGGAAGTAAGGGAGATGGGGCATGAATTTATTTCTAGGATTTGGAGACATACAACGTTTAGCTCAGTTCTGGGCATCTTTGAAATACCTATACAAACTTGTTCCTACATAGTAACTTGCCACTTTGAATGAGAATGTGCTTGCTTGCAGCAACGTGCTATATGTTCTGAATGCCCGAATTGGGAATCTGTGTCAAAACTTTGTTAGGAATTATGTGATCCTTACTAGCTGGAAGTAAGGGAGATGGGGCATGAAGTTATTTCTAGGAGTTGGACACATACCAAGTTTAGCTCAGTTCTGGGCATCTTTGAAATACCTATACAAACTTGTTCCTACATAGTAACTTGCAACTTTGAATGAGAATGTGCTTGCTTACAGCAACGTGCTATATGTTCTGAATGCCCGAATTGGGAATCTGTGTCAAAACTTTGTTCGGAATTATGTGATCCTTACTAGCTGGAAGTAAGGGAGATGGGGCATGAAGTTATTTCTAGGAGTTGGACACATACCAAGTTTAGCTCAGTTCTGGGCATCTTTGAAATACCTATACAAACTTGTTCCTACACAGTAACTTGCAACTTTGAATGAGAATGTGCTTGCTTACAGCAACGTGCTATATGTTCTGAATGCCCGAATTGGGAATCTGTGTCAAAACTTTGTTAGGAATTATGTGATCCTTACTAGCTGGAAGTAAGGGAGATGGGGCATGAAGTTATTTCTAGGAGTTGGACACATACCAAGTTTAGCTCAGTTCTGGGCATCTTTGAAATACCTATACAAACTTGTTCCTACATAGTAACTTGCAACTTTGAATGAGAATGTGCTTGCTTACAGCAACGTGCTATATGTTCTGAATGCCCGAATTGGGAATCTGTGTCAAAACTTTGTTAGGAATTATGTGATCCTTACTAGCTGGAAGTAAGGGAGATGGGGCATGAAGTTATTTCTAGGAGTTGGACACATACCAAGTTTAGCTCAGTTCTTGGCATCTTTGAAATACCTATACAAACTTGTTCCTACACAGTAACTTGCAACTTTGAATGAGAATGTGCTTGCTTACAGCAACGTGCTATATGTTCTGAATGCCAGAATTGGGAATCTGTGTCAAAACTTTGTTCGGAATAATGTGATCCTTACTAGCTGGAAGTAAGGGAGATGGGGCATGAAGTTATTTCTAGGAGTTGGACACATACCAAGTTTAGCTCAGTTCTGGGCATCTTTGAAATACCTATACAAACTTGTTCCTACACAGTAACTTGCAACTTTGAATGAGAATGTGCTTGCTTACAGCAACGTGCTATATGATCTGAATGCCCGAATTGGGAATCTGTGTCAAAACTTTGTTCGGAATTATGTGATCCTTACTAGCTGGAAGTAAGGGTCATGGGGCATGAAGTTATTTCTAGAAGTTGGAGACATACAACGTTTAGCTCAGTTCTGGGCATCTTTGAAATACCTATACAAACTTGTTCCTACATAGTAACTTGCCACTTTGAATGAGAATGTGCTTGCTTGCAGCAACGTGCTATATGTTCTGAATGCCCGAATTGGGAATCTGTGTCAAAACTTTGTTCGGAATTATGTGATCCTTTCTAGCTGGAAGTAAGGGAGATGGGGCATGAAGTTATTTCTAGGAGTTGGAGACATACAACGTTTAGCTCAGTTCTGGGCATCTTTGAAAGACCTATACAAACTTGTTCCTACACAGTAACTTGCAACTTTGAATGAGAATGTGCTTGCTTACAGCAACGTGCTATATGTTCTGAATGCCCGAATTGGGAATCTGTGTCAAAACTTTGTTAGGAATTATGTGATCCTTACTAGCTGGAAGTAAGGGAGATGGGGCATGAAGTTATTTCTAGGAGTTGGAGACATACAACGTTTAGCTCAGTTCTGGGCATCTTTGAAATACCTATACAAACTTGTTCCTACACAGTAACTTGCAACTTTGAATGAGAATGTGCTTGCTTGCAGCAACGTGCTATATGATCTGAATGCCCGAATTGGGAATCTGTGTCAAAACTTTGTCAGGAATTATGTGATCCTTACTAGCTGGAAGTAAGGGAGATGGGGCATGAAGTTATTTCTGGGAGTTGGACACACACCAAGTTTAGCTCAGTTCTGGGCATCTTTGAAATACCTATACAAACTTGTTCCTACATAGTAACTTGCCACTTTGAATGAGAATGTGCTTGCTTGCAGCAACGTGCTATATGTTCTGAATGCCCGAATTGGGAATCTGTGTCAAAACTTTGTTCGGAATTATGTGATCCTTACTAGCTGGAAGTAAGGGAGATGGGGCATGAAGTTATTTCCAGGAGTTGGAGACATACCAAGTTTAGCTCAGTTCTGGGCATCTTTGAAATACCTATACAAACTTGTTCCTACATAGTAACTTGCCACTTTGAATGAGAATGTGCTTGATTGCAGCAACGTGCTATATGTTCTGAATGCCAGAATTGGGAATCTGTGTCAAAACTTTGTTCGGAATTATGTGATCCTTACTAGCTGGAAGTAAGGGAGATGGGGCATGAAGTTATTTCTAGGAGTTGGAGACATAAAACGTTTAGCTCAGTTCTGGGCATCTTTGAAATACCTATACAAACTTGTTCCTACACAGTAACTTGCCACTTTGAATGAGAATGTGCTTGCTTACAGCAACGTGCTATATGTTCTGAATGCCCGAATTGGGAATCTGTGTCAAAACTTTGTTAGGAATTATGTGATCCTTACTAGCTGGAAGTAAGGGAGATGGGGCATGAAGTTATTTCTAGGAGTTGGAGACATACAACGTTTAGCTCAGTTCTGGGCATCTTTGAAATACCTATACAAACTTGTTCCTACATAGTAACTTGCAACTTTGAATGAGAATGTGCTTGCTTGCAGCAACGTGCTATATGTTCTGAATGCCCGAATTGGGAATCTGTGTCAAAACTTTGTTCGGAATTATGTGATCCTTATTAGCTGGAAGTAAGGGAGATGGGGCATGAAGTTATTTCTGGAAGTTGGACACATACCAAGTTTAGCTCAGTTCTGGGCATCTTTGAAATACCTATACAAACTTGTTCCTACATAGTAACTTGCAACTTTGAATGAGAATGTGCTTGCTTGCAGCAACGTGCTATATGTTCTGAATGCCCGAATTGGGAATCTGTGTCAAAACTTTGTTAGGAATTATGTGATCCTTACTAGCTGGAAGTAAGGGAGATGGGGCATGAAGTTTTTTCTAGGAGTTGGAGACATAATACGTTTAGCTCAGTTCTGGGCATCTTTGAAATACCTAAACTAACTTGTTCCTACATAGTAACTTGCCACTTTGAATGAGAATGTGCTTGCTTACAGCAACGTGCTATATGATCTGAATGCCCGAATTGGGAATCTGTGTCAAAACTTTGTTAGGAATTATGTGATCCTTACTAGCTGGAAGTAAGGGAGATGGGGCATGAATTTATTTCTAGGAGTTGGAGACATACAACGTTTAGCTCAGTTCTGGGCATCTTTGAAATACCTATACAAACTTGTTCCTTACATAGTAACTTGCCACTTTGAATGAGAATGTGCTTGCTTGCAGCAACGTGTTATATGTTCTGAATGCCCGAATTGGGAATCTGTGTCAAAACTTTGTTAGGAATTATGTGATCCTTACTAGCTGGAAGTAAGGGAGATGGGGCATGAAGTTATTTCTAGGAGTTGGACACATACCAAGTTTAGCTCAGTTCTTGGCATCTTTGAAATACCTATACAAACTTGTTCCTACACAGTAACTTGCAACTTTGAATGAGAATGTGCTTGCTTACAGCAACGTGCTATATGTTCTGAATGCCAGAATTGGGAATCTGTGTCAAAACTTTGTTCGGAATAATGTGATCCTTACTAGCTGGACGTAAGGGAGATGGGGCATGAAGTTATTTCTAGGAGTTGGACACATACCAAGTTTAGCTCAGTTCTGGGCATCTTTGAAATACCTATACAAACTTGTTCCTACACAGTAACTTGCAACTTTGAATGAGAATGTGCTTGCTTACAGCAACGTGCTATATGATCTGAATGCCCGAATTGGGAATCTGTGTCAAAACTTTGTTCGGAATTATGTGATCCTTACTAGCTGGAAGTAAGGGTGATGGGGCATGAAGTTATTTCTAGGAGTTGGAGACATACAACGTTTAGCTCAGTTCTGGGCATCTTTGAAATACCTATACAAACTTGTTCCTACATAGTAACTTGCCACTTTGAATGAGAATGTGCTTGCTTGCAGCAACGTGCTATATGTTCTGAATGCCCGAATTGGGAATCTGTGTCAAAACTTTGTTCGGAATTATGTGATCCTTTCTAGCTGGAAGTAAGGGAGATGGGGCATGAAGTTATTTCTAGGAGTTGGAGACATACAACGTTTAGCTCAGTTCTGGGCATCTTTGAAATACCTATACAAACTTGTTCCTACACAGTAACTTGCAACTTTGAATGAGAATGTGCTTGCTTGCAGCAACGTGCTATATGATCTGAATGCCCGAATTGGGAATCTGTCTCAAAACTTTGTCAGGAATTATGTGGTCCTTACTAGCTGGAAGTAAGGGAGATGGGGCATGAAGTTATTTCTGGGAGTTGGACACACACCAAGTTTAGCTCAGTTCTGGGCATCTTTGAAATACCTATACAAACTTGTTCCTACATAGTAACTTGCCACTTTGAATGAGAATGTGCTTGCTTGCAGCAACGTGCTATATGTTCTGAATGCCCGAATTGGGAATCTGTGTCAAAACTTTGTTCGGAATTATGTGATCCTTACTAGCTGGAAGTAAGGGAGATGGGGCATGAAGTTATTTCTAGGAGTTGGAGACATACCAAGTTTAGCTCAGTTCTGGGCATCTTTGAAATACCTATACAAACTTGTTCCTACATAGTAACTTGCCACTTTGAATGAGAATGTGCTTGCTTGCAGCAACGTGCTATATGTTCTGAATGCCAGAATTGGGAATCTGTGTCAAAACTTTGTTCGGAATTATGTGATCCTTACTAGCTGGAAGTAAGTGAGATGGGGCATGAAGTTATTTCTAGGAGTTGGAGACATAAAACGTTTAGCTCAGTTCTGGGCATCTTTGAAATACCTATACAAACTTGTACCTACACAGTAACTTGCCACTTTGAATGAGAATGTGCTTGCTTACAGCAACGTGCTATATGTTCTGAATGCCCGAATTGGGAATCTGTGTCAAAACTTTGTTAGGAATTATGTGATCCTTACTAGCTGGAAGTAAGGGAGATGGGGCATGAAGTTATTTCTAGGAGTTGGAGACATACAACGTTTAGCTCAGTTCTGGGCATCTTTGAAATACCTATACAAACTTGTTCCTACATAATAACTTGCAACTTTGAATGAGAATGTGCTTGCTTGCAGCAACGTGCTATATGTTCTGAATGCCCGAATTGGGAATCTGTGTCAAAACTTTGTTCGGAATTATGTGATCCTTACTAGCTGGAAGTAAGGGAGATGGGGCATGAAGTTATTTCTGGAAGTTGGACACATACCAAGTTTAGCTCAGTTCTGGGCATCTTTGAAATACCTATACAAACTTGTTCCTACATAGTAACTTGCAACTTTGAATGAGAATGTGCTTGCTTACAGCAACGTGCTATATGTTCTGAATGCCCGAATTGGGAATCTGTGTCAAAACTTTGTTAGGAATTATGTGATCCTTACTAGCTGGAAGTAAGGGAGATGGGGCATGAAGTTTTTTCTAGGAGTTGGAGACATAATACGTTTAGCTCAGTTCTGAGCATCTTTGAAATACCTAAACTAACTTGTTCCTACATAGTAACTTGCCACTTTGAATGAGAATGTGCTTGCTTACAGCAACGTGCTATATGATCTGAATGCCCGAATTGGGAATCTGTGTCAAAACTTTGTTAGGAATTATGTGATCCTTACTAGCTGGAAGTAAGGGAGATGGGGCATGAATTTATTTCTAGGAGTTGGAGACATACAACGTTTAGCTCAGTTCTGGGCATCTTTGAAATACCTATACAAACTTGTTCCTACATAGTAACTTGCCACTTTGAATGAGAATGTGCTTGCTTGCAGCAACGTGCTATATGTTCTGAATGCCCGAATTGGGAATCTGGGTCAAAACTTTGTTAGGAATTATGTGATCCTTACTAGCTGGAAGTAAGGGAGATGGGGCATGAAGTTATTTCTAGGAGTTGGACACATACCAACTTTAGCTCAGTTCTGGGCATCTTTGAAATACCTATACAAACTTGTTCCTACATAGTAACTTGCAACTTTGAATGAGAATGTGCTTGCTTACAGCAACGTGCTATATGTTCTGAATGCCCGAATTGGGAATCTGTGTCAAAACTTTGTTAGGAATTATGTGATCCTTACTAGCTGGAAGTAAGGGAGATGGGCCATGAAGTTATTTCTAGGAGTTGGACACATACAACGTTTAGCTCAGTTCTGGGCATCTTTGAAATACCTATACAAACTTGTTCCTACACAGTAACTTGCAACTTTGAATGAGAATGTGCTGGCTTGCAGCAACGTGCTATATGATCTGAATGCCCGAATTGGGAATCTGTGTCAAAATTTTGTCAGGAATTATGTGATCCTTACTAGCTGGAAGTAAGGGAGATGGGGCATGAAGTTATTTCTGGGAGTTGGACACACACCAAGTTTAGCTAAGTTCTGGGCATCTTTGAAATACCTATACAAACTTGTTCCTACATAGTAACTTGCCACTTTGAATGAGAATGTGCTTGCTTGCAGCAACGTGCTATCTGTTCTGAATGCCCGAATTGGGAATCTGTGTCAAAACTTTGTTCGGAATTATGTGATCCTTACTAGCTGGAAGTAAGGGAGATGGGGCATGAAGTTATTTCTAGGAGTTGGAGACATACCAAGTTTAGCTCAGTTCTGGGCATCTTTGAAATACCTATACAAACTTGTTCCTACATAGTAACTTGCCACTTTGAATGAGAATGTGCTTGCTTGCAGCAACGTGCTATATGTTCTGAATGCCAGAATTGGGAATCTGTGTCAAAACTTTGTTCGGAATTATGTGATCCTTACTAGCTGGAAGTAAGTGAGATGGGGCATGAAGTTATTTCTAGGAGTTGGAGACATAAAACGTTTAGCTCAGTTCTGGGCATCTTTGAAATACCTATACAAACTTGTACCTACACAGTAACTTGCCACTTTGAATGAGAATGTGCTTGCTTACAGCAACGTGCTATATGTTCTGAATGCCCGAATTGGGAATCTGTGTCAAAACTTTGTTAGGAATTATGTGATCCTTACTAGCTGGAAGTAAGGGAGATGGGGCATGAACTTATTTCTAGGAGTTGGAGACATACAACGTTTAGCTCAGTTCTGGGCATCTTTGAAATACCTATACAAACTTGTTCCTACATAGTAACTTGCAACTTTGAATGAGAATGTGCTTGCTTGCAGCAACGTGCTATATGTTCTGAATGCCCGAATTGGGAATCTGTGTCAAAACTTTGTTCGGAATTATGTGATCCTTATTAGCTGGAAGTAAGGGAGATGGGGCATGAAGTTATTTCTGGAAGTTGGACACATACCAAGTTTAGCTCAGTTCTGGGCATCTTTGAAATACCTATACAAACTTGTTCCTACATAGTAACTTGCAACTTTGAATGAGAATGTGCTTGCTTACAGCAACGTGCTATATGTTCTGAATGCCCGAATTGGGAATCTGTGTCAAAACTTTGTTAGGAATTATGTGATCCTTACTAGCTGGAAGTAAGGGAGATGGGGCATGAAGTTTTTTCTAGGAGTTGGAGACATAATACGTTTAGCTCAGTTCTGAGCATCTTTGAAATACCTAAACTAACTTGTTCCTACATAGTAACTTGCCACTTTGAATGAGAATGTGCTTGCTTACAGCAACGTGCTATATGATCTGAATGCCCGAATTGGGAATCTGTGTCAAAACTTTGTTAGGAATTATGTGATCCTTACTAGCTGGAAGTAAGGGAGATGGGGCATGAATTTATTTCTAGGAGTTGGAGACATACAACGTTTAGCTCAGTTCTGGGCATCTTTGAAATACCTATACAAACTTGTTCCTACATAGTAACTTGCCACTTTGAATGAGAATGTGCTTGCTTGCAGCAACGTGCTATATGTTCTGAATGCCCGAATTGGGAATCTGTGTCAAAACTTTGTTAGGATTTATGTGATCCTTACTAGCTGGAAGTAAGGGAGATGGGGCATGAAGTTATTTCTAGGAGTTGGACACATACCAAGTTTAGCTCAGTTCTGGGCATCTTTGAAATACCTATACAAACTTGTTCCTACATAGTAACTTGCAACTTTGAATGAGAATGTGCTTGCTTACAGCAACGTGCTATATGTTCTGAATGCCCGAATTGGGAATCTGTGTCAAAACTTTCTTAGGAATTATGTGATCCTTACTAGCTGGAAGTAAGGGAGATGGGCCATGAAGTTATTTCTAGGAGTTGGACACATACCAAGTTTAGCTCAGTTCTGGGCATCTTTGAAATACCTATACAAACTTGTTCCTACACAGTAACTTGCAACTTTGAATGAGAATGTGCTTGCTTACAGCAACGTGCTATATGTTCTGAATGCCCGAATTGGGAATCTGTGTCAAAACTTTGTTAGGAATTATGTGATCCTTACTAGCTGGAAGTAAGGGAGATGGGGCATGAAGTTATTTCTAGGAGTTGGAGACATACAACATTTAGCTCAGTTCTGGGCATCATTGAAATACCTATACAAACTTGTTCCTACACAGTAACTTGCAACTTTGAATGAGAATGTGCTTGCTTGCAGCAACGTGCTATATTATCTGAATGCCCGAATTGGGAATCTGTGTCAAAAGTTTGTCAGGAATTATGTGATCCTTACTAGCTGGAAGTAAGGGAGATGGGGCATGAAGTTATTTCTGGGAGGTGGACACACACCAAGTTTAGCTCAGTTCTGGGCATCTTTGAAATACCTATACAAACTTGTTCCTACATAGTAACTTGCCACTTTGAATGAGAATGTGCTTGCTTGCAGCAACGTGCTATATGTTCTGAATGCCCGAATTGGGAATCTGTGTCAAAACTTTGTTCGGAATTATGTGATCCTTACTAGCTGGAAGTAAGGGAGATGGGGCATGAAGTTATTTCTAGGAGTTGGACACATACCAAGTTTAGCTCAGTTCTGGGCATCTTTGAAATACCTATACAAACTTGTTCCTACATAGTAACTTGCCACTTTGAATGAGAATGTGCTTGCTTGCAGCAACGTGCTATATGTTCTGAATGCCCGAATTGGGAATCTGTGTCAAAACTTTGTTCGGAATTATGTGATCCTTACTAGCTGGAAGTAAGGGAGATGGGGCATGAAGTTATTTCTAGGAGTTGGACACATACCAAGTTTAGCTCAGTTCTGGGCATCTTTGAAATACCTATACAAACTTGTTCCTACACAGTAACTTGCAACTTTGAATGAGAATGTGCTTGCTTACAGCAACGTGTTATATGTTCTGAATGCCCGAATTGGGAATCTGTGTCAAAACTTTGTTAGGAATTATGTGATCCTTACTAGCTGGAAGTAAGGGAGATGGGGCATGAAGTTATTTCTAGGAGTTGGAGACATACAACGTTTAGCTCAGTTCTCGGCATCTTTGAAATACCTATACAAACTTGTTCCTACATAGTAACTTGCCACTTTGAATGAGAATGTGCTTGCTTGCAGCAACGTGCTATATGTTCTGAATGCCAGAATTGGGAATCTGTGTCAAAACTTTGTTCGGAATTATGTGATCCTTACTAGCTGGAAGTAAGGGAGATGGGGCATGAAGTTATTTCTAGGAGTTGGACACATACCAAGTTTAGCTCAGTTCTGGGCATCTTTGAAATACCTATACAAACTTGTTCCTACACAGTAACTTGCCACGTTGAATGAGAATGTGCTTGCTTACAGCAACGTGCTATATGTTCTGAATGCCCGAATTGGGAATCTGTGTCAAAACTTTGTTAGGAATTATGTGATCCTTACTAGCTGGAAGTAAGGGAGATGGGCATGAAGTTATTTCTAGGAGTTGGACACATACCAAGTTTAGCTCAGTTCTGGGCATCTTTGAAATACCTATACAAACTTGTTCCTACACAGTAACTTGCAACTTTGAATGAGAATGTGCTTGCTTACAGCAACGTGCTATATGTTCTGAATGCCAGAATTGGGAATCTGTGTCAAAACTTTGTTCGGAATAATGTGATCCTTACTAGCTGGAAGTAAGGGAGATGGGGCATGAAGTTATTTCTAGGAGTTGGACACATACCAAGTTTAGCTCAGTTCTGGGCATCTTTGAAATACCTATACAAACTTGTTCCTACACAGTAACTTGCAACTTTGAACGAGAATGTGCTTGCTTACAGCAACGTGCTATATGATCTGAATGCCCGAATTGGGAATCTGTGTCAAAACTTTGTTAGGAATTATGTGATCCTTACTAGCTGGAAGTAAGGGTGATGGGGCATGAAGTTATTTCTAGGAGTTGGAGACATACAACGTTTAGCTCAGTTCTGGGCATCTTTGAAATACCTATACAAACTTGTTCCTACATAGTAACTTGCCACTTTGAATGAGAATGTGCTTGCTTGCAGCAACGTGCTATATGTTCTGAATGCCCGAATTGGGAATCTGTGTCAGAACTTTGTTCGGAATTATGTGATCCTTACTAGCTGGAAGTTAGGGAGATGGGGCATGAAGTTATTTCTAGGAGTTGGACACATACCAAGTTTAGCTCAGTTCTGGGCATCTTTGAAATACCTATACAAACTTGTTCCTACACAGTAACTTGCAACTTTGAATGAGAATGTCCTTGCTTACAGCAACGTGCTATATGTTCTGAATGCCCGAATTGGGAATCTGTGTCAAAACTTTGTTAGGAATTATGTGATCCTTACTAGCTGGAAGTAAGGGAGATGGGGCATGAAGTTATTTCTAGGAGTTGGAGACATAATACGTTTAGCTCAGTTCTGGGCATCTTTGAAATACCTATACAAACTTGTTCCTACATAGTAACTTGCAACTTTGAATGAGAATGTGCTTGCTTGCAGCAACGTGCTATATGTTCTGAATGCCCGAATTGGGAATCTGTGTCAAAACTTTGTTCGGAATTATGTGATCCTTATTAGCTGGAAGTAAGGGAGATGGGGCATGAAGTTATTTCTGGGAGTTGGACACATACCAAGTTTAGCTCAGTTCTGGGCATCTTTGAAATACCTAAACTAACTTGTTCCTACATAGTAACTTGCCACTTTGAATGAGAATGTGCTTGCTTACAGCAACGTGCTATATGATCTGAATGCCCGAATTGGGAATCTGTGTCAAAACTTTGTTAGGAATTATGTGATCCTTACTAGCTGGAAGTAAGGGAGATGGGGCATGAATTTATTTCTAGGAGTTGGAGACATACAACGTTTAGCTCAGTTCTGGGCATCTTTGAAATACCTATACAAACTTGTTCCTACATAGTAACTTGCCACTTTGAATGAGAATGTGCTTGCTTGCAGCAACGTGCTATATGTTCTGAATGCCCGAATTGGGAATCTGTGTCAAAACTTTGTTAGGAATTATGTGATCCTTACTAGCTGGAAGTAAGGGAGATGGGGCATGAAGTTATTTCTAGGAGTTGGAGACATAAAACGTTTAGCTCAGTTCTGGGCATCTTTGAAATACCTAAACTAACTTGTTCCTACATAGTAACTTGCCACTTTGAATGAGAATGTGCTTGCTTACAGCAACGTGCTATATGATCTGAATGCCCGAATTGGGAATCTGTGTCACAACTTTGTTAGGAATTATGTGATCCTTACTATCTGGAAGTAAGGGAGATGGGGCATGAAGTTATTTCTAGGAGTTGGAGACATAAAACGTTTAGCTCAGTTCTGGGCATCTTTGAAATACCTAAACTAACTTGTTCCTACATACTAACTTGCCACTTTGAATGAGAATGTGCTTGCTTACAGCAACGTGCTATATGTTCTGAATGCCCGAATTGGGAATCTGTGTCAAAACTTTGTTAGGAATTATGTGATCCTTACTAGCTGGAAGTAAGGGAGATGGGGCATGAAGTTATTTCTAGGAGTTGGACACATACCAAGTTTAGCTCAGTTCTGGGCATCTTTGAAATACCTATACAAACTTGTTCCTACATAGTAACTTGCCACTTTGAATGAGAATGTGCTTGCTTGCAGCAACGTGCTATATGTTCTGAATGCCAGAATTGGGAATCTGTGTCAAAACTTTGTTCGGAATTATGTGATCCTTACTAGCTGGAAGTAAGGGAGATGGGGCATGAAGTTATTTCTAGGAGTTGGACACATACCAAGTTTAGCTCAGTTCTGGGCATCTTTGAAATACCTATACAAACTTGTTCCTACACAGTAACTTGCCACGTTGAATGAGAATGTGCTTGCTTACAGCAACGTGCTATATGTTCTGAATGCCCGAATTGGGAATCTGTGTCAAAACTTTGTTAGGAATTATGTGATCCTTACTAGCTGGAAGTAAGGGAGATGGGCATGAAGTTATTTCTAGGAGTTGGAGACATACAACGTTTAGCTCAGTTCTGGGCATCTTTGAAATACCTATACAAACTTGTTCCTACATAGTAACTTGCAACTTTGAATGAGAATGTGCTTGCTTACAGCAACGTGCTATATGATCTGAATGCCCGAATTGGGAATCTGTGTCAAAACTTTGTTAGGAATTATGTGATCCTTACTAGCTGGAAGTAAGGGAGATGGGGCATGAATTTATTTCTAGGAGTTGGACACACACCAAGTTTAGCTCAGTTCTGGGCATCTTTGAAATACCTATACAAACTTGTTCCTACATAGTAACTTGCAACTTTGAATGAGAATGTGCTTGCTTGCAGCAACGTGCTATATGTTCTGAATGCCCGAATTGGGAATCTGTGTCAAAACTTTGTTAGGAATTATGTGATCCTTACTAGCTGGAAGTAAGGGAGATGGGCATGAAGTTATTTCTAGGAGTTGGAGACATACAACGTTTAGCTCAGTTCTGGGCATCTTTGAAATACCTATACAAACTTGTTCCTACATAGTAACTTGCAACTTTGAATGAGAATGTGCTTGCTTACAGCAACGTGCTATATGTTCTGAATGCCCGAATTGGGAATCTGTGTCAAAACTTTGTTAGGAATTATGTGATCCTTACTAGCTGGAAGTAAGGGAGATGGGGCATGAAGTTATTTCTAGGAGTTGGAGACATAATACGTTTAGCTCAGTTCTGGGCATCTTTGAAATACCTAAACTAACTTGTTCCTACATAGTAACTTGCCACTTTGAATGAGAATGTGCTTGCTTACAGCAACGTGCTATATGATCTGAATGCCCGAATTGGGAATCTGTGTCAAAACTTTGTTAGGAATTATGTGATCCTTACTAGCTGGAAGTAAGGGAGATGGGGCATGAAGTTATTTCTAGGAGTTGGAGACATACAACGTTTAGCTCAGTTCTGGGCATCTTTGAAATACCTATACAAACTTGTTCCTACATAGTAACTTGCCACTTTGAATGAGAATGTGCTTGCTTGCAGCAACGTGCTATATGTTCTGAATGCCCGAATTGGGAATCTGTGTCAAAACTTTGTTCGGAATTATGTGATCCTTACTAGCTGGAAGTAAGGGAGATGGGGCATGAAGTTATTTCTAGGAGTTGGACACATACCAAGTTTAGCTCAGTTCTGGGCATCTTTGAAATACCTATACAAACTTGTTCCTACATAGTAACTTGCAACTTTGAATGAGAATGTGCTTGCTTACAGCAACGTGCTATATGTTCTGAATGCCCGAATTGGGAATCTGTGTCAAAACTTTGTTAGGAATTATGTGATCCTTACTAGCTGGAAGTAAGGGAGATGGGGCATGAAGTTATTTCTAGGAGTTGGAGACATAAAACGTTTAGCTCAGTTCTGGGCATCTTTAAAATACCTAAACTAACTTGTTCCTACATAGTAACTTGCCACTTTGAATGAGAATGTGCTTGCTTACAGCAACGTGCTATATGATCTGAATGCCCGAATTGGGAATCTGTGTCACAACTTTGTTAGGAATTATGTGATCCTTACTAGCTGGAAGTAAGGGTGATGGGGCATGAAGTTATTTCTAGGAGTTGGAGACATACAACGTTTAGCTCAGTTCTGGGCATCTTTGAAATACCTATACAAACTTGTTCCTACATAGTAACTTGCCACTTTGAATGAGAATGTGCTTGCTTGCAGCAACGTGCTATATGTTCTGAATGCCCGAATTGGGAATCTGTGTCAAAACTTTGTTCGGAATTATGTGATCCTTACTAGCTGGAAGAAAGGGAGATGGGGCATGAAGTTATTTCTAGGAGTTGGACACATACCAAGTTTAGCTCAGTTCTGGGCATCTTTGAAATACCTATACAAACTTGTTCCTACACAGTAACTTGGAACTTTGAATGAGAATGTGCTTGCTTACAGCAACGTGCTATATGTTCTGAATGCCCGAATTGGGAATCTGTGTCAAAACTTTGTTCGGAATTATGTGATCCTTACTAGCTGGAAGTAAGGGAGATGGGGCATGAAGTTATTTCTAGGAGTTGGACACATACCAAGTTTAGCTCAGTTCTGGGCATCTTTGAAATACCTATACTAACTTGTTCCTACACAGTAACTTGCAACTTTGAATGAGAATGTGCTTGCTTACAGCAACGTGCTATATGTTCTGAATGCCCGAATTGGGAATCTGTGTCAAAACTTTGTTAGGAATTATGTGATCCTTACTAGCTGGAAGTAAGGGAGATGGGGCATGAAGTTATTTCAAGGAGTTGGAGACATACAACGTTTAGCTCAGTTCTGGGCATCTTTGAAATACCTATACAAACTTGTTCCTACATAGTAACTTGCCACTTTGAATGAGAATGTGCTTGCTTGCAGCAACGTGCTATATGTTCTGAATGCCAGAATTGGGAATCTGTGTCAAAACTTGGTTCGGAATTATGTGATCCTTACTAGCTGGAAGTAAGGGAGATGGGGCATGAAGTTATTTCTAGGAGTTGGACACATACCAAGTTTAGCTCAGTTTTGGGCATCTTTGAAATACCTATACAAACTTGTTCCTACACAGTAACTTGCAACTTTGAATGAGAATGTGCTTGCTTACAGCAACGTGCTATATGTTCTGAATGCCCGAATTGGGAATCTGTGTCAAAACTTTGTTAGGAATTATGTGATCCTTACAAGCTGGAAGTAAGGGAGATGGGGCATGAAGTTGTTTCTAGGAGTTGGAGACATACAACGTTTAGCTCAGTTCTGGGCATCTTTGAAATACCTATACAAACATGTTCCTACATAGTAACTTGCAACTTTGAATGAGAATGTGCTTGCTTACAGCAACGTGCTATATGATCTGAATTCCCGAATTGGGAATGTGTGTCAAAACTTTGTTAGGAATTATGTGATCCTTACTAGCTGGAAGTAAGGGAGATGGGGCATGAATTTATTTCTAGGAGTTGGAGACATACAACGTTTAGCTCAGTTCTGGGCATCTTTGAAATACCTATACAAACTTGTTCCTACATAGTAACTTGCCACTTTGAATGAGAATGTGCTTGCTTGCAGCAACGTGCTATATGTTCTGAATGCCCGAATTGGGAATTTGTGTCAAAACTTTGTTCGGAATTATGTGATCCTTACTAGCTGGAAGTAAGGGAGATGGGGCATGAAGTTATTTCTAGGAGTTGGACATATACCAAGTTTAGCTCAGTTCTGGGCATCTTTGAAATACCTATACAAACTTGTTCCTACACAGTAACTTGCAACATTGAATGAGAATGTGCTTGCTTACAGCAACGTGCTATATGTTCTGAATGCCCGAATTGGGAATCTGTGTCAAAACTTTGTTCGGAATTATGTGATCCTTACTAGCTGGAAGTAAGGGAGATGGGGCATGAAGTTATTTCTAGGAGTTGGACACATACCAAGTTTAGCTCAGTTCTGGGTATCTTTGAAATACCTATACAAACTTGTTCCTACACAGTAACTTGTAACTTTGAATGAGAATGTGCTTGCTTACAGCAACGTGCTATATGATCTGAATGCCCGAATTGGGAATCTGTGTGAAAACTTTGTTAGGAATTATGTGATCCTTACTAGCTGGAAGTAAGGGAGATGGGGCATGAAGTTATTTCTAGGAGTTGGACACATACCAAGTTTAGCTCAGTTCTGGGCATCTTTGAAATACCTATACAAACTTGTTCCTACACAGTAACTTGCAACTTTGAATGAGAATGTGCTTGCTTACAGCAACGTGCTATATGTTCTGAATGCCAGAATTGGGAATCTGTGTCAAAACTTTGTTCGGAATAATGTGATCCTTACTAGCTGGAAGTAAGGGAGATGGGGCATGAAGTTATTTCTAGGAGTTGGACACATACCAAGTTTAGCTCAGTTCTGGGCATCTTTGAAATACCTATACAAACTTGTTCCTACACAGTAACTTGCAACTTTGAACGAGAATGTGCTTGCTTACAGCAACGTGCTATATGATCTGAATGCCCGAATTGGGAATCTGTGTCAAAACTTTGTTAGGAATTATGTGATCCTTACTAGCTGGAAGTAAGGGTGATGGGGCATGAAGTTATTTCTAGGAGTTGGAGACATACAACGTTTAGCTCAGTTCTGGGCATCTTTGAAATACCTATACAAACTTGTTCCTACATAGTAACTTGCCACTTTGAATGAGAATGTGCTTGCTTGCAGCAACGTGCTATATGTTCTGAATGCCCGAATTGGGAATCTGTGTCAAAACTTTGTTCGGAATTATGTGATCCTTACTAGCTGGAAGTAAGGGAGATGGGGCATGAAGTTATTTCTAGGAGTTGGACACATACCAAGTTTAGCTCAGTTCTGGGCATCTTTGAAATACCTATACAAACTTGTTCCTACACAGTAACTTGCAACTTTGAATGAGAATGTGCTTGCTTACAGCAACGTGCTATATGTTCTGAATGCCCGAATTGGGAATCTGTGTCAAAACTTTTTTAGGAATTATGTGATCCTTACTAGCTGGAAGTAAGGGAGATGGGGCATGAAGTTATTTCTAGGAGTTGGAGACATACAACGTTTAGCTCAGTTCTGGGCATCTTTGAAATACCTATACAAACTTGTTCCTACATAGTAACTTGCAACTTTGGATGAGAATGTGCTTGCTTGCAGCAACGTGCTATATGTTCTGAATGCCGGAATTGGGAATCTGTGTCAAAACTCTGTTCGGAATTATGTGATCCTTATTAGCTGGAAGTAAGGGAGATGGGGCATGAAGTTATTTCTGGGAGTTGGACACATACCAAGTTTAGCTCAGTTCTGGGCATCTTTGAAATACCTATACAAACCAGTTCCTACATAGTAACTTGCAACTTTGAATGAGAATGTGCTTGCTTACAGCAACGTGCTATATGTTCTGAATGCCCAAATTGGGAATCTGTGTCAAAACTTTGTTAGGAATTATGTGATCCTTACTAGCTGGAAGTAAGGGAGATGGGGCATGAAGTTATTTCTAGGAGTTGGAGACATAATACGTTTAGCTCAGTTCTGGGCATCTTTGAAACACCTAAACTAACTTGTTCCTACATAGTAACTTGCCACTTTGAATGAGAATGTGCTTGCTTACAGCAACGTGCTATATGATCTGAATGCCCGAATTGGGAATCTGTGTCAAAACTTTGTTAGGAATTATGTGATCCTTACTAGCTGGAAGTAAGGGAGATGGGGCATGAATTTATTTCTAGGAGTTGGAGACATACAACGTTTAGCTCAGTTCTGGGCATCTTTGAAATACCTATACAAACTTGTTCCTACATAGTAACTTGCCACTTTGAATGAGAATGTGCTTGCTTGCAGCAACGTGCTATATGTTCTGAATGCCCGAATTGGGAATCTGTGTCAAAACTTTGTTCGGAATTATGTGATCCTTACTAGCTGGAAGTAAGGGAGATGGGGCATGAAGTTATTTCTAGGAGTTGGACACATACCAAGTTTAGCTCAGTTCTGGGCATCTTTGAAATACCTATACAAACTTGTTCCTACACAGTAACTTGCAACTTTGAATGAGAATGTGCTTTCTTACAGCAACGTGCTATATGTTCTGAATGCCCGAATTGGGAATCTGTGTCAAAACTTTGTTAGGAATTATGTGATCCTTACTAGCTGGAAGTAAGGGAGATGGGGCATGAAGTTATTTCTAGGAGTTGGAGACATACAACGTTTAGCTCAGTTCTGGGCATCTTTGAAATACCTATACAAACTTGTTCCTACATAGTAACTTGCAACTTTGAATGAGAATGTGCTTGCTTGCAGCAACGTGCTATATGTTCTGAATGCCGGAATTGGGAATCTGTGTCAAAACTTTGTTCGGAATTATGTGATCCTTATTAGCTGGAAGTAAGGGAGATGGGGCATGAAGTTATTTCTGGGAGTTGGACACATACCAAGTTTAGCTCAGTTCTGGGCATCTTTGAAATACCTATACAAACTTGTTCCTACATAGTAACTTGCAACTTTGAATGAGAATGTGCTTGCTTACAGCAACGTGCTATATGTTCTGAATGCCCGAATTGGGAATCTGTGTCAAAACTTTGTTAGGAATTATGTGATCCTTACTAGCTGGAAGTAAGGGAGATGGGGCATGAAGTTATTTCTAGGAGTTGGAGACATAATACGTTTAGCTCAGTTCTGGGCATCTTTGAAATACCTAAACTAACTTGTTCCTACATAGTAACTTGCCACTTTGAATGAGAATGTGCTTGCTTACAGCAACGTGCTATATGATCTGAATGCTCGAATTGGGAATCTGTGTCAAAACTTTGTTCGGAATTATGTGATCCTTACTAGCTGGAAGTAAGGGAGATGGGGCATGAATTTATTTCTAGGAGTTGGAGACATACAACGTTTAGCTCAGTTCTGGGCATCTTTGAAATACCTATACAAACTTGTTCCTACATAGTAACTTGCCACTTTGAATGAGAATGTGGTTGTTTGCAGCAACGTGCTATATGTTCTGAATGCCCGAATTGGGAATCTGTGTCAAAACTTTGTTCGGAATTATGTGATCCTTACTAGCTGGAAGTAAGGGAGATGGGGCATGAAGTTATTTCTAGGAGTTGGACACATACCAAGTTTAGCTCAGTTCTGGGCATCTTTGAAATACCTATACAAACTTGTTCCTACACAGTAACTTGCAACTTTGAATGAGAATGTGCTTGCTTGCAGCAACGTGCTATATGTTCTGAATGCCCGAATTGGGAATCTGTGTCAAAACTTTGTTCGGAATTATGTGATCCTTATTAGCTAGAAAAAGTGAGATGGGGCATGAAGTTATTTCTGGGAGTTGGACACATACCTAGTTTAGCTCAGTTCTGGGCATCTTTGAAATACCTATACTAACTTGTTCCTACATAGTAACTTGCAACTTTGAATGAGAATGTGCTTGCTTACAGCAACGTGCTATATGTTCTGAATGCCCGAATTGGGAATCTGTGTCAAAACTTTGTTAGGAATTATGTGATCCTTACTAGCTGGAAGTAAGGGAGATGGGGCATGAAGTTATTTCTAGGAGTTGGAGACATACAACGTTTAGCTCAGTTCTGGGCATCTTTGAAATACCTAAACTAACTTGTTCCTACATAGTAACTTGCCACTTTGAATGAGAATGTGCTTGCTTACAGCAACGTGCTATATGATCTGAATGCACGAATTGGGAATCTGTGTCAAAACTTTGTTCGGAATTATGTGATCCTTACTAGCTGGAAGTAAGGGAGATGGGGCATGAAGTTATTTCTAGGAGTTGGACACATACCAAGTTTAGCTCAGTTCTGGGCATCTTTGAAATACCTATACAAACTTGTTCCTACACAGTAACTTGCAACTTTGAATGAGAATGTGCTTGCTTACAGCAACGTGCTATATGTTCTGAATGCCAGAATTGGGAATCTGTGTCAAAACTTTGTTCGGAATAATGTGATCCTTACTAGCTGGAAGTAAGGGAGATGGGGCATGAAGTTATTTCTAGGAGTTGGACACATACCAAGTTTAGCTCAGTTCTGGGCATCTTTGAAATACCTATACAAACTTGTTCCTACACAGTAACTTGCAACTTTGAACGAGAATGTGCTTGCTTACAGCAACGTGCTATATGATCTGAATGCCCGAATTGGGAATCTGTGTCAAAACTTTGTTAGGAATTATGTGATCCTTACTAGCTGGAAGTAAGGGTGATGGGGCATGAAGTTATTTCTAGGAGTTGGAGACATACAACGTTTAGCTCAGTTCTGGGCATCTTTGAAATACCTATACAAACTTGTTCCTACATAGTAACTTGCCACTTTGAATGAGAATGTGCTTGCTTGCAGCAACGTGCTATATGTTCTGAATGCCCGAATTGGGAATCTGTGTCAAAACTTTGTTCGGAATTATGTGATCCTTACTAGCTGGAAGTAAGGGAGATGGGGCATGAAGTTATTTCTAGGAGTTGGACACATACCAAGTTTAGCTCAGTTCTGGGCATCTTTGAAATACCTATACAAACTTGTTCCTACACAGTAACTTGCAACTTTGAATGAGAATGTGCTTGCTTACAGCAACGTGCTATATGTTCTGAATGCCCGAATTGGGAATCTGTGTCAAAACTTTTTTAGGAATTATGTGATCCTTACTAGCTGGAAGTAAGGGAGATGGGGCATGAAGTTATTTCTAGGAGTTGGAGACATACAACGTTTAGCTCAGTTCTGGGCATCTTTGAAATACCTATACAAACTTGTTCCTACATAGTAACTTGCAACTTTGGATGAGAATGTGCTTGCTTGCAGCAACGTGCTATATGTTCTGAATGCCGGAATTGGGAATCTGTGTCAAAACTCTGTTCGGAATTATGTGATCCTTATTAGCTGGAAGTAAGGGAGATGGGGCATGAAGTTATTTCTGGGAGTTGGACACATACCAAGTTTAGCTCAGTTCTGGGCATCTTTGAAATACCTATACAAACCAGTTCCTACATAGTAACTTGCAACTTTGAATGAGAATGTGCTTGCTTACAGCAACGTGCTATATGTTCTGAATGCCCAAATTGGGAATCTGTGTCAAAACTTTGTTAGGAATTATGTGATCCTTACTAGCTGGAAGTAAGGGAGATGGGGCATGAAGTTATTTCTAGGAGTTGGAGACATAATACGTTTAGCTCAGTTCTGGGCATCTTTGAAACACCTAAACTAACTTGTTCCTACATAGTAACTTGCCACTTTGAATGAGAATGTGCTTGCTTACAGCAACGTGCTATATGATCTGAATGCCCGAATTGGGAATCTGTGTCAAAACTTTGTTAGGAATTATGTGATCCTTACTAGCTGGAAGTAAGGGAGATGGGGCATGAATTTATTTCTAGGAGTTGGAGACATACAACGTTTAGCTCAGTTCTGGGCATCTTTGAAATACCTATACAAACTTGTTCCTACATAGTAACTTGCCACTTTGAATGAGAATGTGCTTGCTTGCAGCAACGTGCTATATGTTCTGAATGCCCGAATTGGGAATCTGTGTCAAAACTTTGTTCGGAATTATGTGATCCTTACTAGCTGGAAGTAAGGGAGATGGGGCATGAAGTTATTTCTAGGAGTTGGACACATACCAAGTTTAGCTCAGTTCTGGGCATCTTTGAAATACCTATACAAACTTGTTCCTACACAGTAACTTGCAACTTTGAATGAGAATGTGCTTGCTTACAGCAACGTGCTATATGTTCTGAATGCCCGAATTGGGAATCTGTGTCAAAACTTTGTTAGGAATTATGTGATCCTTACTAGCTGGAAGTAAGGGAGATGGGGCATGAAGTTATTTCTAGGAGTTGGAGACATACAACGTTTAGCTCAGTTCTGGGCATCTTTGAAATACCTATACAAACTTGTTCCTACATAGTAACTTGCAACTTTGAATGAGAATGTGCTTGCTTGCAGCAACGTGCTATATGTTCTGAATGCCGGAATTGGGAATCTGTGTCAAAACTTTGTTCGGAATTATGTGATCCTTATTAGCTGGAAGTAAGGGAGATGGGGCATGAAGTTATTTCTGGGAGTTGGACACATACCAAGTTTAGCTCAGTTCTGGGCATCTTTGAAATACCTATACAAACTTGTTCCTACATAGTAACTTGCAACTTTGAATGAGAATGTGCTTGCTTACAGCAACGTGCTATATGTTCTGAATGCCCGAATTGGGAATCTGTGTCAAAACTTTGTTAGGAATTATGTGATCCTTACTAGCTGGAAGTAAGGGAGATGGGGCATGAAGTTATTTCTAGGAGTTGGAGACATAATACGTTTAGCTCAGTTCTGGGCATCTTTGAAATACCTAAACTAACTTGTTCCTACATAGTAACTTGCCACTTTGAATGAGAATGTGCTTGCTTACAGCAACGTGCTATATGATCTGAATGCTCGAATTGGGAATCTGTGTCAAAACTTTGTTCGGAATTATGTGATCCTTACTAGCTGGAAGTAAGGGAGATGGGGCATGTATTTATTTCTAGGAGTTGGAGACATACAACGTTTAGCTCAGTTCTGGGCATCTTTGAAATACCTATACAAACTTGTTCCTACATAGTAACTTGCCACTTTGAATGAGAATGTGGTTGTTTGCAGCAACGTGCTATATGTTCTGAATGCCCGAATTGGGAATCTGTGTCAAAACTTTGTTCGGAATTATGTGATCCTTACTAGCTGGAAGTAAGGGAGATGGGGCATGAAGTTATTTCTAGGAGTTGGACACATACCAAGTTTAGCTCAGTTCTGGGCATCTTTGAAATACCTATACAAACTTGTTCCTACACAGTAACTTGCAACTTTGAATGAGAATGTGCTTGCTTGCAGCAACGTGCTATATGTTCTGAATGCCCGAATTGGGAATCTGTGTCAAAACTTTGTTCGGAATTATGTGATCCTTATTAGCTAGAAAAAGTGAGATGGGGCATGAAGTTATTTCTGGGAGTTGGACACATACCTAGTTTAGCTCAGTTCTGGGCATCTTTGAAATACCTATACTAACTTGTTCCTACGTAGTAACTTGCAACTTTGAATGAGAATGTGCTTACTTACAGCAACGTGCTATATGTTCTGAATGCCCGAATTGGGAATCTGTGTCAAAACTTTGTTAGGAATTATGTGATCCTTACTAGCTGGAAGTAAGGGAGATGGGGCATGAAGTTATTTCTAGGAGTTGGAGACATACAACGTTTAGCTCAGTTCTGGGCATCTTTGAAATACCTAAACTAACTTGTTCCTACATAGTAACTTGCCACTTTGAATGAGAATGTGCTTGCTTACAGCAACGTGCTATATGATCTGAATGCACGAATTGGGAATCTGTGTCAAAACTTTGTTAGGAATTATGTGATCCTTACTAGCTGGAAGTAAGGGAGATGGGGCATGAAGTTATTTCTAGGAGTTGGAGACATACAACGTTTAGCTCAGTTCTGGGCATCTTTGAAATACCTATACAAACTTGTTCTTACATAGTAATTTGCAGCTTTGAATGAGAATGTGCTTGCTTGCAGCAACGTGCTATATGTTCTGAATGCCCGAATTGGGAATCTGTGTCAAAACTTTGTTCGGAATTATGTGATTCTTACTAGCTGGAAGTAAGGGAGATGGGGCATGAAGTTATTTCTAAGAGTTGGACACATACCAAGTTTAGCTCAGTTCTGGGCATCTTTGAAATACCTATACAAACTTGTTCCTACATAGTAACTTGCAACTTTGAATGAGAATGTGCTTGCTCACAGCAACGTGCTATATGTTCTGAATGCCCGAATTGGGAATCTGTGTCAAAACTTTGTTAGGAATTATGTGATCCTTACTAGCTGGAAGTAAGGGAGATGGGGCATGAAGTTATTTCTAGGAGTTGGAGACATAAAACGTTTAGCTCAGTTATGGGCATCTTTGAAATACCTAAACTAACTTGTTCCTACATAGTAACTTGCCACTTTGAATGAGAATGTGCTTGCTTACAGCAACGTGCTATATGATCTGAATGCCCGAATTGGGAATCTGTGTCAAAACTTTGTTAGGAATTATGTGATCCTTACTAGCTGGAAGTAAGGGAGATGGGGCATGAAGTTATTTCTAGGAGTTGGAGACATACAACGTTTAGCTCAGTTCTGGGCACCTTTGAAATACCTATACAAACTTGTTCCTACATAGTAACTTGCCACTTTGAATGAGAATGTGCTTGCTTGCAGCAACGTGCTATATGTTCTGAATGCCCGAATTTGGAATCTGTGTCAAAACTTTGTTAGGAATTATGTGATCCTTACTAGTTGGAAGTAAGGGAGATGGGGCATGAAGTGATTTCTAGGAGTTGGACACATACGAAGTTTAGCTCAGTTCTGGGCATCTTTGAAATACCTATACAAACTTGTTCCTACACAGTAACTTGCAACTTTGAATGAGAATGTGCTTGCTTACAGCAACGTGCTATATGTTCTGAATGCCCGAATTGGGAATCTGTGTCAAAACTTTGTTAGGAATTATGTGATCCTTACTAGCTGGAAGTAAGGGAGATGGGGCATGAAGTTATTTCTAGGAGTTGGAGACATACAACGGTTAGCTCAGTTCTGGGCATCTTTGAAATACCTATACAAACTTGTTCCTACATAGTAACTTGCAACTTTGAATTAGAATGTGCTTGCTTGCAGCAACGTGCTATATGTTCTGAATGCCCGAATTGGGAATCTGTGTCAAAACTTTGTTCGGAATTATGTGATCCTTATTAGCTGGAAGTAAGGGAGATGGGGCATGAAGTTATTTCTGGGAGTTGGACACATACCAAGTTTAGCTCAGTTCTGGGCATCTTTGAAATACCTATACAAACTTGTTCCTACATAGTAACTTGCAACTTTGAATGAGAATGTGCTTGCTTACAGCAACGTGCTATATGTTCTGAATGCCCGAATTGGGAATCTGTGTCAAAACTTTGTTAGGAATTATGTGATCCTTACTAGCTGGAAGTAAGGGAGATGGGGCATGAAGTTATTTCTAGGAGTTGGAGACATACAACGTTTAGCTCAGTTCTGGGCATCTTTGAAATACCTATACAAACTTGTTCCTACATAGTAACTTGCCACTTTGAATGAGAATGTGCTTGCTTACAGCAACGTGCTATATGATCTGAATGCCCGAATTGGGAATCTGTGTCAAAACTTTGTTCGGAATTATGTGATCCTTACTAGCTGGAAGTAAGGGAGATGGGGCATGAATTTATTTCTAGGAGTTGGAGACATACAACGTTTAGCTCAGTTCTGGGCATCTTTGAAATACCTATACAAACTTGTTCCTACATAGTAACTTGCCACTTTGAATGAGAATGTGCTTGTTTGCAGCAACGTGCTATATGTTCTGAATGCCCGAATTGGGAATCTGTGTCAAAACTTTGTTCGGAATTATGTGATCCTTACTAGCTGGAAGTAAGGGAGATGGGGCATGAAGTTATTTCTAGGAGTTGGACACATACCAAGTTTAGCTCAGTTCTGGGCATCTTTGAAATACCTATACAAACTTGTTCCTACATAGTAACTTGCAACTTTGAATGAGAATGTGCTTGCTTACAGCAACGTGCTATATGTTCTGAATGCCCGAATTGGGAATCTGTGTCAAAACTTTGTTAGGAATTATGTGATCCTTACTAGCTGGAAGTAAGGGAGATGGGGCATGAAGTTATTTCTAGGAGTTGGAGACATAAAACGTTTAGCTCAGTTCTGGGCATCTTTGAAATACCTAAACTAACTTGTTCCTACATAGTAACTTGCCACTTTGAATGAGAATGTGCTTGCTTACAGCAACGTGCTATATGATCTGAATGCCCGAATTGGGAATCTGTGTCAAAACTTTGTTAGGAATTATGTGATCCTTACTAGCTGGAAGTAAGGGAGATGGGGCATGAAGTTATTTCTAGGAGTTGGAGACATACAACGTTTAGCTCAGTTCTGGGCATCTTGGAAATACCTATACAAACTTGTTCCTACATAGTAACTTGCAACTTTGAATGAGAATGTGCTTGCTTGCAGCAACGTGCTATATGTTCTGAATGCCCGAATTGGGAATCTGTGTCAAAACTTTGTTCGGAATTATGTGATCCTTACTAGCTGGAAGTAAGGGAGATGGGGCATGAAGTTATTTCTAGGAGTTGGACACATACCAAGTTTAGCTCAGTTCTGGGCATCTTTGAAATACCTATACAAACTTGTTCCTACACAGTAACTTGCAACTTTGAATGAGAATGTGCTTGCTTACAGCAACGTGCTATATGTTCTGAATGCCCGAATTGGGAATCTGTGTCAAAACTTTGTTAGGAATTATGTGATCCTTACTAGCTGGAAGTAAGGGAGATGGGGCATGAAGTTATTTCCAGGAGTTGGAGACATAAAACGTTTAGCTCAGTTCTGGGCATCTTTGAAATACCTAAACTAACTTGTTCCTACATAGTAACTTGCCACTTTGAATGAGAATGTGCTTGCTTACAGCAACGTGCTATATGATCTGAATGCCCGAATTGGGAATCTGTGTCAAAACTTTGTTAGGAATTATGTGATCCTTACTAGCTGGAAGTAAGGGAGATGGGGCATGAAGTTATTTCTAGGAGTTGGAGACATACAACGTTTAGCTCAGTTCTGGGCATCTTTGAAATACCTATACAAACTTGTTCCTACATAGTAACTTGCCACTTTGAATGAGAATGTGCTTGCTTGCAGCAACGTGCTATATGTTCTGAATGCCAGAATTGGGAATCTGTGTCAAAACTTTGTTCGGAATTATGTGATCCTTACTAGCTGGAAGTAAGGGAGATGGGGCATGAAGTTATTTCCAGCAGTTGGAGACATAAAACGTTTAGCTCAGTTCTGGGCATCTTTGAAATACCTAAACTAACTTGTTCCTACATAGTAACTTGCCACTTTGAATGAGAATGTGCTTGCTTACAGCAACGTGCTATATGATCTGAATGCCCGAATTGGGAATCTGTGTCAAAACTTTGTTAGGAATTATGTGATCCTTACTAGCTGGAAGTAAGGGAGATGGGGCATGAAGTTATTTCTAGGAGTTGGAGACATACAACGTTTAGCTCAGTTCTGGGCATCTTTGAAATACCTATACAAACTTGTTCCTACATAGTAACTTGCAACTTTGAATGAGAATGTGCTTGCTTGCAGCAACGTGCTATATGTTCTGAATGCCCGAATTGGGAATCTGTGTCAAAACTTTGTTCGGAATTATGTGATCCTTATTAGCTAGAAAAAGTGAGATGGGGCATGAAGTTATTTCTGGGAGTTGGACACATACCTAGTTTAGCTCAGTTCTGGGCATCTTTGAAATACCTATACAAACTTGTTCCTACATAGTAACTTGCAACTTTGAATGAGAATGTGCTTGCTTACAGCCACGTGCTATATGTTCTGAATGCCCGAATTGGGAATCTGTGTCAAAACTTTGTTAGGAATTATGTGATCCTTACTAGCTGGAAGTAAGGGAGATGCGGCATGAAGTTATTTCTAGGAGTTGGAGACATACAACGTTTAGCTCAGTTCTGGGCATCTTTGAAATACCTAAACTAACTTGTTCCTACATAGTAACTTGCCACTTTGAATGAGAATGTGCTTGCTTACAGCAACGTGCTATATGATCTGAATGCACGAATTGGGAATCTGTGTCAATACTTTGTTAGGAATTATGTGATCCTTACTAGCTGGAAGTAAGGGAGATGGGGCATGAAGTTATTTCTAGGAGTTGGAGACATACAACGTTTAGCTCAGTTCTGGGCATCTTTGAAATACCTATACAAACTTGTTCTTACATAGTAATTTGCAGCTTTGAATGAGAATGTGCTTGCTTGCAGCAACGTGCTATATGTTCTGAATGCCCGAATTGGGAATCTGTGTCAAAACTTTGTTCGGAATTATGTGATCCTTACTAGCTGGAAGTAAGGGAGATGGGGCATGAAGTTATTTCTAAGAGTTGGACACATACCAAGTTTAGCTCAGTTCTGGGCATCTTTGAAATACCTATACAAACTTGTTCCTACATAGTAACTTGCAACTTTGAATGAGAATGTGCTTGCTCACAGCAACGTGCTATATGTTCTGAATGCCCGAATTGGGAATGTGTGTCAAAACTTTGTTAGGAATTATGTGATCCTTACTAGCTGGAAGTAAGGAAGATGGGGCATGAAGTTATTTCTAGGAGTTGGAGACATAAAACGTTTAGCTCAGTTATGGGCATCTTTGAAATACCTAAACTAACTTGTTCCTACATAGTAACTTGCCACTTTGAATGAGAATGTGCTTGCTTACAGCAACGTGCTATATGATCTGAATGCCCGAATTGGGAATCTGTGTCAAAACTTTGTTAGGAATTATGTGATCCTTACTAGCTGGAAGTAAGGGAGATGGGGCATGAAGTTATTTCTAGGAGTTGGAGACATACAACGTTTAGCTCAGTTCTGGGCACCTTTGAAATACCTATACAAACTTGTTCCTACATAGTAACTTGCCACTTTGAATGAGAATGTGCTTGCTTGCAGCAACGTGCTATATGTTCTGAATGCCCGAATTGGGAATCTGTGTCAAAACTTTGTTAGGAATTATGTGATCCTTACTAGCTGGAAGTAAGGGAGATGGGGCATGAAGTGATTTCTAGGAGTTGGACACATACGAAGTTTAGCTCAGTTCTGGGCATCTTTGAAATACCTATACAAACTTGTTCCTACACAGTAACTTGCAACTTTGAATGAGAATGTGCTTGCTTACAGCAACGTGCTATATGTTCTGAATGCCCGAATTGGGAATCTGTGTCAAAACTTTGTTAGGAATTATGTGATCCTTACTAGCTGGAAGTAAGGGAGATGGGGCATGAAGTTATTTCTAGGAGTTGGAGACATACAACGGTTAGCTCAGTTCTGGGCATCTTTGAAATACCTATACAAACTTGTTCCTACATAGTAACTTGCAACTTTGAATTAGAATGTGCTTGCTTGCAGCAACGTGCTATATGTTCTGAATGCCCGAATTGGGAATCTGTGTCAAAACTTTGTTCGGAATTATGTGATCCTTATTAGCTGGAAGTAAGGGAGATGGGGCATGAAGTTATTTCTGGGAGTTGGACACATACCAAGTTTAGCTCAGTTCTGGGCATCTTTGAAATACCTATACAAACTTGTTCCTACATAGTAACTTGCAACTTTGAATGAGAATGTGCTTGCTTACAGCAACGTGCTATATGTTCTGAATGCCCGAATTGGGAATCTGTGTCAAAACTTTGTTAGGAATTATGTGATCCTTACTAGCTGGAAGTAAGGGAGATGGGGCATGAAGTTATTTCTAGGAGTTGGAGACATACAACGTTTAGCTCAGTTCTGGGCATCTTTGAAATACCTATACAAACTTGTTCCTACATAGTAACTTGCCACTTTGAATGAGAATGTGCTTGCTTGCACCAACGTGCTATGTGTTCTGAATGCCCGAATTGTGAATCTGTGTCAAAACTTTGTTCGGAATTATGTGATCCTTACTAGCTGGAAGTAAGGGAGATGGGGCATGAAGTTATTTCTAGGAGTTGGACACATACCAAGTTTAGCTACGTTCTGGGCATCTTTGAAATACCTATACAAACATGTTCCTACACAGTAACTTGCAACTTTGAATGAGAATGTGCTTGCTTACAGCACGTGCTATATGTTCTGAATGCCCGAATTGGGAATCTGTGTCAAAACTTTGTTAGGAATTATGTGATCCTTACTAGCTGGAAGTAAGGGAGATGGGGCATGAAGTTATTTCTAGGAGTTGGAGACATACAACGTTTAGCTCAGTTCTGGGCATCTTTGAAATACCTATACAAACTTGTTCCTACATAGTAACTTGCAACTTTGAATGAGAATGTGCTTGCTTACAGCAACGTGCTATATGTTCTGAATGCCCGAATTGGGAATCTGTGTCAAAACTTTGTTCGGAATTATGTGATCCTTACTAGCTGGAAGTAAGGGAGATGGGGCATGAAGTTATTTCTGGGAGTTGGACACATACCAAGTTTAGCTCAGTTCTGAGCATCTTTGAAATACCTATACAAACTTGTTCCTACATAGTAACTTGCAACTTTGAATGAGAATGTGCTTGCTTACAGCAACGTGCTATATGTTCTGAATGCCCGAATTGGGAATCTGTGTCAAAACTTTGTTAGGAATTATGTGATCCTTACTAGCTGGAAGTAAGGGAGATGGGGCATGAAGTTATTTCTAGGAGTTGGAGACATAAAACTTTTAGCTCACTTCTGGGCATCTTTGAAATACCTAAACTAACTTGTTCCTACATAGTAACTTGCTACTTTGAATGAGAATGTGCTTGCTTACAGCAACGTGCTATATGATCTGAATGCCCGAATTGGGAATCTGTGTCAAAACTTTGTTAGGAATTATGTGATCCTTACTAGCTGGAAGTAAGGGAGATGGGGCATGAAATTATTTCTAGGAGTTGGAGACATACAACGTTTAGCTCAGTTCTGGGCATCTTTTAAATACCTATACAAACTTGTTCCTACATAGTAACTTGCCACTTTGAATGAGAATGTGCTTGCTTGCAGCAACGTGCTATATGTTCTGCATGCCCGAATTGGGAATCTGTGTCAAAACTTTGTTCGGAATTATGTGATCCTTACTAGCTGGAAGTAAGGGAGATGGGGCATGAAGTTATTTCTAGGAGTTGGAGACATACAACGTTTAGCTCAGTTCTGGGCATCTTTGAAATACCTATACAAACTTGTTCCTACATAGTAACTTGCAACTTTGAATGAGAATGTGCTTGCTTGCAGCAACGTGCTATATGTTCTGAATGCCCGAATTGGGAATCTGTGTCAAAACTTTGTTCGGAATTATGTGATCCTTATTAGCTGGAAGTAAGGGAGGTGGGGCATGAAGTTATTTCTGGGAGTTGGACACATACCAAGTTTAGCTCAGTTCTGGGCATCTTTGAAATACCTATACAAACTTGTTCCTACACAGTAACTTGCAACTTTGAATGAGAATGTGCTTGCTTGCAGCAACGTGCTATATGTTCTGAATGCCCGAATTGGGAATCTGTGTCAAAACTTTGTTAGGAATTATGTGATCCTTACTAGCTGGAAGTAAGGGAGATGGGGCATGAAGTTATTTCTAGGAGTTGGAGACATAAAACGTTTAGCTCAGTTATGGGCATCTTTGAAATACCTAAACTAACTTGTTCCTACATAGTAACTTGCCACTTTGAATGAGAATGTGCTTGCTTACAGCAACGTGCTATATGATCTGAATGCCCGAATTGGGAATCTGTGTCAAAACTTTGTTAGGAATTATGTGATCCTTACTAGCTGGAAGTAAGGGAGATGGGGCATGAAGTTATTTCTAGGAGTTGGAGACATACAACGTTTAGCTCAGTTCTGGGCACCTTTGAAATACCTATACAAACTTGTTCCTACATAGTAACTTGCCACTTTGAATGAGAATGTGCTTGCTTGCAGCAACGTGCTATATGTTCTGAATGCCCGAATTGGGAATCTGTGTCAAAACTTTGTTAGGAATTATGTGATCCTTACTAGCTGGAAGTAAGGGAGATGGGGCATGAAGTGATTTCTAGGAGTTGGACACATACGAAGTTTAGCTCAGTTCTGGGCATCTTTGAAATACCTATACAAACTTGTTCCTACACAGTAACTTGCAACTTTGAATGAGAATGTGCTTGCTTACAGCAACGTGCTATATGTTCTGAATGCCCGAATTGGGAATCTGTGTCAAAACTTTGTTAGGATTTATGTGATCCTTACTAGCTGGAAGTAAGGGAGATGGGGCATGAAGTTATTTCTAGGAGTTGGAGACATACAACGGTTAGCTCAGTTCTGGGCATCTTTGAAATACCTATACAAACTTGTTCCTACATAGTAACTTGCAACTTTGAATTAGAATGTGCTTGCTTGCAGCAACGTGCTATATGTTCTGAATGCCCGAATTGGGAATCTGTGTCAAAACTTTGTTCGGAATTATGTGATCCTTATTAGCTGGAAGTAAGGGAGATGGGGCATGAAGTTATTTCTGGGAGTTGGACACATACCAAGTTTAGCTCAGTTCTGGGCATCTTTGAAATACCTATACAAACTTGTTCCTACACAGTAACTTGCAACTTTGAATGAGAATGTGCTTGCTTGCAGCAACGTGCTATATGTTCTGAATGCCCGAATTGGGAATCTGTGTCAAAACTTTGTTAGGAATTATGTGATCCTTACTAGCTGGAAGTAAGGGAGATGGGGCATGAAGTTATTTCTAGGAGTTGGAGACATAAAACGTTTAGCTCAGTTATGGGCATCTTTGAAATACCTAAACTAACTTGTTCCTACATAGTAACTTGCCACTTTGAATGAGAATGTGCTTGCTTACAGCAACGTGCTATATGATCTGAATGCCCGAATTGGGAATCTGTGTCAAAACTTTGTTAGGAATTATGTGATCCTGACTAGCTGGAAGTAAGGGAGATGGGGCATGAAGTTATTTCTAGGAGTTGGAGACATACAACGTTTAGCTCAGTTCTGGTCACCTTTGAAATACCTATACAAACTTGTTCCTACATAGTAACTTGCCACTTTGAATGAGAATGTGCTTGCTTGCAGCAACGTGCTATATGTTCTGAATGCCCGAATTGGGAATCTGTGTCAAAACTTTGTTAGGAATTATGTGATCCTTACTAGCTGGAAGTAAGGGAGATGGGGCATGAAGTGATTTCTAGGAGTTGGACACATACGAAGTTTAGCTCAGTTCTGGGCATCTTTGAAATACCTATACAAACTTGTTCCTACACAGTAACTTGCAACTTTGAATGAGAATGTGCTTGCTTACAGCAACGTGCTATATGTTCTGAATGCCCGAATTGGGAATCTGTGTCAAAACTTTGTTAGGAATTATGTGATCCTTACTAGCTGGAAGTAAGGGAGATGGGGCATGATGTTATTTCTAGGAGTTGGAGACATACAACGGTTAGCTCAGTTCTGGGCATCTTTGAAATACCTATACAAACTTGTTCCTACATAGTAACTTGCAACTTTGAATTAGAATGTGCTTGCTTGCAGCAACGTGCTATATGTTCTGAATGCCCGAATTGGGAATCTGTGTCAAAACTTTGTTCGGAATTATGTGATCCTTATTAGCTGGAAGTAAGGGAGATGGGGCATGAAGTTATTTCTGGGAGTTGGACACATACCAAGTTTAGCTCAGTTCTGGGCATCTTTGAAATACCTATACAAACTTGTTCCTACATAGTAACTTGCAACTTTGAATGAGAATGTGCTTGCTTACAGCAACGTGCTATATGTTCTGAATGACCGAATTGGGAATCTGTGTCAAAACTTTGTTAGGAATTATGTGATCCTTACTAGCTGGAAGTAAGGGAGATGGGGCATGAAGTTATTTCTAGGAGTTGGAGACATACAACGTTTAGCTCAGTTCTGGGCATCTTTGAAATACCTATACAAACTTGTTCCTACATAGTAACTTGCCACTTTGAATGAGAATGTGCTTGCTTGCACCAACGTGCTATGTGTTCTGAATGCCCGAATTGTGAATCTGTGTCAAAACTTTGTTCGGAATTATGTGATCCTTACTAGCTGGAAGTAAGGGAGATGGGGCATGAAGTTATTTCTAGGAGTTGGACACATACCAAGTTTAGCTACGTTCTGGGCATCTTTGATATACCTATACAAACTTGTTCCTACACAGTAACTTGCAACTTTGAATGAGAATGTGCTTGCTTACAGCACGTGCTATATGTTCTGAATGCCCGAATTGGGAATCTGTGTCAAAACTTTGTTAGGAATTATGTGATCCTTACTAGCTGGAAGTAAGGGAGATGGGGCATGAAGTTATTTCTAGGAGTTGGAGACATACAACGTTTAGCTCAGTTCTGGGCATCTTTGAAATACCTATACAAACTTGTTCTTACATAGTAACTTGCAACTTTGAATGAGAATGTGCTTGCTTACAGCAACGTGCTATATGTTCTGAATGCCCGAATTGGGAATCTGTGTCAAAACTTTGTTCGGAATTATGTGATCCTTACTAGCTGGAAGTAAGGGAGATGGGGCATGAAGTTATTTCTGGGAGTTGGACACATACCAAGTTTAGCTCAGTTCTGAGCATCTTTGAAATACCTATACAAACTTGTTCCTACATAGTAACTTGCAACTTTGAATGAGAATGTGCTTGCTTACAGCAACGTGCTATATGTTCTGAATGCCCGAATTGGGAATCTGTGTCAAAACTTTGTTAGGAATTATGTGATCCTTACTAGCTGGAAGTAAGGGAGATGGGGCATGAAGTTATTTCTAGGAGTTGGAGACATAAAACGTTTAGCTCACTTCTGGGCATCTTTGAAATACCTAAACTAACTTGTTCCTACATAGTAACTTGCTACTTTGAATGAGAATGTGCTTGCTTACAGCAACGTGCTATATGATCTGAATGCCCGAATTGGGAATCTGTGTCAAAACTTTGTTAGGAATTATGTGATCCTTACTAGCTGGAAGTAAGGGAGATGGGGCATGAAATTATTTCTAGGAGTTGGAGACATACAACGTTTAGCTCAGTTCTGGGCATCTTTGAAATACCTATACAAACTTGTTCCTACATAGTAACTTGCCACTTTGAATGAGAATGTGCTTGCTTGCAGCAACGTGCTATATGTTCTGCATGCCCGAATTGGGAATCTGTGTCAAAACTTTGTTCGGAATTATGTGATCCTTACTAGCTGGAAGTAAGGGAGATGGGGCATGAAGTTATTTCTAGGAGTTGGAGACATACAACGTTTAGCTCAGTTCTGGGCATCTTTGAAATACCTATACAAACTTGTTCCTACATAGTAACTTGCAACTTTGAATGAGAATGTGCTTGCTTGCAGCAACGTGCTATATGTTCTGAATGCCCGAATTGGGAATCTGTGTCAAAACTTTGTTCGGAATTATGTGATCCTTATTAGCTGGAAGTAAGGGAGATGGGGCATGAAGTTATTTCTGGGAGTTGGACACATACCAAGTTTAGCTCAGTTCTGGGCATCTTTGAAATACCTATACAAACTTGTTCCTACACAGTAACTTGCAACTTTGAATGAGAATGTGCTTGCTTGCAGCAACGTGCTATATGTTCTGAATGCCCGAATTGGGAATCTGTGTCAAAACTTTGTTCGGAATTATGTGATCCTTACTAGCTGGAAGTAAGGGAGATGGGGCATGAAGTTATTTCTAGGAGTTGGAGACATACATCGTTTAGCTCAGTTCTGGGCATCTTTGAAATACCTATACAAACTTGTTCCTACATAGTAACTTGCCACTTTGAATGAGAATGTGCTTGCTTGCAGCAACGTGCTATATGTTCTGAATGCCAGAATTGGGAATCTGTGTCAAAACTTTGTTCGGAATTATGTGATCCTTACTAGCTGGAAGTAAGGGAGATGGGGCATGAAGTTATTTCTAGCAGTTGGAGACATAAAACGTTTAGCTCAGTTCTGGGCATCTTTGAAATACCTAAACTAACTTGTTCCTACATAGTAACTTGCAACTTTGAATGAGAATGTGCTTGCTTAAGCAACGTGCTATATGTTCTGAATGCCCGAATTGGGAATATGTGTCAAAACTTAGTTAGGAATTATGTGATCCTTACTAGCTGGAAGTAAGGGAGATGGGGCATGAAGTTATTTCTAGAGGTTGGACACATACCAAGTTTAGCTCAGTTCTGGTCATCTTTGAAATACCTATACAAACTTGTTCCTACATAATAACTTGCAACTTTGAATGAGAATGTGCTTGCTTACAGCAACGTGCTATATGTTCTGAATGCCCGAATTGGGAATCTGTGTCAAAACTTTCTTAGGAATTATGTGATGCTTACTAGCTGGAAGTAAGGGAGATGGGGCATGAAGTTATTTCTAGGAGTTGGACACATACCAAGTTTAGCTCAGTTCTGGGCATCTTTGAAATACCTATACAAACTTGTTCCTACATAGTAACTTGCAACTTTGAATGAGAATGTGCTTGCTTACAGCAACGTGCTACATGTTCTGAATTCCCGAATTGGGAATCTGTGTCAAATCTTTGTTAGAAATTATGTAATCCTTACTAGATGGAAGTAAGGGAGATGGGGCATGAAGTTATTTCTAGGAGTTGGAGACATACAACGTTTAGCTCAGTTTTGGGCATCTTTGAAATACGTATACAAACTTGTTCCTACATAGTAACTTGCAGCTTTGAATGAGAATGTGTTGCTGACAGCAATCTGGTACATGTTCTGAATGTCCGAATTGGGAATCTGTGTGAAAACTTTGTTAGGAATTATGTGATCCTTACTAGTTGGAAGTAAGGGAGATGGGGCATGAAGTTATTTCTAGGAGTTGGAGACATACCAAGTTTAGCTCAGTTCTGGGCATCTTTGAAATACCTATACAAACTTGTTCCTACATAGTAACTTGCAACTTTGAATGAGAATGTGCTTGCTTACAGCAACGTGCTATATGTTCTGAATGCCCGAATTGGGAATCTGTGTCAAAACTTTCTTAGGAATTATGTGATGCTTACTAGCTGGAAGTAAGGGAGATGGGGCATGAAGTTATTTCTAGGAGTTGGACACATACCAAGTTTAGCTCAGTTCTGGGCATCTTTGAAATACCTATACAAACTTGTTCTTACATAGTAACTTGCAACTTTGAATGAGAATGTGCTTGCTTACAGCAACGTGCTATATGTTCTGAATGCCCGAATTGGGAATCTGTGTCAAAACTTTGTTAGGAATTATGTGATCCTTACTAGCTGGAAGTAAGGGAGATGGGGCATGAAGTTATTTCTAGGAGTTGGACACATACCAAGTTTATCTCAGTTCTGGGCATCTTTGAAATACCTATACAAACTTGTTCCTACATAGTAACTTGCAACTTTGAATGAGAATGTGCTTGCTTACAGCAACGTGCTACATGTTCTGAATTCCCGAATTGGGAATCTGTGTCAAATCTTTGTTAGAAATTATGTAATCCTTACTAGATGGAAGTAAGGGAGATGGGGCATGAAGTTATTTCTAGGAGTTGGAGACATACAACGTTTAGCTCAGTTCTGGGCATCTTTGAAATACGTATACAAACTTGTTCCTACATAGTAACTTGCCACTTTGAATGAGAATGTGCTTGCTGACAGCAACGTGGTAAATGTTCTGAATGTCCGAATTGGGAATCTGTGTCAAAACTTTGTTAGGAATTATGTGATCCTTACTAGTTGGAAGTAAGGGAGATGGGGCATGAAGTTATTTCTAGGAGTTGGAGACATACCAAGTTTAGCTCAGTTCTGGGCATCTTTGATATACCTATACAAACTTGTTCCTACATAGTAACTTGCAACTTTGAATGAGAATGTGCTTGCTTAGAGCAACGTGCTATATGTTCTGAATGCCCGAATTGGGAATCTGTGTCAAAACATTGTTCGGAATTATGTGATCCTTACTAGCTGGAAGTAAGGGAGATGGGGCATGAAGTTATTTCTAGGAGTTGGACACCTACCAAGGTTAGCCCAGTTCTGGGCATCTTTGAAATACCTATACAAACTTGTTCCTACATAGTAACTTGCAACTTTGAATGAGAATGTGCTTGCTTACAGCAACGTGCTATATGTTCTGAATGCCCGAATTGGGAATCTGTGTCAAAACTTTGTTAGGAATTATGTGATCCTATCTAGCTGGAAGTAAGGGAGATGGAGCATGAAGTTATTTCTAGGAGTTGGACACATACCAAGTTTAGCTCAGTTCTGGGCATCTTTGAAATACCTATATAAACTTGTTCCTAGATAGTAAGTTGCAACTTTGAATGAGAATGTGCTTGCTTACAGCAACGTGCTATATGTTCTGAATGCCCGAAATTTGAATCTGTGTCAAAACTTTGTTAGGAATTATGTGATCCTTACTAGCTGGAGGTAAGGGAGATGGGGCATGAAGTTATTTCTAGGAGTTGGAGACATACCAAGTTTAGCTCAGTTCTGGGCATCTTTGAAATACCTATACAAACTTGTTCCTACATAGTAACTTGCCACTTTGAATGAGAATGTGCTTGCTTACAGCAACGTGCTATATGTTCTGAATGCCCGAATTGGGAATCTGTGTCAAAACTTTGTTAGGAATTATGTGATCCTTACTAGCTGGAAGTAAGGGAGATGGGGCATGAAGTTATTTCTAGGAGTTGGAGACATACCAAGTTTATCTCAGATCTGGGCATCTTTAAAATACCTATACAAACTTGTTCCTACATAGTAACTTGCAACTTTGAATGAGAATGTGCTTGCTTACAGCAACGTGCTACATGTTCTGAAAGCCCGAATTGGGAATCTGTGTCAAAACTTTGTTACAAATTATGTAATCCTTACTAGATGGAAGTAAGGGAGATGGGGCATGAAGTTATTTCTAGGAGTTGGAGTCATACCAAGTTTAGCTCAGTTCTGGGCATCTTTGAAATACCTATACAAACTTGTTCCTACATAGTAAACTTGCAACTTTGAATGAGAATGTGCTTGCTGACAGCAACGTGGTACATGTTCTGAATGTCCGAATTGGGAATCTGTGTCAAAACTTTGTTAGGAATTATGTGATCCTTACTAGTTGGAAGTAAGGGAGATGGGGCATGAAGTTATTTCTAGGAGTTGGAGACATACCAAGTTTAGCTCAGTTCTGGGCATCTTTGAAATACCTATACAAACTTGTTCCTACATAGTAACTTGCAACTTTGAATGAGAATGTGCTTGCTTACAGCAACGTGCTATATGTTCTGAATGCCCGAATTGGGAATCTGTGTCAAAACTTTGTTAGGAATTATGTGATCCTATCTAGCTGGAAGTAAGGGAGATGGAGCATGAAGTTATTTCTAGGAGTTGGACACATACCAAGTTTAGCTCAGTTCTGGGCATCTTTGAAATACCTATATAAACTTGTTCCTAGATAGTAACTTGCAACTTTGAATGAGAATGTGCTTGCTTACAGCAACGTGCTATATGTTCTGAATGCCCGAAATTTGAATCTGTGTCAAAACTTTGTTAGGAATTATGTGATCCTTACTAGCTGGAGGTAAGGGAGATGGGGCATGAAGTTATTTCTAGGAGTTGGAGACATACCAAGTTTAGCCCAGTTCTGGGCATCTTTGAAATACCTATACAAACTTGTTCCTACATAGTAACATGCAACTTTGAATGAGAATGTGCTTGCTTACAGCAACGTGCTATATGTTCTGAATGCCCGAATTGGGAATCTGTGTCAAAACTTTGTTAGGAATTATGTGATCCTTACTAGCTGGAAGTAAGGGAGATGGGGCATGAAGTTATTTCTAGGAGTTGGAGACATACAACGTTTAGCTCAGTTCTGGGCATCTTTCAAATACCTATACTAACTTGTTCCTACATAGTAACTTGCAACTTTGAATGAGAATGTGCTTGCTTACAGCAACGTGCTATATGTTCTGAATGCCCGAATTGGGAATCTGTGTCAAAACTTTGTTAGAAATTATGTGATCCCTACTAGCCTGAAGTAAGGGATATGGGGCATGAAGTTATTTCTAGGAGTTGGAGACATACCAAGTTTAGCTCAGTTCTGGGCATCTTTGAAATACCTATACAAACTTGTTCCTACATAGTAACTTGCCACTTTGAATGAGAATGTGCTTGCTGACAGCAACGTGCTATATGTTCTGAATGCCCGAATTGGGAATCTGTGTCAAAACTTTGTTCGGAATTATGTGATCCTTACTAGCTGGAAGTAAGGGAGATGGGGCATGAAGTTATTTCTAGAGGTTGGACACATACCAAGTTTAGCTCAGTTCTGGTCATCTTTGAAATACCTATACAAACTTGTTCCTACATAATAACTTGCAACTTTGAATGAGAATGTGCTTGCTTACAGCAACGTGCTATATGTTCTGAATGCCCGAATTGGGAATCTGTGTCAAAACTTTCTTAGGAATTATGTGATGCTTACTAGCTGGAAGTAAGGGAGATGGGGCATGAAGTTATTTCTAGGAGTTGGACACATACCAAGTTTAGCTCAGTTCTGGGCATCTTTGAAATACCTATACAAACTTGTTCCTACATAGTAACTTGCAACTTTGAATGAGAATGTGCTTGCTTACAGCAACGTGCTACATGTTCTGAATTCCCGAATTGGGAATCTGTGTCAAATCTTTGTTAGAAATTATGTAATCCTTACTAGATGGAAGTAAGGGAGATGGGGCATGAAGTTATTTCTAGGAGTTGGAGACATACAACGTTTAGCTCAGTTGTGGGCATCTTTGAAATACGTATACAAACTTGTTCCTACATAGTAACTTGCAGCTTTGAATGAGAATGTGTTGCTGACAGCAATCTGGTACATGTTCTGAATGTCCGAATTGGGAATCTGTGTGAAAACTTTGTTAGGAATTATGTGATCCTTACTAGTTGGAAGTAAGGGAGATGGGGCATGAAGTTATTTCTAGGAGTTGGAGACATACCAAGTTTAGCTCAGTTCTGGGCATCTTTGAAATACCTATACAAACTTGTTCCTACATAGTAACTTGCAACTTTGAATGAGAATGTGCTTGCTTACAGCAACGTGCTATATGTTCTGAATGCCCGAATTGGGAATCTGTGTCAAAACTTTCTTAGGAATTATGTGATGCTTACTAGCTGGAAGTAAGGGAGATGGGGCATGAAGTTATTTCTAGGAGTTGGACACATACCAAGTTTAGCTCAGTTCTGGGCATCTTTGAAATACCTATACAAACTTGTTCTTACATAGTAACTTGCAACTTTGAATGAGAATGTGCTTGCTTACAGCAACGTGCTATATGTTCTGAATGCCCGAATTGGGAATCTGTGTCAAAACTTTGTTAGGAATTATGTGATCCTTACTAGCTGGAAGTAAGGGAGATGGGGCATGAAGTTATTTCTAGGAGTTGGACACATACCAAGTTTATCTCAGTTCTGGGCATCTTTGAAATACCTATACAAACTTGTTCCTACATAGTAACTTGCAACTTTGAATGAGAATTTGCTTGCTTACAGCAACGTGCTACATGTTCTGAATTCCCGAATTGGGAATCTGTGTCAAATCTTTGTTAGAAATTATGTAATCCTTACTAGATGGAAGTAAGGGAGATGGGGCATGAAGTTATTTCTAGGAGTTGGAGACATACAACGTTTAGCTCAGTTCTGGGCATCTTTGAAATACGTATACAAACTTGTTCCTACATAGTAACTTGCCACTTTGAATGAGAATGTGCTTGCTGACAGCAACGTGGTAAATGTTCTGAATGTCCGAATTGGGAATCTGTGTCAAAACTTTGTTAGGAATTATGTGATCCTTACTAGTTGGAAGTAAGGGAGATGGGGCATGAAGTTATTTCTAGGAGTTGGAGACATACCAAGTTTAGCTCAGTTCTGGGCATCTTTGAAATACCTATACAAACTTGTTCCTACATAGTAACTTGCAACTTTGAATGAGAATGTGCTTGCTTAGAGCAACGTGCTATGTTCTGAATGCCCGAATTGGGAATCTGTGTCAAAACATTGTTCGGAATTATGTGATCCTTACTAGCTGGAAGTAAGGGAGATGGGGCATGAAGTTATTTCTAGGAGTTGGACACCTACCAAGGTTAGCCCAGTTCTGGGCATCTTTGAAATACCTATACAAACTTGTTCCTACATAGTAACTTGCAACTTTGAATGAGAATGTGCTTGCTTACAGCAACGTGCTATATGTTCTGAATGCCCGAATTGGGAATCTGTGTCAAAACTTTGTTAGGAATTATGTGATCCTATCTAGCTGGAAGTAAGGGAGATGGAGCATGAAGTTATTTCTAGGAGTTGGACACATACCAAGTTTAGCTCAGTTCTGGGCATCTTTGAAATACCTATATAAACTTGTTCCTAGATAGTAAGTTGCAACTTTGAATGAGAATGTGCTTGCTTACAGCAACGTGCTATATGTTCTGAATGCCCGAAATTTGAATCTGTGTCAAAACTTTGTTAGGAATTATGTGATCCTTACTAGCTGGAGGTAAGGGAGATGGGGCATGAAGTTATTTCTAGGAGTTGGAGACATACCAAGTTTAGCTCAGTTCTGGGCATCTTTGAAATACCTATACAAACTTGTTCCTACATAGTAACTTGCCACTTTGAATGAGAATGTGCTTGCTTACAGCAACGTGCTATATGTTCTGAATGCCCGAATTGGGAATCTGTGTCAAAACTTTGTTAGGAATTATGTGATCCTTACTAGCTGGAAGTAAGGGAGATGGGGCATGAAGTTATTTCTAGGAGTTGGAGACATACCAAGTTTATCTCAGATCTGGGCATCTTTAAAATACCTATACAAACTTGTTCCTACATAGTAACTTGCAACTTTGAATGAGAATGTGCTTGCTTACAGCAACGTGCTACATGTTCTGAAAGCCCGAATTGGGAATCTGTGTCAAAACTTTGTTACAAATTATGTAATCCTTACTAGATGGAAGTAAGGGAGATGGGGCATGAAGTTATTTCTAGGAGTTGGAGTCATACCAAGTTTAGCTCAGTTCTGGGCATCTTTGAAATACCTATACAAACTTGTTCCTACATAGTAAACTTGCAACTTTGAATGAGAATGTGCTTGCTGACAGCAACGTGGTACATGTTCTGAATGTCCGAATTGGGAATCTGTGTCAAAACTTTGTTAGGAATTATGTGATCCTTACTAGTTGGAAGTAAGGGAGATGGGGCATGAAGTTATTTCTAGGAGTTGGAGACATACCAAGTTTAGCTCAGTTCTGGGCATCTTTGAAATACCTATACAAACTTGTTCCTACATAGTAACTTGCAACTTTGAATGAGAATGTGCTTGCTTACAGCAACGTGCTATATGTTCTGAATGCCCGAATTGGGAATCTGTGTCAAAACTTTGTTAGGAATTATGTGATCCTATCTAGCTGGAAGTAAGGGAGATGGAGCATGAAGTTATTTCTAGGAGTTGGACACATACCAAGTTTAGCTCAGTTCTGGGCATCTTTGAAATACCTATATAAACTTGTTCCTAGATAGTAACTTGCAACTTTGAATGAGAATGTGCTTGCTTACAGCAACGTGCTATATGTTCTGAATGCCCGAAATTTGAATCTGTGTCAAAACTTTGTTAGGAATTATGTGATCCTTACTAGCTGGAGGTAAGGGAGATGGGGCATGAAGTTATTTCTAGGAGTTGGAGACATACCAAGTTTAGCCCAGTTCTGGGCATCTTTGAAATACCTATACAAACTTGTTCCTACATAGTAACATGCAACTTTGAATGAGAATGTGCTTGCTTACAGCAACGTGCTATATGTTCTGAATGCCCGAATTGGGAATCTGTGTCAAAACTTTGTTAGGAATTATGTGATCCTTACTAGCTGGAAGTAAGGGAGATGGGGCATGAAGTTATTTCTAGGAGTTGGAGACATACAACGTTTAGCTCAGTTCTGGGCATCTTTCAAATACCTATACTAACTTGTTCCTACATAGTAACTTGCAACTTTGAATGAGAATGTGCTTGCTTACAGCAACGTGCTATATGTTCTGAATGCCCGAATTCGGAATCTGTGTCAAAACTTTGTTAGAAATTATGTGATCCCTACTAGCCTGAAGTAAGGGATATGGGGCATGAAGTTATTTCTAGGAGTTGGAGACATACCAAGTTTAGCTCAGTTCTGGGCATCTTTGAAATACCTATACAAACTTGTTCCTACATAGTAACTTGCCACTTTGAATGAGAATGTGCTTGCTGACAGCAACGTGCTATATGTTCTGAATGCCCGAATTGGGAATCTGTGTCAAAACTTTGTTCGGAATTATGTGATCCTTACTAGCTGGAAGTAAGGGAGATGGGGCATGAAGTTATTTCTAGGAGTTGGACACATACAACGTTTAGCTCAGTTCCGGGCATCTTTGAAATACCTATACAAACTTGTTCCTTCATAGTAACTTGCAACTTTGAATGAGAATGTGCTTGCTTACAGCAACGTGCTATATGTTCTGAATGCCCGAATTGGGAATCTGTGTCAAAACTTTGTTAGGAATTATGTGATCCTTACTAGCTGGAAGTAAGGGAGATGGGGCATGAAGTTATTTCTAGAGGCTGGACACATACCAAGTTTAGCTCAGTTCTGGGCATCTTTGAAATACCTATACAAACTTGTTCCTACATAGTAACTTGCCACTTTGAATGAGAATGTGCTTGCTTACAGCAACGTGCTATATGATCTGAATGCCCGAATTGGGAATCTGTGTCAAAACTTTGTTAGGAATTATGTGATCCTTACTAGCTGGAAGTAAGGGAGATGGGGCATGAAGTTATTTCTATGAGTTGGAGACATACCAAGTTTATCTCAGATCTGGGCATCTTTAAAATACCTATACAAACTTGTTCCTACATAGTAACTTGCAACTTTGAATGAGAATGTGCTTGCTTACAGCAACGTGCTACATGTTCTGAAAGCCCGAATTGGGAATCTGTGTCAAAACTTTGTTACAAATTATGTAATCCTTACTAGATGGAAGTAAGGGAGATGGGGCATGAAGTTATTTCTAGGAGTTGGAGTCATACCAAGTTTAGCTCAGTTCTGGGCATCTTTGAAATACCTATACAAACTTGTTCCTACATAGTAAACTTGCAACTTTGAATGAGAATGTGCTTGCTGACAGCAACGTGGTACATGTTCTGAATGTCCGAATTGGGAATCTGTGTCAAAACTTTGTTAGGAATTATGTGATCCTTACTAGTTGGAAGTAAGGGAGATGGGGCATGAAGTTATTTCTAGGAGTTGGAGACATACCAAGTTTAGCTCAGTTCTGGGCATCTTTGAAATAGCTATACAAACTTGTTCCTACATAGTAACTTGCAACTTTGAATGAGAATGTGCTTGCTTAGAGCAACGTGCTATATGTTCTGAATGCCCGAATTGGGAATCTGTGTCAAAACATTGTTCGGAATTATGTGATCCTTACTAGCTGGAAGTAAGGGAGATGGGGCATGAAGTTATTTCTAGGAGTTGGACACCTACCAAGGTTAGCCCAGTTCTGGGCATCTTTGAAATACCTATACAAACTTGTTCCTACATAGTAACTTGCAACTTTGAATGAGAATGTGCTTGCTTACAGCAACGTGCTATATGTTCTGAATGCCCGAATTGGGAATCTGTGTCAAAACTTTGCTAGGAATTATGTGATCCTATCTAGCTGGAAGTAAGGGAGATGGAACATGAAGTTATTTCTAGGAGTTGGACACATACCAAGTTTAGCTCAGTTCTGGGCATCTTTGAAATACCTATATAAACTTGTTCCTAGATAGTAACTTGCAACTTTGAATGAGAATGTGCTTGCTGACAGCAACGTGCTATATGTTCTGAATGCCCGAAATTTGAATCTGTGTCAAAACTTTGTTAGGAATTATGTGATCCTTACTAGCTGGAGGTAAGGGAGATGGGGCATGAAGTTATTTCTAGGAGTTGGAGACATACCAAGTTTAGCCCAGTTCTGGGCATCTTTGAAATACCTATACAAACTTGTTCCTACATAGTAACATGCAACTTTGAATGAGAATGTGCTTGCTTACAGCAACGTGCTATATGTTCTGAATGCCCGAATTGGGAATCTGTGTCAAAACTTTGTTAGGAATTATGTGATCCTTACTAGCTGGAAGTAAGGGAGATGGGGCATGAAGTTATTTCTAGGAGTTGGAGACATACAACGTTTAGCTCAGTTCTGGGCATCTTTCAAATACCTATACTAACTTGTTCCTACATAGTAACTTGCAACTTTGAATGAGAATGTGCTTGCTTACAGCAACGTGCTATATGTTCTGAATGCCCGAATTGGGAATCTGTGTCAAAACTTTGTTAGAAATTATGTGATCCCTACTAGCCTGAAGTAAGGGATATGGGGCATGAAGTTATTTCTAGGAGTTGGAGACATACCAAGTTTAGCTCAGTTCTGGGCATCTTTGAAATACCTATACAAACTTGTTCCTACATAGTAACTTGCCACTTTGAATGAGAATGTGCTTGCTGACAGCAACGTGCTATATGTTCTGAATGCCCGAATTGGGAATCTGTGTCAAAACTTTGTTAGGAATTATGTGATCCTTACTAGCTGGAAGTAAGGGAGATGGGGCATGAAGTTATTTCTAGGAGTTGGACACATACAACGTTTAGCTCAGTTCCGGGCATCTTTGAAATACCTATACAAACTTGTTCCTACATAGTAACTTGCAACTTTGAATGAGAATGTGCTTGCTTACAGCAACGTGCTATATGTTCTGAATGCCCGAATTGGGAATCTGTGTCAAAACTTTGTTAGGAATTATGTGATCCTATCTAGCTGGAAGTAAGGGAGATGGAGCATGAAGTTATTTCTAGGAGTTGGACACATACCAAGTTTAGCTCAGTTCTGGGCATCTTTGAAATACCTATATAAACTTGTTCCTAGATAGTAACTTGCAACTTTGAATGAGAATGTGCTTGCTTACAGCAACGTGCTATATGTTCTGAATGCCCGAAATTTGAATCTGTGTCAAAACTTTGTTAGGAATTATGTGATCCTTACTAGCTGGAGGTAAGGGAGATGGGGCATGAAGTTATTTCTAGGAGTTGGACACATACCAAGTTTAGCCCAGTTCTGGGCATCTTTGAAATACCTATACAAACTTGTTCCTACATAGTAACATGCAACTTTGAATGAGAATGTACTTGCTTACAGCAACGTGCTATATGTTCTGAATGCCCGAATTGGGAATCTGTGTCAAAACTTTGTTAGGAATTATGTGATCCTTACTAGGTGGAAGTAAGGGAGATGGGGCATGAAGTTATTTGTAGGAGTTGGAGACATACAACGTTTAGCTCAGTTCTGGGCATCTTTGAAATACCTATACTAAGTTGTTCCTACATAGTAACTTGCAACTTTGAATGAGAATGTGCTTGCTTACAGCAACGTGCTATATGTTCTGAATGCCCGAATTGGGAATCTGTGTCAAAACTTTGTTAGAAATTATGTGATCCCTACTAGCCTGAAGTAAGGGATATGGGGCATGAAGTTATTTCTAGGAGTTGGAGACATACCAAGTTTAGCTCAGTTCTGGGCATCTTTGAAATACCTATACAAACTTGTTCCTACATAGTAACTTGCCACTTTGAATGAGAATGTGCTTGCTGACAGCAACGTGCTATATGTTCTGAATTCCCGAATTGGGAATCTGTGTCAAAACTTTGTTAGGAATTATGTGATCCTTACTAGCTGGAAGTAAGGGAGATGGGGCATGAAGTTATTTCTAGGAGTTGGACACATACAACGTTTAGCTCAGTTCTGGGCATCTTTGAAATACCTATACAAACTTGTTCCTTCATAGTAACTTGCAACTTTGAATGAGAATGTGCTTGCTTACAGCAACGTGCTATATGTTCTGAATGCCCGAATTGGGAATCTGTGTCAAAACTTTGTTAGGAATTATGTGATCCTTACTAGCTGGAAGTAAGGGAGATGGGGCATGAAGTTATTTCTAGAGGCTGGACACATACCAAGTTTAGCTCAGTTCTGGGCATCTTTGAAATACCTATACAAACTTGTTCCTACATAGTAACTTGCCACTTTGAATGAGAATGTGCTTGCTTACAGCAACGTGCTATATGTTCTGAATGCCCGAATTGGGAATCTGTGTCAAAACTTTGTTAGGAATTATGTGATCCTTACTAGCTGGAAGTAAGGGAGATGGGGCATGAAGTTATTTCTATGAGTTGGAGACATACCAAGTTTATCTCAGATCTGGGCATCTTTAAAATACCTATACAAACTTGTTCCTACATAGTAACTTGCAACTTTGAATGAGAATGTGCTTGCTTACAGCAACGTGCTACATGTTCTGAAAGCCCGAATTGGGAATCTGTGTCAAAACTTTGTTACAAATTATGTAATCCTTACTAGATGGAAGTAAGGGAGATGGGGCATGAAGTTATTTCTAGGAGTTGGAGTCATACCAAGTTTAGCTCAGTTCTGGGCATCTTTGAAATACCTATACAAACTTGTTCCTACATAGTAAACTTGCAACTTTGAATGAGAATGTGCTTGCTGACAGCAACGTGGTACATGTTCTGAATGTCCGAATTGGGAATCTGTGTCAAAACTTTGTTAGGAATTATGTGATCCTTACTAGTTGGAAGTAAGGGAGATGGGGCATGAAGTTATTTCTAGGAGTTGGAGACATACCAAGTTTAGCTCAGTTCTGGGCATCTTTGAAATACCTATACAAACTTGTTCCTACATAGTAACTTGCAACTTTGAATGAGAATGTGCTTGCTTAGAGCAACGTGCTATATGTTCTGAATGCCCGAATTGGGAATCTGTGTCAAAACATTGTTCGGAATTATGTGATCCTTACTAGCTGGAAGTAAGGGAGATGGGGCATGAAGTTATTTCTAGGAGTTGGACACCTACCAAGGTTAGCCCAGTTCTGGGCATCTTTGAAATACCTATACAAACTTGTTCCTACATAGTAACTTGCAACTTTGAATGAGAATGTGCTTGCTTACAGCAACGTGCTATATGTTCTGAATGCCCGAATTGGGAATCTGTGTCAAAACTTTGTTAGGAATTATGTGATCCTATCTAGCTGGAAGTAAGGGAGATGGAGCATGAAGTTATTTCTAGGAGTTGGACACATACCAAGTTTAGCTCAGTTCTGGGCATCTTTGAAATACCTATATAAACTTGTTCCTAGATAGTAACTTGCAACTTTGAATGAGAATGTGCTTGCTTACAGCAACGTGCTATATGTTCTGAATGCCCGAAATTTGAATCTGTGTCAAAACTTTGTTAGGAATTATGTGATCCTTACTAGCTGGAGGTAAGGGAGATGGGGCATGAAGTTATTTCTAGGAGTTGGAGACATACCAAGTTTAGCCCAGTTCTGGGCATCTTTGAAATACCTATACAAACTTGTTCCTACATAGTAACATGCAACTTTGAATGAGAATCTGCTTGCTTACAGCAACGTGCTATATGTTCTGAATGCCCGAATTGGGAATCTGTGTCAAAACTTTGTTAGGAATTATGTGATCCTTACTAGCTGGAAGTAAGGGAGATGGGGCATGAAGTTATTTCTAGGAGTTGGAGACATACAACGTTTAGCTCAGTTCTGGGCATCTTTCAAATACCTATACTAACTTGTTCCTACATAGTAACTTGCAACTTTGAATGAGAATGTGCTTGCTTACAGCAACGTGCTATATGTTCTGAATGCCCGAATTGGGAATCTGTGTCAAAACTTTGTTAGAAATTATGTGATCCCTACTAGCCTGAAGTAAGGGATATGGGGCATGAAGTTATTTCTAGGAGTTGGAGACATACCAAGTTTAGCTCAGTTCTGGGTATCTTTGAAATACCTATACAAACTTGTTCCTACATAGTAACTTGCCACTTTGAATGAGAATGTGCTTGCTGACAGCAACGTGCTATATGTTCTGAATGCCCGAATTGGGAATCTGTGTCAAAACTTTGTTAGGAATTATGTGATCCTTACTAGCTGGAAGTAAGGGAGATGGGGCATGAAGTTATTTCTAGGAGTTGGACACATATAACGTTTAGCTCAGTTCCGGGCATCTTTGAAATACCTATACAAACTTGTTCCTACATAGTAACTTGCAACTTTGAATGAGAATGTGCTTGCTTACAGCAACGTGCTATATGTTCTGAATGCCCGAATTGGGAATCTGTGTCAAAACTTTGTTAGGAATTATGTGATCCTATCTAGCTGGAAGTAAGGGAGATGGAGCATGAAGTTATTTCTAGGAGTTGGACACATACCAAGTTTAGCTCAGTTCTGGGCATCTTTGAAATACCTATATAAACTTGTTCCTAGATAGTAACTTGCAACTTTGAATGAGAATGTGCTTGCTTACAGCAACGTGCTATATGTTCTGAATGCCCGAAATTTGAATCTGTGTCAAAACTTTGTTAGGAATTATGTGATCCTTACTAGCTGGAGGTAAGGGAGATGGGGCATGAAGTTATTTCTAGGAGTTGGAGACATACCAAGTTTAGCCCAGTTCTGGGCATCTTTGAAATACCTATACAAACTTGTTCCTACATAGTAACATGCAACTTTGAATGAGAATGTACTTGCTTACAGCAACGTGCTATATGTTCTGAATGCCCGAATTGGGAATCTGTGTCAAAACTTTGTTAGGAATTATGTGATCCTTACTAGCTGGAAGTAAGGGAGATGGGGCATGAAGTTATTTCTAGGAGTTGGAGACATACAACGTTTAGCTCAGTTCTGGGCATCTTTGAAATACCTATACTAAGTTGTTCCTACATAGTAACTTGCAACTTTGAATGAGAATGTGCTTGCTTACAGCAACGTGCTATATGTTCTGAATGCCCGAATTGGGAATCTGTGTCAAAACTTTGTTAGAAATTATGTGATCCCTACTAGCCTGAAGTAAGGGATATGGGGCATGAAGTTATTTCTAGGAGTTGGAGACATACCAAGTTTAGCTCAGTTCTGGGCATCTTTGAAATACCTATACAAACTTGTTCCTACATAGTAACTTGCCACTTTGAATGAGAATGTGCTTGCTGACAGCAACGTGCTATATGTTCTGAATTCCCGAATTGGGAATCTGTGTCAAAACTTTGTTAGGAATTATGTGATCCTTACTAGCTGGAAGTAAGGGAGATGGGGCATGAAGTTATTTCTAGGAGTTGGACACATACAACGTTTAGCTCAGTTCCGGGCATCTTTGAAATACCTATACAAACTTGTTCCTTCATAGTAACTTGCAACTTTGAATGAGAATGTGCTTGCTTACAGCAACGTGCTATATGATCTGAATGCCCGAATTGGGAATCTGTGTCAAAACTTTGTTAGGAATTATGTGATCCTTACTAGCTGGAAGTAAGGGAGATGGGGCATGAAGTTATTTCTAGAGGCTGGACACATACCAAGTTTAGCTCAGTTCTGGGCATCTTTGAAATACCTATACAAACTTGTTCCTACATAGTAACTTGCCACTTTGAATGAGAATGTGCTTGCTTACAGCAACGTGCTATATGTTCTGAATGCCCGAATTGGGAATCTGTGTCAAAACTTTGTTAGGAATTATGTGATCCTTACTAGCTGGAAGTAAGGGAGATGGGGCATGAAGTTATTTCTATGAGTTGGAGACATACCAAGTTTATCTCAGATCTGGGCATCTTTAAAATACCTATACAAACTTGTTCCTACATAGTAACTTGCAACTTTGAATGAGAATGTGCTTGCTTACAGCAACGTGCTACATGTTCTGAAAGCCCGAATTGGGAATCTGTGTCAAAACTTTGTTACAAATTATGTAATCCTTACTAGATGGAAGTAAGGGAGATGGGGCATGAAGTTATTTCTAGGAGTTGGAGTCATACCAAGTTTAGCTCAGTTCTGGGCATCTTTGAAATACCTATACAAACTTGTTCCTACATAGTAAACTTGCAACTTTGAATGAGAATGTGCTTGCTTACAGCAACGTGCTACATGTTCTGAATGTCCGAATTGGGAATCTGTGTCAAAACCTTGTTAGGAATTATGTGATCCTTACTAGCTGGAAGTAAGGGAGATGGGGCATGAAGTTAGGTCTAGGAGTTGGACACATACCAAGTTTAGCTCAGTTCTGGGCATCTTTGAAATACCTATACAAACTTGTTCCTACATAGTAACTTGCAACTTTGAATGAGAATGTGCTTGCTTACAGCAACGTGCTATATGTTCTGAATGCCCGAATTGGGAATCTGTGTCAAAACTTTGTTAGGAATTATGTGATCCTTACTAGCTGGAAGTACGGGAGATGGGGCATGAAGTTATTTCTAGGAGTTGGACAGATACCAAGTTTAGCTCAGTTCTGGGCATCTTTCAAATACCTATACAAACTTGTTCCTACATAGTAACTTGCAACTTTAATGAGAATGTGCTTGCTTACAGCAACGTGCTATATGTTCTGAATGCCCGAATTGGGAATCTGTGTCAAAACTTTGTTAGGAATTATGTGATCCTATCTAGCTGGAAGTAAGGGAGATGGAGCATGAAGTTATTTCTAGGAGTTGGACACATACCAAGTTTAGCTCAGTTCTGGGCATCTTTGAAATAC